>NC_140977.1:16562576-16712576 GCF_056783735.1 Eptatretus burgeri
TCAACTGTGAAAGACGGAATCTAAAACAAAAATCCTGAAAATCACATTGTACGATTTTTGAATAATTAATTTGCATTTTATTGCATGAAATAATTATTTGATCACCCACCAACCAGTAAGAATTCCGACTCACACAGACCTGTTAGTTTTGTCTTTAAGAAGCCCTCCCATTCTCCACTCATTACCTGTATTAACTGCACCTGTTTGAACTCGTTATCTGCATAAAAGACAGCTGTCCACACTCAATCAATCAGACTCCAACCTCTCCACAATGGGAAAGACCAGAGAGCTGTCTCAGGACATCAGGGACAAAATTGTAGACTTGCATAAAGCTGGGATGGGCTACAGGACAATAGGCATGCAGCTTGGTGAGAAGGCAACAACTGTTGGCGCAATTATTAGAAAATGAAAGAAGTTCAAGATAACATTCAATCTCCCTCGGTCTGGGGCTCCATGCAAGATCTCACCTCGTGGAGCCTCAATGATCATGAGAAAGGTGAGGGATCAGCCCAGTACTACATGACAGGACCTGGTCAATGACCTGAAGAGAGCTGGGACCACAGTATCAAAGAAAACCAGAAGTAACACACTACGCCGTCATGGATTAAAATCCTGCAGCGCACGTAAGGTCCCTCTGCTCAAGCCAGCGCATGTCCAGGCCCGTCTGAAATTTGCCAATGACCATCTGGATGATCCAGAGGAGGAATGGGAGAAGGTCATGTGGTCTGATGAGACCAAAATGGAGCTTTTTTGTTTAAACTCCACTCGCCGTGTTTGGAGGAAGAAGAAGGATGAGTACAACCCCAAGAACACCATCCCGACCGTGAAGCATGGAGGTGTAAACATCATTCTTTGGGGATTCTTTTCTGCAAAGGGGACAGGACGACTGCACCGTATTAAGGGGAGGATGGATGGGGCCATGTATCGCGAGATCTTCACCAACAACCTCCTTCGCTCAACAAGAGCATTGAGGATGGGGCGTGGCTGGGTCTTCCAGCATGACAACGACCCGAAACACAGCCAGGGCAACTAAGGAGTGGCTCCATAAGAAGCATCTCAAGGTCCTGGAGTGGCCTAGCCAGTCTCCAGACCTGAACCCAATAGAAAATCTTTGGAGGGAGCTGAAAGTCTGTGTTGCCCAGCGACAGCCCCGAAACCTGAAGGATCTGGAGAAGATCTGTATGGAGGAGTGGGCCAAAATCCCTGCTGCAGTCTGTGCAAACCTGGTTAAGAACTATAGGAAACGTCTGATCTCTGTAATTGCAAACAAAAGTTTCTGTACCAAATATTACGTTCTGTTTTTCTGATGTATCAAATACTTATTTCATGCAATAAAATGCAAATTGATTATTTTAAAATCATACAATGTGATTTTCAGGATTTTTGTTTTAGATTCCATCTTTCACAGTTGAAGTGTACCGATGATAAAAAAAAAATTAGACCTCTACGTGCTTTGTAAGTGGGAAAACCTGCAAAATCGGCAGTGTATCAAATACTTGTTCTCCCCACTGGGTGTGTGTGTGTGTGTGTGTGTGTGTGTGTGTGTGTGTGTGTGTGTGTGTGTGTGTGTGTGTGTGTGTGTGTGTGTGTGTGTGTGTGTGTGTGTGTGTGTATATATATATATATATATATATATATATATATATATATATATATATATATATATATATATATATATATATATATATATATATATATATATATATATATATATATATATATATATATATATATATATATATATATATATATAGAGTTACGGTTGTGGAAATTCTCATTACACCATAAAGAGTCCTCAGGTGAGATATATCGGTAAGTTCGTGTGTAGTGAGCCCAAACCTGTTGTATAGAGGGAATTTGTGTGATTCATCCGGGCTGCGACGCTTTGAGTTAGCCATTTTTCTTTCTCTATTGTTATTTTGACCATTAAGCCGCCAACAACGCAAACAGCCACTACCTTTACCTTCACAACTCCATCCCGCAAACATCGCTTCACCGCCATTCCCAAACGACGCCCACCAAACCACCACAGCAAACCCCCCACCACCTTCGCCTATCTCCTTCTACAACCATCGACCACACCACCAAACGTCGTGCTTTCCAGGACCCGTTCGGTAATTGATGCCGAATGCGTCGAGCCACGGATACGAATGCGTTCCTCTCAGGGAAAAATTCGGATCAAAAAGGCTTCACGCCCCCTTTCTCCGTCCAATGGGCGAGCGTCGGGCGGTATGGCCCCGCCTCCAAGCGCGATGAATGTGGATTCTTTACGAGAGAGAATTCGGATCAAAAGAGGCTCATGCCCCTTTTTGCCACGCCAATGGCTGAACAGAGGGTGGTGTGGCCCCGCCTCCACTCGCGTTTTGATCCTGAAATTTGCATGTAGGCTCCTCCTCCGGTCTATAAAGACGAGAGCGTAAGGCGACTCGCACGGTTAGTCGGGGCGAGTCAAGACGGGAGTTCGGGTCGAGTGAAGAATTCGAGTTTGGGTCAAGTGAAGACGGCGGTCGGCATCGAGGTTGCGGTATGGGGGTCGCTCGTTTCATCGTTGGTGCCGTCTTGTCGCGGGATCCAAGCCAGCCAGCCATTCCCCTCTCCCGACCCTGAGCATCAGCAATTCCCCCCCCCCATCCGCGCTGAGATAGTGCCGGGGGGGCCCGTTCCTCCCTCACCCTAAACGTGGTGCCAACCAAACTGCTTGCGCGGAGCTCGCCGACCACGCCAGGGGCACGGAGTCGAGGCGCAGCGGCGCGGACATTGCGGCTTGCCCGCCATCGCGTCACCAGGACGCGGGTAAGACCTTCTCGGTCTCGTGGACCTGGCCGCTCCTTCAGGTTCCACACACATTTGGTCCACGGACCCGTCTGCCTCCTTGCCTGTGAGGGTGGCTTTCTTTCCTTTGCTTTTTGAATGATTGATGTGGCGCCGAGTCCCGACAAGTAGAATTGTTTAAGTGTTGTAAATAATTGCCCTTTTATTCGGTCGTATTGCTTTTGCTTTTGTTGCATCATGTCTTGACTGTGAATACGTGCTTGTCTGTGTGTGTGTAAATAAAGTGCTTGCTTGTTGAACTGTTTCCTGCTTTGCTTCGTCTCCTTCCTTTTATTGAATCTCCATCTTCCATCACGTAAGGGATTGATAGTGGGTTTAAAACGCCCGGTAAATCTGAACCGTCGAGGTAGACGATAACTCCGCTCGGTTATCTCTGCAGCACGGAACGAGCCGCTTACGCGGTTCGTGTCTGGAGTCGACCTGTAGCGTGGTACAACTCCTCGGTATGCTACTCACGCGAGTACTTAGGTAAATTGACCATTCGGCGATTGGACCCTATTTCGCGCGGGTAGAATGCGGACTGAGTTGTGGTGAGGTTAAACCCCCACCCGTGACTGGCTCCGGGCGGTAGTTCCTGGAGGGTCACGACTGAATTGTCCGTCCGGTGGGTGACGCGGTCGCGATTCGAGCTCCGAGGCCGATCGCATGCGAATTCGCAACAATATATATATATATATATATATATATATATATATATATATATATATATTATCCTTGTGTCGTAAGAGGCGACCAGGGTTGCGTCAGGAAGGGCATCCGGCGTAAAACATGTGCCAAATCACTATGCGGATCATAAGGATGATCCGCTGTGGCGACCCCTAACGGGAGCAGCCGAAAGAAGAAGAAGAAGATATGTATATATATATATATATATATATATATATATATATATATATATATATATATATATATGTATATATATGTGTATATGTATATATATAGATACATATATACATATATATATATACATATACATATATATACATATACATATATATATATATATATATATAGTTACGGTTGTGGAAATTCACAGAACACCATACAGGTTCTCCAGAGGTCAGTTATGTCTAAGTGCGTGTCCAGATTAGATTTCCCCATCGATGTCGAAAGGGATTTATTCGTGAGCCGGGCTGTGCATCTTTGAGGTCGCATTATTCTGTTCTATCTTTTATTTCAAACAACACAACTCAACTCCCGCCCCAAAATAACGGTTGAAACTCAACTCCCGCCCCAAAATGACGGTTGGGGCGTGTCCCCCAGAGAGAAGTCGCCCCCCACCCCCCCCCCCCCCCGCGTGCCGGGAAGGGCGAGGCATGACGGTCGGGGGATAAAAAAAAAACCGCGTGTTTACTCGAGTGAGAAGAAAAACGGGGACGTCAGGTTCAGGTCGAGTTGGCAGTTTGGAAAGCTGCAGGCTGACAGACAACGGAGGCTGATAGAGAACGGGAGCTGGTGGAGTCCGGTCGGGTGCGGGCAGACACACCGAGGGTCGCCGGACGAGAACCCATCGAGTAGGTAGCCTGCACGGTCTCTCAGAGCCTCGCAGCCATCCCGGCTCCGAGGAACATTAAAGGCCTACGGGCCCTGTTCTCTACCCTTTACTGGGGTTTTCTTTGCATGGAAGTTGTGGCACCTTGTCCTGAAGTAGAATTGTTATAAGTGTACGTAATAAATAGACAACGGCTGTAGGGTCTTTTTGCTCGTGTTTTGTCCCTTACCCCCATTGCTTCATTGATTGCATACGTGTGTGAATAAATGTCATGGTTTGAATGTTCACCTGCTCGTTGCGTCTCTTCCTCCATTGAACTGCCATACTTGCGTTCGGAATAATAGCTGGCTTTTAATAGCCGATAAGGTAATCAAGTCCGACGGGGCTTGGCGATAATAAACCGCTCAGCAATCGCAAATGGCGCGAGCTGCGTAAAGCGGCTCGTATCCGTACAGGTCCCGTTGAGGTACAATCTCTCGGTAGTCTGCCCGCGCGAATAACTAGGTAAATCGACCATTCGGCGATCGGACCCTGTAGCGCGGGTAGAGTATTGACAAGGTTGTGATGTGCTTAAAAGCACACCCGGAGCTGGATTTCGGCGTTGATCCGGAAAGCTACGACTGGATTGCCCGTCCGGTGGGCGCGCGGCCGCAATTACCTAAAAGCGGTCGCCCGCACGCTGAACGGGTGGAAACCACAACAATATATATATACACATATACATATATATATATATATATATCTATATATATATATATATATATATACATATATATACACACATATACATATATATATACACATATATATATATACACATATATATATATATATATATATATATATATATATATATATATATATATATATATATATATATATATACACATATACACACATATACATATACACATATATATATATATATATATATATATATATATACACATATACACATATATATATATATACACATATACACATATATATATACATATATACATATATATATATACATATATATACATATATATATATATATATATATATACACATATACATATATATATATATATATATATATATATATATATATATATATATATATATATATATATATACACATACATAAGTTGAGGTTGAGGCATAAAAACTGGACACGTGTTGAGGGTGGACAAGCAGGCCGATGTGCAAGGAATCTGTGAGGTGGTGGAGAATCACCTGTGGTCAAGTGATTCTCATCCTGCTTACAGGGTAATTCACACATTGCGTTCCTCCAAGCCCATACCTTGGTGGACTGCAGTTTGAGTGGAGGGTGTTGGGCTCTTGACGGAGGCATCCGAAGTGAAGGCCCGCTGGGTCGGATCCTTTGAGAGTCTGTACCAGGCTGATCCACCAGCTGTTGAGTTGGATGTCAGAGGTGTTCCTGTCCCAATTGCTGATCCCTATCCCTCCAATCAACTGTGATCCACCTTCATTTGTGGAAACATTCTGCAGTGAACCAGTTGAAATGGGGTAAAGCTCCTGGGATCTGTGACATCCATGCTGAACTTCTCAAGGCTGGTGGAAATGCTGTACTCATGTCGATGCATGCAGTTCTGTGCTCTGCCTGGAACACAGGCATCATCCCAACTGACAGGAAGAGGGGCCTTGTTGTCCCTCTCTGGAAAGGGAAGGTGCAACATCTACCGAGGGGTGATGCTGCTCTCAGTGCCGGGCAAGGTCTTTGCTTGGATAATTCTTCATAGGGTTCACCACCATCTGCTTGAGCACAAGCACCCACAGCAGTCAGGATTTACACCAAAGTGGTCAACGATTGACCATATCCTTGCCCCTCGGGTCCTCACTAAACACAGACGAGAGTTTTAGCATGGGCTGCTTGCAGCCCGTGTTGATCTCTATAAAGAGTTTAATTCAGTGAATCGGGATGCCCTCTGAAGGATTCTCAGTCTTCGTTGGGTGCCACCAAAACAGATCAATCTGATGTCTGAACTATACTCTGGTACTGAGAGTGCTGTGAGATGTGGTTATCCCATCTCCGACTTATTTCCAGTCATTACTGGAGTTCGTCAGGGGTTTGTACAGGCCCCCACACTTTTCAGCACTTGTACGGACTGGATTATTGGAAGGATGTCGGAGAGATCAAGCTGCGGTGCATTATTTGGGAATGTCAAGATCACTGACCTTGATTTCACAGATGATGCAGTCATCTTTGTGGAGACTGGATATCCTTTTGGGGGCACTCGAGATGCTGATTAAAGATTCGGAGCCACTGGGATTACAGGTTTCCTGGGTCAAACGAAGATCCAGGCTTTCAATGACATCTTGGATGCTGCTATCTTGTCTGTACCTGTTTGTGGTGAGGATGTTGAGGTCATGGAGAGATTCACTTACCTTGATAGTGATATTCACGTCTCTGCTGGCTGTGAGCCAGAGATCAATAAACATATGGTTTGGGCCTGGGGAGTCATGGATTCACTGGATCATGGGGTGTGGTGCTGCCGGTACCTGTGCGGGAGGATTGAAACCCGAGTCTTCAGGTCCTTGGTGCTTCCAGTCTTGCCCTATGGATGTGAGACTTGGACTCTGACCATGGATCTGAGACAGAGACTTAATTCCTTTGGTACCAGGTCTCTTCAGAGAATCCTTGGCTATCGCTGGTCGGACTTTGTGTCCAACGAGCAGTTGCTGAGAGAGACTCAAATGAGATTTGTTACCTGCATAATCCGTGAGCATCAGCTGCGGCTGTATGGAAATGTGGCTCATTTTCCTGACGCTGATCCTGCTCACCAGATTCTCTTCGCGAGGGAGTCTCGAGTGGAGGAGGCCAATGGGCCGACCACGTGCCTCGTGGTTGCAGCAGGTTGATCGGCATCTCAAGGAGATGGGGATGGGCCAGGCATTTGCCTGGGGGATGGCCAGACGGAGGCCCCTGGAGTACCAGCGGAAAGTGCACGCAGCGACGCGCTGCTCTGGCGCATGCTCCCATACCTAACCTGACCTGACCTGGGGAGTCATGGATTCACTGGATTATGGGGTGGTGCTGTTGGTACCTGTGCAGGAGGACAAATGTACAAGTCTTCAGGTCCTTGGATCTTCCAGTCTTGCTCTGGGGATGTGAGACTTGGACTCTGATCAGGTATCTGGGGCTTAATTCCTTTGGTATGAGGTCTCTTCGGTGTATCCTTGGTTATCGCTGGTCAGACTTTGTGTCCAACAAGTGGTTACTGAGAGAGACTCAAATGAGATCTGTTACCTGCATAATCTGAGCGTCAGCTGCAGCTGTATGGACATGTGCCTCGTTTTCCTGACGCTGATCCTGCTCACCAGATAATTATCTCAGCGAGGGAGTCTCGTGAGTGGAGGAGGCCAATGGGCCGACCACGTCCCTTGTGGTTGCAGCAAGTTGATCAGCATCTCAAGGAGATGGGGATGGGCCAGACATCTGCCTGGGGGATGGCCAGATGGAGGCCCCTGGAGTACCGACTGAGAGTGGACGCAGCAACGCGCTGCTCCGGCGCATGCTCCCATACCTGATCTGACCTTGCTCAGCCCTTTACAGTCCTAAAGCCGAAATGAGGGCACCCAGTCCCTTCCTTCACACAGAAAAGGCCCAGTCGCACTTTACCACATCCGCAAGAAGCGCCGCGCCTCGCAGGCCATGCTGAGCACCATGCGCCATGAGCATGCAGGCGAAACACAACATGAGCATGCATGCGAGAACACCCAATGGGTTATCAAGCAATGCCCGGGTTGGACAAAAAACGGAAAGGAACCCCGCACGACCGAGGGATGACCGAACGGCCCTGGGATTGACGTTAAAACCGATGAGGTGATAGTACAGGCAAAATGTCAGATGACCTCCCACAAATTGCAACAAAAGCAAACTCAACAGATTTTGATTCCTGGACATGTCCTCAGTGACAGAAAAAAAGTCCTCAGGGATCCTCCGGGGGGAAAGTCCTGAAATCATGGAAATCCAATATGGCCACCACCCGGTTTCGGGGAAAATGAGAAAATTTTAAAGATTGATATTTTAAGATGTAAATATTTCTGTTTTTCTGCATTCTAATTGTTTCTAGTTGTGGTCAGTATATTGATATACAAGAATAATAAAAAAGTGAAATGTATTGAGGGTAAAATAAAAAAAATTATAGCTTTTTTGTCCAAAAATGTCAATTTTTTGTCCCGAAAATTTTTTTTTAACCTGATAATGATTTTGGCTCCTGGACAAAAAAAAAGAAACGTTGAAAACACAAGATGAAATCAAGTCTATGGCAATACAATATAATTATGTAAATCAATGAAACATGACAAAATTCACAATTCCACTTGGGGCAATCACATCTGCCTGACGAAGGTTTCGAAATGAAAATGAAAATTCGCATTAAACTCAGAAACTACATCCATTATAAACTTAATATACATGTTGAGAAAAACCAAGCGTATTAAAGTTAGAACTCGACAATGTCGTCATTATCCTCATCATTGTCACATGGAGTGTTTGTGCAGCCAGAGCCCCTGCAGTTTCCACAAGCTGGAGTGCACTCAATGTTGTGCTTCTTGCATGTGCATCTCACGGTGCTACATTCAGCCTGGCAGTTGCACCTAATGACACATAACATCTTTTCAGGAGCTGGGGCTATTGATGTCTGAAGTGGCACAAAACCCTCGTCACACTTCTGCCAACCGCAATCTGTCAGAAGAAGTTCATCTGCACATCCCTTCCATTCTTGGACTTGCAGATACACTCGCAGGCTGTGATACTTTGCTGCTTCTGATGTTGGTGATAACGTCTGTGGTTGCACGTGAGAGGAGCTCGAAGCCACCTTGTCCCAGTTCCGCTGATACCGGAGGGTGTCCAGGGTGTCAGTTGACTTTCCGTTGTAGATCAACATCAATGTTTTTTCTCCTGCATCTGCCACATCACATACGGAAGCTGGATATGTATCAAAAACCTTGGCCTGCTCACGGAATGTGTTGTTTGCTTTGAACTTTTTGAGGGAAGCTCCCTTTCCAATCCCATGAAGACGAGATGTCGTGACGAGATGACATAGAAAAATAGCATGTGCTTCGCATATGTCTGTACCAATCATTTTCTTTGTCGCCTTGATGTTCCAGATGCGAGGCTTCTTCGTGTTCTTCTTTGGCTCGGGACAAAAGAAGACGTCATGGGATCCTAAGCTTGCATGGTAGCATAAGAGGACGAGGAGGTCTGTGTCATCACCAACTAACACAGTGTTGGTGACAATCGCAGACTGCACGGCCTTCAGTACAATCAGGAGATCAGCATCCCCTGAGGTATGGTGTGTCTCACAGTTCTTCTTCTGAAGCTCTTCACTCAACATAAAAATGAATCGCTGTTTATTCTGCCTATTGGCAAGAAACTGTTCCTTCTTCATTGTGAGACGCATGTCAGCTGCAAATGTCACAGTAGTGCCAGCATTCCCTTTAGACCGTCTCTGGTGTGTCATGTCCTTCGTGTTGGTACTCTCATAACCATCAAACACGACTATGGCATCTCTGTACTTCTTCGTTACATAATCAGTGTACTGGTGGCATATGTCTCTGTATGTAGATCCACAAGACCATGGAATGCGTTGAACAAGTGCCCCGCCATCCAAAACATACTGTTGCCCATCATTGGGGATATCGGCTGGGACATCGGATCCAAAAAGATCCCAGATGGCATCAGCAAAGACTGGCTTGTGTGCTTCTCGGAGCTGAAGAGAGGAATCAAAGAGGGCTGGTGGATAGCTGCACAGTTCATATTTGAAGGCAGACTCCAGTTCTTCTGCTGTCTGTGCAACAGTGATCAGTCTCTGGAAGAGGAGTTGTGGGTCAACCTGGACTTTCTCTCCATCAATCTTGACAGATGACTTCATGCCGAGGGTGACAACTTGGTCTTTCCTCTTAAATGTGTACTCGGCAGGTGTTTTCCCATCCATAGATTTCAATATTTTGGCTCCTACAGCATGTGCTGTATCGACGTTGACGGTGGGGTGTGCATGAACTCCAGTGGCAATGTTCCTCAGGCGTGGATCACTACTGAACGGATTCCGTTTTTGTAAATACTGAAGAGCTGATAGTGTGTCCTTCCAGTCACGAGATTGTCTTGCCTTGGTCGTTTCCTTCTTCTGCTCTCCAGTGTTGTAGTTCACACCTGTGAGCTCCTGCATTGCCTGGTTTATTTCTGCACAGGCAGGCATTGATAGTAGCCATACCAGCCGTTGTTGCTCTGTCATTCCTCACCCTCGTGTGAGCCCCCCGCTGGTCTTCAAACTTCTCATCAGAACTTGTTCGATGATCAGGTCAGATGAAAGACCTGCCCACAGGCGATCACTTCATCGAACCACATGGAACCCCTCATCAAAACGTTGTTGGACATTGGGATGTTGAGTTTTGAGGTTGGACATCTGCTGCAGATACAACCTCGCAGATTTGGCATACAGGTTGTGGCCCGAGGCTGCCAGGTAAGGCAGCATTTCCTGGATGGCCTGTAGATGTAGTGCCCAGTTCCCAGTGCGCTCTGCCCGGATGTATTTGCGTAGAATGTCTAGCATGTCCATATACTGAACCCAGAGCGCTGAAGTTCTGGAAGATATCTTTGCAGAATCGGCCTGCTTCTGAAGGTGGTCTTTGATTCGTTTCAAGACGTCAGACTTGCATACTTCTTCCACAGACAGTGTCCCAGCCATCAGCTTCTCATAGAGAGTACAAGCTTCGTTGAAGTCTGGATTATTGCTTGGATCTGTATGCTGGTCATGTAGCGGCCTTGCAGCTGCTTCGGCTAAGTCCGGATCTTCATTCCCATTGCCGTCTGATGTTTCAGGTAGGCATGGTAGAGGTGCATTGAGCACATTTGTCAGCAGCAAGGCATTGAGGGCTGCATCAACAATTAGGTGTGCGCGAACTGCGCGGGCAATGGCCTTGCCACTAAACATATGAATCACTGCATTGGGGGCATATATCAACTCCATCAGTTCTTGAAGCCCGGATGACACCATGAGGTGTCCAATACATCCGAGGAAACTCATCTCTGCATGGAAGCTGCCCAAGCGTAGGACAATCCCTTTCAGATCACTTCCCATAAGCTCCGAGTTGATGATCATGAGGGCCTTCCACCAGAGGGGCTGATCAAAGGTGATTACTGCAGTGACACCGTGGCGTCATGCATGTTCACTGACAAACATCAGGGTCGAGTATATGCATGTGCTGTCAATATTGCATGTGCTAACAAATTAATATTGTGTGTTAATTCTTTCACCAGAGGATAGTACTAATGTCCCTGCATCTGGAAATATATAGTATGTCTGCCTGGGGATACATATGTTCTTATATGAACAAACTTTCTCAAGTCAAAATATTTTTTTTGGACAAAAAAAAAACTATAATTTTTTATTTTACCCTCAATACATTTCATTTTTTTATAATTATTCTTGTATATCGATATACTGACCATAACTAGAAACAATTAGAATGCAGAAAAACATATATTTACATCTTAAAATATCAATCTTTAGAATTTTCTCATTTTCCCCGAAGCCGGGTGACGGTCATATTGGATTTCCATGATTTCAGGACTTTCCCCCCCGAAGGATCCCTTAGGACTTTTTTTCTGTCACTGAGGACATATCCAGGAATCAAAATCTGTTGAGTTTGCTTTTGTTGCAATTTGTGGGAGGTTGACCAAATATTTCTGCTAAAATGCCTGTAACATTGAAGGAGGGACTGTTGAGAGGATGTTTTATGGAGGGGAGATTACTGGTGGACTGTTGAAACAGGCCAATGGGGTAATGGAGGGAGGATTGAAAGTAACAGATGGATTGAACAGAATGATGTTGTGAAGGAAGAAAGATTGAAGTAAGAGAGGGTTAGACATTACATGAGACAAACACAGCCGAGCCAACGCATTCCCCCCCCCCCTCCCCAAATAGCCCTTTCACAAGGGACCAAGGACCATCTGTACAAAGACAAATGAAATAAGTGATCCTCGGGTCACTTACGTGTTGATTTATGTTCTCTCCCCCTGTGGTAAGTTTTCCAAAACCATAACAATATATAAATACAGTATTGTGATGCGGAGTTGCACTCACACACAGAAGGGATCCCTCGTTTAGATATTTCCATCGTGATTTTGTTAAGTGAGGTTACACTTCCCCTCTTATCAGGGATGGGGAAAATGCATTCTGTGTGTATCGCAAGTTCAAATTGCCTTTGTGATTCTCACTTTCCTGAAATCTCTCTCTTCACCAAACCATTCTAGTCCCTCTCTCCATGCCTCTGAACCCTCTCCTTCCTTGCACTTTCCTAAAATCCTACAATTCCCCAATCCATTCTAACCACATTCCCCATCCTTCAAAACCCTCTCCAACCCTGGCACTTTCCCACAGCGCAACCATGCACACATCACATTACATGACAAAAACACACATTCCAAGCCATGGCAAGACAATTCCAATGTTGTTTGTGACCTCCACAACGCGCCGGTTCAGCGCTGCCATCAGCTCTGCAAGGCAAATTCTGCGTTCGGTGCATAATCCACACTGCTGGGAACTGCAAGACCAACCCTTTGAGAAGCAAAGGACAGCACGAGCACAAATAATAACATATCACACGAGGGACACGGTGTTGCGATGACACTTGCTCCCAGCGGCTACACCACTCCCCGAACCCAAGAATAGACGGTACGTTCCACAGAATGGGGCGTGCTTGTGTCTGAGGAACAAGGACGGTTTGCTTGCATCTGAGGAACCATGAAAGCTCGCTTGCGCCGAGCGAACGGAAACAGGACTGCTGTGCTTTGAGAAACGGAACATGACAGTATTTACTGGGGTGAGTCTTCGCGGGTGAACGCAGCACAAGATCTTTGTGTGCAGTGGCTTTACATATTGACTTACATGATCTTTCCTTGCTATCCCCACTTTTGCGTTTGTCTACATGAGATGCAAAAAAGAGCGGTAAAAAGAGTGATCAAGGATTAACCCTTTGACCCCTCTGGGCGAGGAGGCACCGACACGCATATCACACCATTCATCTGGTGCTTCCATCGCATACGCTGCACCTCTCCCAACAAATTGTACCTCATTACCCCCCTCTCCCTTTCCTCCTCCAACTCCTACCTTTCCTTCCCCACCCTCACTTTGGGACCAACATAAGACCACACATTCACGTCAGGCGAGCAAGAGGCCGACCCTAAGCCTCAAATTATCATTCTCTTTCTCCCTCATTTCCCCAGAGTGACTGAGGCATGCCTCTCCTGTGTCTAGAGAAAGACAAGAACATGTAAGGGGTTCTTCTGTGCTGGAGATAAGGTTGTTTCTTTGCGACAATGCACTTTGTAAATACTTGTGTTTGCTCCCACCATTGGTTAGACATAGCATGGAATAAATAGACAAGAGATTGTCCTCCATTGATTCGCTGTACGAGATTAGCTGATGTCCCACCTCCAGTTTTGCTCAGCCGTACATAATGAATTGTTAAAGGTGGGAAGTTGAGAGCACAGCCTCCATCTAGGAGGGGCTAAATCACCAGGAAGGTGATGCAACATTTGGCATGGAGACCCTCGCAGATTTGGTCACCTCGGACAATGTCCGTGGTTGCTTAGCAACCCATCAGGATGCGGAGTTATCCGCGGCTCGTCGGCTTCAGCGTCAGAGGTTGAAAAGCGGGTCCAAGTCATCCCCTCATGATCCCCGCGCTTCTCTGAACCCGTAACATTATATATGCGTGTGTGTATTGTTATCTCCATATGCGGGTTTCAGAAGGTGGAAAGGGCCTCTCCTCCGTGTCGAAGTATCCCAATCCGTGTGTGTGTAAAGGTGGTCTCATAAGGCTGAACATCGTTGAATTGTACTCTCCCACCAGGGCTTCACAGTTCACCACCATCTCATGCCATGCACTTCCCCACCCATACTGTATAACTGACAAACGAGCCACAACCTGCTCAACCCCGTTGAGCCTGCTCAATCATTAGATTGCTGTTTCCTCCATTCTCTCTCTCTCCTCTTCCTGTTTCTGTTCCTCTTTCCTTGTGTCCAACTGTGCCTCACTGCCCAATTGTCAATTTGTTGCCTTTTCTCTGTCACCCCATTATTCCACGAGCCAAGACCACACATAAGCATGTAAAATAAATCAACAAAAAGTGTGCAATTAAAGCTCAATTAGAATTGACCACAGTACAAATTTAGGACAACAGGATATAACAAGGTACATTATTGTTGGTTTAAATACTTCACCGAATGATGAAAGGGATAATGGATGATTGAGAATTGATCTGCCATCGTGGTCATTTCTTAAAGCAAGGAAATCAAAATGTAGGGTTTACATTTTTTTCCTTAACAACAGAGCCCATTATCAAAATATCTTAAACAAAATGGATCAGAATTGACAAACCTTCATGGTGATGGCTCTTGAAGAAAGAAGCTTCAGAGTAATTTGGTTCTGGTCGATCCAGGTGGACATCAATGTCGTGTTCAGTTTTCACTTCCACTTTCACAAATAAATCTGGAAAAACAACTTTTATTAAATTCACGCAGTCTTGCATCGCATACATCGGCAGTCCTGCGTCGCATACATCGGCAGTCCTGCGTCGCATACATCGGCAGTCCTGCGTCGCATACATAGGCAGTCCTGCGTCGCATACATAGGCAGTCCTGCGTCGCATACATAGGCAGTCCTGCGTCGCATACATAGGCAGTCCTGCGTCGCATACATAGGCAGTCCTGCGTCGCATACATAGGCAGTCTTGTGCCACATTCTAGACTCTTAAAATAGCGAAATAAATGTTGCATCAAAATAACCAATTTGAGTTCTTCCTTGAAGAGACAAAATAAAACATTTCCCCACAGGAATAGCATTGTGTCAAAGCATTACGTTCAGAGCAAGCTGTCTCGATGTTATGAGATGCTTCTTTCCTGACCACAACTTCAGTGGGAATTTCACCACCACCCTAAATCACAACCAACAAAGTTGAGAAGGCAAGAAAAATGTCGAGAACCCAAAATAGAGAAGGTTTTCTCCCCAACCTGCATTGATTGGCAAATTACCTCCAATTGTGATGCAACATGTGACTAGTTATTTTTTATTGTCTCAAAAGTTAATACTCTTGGAAAACGAAATGGCAAAGTGTGGCACGTGAACAAACAAAAGCCAAAACGTGTGACCACATGATAAGGGGAGTGGAAAGGAACAAAAGATTCAGCAAGTGGAGAAAAGAAAAAGAAAAGAGAAAAAAAAAATATCGATGAGGAATTGAAATGCAGGACTGGACTGGCAATCTACCTGAGAAGGATGCACACACGTCTTTGAGATACCAAGCCCGAGTTCAAATCTCGACCCATTTTTAACTGTCACTGCCATCATGGTTTTTCACATTCAGCGAATTCATCCGTGCACCTTTTGCCATCCCTTGGATAAATATTCATCGTGTCCTATCTGCTGGCAGGGTCATACTTAATTATATTTTTGTGGTCTGCTGGACCACCTAATGAGATTTTTTGTGGTGGCATGCATATTATTTGATGGTGAATCAGTTAATAAAAATCAGTATTCGTGTATAAATTACTATTTCTCATGAAACATAGATCGCATTTCAGCACTTTTCATATCAGTACACTCATAATCACAGAATACTACCGTCAGCTATTCAATCATCTACCCACTAACTCACAGCAAAATCATTTGGACGGCAGATTCTTGCTATCACATGAAGGTTTGGGAATATCTGCTTCAGTTTATGCACAGTTTGTTCGTTCATTCATTTTTATCATCATTTTTCCTGCTTTCAATGTTCCAGGCTCTGCCTCTCTCGTCTTCTTCTTTGCCATTGCATGCTGGTGATTTTTATTTTCCTGGTGCTTTTGTACACTACACTGCTTGACGTTGGGAAACACAATTTTCTGCCTTCTTGTCTCCGATCCTCTCATATCCTCCCTACAGACATTGCAGAACATCACGTCCCAATCTTCTGCATAACCATACCACAGAAACTCTCTCTCTCCCATTCTGGTCGATACTTCCTCATCCTTTTTTGAAGTTCATATTCCGTTTGACCTGCTTCCTTTTTTCTGCTCGTTTCTTTTTCGGATTCGATACATTTTGTGAATAATGCCACATGATGGAAACCTAAGTGCACCTCTTCTCTGAGATGGAATCTCAGCACCATGTTATCAAATGGGTCATTCCAGTCACTCCTAAAATTAGACAACCAAGAAGAAGTAGTGCACAATACACTGATTTCTGACATTCCATCGGTTCACAGAACTGGTACACAGGTACTCAGACACGGTGAAAAAAAAAAGGAAAATAAAACAAATTCGTCCATCAAAAATGCTAAGATAGCTCAAAAGTGTCCTACCACAACAAAGGCTTTCTCAGCGAGTGTACGTGAGATTCTTCCGTAATATATTATGCAAATGGATACACTGTGATTTCAAAATTTAAATGTACAAAATTAAGTTTATAAATTATAACATTAAATTATATTATAATTGAAAAGATTTAACAAAAATAGGTCAAAGGAAAACACATGAATGAAAAGGAAGAGGAGGTGATTTTCTCAGTGAGTGTTTTTCATTGGTACCAAACTATTTCTGCAGGTACTCATCAGGGAATCAAATAAAATTTAAAAATTGTGGGAATCCCTGCCTTTAATCGGTGTACATTTGGGCATTGCAGAATCACGACACATGCATACTTTTGGTAGATGTACTCTACCGGTCAAAAGTTTTAGAACACCCCCTTTTTTCCAGTTTTTACTGAAATTTAAGCAGTTTAATGTTTCAATGTACTCCAAAATTAAAGCATAGAACAAATAAACAATTGCAGATGAAAAAGAAATCATGGAATCGTTTTGTTGAACAAAATTTAATCTAAATTTTTGACTCATCAAAGTAGCCACCTTTTGCAGATAGAACAACCGAACATACTCGTGGCATTCTTTCTACAATGGAAATCAAATCTTGTTCGGAAAGTTCTTCCCAACACTGTTGCGGAAGTTCCCACAAATGTGTTGCACTTGAAGGTTGCTTTGCGTTCACCTTTCTGTCCAGTTCATCCCAAACCAGCTCGATGGGGTTTAAGTCTGGAGACTGTGCTGGCCATTCCATGATTTGAAGCCTACCGTCTTGTTCTTTTCTTCTAAGGTAGTTCTGACATAGCCTGGAGGTATGTTTTGGGTCATTATCTTGCTTTGGGATGAACCCCTGACCAACTAGGCATAGACCAGAGGGCATTGCATGGCACTGCAAAATTCTGTGGTAGCCCTTTTGGTTCAGGGTGCCAGTCACTCTGCAAGTCGCCGATTCTGGATCCAGCAAAAGAGCTCCAGATCATCACGCTTCCTCCTCCATGTTTGACAGTTGGTGTCACACACTGAGGAACCATCCTTTTGCCTACTCGATGGTGTACAAAAACCCTGTGTCTTGAACCAAAGATTTCAAATTTTGATTCATCGGTCCATAAGACCTTCCAGTTTTCAGTCGTCCACTGGCGGTGCTTTCGTGGCCCAGGCAAGCCTCTTTTTCTTATTTTGCCATCTTAGCAATGGCTTTCTTACTGCCAGTCGACCTGTCAAACCTGCAGCTAGAAGTCTTCTCTTCACAGTTGAAACAGAGACATCCTTACTTCGACAAGTGTTAAGCTGTTCTTGAAGCGGCTGTCCTGTGAGCCGCCTATCACGCAAGCTGTTGACTCTCAGAAACTTGTCTTCTGATTGTGTTGTTGCTTTGGGTCTGCCAGACCTCTTCCTGTCAGAGTTTCCTCCAGTTTCCAAGTGCCTTTTGATGGTGTAGGAAACTGTACTCACTGACACCTTGGCTTCTTTGCAATTTCTCTAAATGGTGCAGACCCTATCTCTCAATGGTGAAGAATCACTTAATAAATTCTAGTAGTCGGATCCAGAATCCGGATCTTCACCAACATCTAATCAGTTCGTCCTTGTCACACAACAAACATGTCCACCAAATTTCATTCGGATCCGTCCACAAACAAACAAACAGACAGAAAGGGGTGAAAACATAAGTTCCTGCTTCACCTTCGGTGATGGTGGTAATTAAAAAAGGAAATGTTATTCTAACCTGCATCAGCAACAAACCTGGACTTTCAACGATGCCAAGTGTTGCACACGAAACAAAAATTGAAGGTCCTGAGTTCCTCCACAGAACAGCATTCGGTCTATGCCGTTGCTGACGATTCACCAATAAGTAATGAAACCAGTCCAATGGCTGATGTGATGTTGTAGCATTGGCCTTTCATACTTATGCTCCCTCAAAATGCCTCCATCTGTGGAATAACTCGTGTAGAGCGAGAAACAGCAAAGGACATATCTTGTGTAACTCTTCCTGGTGCTTTATTAGGGTACCCTGTCATTCTGACAGGGAACCCGATTGTTTTTCTTCTGTTTATTTCCTTATTTTTTATATCTTATTTATTCTTTTTCTGCCGGCAATTTGCAGGTTCCTTCGCTTTAAAAATCATTTTCTCAGGAGGGGTAAGTCCGATCGACACGAAATTTTCACCATAGTATGTATCTTTTTTGATAGCAAACTTAATTGGTAATTGTGACGTCATAGTTCACGTGGTACGGGCGCAATCTTGAAAAAAAAAGAAAAACTTTGGACCTCTGTATCTCTGAAACGGTGCAATGGAAAAAATTTTTCGCTTCATACATTTGAATAAACTCCTCAAGGAGAACAGGGGTGATTTTTCATGAGGTCATCTGTCAAGAGGTGTGCCGGTCAAAATTCGTTAGGTACAACGCCGCATCAGAAAAATCTGAAATTTCTTGAGCCTCATCTGCACAATTCACCGTAGAAAAATATATTATGACGTCATAGGTCACTTGGTTTGGCAGCCATCTTGTTTTGGGAATATTTTTTTTTTAATCTTCTTCTCCAGAACGGCGAAACAGATTGAGGCGAAACTTTACACACACATTCCTCATGAGGTCCTTTACCAAGTTTGTTAATTTCTTATTGATCGGTCATAAGGTTTGGCGGCAATCTTGAATTTACCGTAAACCTTCAAACATCTTCTTCTCCAGAATGGCTCGTCAGATCAAGGGGAAACTTCACAAACATATTGCACACGAGTCGGGAATACAAGTTTGTTAATTTCTAATTGATAGGTCACATGGTTTGGCAGCCATGTTGGATTCAAGAAAATATTAAATAATGTTTTCTCTGGAATCACATAACCTATCAAAGCGAAAATTTGCAACCATCATCCTCCATGATGTCTGCATTCATAGTAAAAAAATTATGACATCACAAGTCACAGGGTTTGGCGGCCATCTTGGATTGAAAAATGCACCTTATCCGATTAACACGAAACTTCACACATGTATTCCACTATGGGATTGGAGGCAGGATGTAAACTTATGATGTTATAGGTCCTATGGTTCGTCAGCCATCTTGGATTGAAAATTAATAAATTTTAAAAATCTTCTCCAGAACGGCAAGACAGATCGAGGCGAAACTTCACACACACATTCCCCATGAGTTCCTTTATCAAGTTTGTTAATTTCTTCTTGATCGGTCACATGGTTTGGCGGCCATCTTCAATTTACGCAAAACCTTCAAACATCTTCTCCAGAAAGGCTTGTCAGATCAAGGGAAAACTTCACAAACGTATTGCCCACGAGTAGGGAATATAAGTTCGTTAATTTCTAATTGATAGGTCACATGGTTTGGCAGCCATGTTGAATTCATGAAAAATATTAAATAATGTTTTCTCTGGAATCACATAACCTATCGAAGCGAAAATTTGCAACTATCATCCTCCATGATGTCTGCATTCATAGTAAAAATTATGACGTCACAAGTCACAGGGTTTTGCGGCCATCTTGGATAGAAAAACGCACCCCATCCGATTAACACGAAACTTTACACACATATTCCACTACGGGATAGGAGGCAGTATGTAAACTTATGATGTCATAAGTCATATGGTTCGTCAGCCATCTTGGATTGAAAATTAATAAATTTTTTAAAATATTCTTCTCCAGAACAGCCAGAAAGATTGAGGGAAAAATTCACACACACTTTCCGCAAGACATCCTTTCACAAGTTTGTTAATTTCTAATTGATAGGTCACACGGTTTGGCGGCCATGTTGAATTTACCCTAAAACCTTCAAACATCTTCTCCAGAATGGCCAGTCAGATCAAGGAGAAACTGCAAACACATGTTGCACACAAGTAGTGATTATAACTTTGTTAATTTCTAATTGATAGGTCACATGGTTTGGTGGCCTGGTTGGATTCAAGAATTATATTAAATAATGTTTTCTCTGGAGCCACATAACCTATCGAAGCGAAACTTGGCCAATATAATCTACCCCCATGCCTGCATGCGCGTTAAAAATTATGACGTCACATGTCACATGGTTTGGCGGCCGTCTTGGATAGAATAATGCACTTTGTCCGATAAAGACGAAACTTCACACACGTGTTCCACTACACGATTGGAAGCAGAATTTAAATTTATGATGTCATAGATCACGTGGTTCGTTTGCCATCTTGGATTGAAAATTAATAAAATTTAAAAATCTTCTTCTCCAGAATGGCCAGAAAGATTGAAGCAAAAATTCACACACACTTTCCGCAAGACATCCTTTCACAAGTTTGTTCATTTCTAATTGATAGGTCACATGGTTTGGCAGCCATGTTGGATTCAAGAATTATATTCAATAATGTTTTCTCTGGAACCACATAACCTATCGAAGCAACACTTGACTACTATAATCTAGCCCTATGCCTGCACATATGTTAACAAGGACAAATGTGTCCAAGAGCCGCATCCGAAACATTTTGTCTTCACCAGAAGAAGAACAAGAACTTAAGAAGAAGAAGAAAAAAACTTCCGATATTTCGTCACCTGCCTTGACGGAGCCAATAGCGAGACCCGTCATGGACGATCGTCGATCATGACAAGAAAATAGTGTATTTACGAAATTACAATACATTAAATGGAATAATCTTTTAATAGTAACGTGAACTTTTCGAAACATTAAAGCAAATGTCCGAATATATTTAAAAGTTCATGATGGACGCTCTCAAAAGGCACCCTCATTGAGAGGATGTGTACAAGTGTTTAGTATTTCAGGAGATCCGGATCCTGTATATGAAAGAGCCGAGTCATAAAGGATCTATCTTCACCAGAAGAAGAAGAACAAGAACAACAACAACAACAATGCCGAGCTCTCTTAATTTTAATTTAGAAGAGTAAATAATGAAGAAGAATTGTAATAAAATGAAGAAGAATTGTAACAAAATGAAGAAGAAGAGTAATAAAATGAGGAAGAAGAGTAATAAAATGAAGATGAAGAGTTATAAATGAAGAAGAGAAAAAAGTGAAGAAGAGTAAAAATTGAAGAGTAATAAAAAGAGGAAAAAGAGTAATAAAATGAAGAAGAGTAATAAAATGAAGAAGAAGAGTAAAAAATGAAGAAGAGTAAAAAATGAAGAAGAAGAAGAAGAAGAAGAAGAAGAAGAAGAAGAAGAAGAGTAAAAAATGAAGAAGAGTAAAAACTGGAGTAAAAAATGAAGAAGAAGAAGAAGAGTAAAAAATGAAGAGGAAGAGTAAATAATAATAATAAAGAGTAAAAAATGAAGAAGAGTAAAAAATGAAGATGAGTAAAAATGAAGAAAAAGAGTAAAAATGAAGAAGAAGAGTAAAACAATGAAGAAGAAGAGTAAAACAATGAAGAATAAGAGTAAATAATGAAGTGCTAAAATAAGACATGCTAAAAATGACGTCACAAGTCACATTGTGTGGCGGCCATCTTGGATAGAAAAACACACCTTTTCCGAATAACACTAAACTTGACAGACGTGTTCCAATACACTGTTTGAAGCAGAATATAAATTTGTGATGTCATAGGTCACATGATTCGTCAGCCATCTTGGATTGAAAATTAATAAATTTTTTAAATCTTCTCCAGAACAGCTGGACAGATTGAGACAAAAATTCACACACACTTTCCCCAAGACATCCTTTCACAAGTTTGTTAATTTCTAATCGATAGGTCACACGGTTTGGCGGCCACGTCGAATTTACCCTAAAACCTTCAAACATCTTCTTCTCCAGAACGGCCGGTCAGATCGAGGGGAAACTTCACGTACGTATCGCACACGAGAGGTGAATACAAGTTTGTTAATTTCGAATCGATAGGTCACACGGTTTGGCAGCCACGTCAGATTCAAGAACAACATTAAATATCGTTTTCTCCGGAACCGCTCATCCTATCGTCACGAAACTTTGCGACCGTTGTTTAAGTCTCACGTCGTATCAAAGGCGTCGTGTACGGGTACCTGGTCATCACTGCCAGCAGTTGTAAAGTGGCAGTTCTAGTTGAGTTTTATTTCCCTTTTATTTCCCTCTAAGGACCGAGTGTTGACTAACTATCTCTTCCGTGTTGCTGCTGTGAATGATTGAAGAGGTGAGAGCCGATTTCATTGTTTCCTCCAATGACAGGAGAGAGATGTTATTTGAGCTTTTAATGAAGGTGAATTCTAATGGACTCTGACTGCCCAACAGTAACATGAGAGCGCTGGAGACCAATTACCTCCCAAGACACCGAGGGGAGGCGAATGTACATGCGTGAATAATCCGCCATGTTGCTATGGTTTTACTCATTCTACCACATGGCCGTGTCAGTTCGTGCAGTTGGCGAGACGAATTTTCTTGTGCTGGAGAATGGAATCACGGCAAAAAATACACGGCAACTCATTTAAAAGTTCAAATTCAGACCGGGTCAATTTAACCTGAACATGCTGCTTCTACTCTCCCAACTCAGGATGGAGGTCTTCAATGTCACACGAGATCATGGCCTTCTCTCGAGACACAACTTGAGCTTTATATCCAACTTGGCACACCACCTTGCTCTTCAAATTCTCTGCCTATGGCATCCAAGGCCACCTCCACACAGGGCTTATTGACTTCCTCTGTTCTCGTAGCAAACACATGTCTCTCTGTCTCTGTCCCTCAACTTTCTAAACAATCCTCATAAAGAAGTTCAATCACTATCAGTCGTGACCTTTCTTGGGGAAACCAAATCTCTGAGTTTGCCTCGAAAGCCGTTTGACCTTCAAAGCCAGAGTTGGCATCCTCCATTGTGTAAAGTCCTTCCTGAGTCCACCTGAACTGTTATCCAGCAACAAGGTCATCCACAGCATCATGAAGTGCTGCTCTCCCCTCTGGGCAGGCAGCCCTTCCTCCTATTTTGCTCAACTTGAATCTGAAGAAACCATGGCCTTCAAGATTATCGGAATCTCTCGCAATGAAGCCGAATCAATGCAGCGATCACTTTCACATTGCAGAAAGGTCGGTAGTATCTCTTTCTTCTGCTGCCTCCTTTCTGGTTTTGCACCCTCCTCGCTTTCCATGCTTTGTCCACCCTCCCACAGGTTTCTGGAGGCAACACACGGTCCACCAGCAACCCCTTTCTGGTGAAACTCCCAAAAATCCAGAATCACTGCTCGCCTCCGCACTTTCATTCCTCTTTTTCCCACCCTGTTGATACAACTTCCACATTCTCTTCAATCCTATTCTTCCCTCCAGGTCTTCAAGACAGCTGTTCACCACCATATGAGATCATTCCCCATCCAACCATGATCTTTTCAACCCCAAATGACCACATTCCAAAGCAATCTCTTTTTCCAGGTCATTGTGATTTTTTCCCCCTTCTCCCTCATTTCTTTACATTTGTTCATTGGTTGTTTTGTTACTTTTCTGTTTCATCCCTGCTTTCCCCTTCCTATTCTTCTTGTGTTTCATTCAACGTGTGTGGAGCTTGTTCATCATGATGTATCCTTCTCCCACACCCCCCACCCCCCCCTTCACTCCCCGAAATCTCACATATACTTCTACTCTGCTGTTGTTTCCCCCTTTCCATTCTGCTATCGGTCTTCCACGAACCTCGAAGAATACAAAAAAAAAAAAAAAAACTCAGTACTAAACAAACACAGATCCCGTCAGAAGTGAAGAAGATCACACAACTCACCATTCAGCTGGTCTCTTTGCTCCTCTTCCAGACCAAAAGAGTCCACATCCTCTATTTTTATCTGCAGAATCTCAGGAAATCCTTCCAGCTCCTCAGCCTTCATTTCACACCCGAGCAGTCAGCTGTTCCAATTCCGGCTGCACACGACAGGAATCCTTCCATCAGCCAACTTGAGTGTACAGTATATGGTCGGTGAACCTTTAAAGAGGAAGTAAACACACCACTCTTCCTGATGTTTGCTCCACCTTGAGTACCTTGATCCCGCACAGTACGTGCATGTGAACTACCTCTGTCTAAATCAGTTACAGCACCTCAAATGTTCAACTTACATCTACACGCACCTTTTGACACATCCAAAATACAATGTACATGTTACAGATTCTTAAGACAATTCTGTTATTTTATTCCATGTTGATGTAAATTTTGATTTGGCCATATATAAAAGATACAAAAGTTTAGGTTGTTTTTTTTGTATACATTGTCGAGGATCGTGTGAGAGCTAACACACAACGCACAGCAAGGGGGCATGAGACAAGAGGGGAGTGAGTGGGAGGGACAAAACAGTGGGGAACAGAGACATTAGGAGATCTGGGGAAGGGAGAGGGATGGGACGGGGAACATGGGGAATAGAAGAAGGACATTACAGGGACTTTCAGGAAGGAAAGCAGGGAATTTGAAGGAGGTGGGCTTGGGTGGATTATCGGGGGTAGAAAAGATCGAGGATTTGGATGGGGGATGATAAGAGGTGGTGGTGAACAGCTGTTTTGAAAGCCTGGAGGGAAGAATGGGAAAGAATAGAGTGAGGGAGTTTATTCCAAAGGCGAGAAAAAAGAGGAATGAAAGAGTGAAGGTGAGCAGTGATTCGTGATTTTGGTAGTTTTACCAGAAGGGGGTTGTTGGCAGACCTTGAGCACCCTGTGGAAATGTGGTGGGGACAAATCGCAGAGAGAGCAGGGGGGGCAAGGCTGGAGAGGAGACGGTAGAAGACAGAAAGACCACCGACCAACCTGCGGCGATTGAGTGAGAGGCCCAAAGACTCAGCCTCATTGCGGGAGATGCCGATGATCCGAAATGCCTTGGTTTCTACAGCGTGAAGCCGAGAAAGGTGAGAGGCAGGAGCACCAGCCCAGACGGGAGAGCAGTACTCCATCAAGCTACGGACAAAAGCTTTGTAAGTGGTCAGGAGCTCAGGAGGGCCGAGGAAGGACTTTGCACGACGGAGGATTCCCAGTCGGCGACTGGCTTTGGAGGCGAGGTTTGCAATGTGGCTTTCCCAGGAAAGGTCATGGCAGATAGTGAGACCCAGAAGCTTGAAAGAAAGGACTTCTTCCAGAGGATTGTTTAGAAAACCCCCCCATTCACTTTCTCAATGGTCCTTTCGAGGAGACATAGTGAGAGCAAGAGATTTGTCCGGATTGAAAGTCATGTTCCACGTGTTGGACCAGTTTGTGAATTTATCCAGATCTGCAGTGAGCGAAGAAGCTGCTGCTTGCCGGTCTGAGGGATAACCGATGGTACGGCAGAGGGTGGAGTCATCAGCAAAGAGATATAGAGGATTTTCAAGAGAGTCGGAGAGATCATTGATGAAAACCATAAAAAGAACAGGGCCCAGAACGCTACCTTGAGGAACTCCAGCCTGGACAGGAAGAGGGGATGAAAGAACTCCATTTCGGGCCACACGTTGACTGCGACAGGAGATGAAGTCTGCGAGCCATGAGTGGAGATTTGGATACCATAGGAAGATAGTTTGGTGAGCAGAGCAGGGTGTCAGACTGTGTCAAAAGCACGTGATATGTCCAGGGATACGGCTCGGATTTCCTGTCTGGCATTGAGGACCTCCATCAATTGTCGGGAGAGCAGAAGCAGCATATCCAGGGTAGAGTGACCTGGTCTGAAACCAAATTGATGATCGGAAATCAAGCCATTGGAGAAGAGGAAGGATTTCATGTCTGAAGCGATGATGTATTCCATAACCTTGCTGATGATTGGGAGAAGGCTGATTGGTCTGTCGTTGCAGTGATCTGTGTTTGCACCTTTTTTATGCAGGGCAATGATGTTTGCAGATTTCCAAGCAGATGGCAGATGACCTTGAGCAAATGAGAGGGTGAATAGAACAGAGAGAGGGTGAGCAAGAGCAGAAGAGCAGGCTCTGAGGACACATGGGCTGATGCCGTCTGGACCGGTTGCAGAATCTGAATCGAGGTTTGACAGCAAGTTCTCCACCTTGTCAGGAGAAAAGGGCACAGAGTCCAGGGACAGTTGGGTGCGACTGGGTAAAGTGGGTAGAGAAAGCAATGGGTTTTGGACACAAGATTTAGCTGCAAACACCGAGTTTAGGCATCCAGCTTTTTCACGTGCAGTATCAGCAGTGCGGCCATTTGAGGTAAGGGAGGGATGGAGGGGGAACATATACCAGAAACAGATTTGATTAGATGCCACCAGGATTTTGAGGAGGGAGAGAGGTTTGAGAGTTCAGACTTGAGATTAGAAAGATGTTGTTTTCTGGCTCTGCTGAGGGTAGATACACACTTGTTCCGAGCTTTATGGAAGGAACTGAGATTGCCCTCAGTTGGGTTTGCTTTCCATGAGGCAAAGGCAAGTTGTTTCAGGACAGCTGCCTCGCCACAAGCTTCAGTGAACCAAGGGCGGGAGGAAGGGGAGGACAACTGAACACGAGAGGGGATAAATCTGTGCATGAGGGAGAGCAAGTTTCTTTGAAAGAATTCCCAGGATGAGTTGATGTTGGAGAAAGTAGCGATAGGAGACCAGTCTAAGTTTGATGGCTGCTTGGAGACCCTGCGAGTCGGCTTGAGTGAAATGACAGACTCAACGGCGATGAGGTGGTTCTCTGATAATAGCCAGAGAGATGTCCACTTTGACAAGGACGTGGTCAGAAGAACCCATTGGAGCGGAGGAAGAGCAGCAGATATTGTCAGGGAAATTTGTCAAAATCAGATCCAGAAGAGATGGAGTACCATTGGTTGAGGTCCGGTTGAGGAGGCTTTGGGTGCAGGGGATGGGGGGAGGACAAGGGGGAGGGGGAGGGAGGACAAGGGACGAGGGGAGGTAAGGAGGGTTGTTGAAAGAGTGTGGGGGATTGCAGAATAGCTAGGGGAGGGGCCGAATGAGGAGGAGAAAAGGCTCTGTGGTGCTGGGGGAGAGGGGGGACAAGAGAGGCGGAAGAAGGCAGTTGAGGATTTGAGGAGGTGGAGTGAAGAGATGGAGGTGAGGGGGAAGTGGAAGGAGGCAACTTTGTGGATGAGACGGGTGGAAACTTTGAGAAGGATGAGTGAGGGGGATGAAAGGTGGGAGAAAGGTGTGGGGGAATTTTTGAGAGGGAGGCTTGGAGGGAGAAGAGTGGGATGGATGCTTTGAGAGCGAGTGAGGGGTGAGAGGGGCGAGTTGGCACTGAAGTTGGAAAAAAAGAATTGTTGATGGAAAGCGAACATTCATAGCAAACTGGGGTTTTTTTAAGTTTTCGGTCAGAGATGAGATTTAACACAAATCTTGATGGATGCAATAAAGGCAAATTCAGAGAATAGAGAGAAGAAATGCTGTAACAGTTGGATTTTTTAGGCAAGGAATGAAGGAGAGGTCGAATTGAGAGCAGTCTGTTTAAATAGCAGAAGAGTAATGCATTATGATACAGTAAAGAGAACCACATGTGTGAAAGAGGAAGATGAAGCATAAGAGATCATTTTTGTTATTATTAACCTCCGCCATCGAAGATGGATGGAGGTTACTGTTTTCACCCATCTGTTTGTTTGTTTGTGAACAGTATTATGGAAAAACTGCTGGACGGATTTCAACGAAACTTGGTGGGGGGATTAGGTATGGTCCAAGGATCATGCCATTAGATTTTGGACTTGGTCCAAAAATTTTTTTTTTTTTCTAAAAAATTTATTTTATTTGAAAAATATTAGAATTTTTTTTTTGCATTTCTACATGTTTTAAGTGATTTCCAACCCCCAAAAAAATTGTTAGAGAAAAAAAAAAACCCAGAAATTTTGCAACTTTTTCAAAAAAATTTCGATTTTTTTTTTGGGGCGTCGATCGTCGACATCGATGCATGTAGTCGATGACTACATGCGCGTCAATCTCGTTTCGTTTATTCAATCGTGGTTCAGTAGAGTCTCATCCGTCTTGACCTACAATGAATAGGATATCAGGTTCACTTAAGTGACCCAGCAGTATTGGTGGCGGAGGTTTTGCACTCTACCAAGTGCTCCCCCTCTAGTTATTAGTGTTTGAGAGTTTTCAACAGATTAAGTCATGCAAGTGTTGTAGAAAAAAAAAAAAAAAAAAACGAGGAAGAAGAGGATGAAGAAGAAGATGAAGAAGAAGAGGAAGCAGAATCAGGAGAAAGGTAGCGTTTTTTTTATTTTTTGATTTAAGATAACAAATGGAGTGATGAGTTGGGAGAGATGGAGGACGTTAGGAAAGTGGGGAAGATAGAAGTTGAAGGTAATGGGGAGAAAAAACAAATAAACACAATCGTACACCGAGGGGAACCGGTAGGCCTCAAGCCTAGGCCTCAAGCACCCGGTAAGACAACGTTAACAAAATCTCACAATTTTTGAAACAAAACCGAACTAGGAACACACAGTAACATATAGGTGAGAAAAATAAACAGTTAAAACGGGACAGATAACGACCGGAAACTTAACTTTGAGATCGTCAGCAGAGAGCCCCAAAGGAGACCTCTCGATGCTCCAAACCCAGAACCGGAAGTCAATGTTGATATAAAATCTGAGCCTGTTCAGCAATTTTATAATGAAGACATTCCATAGTGAGGCCTCACACACAAGCACAGGGGATGTGTATGAAGGAGTATTTGTACTCAGATGTAATCCATGGAGCACATATGGTAATATGGAGACAGTTTCCCCACATCACTGGGTTTCAGGTAATTAATAAGGAACCCACTTTTCAGAAAATCAGATGGCAAGATAACATTCACCTGGAAAAGCCTGGTGTTGGATTAACGGTTAAGGTGGCTGGCTTAAGATGTTAAGCTCGTGAGTTTGAGCCCCTATCATCACCTATTGAATGAACACCAGGTGGGTTGACCCAGGCCATCATCCTTCCGAGGTCAGCAAAAGAAATATCAGCTTACTGGAAACAGGAGGAATTGCATCAGCGGCACAGCCGAGTGCCCAGAAAATGCTTCAGCCAAGCAGCCACAGCCAGCATACAAATAAATAAAACAAGCAGTCATAAACTGGTACTTACAAAATCGTCAACTTGACCTCTGACCTTGTCGAATAAAAGCTGCCTCGAGAGAAGGTAGTGACGCAAACCAGAAGTTTCTACGATGATTCTATAACAAACCATCAAAAATCGAATGTTTGACCTCACTGTAACCTTGACCTTTGACCGATTTTGACCAAAATCTAATCAGGGCTCGCCATCACGTGGTGTAATTTGACATTGGTAGCTTCTTCCGTTCGAGTTCGAGGGAAGTAGTACTGGTTCACCTGTGTTCAGGATTTAAAGGAAGCCCATTTGTATCATTGGATAGTTTGAAAACTGGAGGAGTAAGTTTATTTGTTCATTCAATGAGGATAATTACACAGGAAAGAGCAAGAAGAATCATCAAATGCCAAAATTCCAAATCTTCAGCAACAGACAAATGGACAGCATTGTGGGATTTTAACATTTGTCTGCACACTCAAATATGCTTCAGATCCCAAAAACCTTCTTGATACACCAGTATATTCAGAAACCCTTGTTTCCCTTCTTGAAACAGAAAAACATCCCTCAAACACCTGCAGATTATGTCCTATTGTCCGACCAAGTACTTTTTTTTATTTATCTGTGTGCGCCACTGCTCGAAATTATAAACCATTAGAAGGTAACTCGGTAGAGCGCATACCTCCGCCCTGTAATTCCTGATCCACGAGAACATATCTGGCCCAATACATTTTTGAAATAGCATGCTACATATCGTTTTTTGAACCCTATCTCTCCATGATGAAGAATCACTTAAAAATTCTTGTAGTCGGATCTGAATTCAAATCTTCACCAAAATCAAATCAATTTGTCGTGGTTGATGGAAAGGTCCCTAACCTGACAACCAAGTTTCGTCTGAATCGGTCCACAACTTTTTTAGATATCCAGTACACAAACCGAATGGGAGTGATAACATTACCTCCTTCACCTTCAGTGGCAGAGGAGGTAAAAACAAACTAGAAAACAAGAATATGAGTGAAAACTCAGCGCAGTTCTCCCTTCCTTCGGCGCCCGGCGATGAAGTCATGCATCACCTGGATATGCAATTGTGAAGGAGCGGTATACAATAAAATGTGGAGAACGGACAATGTTAATAAAAATCCATATTGTTGAGTAAATCCACACTATCATTCATTGTACGATGAACAAGACATTAGTAAATGGACTAACCCACTTGTCCAACGGCGGAACGTTGTGGTTTTTAATCAAAAGTCTGTTGGATCAGCTAAAGATGAAAAGGGAAAGATCGTTCAACAGAAGGTGAAAATGGTTAAAAAAACCACAAAAAATTAACTTCATTTTAATTACACGGAAAGAGGGACAGAAATTACATCGATGGGAACTTACAAACCCTGGGGGGTGGGGGTGGGGTTAGCGTAAGGGGTGGGGGTAAGAGGGTAAGGGTAGGGGTGGGGGAGGAGGTGAGGGTAAGGATGGAGGTCCACATAAAGACCCAGGGGTGTGTGTATGTGTGTGTGTGTGTGTGTGTGTGTGTGTGTGTGTGTGTGTGTGTGTGTGTGTGTGTGTGTGTGTGTGTGTGTGTGTGTGTGTGTGTGTGTGTGTGTGTGTGTGTGTGTGTGGCGCCAGTCTAATAAGTCGTGAAACTGTTAAAGTGCCTGTGCTGTAAATATAATTGCATTTCTGATATTCGGTGGAGTTCTTCCCTTACATGCTCCCTAACTCCCCCCCATTATTTATAATAAATATCCCCAATTGTTGATGGGCGTGAGGATGAGGGTGGGGGTGGGAGGAGGTGAGTGTAAGGGGGTTGGGGTACGACAGTGAGGGTGGGGGTGGGAGGAGTGAGGGTAAGGGAATGGGGAGAGGATGGGGGGGGGAGGGGATGGGGGTGGGAGGGATGAGGATGGGGGTGAGGATGAGGGTGGGCATGAGAATGGGCGTGAGGATGAGGGTGGGGGTGAGGATGAGGGTGGGGGTGGGAGGAGGTGAGTGTAAGGGGGTTGGGGTACGACAGTGAGGGTGAGGGTGGGAGGAGGTGAGTGTAAGGGAATGGGGTGAGGATGGGGTGGGAGGGGATGAGGATGGGGGTGAGGATGAGGGTGGGCGTGAGGCTGAGGGTGGGAGGAGGTGAGTGAAAGGGGTTTGGGGTAAGAGGGTGGGGGTGGGAGGAGGTGAGTGTAAGAGGGTGGGGTGGGGAAGGAGGTGAGGGTAAGGGGTGGGGTGGGAGGGGATGAGGGTGGGGGTGGGAGGAGGTGAGTGTAAGGAGGTTGGGGTAAGAGGGTGAAGGTGTGAGGTAACAAAGTAGATCCACCCTTTACCTTCTCACACAATTCGTTCTCCTGTCGAGTTTATTTAAGATTTGATAATTAACTTCCGAACACATCGACCACAGACACTAAATTGTGTATTTTAATATGACGACAGGGCCTCCACCGTCACGTGACGGTCCGAAAAAAACATGAACATCGCGGGTCACGTTACGTGGTTACCCTTGGTGATCGCTGATATCGAGTGAAGAAATATCTTATAATCCGTACCACTAGTTTAATGTTACTCACGAAGATGTTTAAAAACCAGAAATGTTCACAACACAAAACTTCCTCTACTCACAACTCGCTTCGGGAAATGTTTCTCTCCCTGTGCTCGTCCCGCGAACACGGATCCACGTTTGATGCACACTCACAACTCTTCTTCTTCTCTATCCGATGATGTGTAACATCTCTGAAATCCCTCCCGATCGTTATCTCATCCCAACTAACGTGCATCACGAGATCATTTCCTCCAAGACGAGAATCTTAATAAAAATCATTCCACACAAAAATATCCAACGAGAAAAAAGGTTTCACAAGCCAAGCTAGAAGATACACCCCGGTGGTACTTTGAGGGTTAACGTCACAGAAAGGTTGTTGTTGTTTGTTGTTTTGTTGTTTTGTTGTTTTGTTGTTTTGTTGTTTTTGTTGTTTTTGTTGTTTTTGTTGTTGTTGTTGTTGTTGTTGATCATCGCCACAATAGCAGGACAAGTCGTGGGTTCCTTGACTCCGATTCCGAGAGGGCTCCGACTCCTGGAGGGGGCCCTGGGGAAATGACCGGTGGTTGACATAAAAATAGGAGGGTGTCAGCTGCTTCTCACTTACTGGGTACAGGTAGCCAGATTAGTACGATCACTTTGAGTTTCTTCAAAGAACACACACTGTGTGGGGCCGAAGACAGACTGTCCACATCAGGGTGGCTCAGGATCACAGCAGCAAATGGTCTGGAGATACCCTGCCTTGTCCGTCTTGTATTGGTTGTCGAGTCAATGGGCATGGTACTCCCTTGGTGTAGATTCTTGGTGATTGAGGAACCCCAACGTTTGAAGACAAATGTTCCCGGTGTAGTTGTCATGAACATCATCAGTAAGTGTCGTCAGTTGGTTCAAGCCGAGTTTGAATCCCAGACCAATATGGAGTTGAGTAATGACTGGAGTGAAGTGTTTCAGCAGGCACAGAAGTGTGGGCTCACTGAGAAGAGTACCATGGCTAGAGACGCAGGCAAGGATGCGGAGCATGTACCTGTGGGGTCTGTTGTGTCTGTCATGGCAAGCGGACGGAGGAACATGAGAAGGGACAGTGACAGGATGCTGTTGGAGCCGGGGAACACACCACTGCCTGGAGGTCTTATGGTTGTTCCGATGCTTACGAGTATCAGAGAATGCTGAGCGACGGTATTCAGAATCTGTTTGTGATTCCATCTCAAATAAATGACTCGGTTCCAGAGATTTTTGGAGAATTGCTTATAGCATTCTCAACCGTCATCAATAATCAATTCCTGTCCTCTTCAATGGCCCTGAAGTGCTTACTTCTCCTATTCATAGAGTCAACCTTTACTGACAATTTTACTGCGAACTCCACCCTTGAAGACCACTGACACTCGTTGCCTATTTTTCCTTACCGTCTTGACGCAAGGCTTTCCATAATCATCATCATCATTCCCAGGGAAGTTGTTTAGATTATGCAAGGGCTTGGCATCTCAACATCTACTAGACCAGATCGAATCCCTGTAATTGCTTTGAAGATATTGTTGCGAATCTAGAAGCCATGAGCACACAATCATTCAGGTTCCTATAGATTAGTTATCTCGGTAAGTACGTGTTTTATAGATAGTCCTTTCCCGAGTCTAATGGGTAATTAAATGTTCCAGTGCAGTGAAGTTATTTTAATCGTCAGGTTTTCTTTTAGTTGGTTTTTACACCACCGACATCACACCGCATCGCCCTCGCTTTCATTCGCTTCCTCCACCTGGCCAATCACAGGGTTTGCCGCCCGTTTTGGCGAATGAGAGGAATGCGAGGGCGCATACACAGGAGGTAGTCCGGTGTGGAGAAGGCTGAGCTCGGGGAGGGGCCACCCGGCGGCCCTCGACCAATCGGCGTGCAGCGGGTGGGAGCGCCCCACCGACCGATGATTCCTGTCGAATGAGAAGGTGAGTGAAAAAGAGAGGTGTGGTCGTCGGCACGGGAGGAGTTTGAGGAAAGAAGCGGCGGAGTCCGCGACGGCTGGAGGTCTCTTTTGTTCGAGTGATCCTGGTTCCCCAGCTCTCGCCACCGCTCTCCGCCTGGCTCGGTGGCCCACAGTAACCCACAAGCAGCCCCTCGTGCTTGGATTCAGCCATGCCGGTTCGACAAGGGCACAGAGAGCCCCTGGAAAGAGGAGTAGACGTCCAGCCACGCGCTCGCGGCAAGGCAGCCAGCTACCCTGACCCTCAGCTCGACTGTCCTCCGGGCTGGAAGTCCACATAAAGACCCAGGGGGGTCCGTGTGTGTGTGTGTGTGTGTGTGTGTGTGTGTGTGTGTGTGTGTGTGTGTGTGTGTGTGCGTGTGTGTGTGTGTGTGTGTGTGTGTGTGTGTGTGTGTGCGTGTGTGGCGCCGGTCTAATAAGTCGTGAAACTGTTTAAGTGCCTGTACTGTAAATATAATTGCATTTCTGATATTTGGTGTAGTTCTTCCCTTACATGCTCCCTAACTCCCCCCCATTATTTGTAATAAATATCCCCAATTGTTGAATGTACTCAGCTCGTCATGTCATTTCTCCATTGATTGAGCGTGTTGTGCATGTGAGGGATTAGCTGGCAGCTGTGCTCCGGGGTAACAAGATAATCGGGCTGGCGAAACTTGGCGATGATAAAACCGCTCGGCATCACACACGGAACGGACTCGCTAAGCGGCTCGCTTCCGTACGAGTTCCGTTGAGGGTGAAATTCCCCGGTAGTTGGACCACGTGGTTACTTTGGTAAATTGAAGTTGGCAATCAACCCTACCCCACGTGGTCTACCCATTGGCATAGTTTGGTCCAAAATAACCAGGACCCGTCGACCCCGGACTTCTCTGGGCCGGCGATCTGAAATTCCGGGCGATCGAGCCGAGGTGACTCCACTGCTCCATCTAGTGGTCATGCTCATGGCGACGCACCGGCGGAAAACGACAACACTGGTGTCAGAAGTGGGATTCGAACCCACACCTCCATTAAAAAATTGCAGGTTCAAAACTACAACACTGGTGTTCAGGAGTGCGATTCGGCCCCCTCCGCCTCCATAGCTAAATTCACGGACGCGGATCAGGGATGTACGGAGAGAACCCCCCCCCCCCGTGTCCCCAAATTACGAGCACTTGAAAAAAAAATTATATTTACCAGCACGCAACATGGCCAGCCAAGATGAGCTGGGGCAGGTGGAGAGTGTAGAGAATAAGTTAATGGAACCAGAGGCCCTGGACACGGATGCAAACCAGGAAGGATTGGGTGCAGTCTTGTCTCAGACACAGGGGGGCGTGGAAAGAGTGATCGCGTATTACAGTGGGGCCATGAGTAGGCCCGAACAAAATTATTGCGTTACTCGCAAGGTGTTATTGGCTATGCTGTCTGCCGTGAGCCATTTCCACCCGTACTTGTACGGGAGGAAATTCTTGGTTCGAACTGACCATTCCTCCTTGCAATGGCTCTTACGGTTCAAGGAACCGGAGGGCCAGATTGCAAGGTGGTTGGAAAAGTTGCAGCAGTACGATTTCAGTGTGGCCCATAGAACCGGGAAGGCTCATGGGAACGCCGATGCGCTCTCTCGACGCCCCTGTCTGGGAGAAAACTGTAAATATTGCACGAGGCATGAGGAGAGGAACCAATTGGCGGACACCTCCCAGAAGCCCCTAGCCCGTGCGGCCCAGGTGGTAGGCCCAGTTTTGCCACTAACCGCAGGTGAGGAATTTGGCGGTTTGGCGTGTAGCATGGCCCAGCGGGAAGACCCTGTGATAGGGCCCGTGTACAAGTGGGTCCAAGAAAACAAGAGACCCAGTGGGAAGGAGATTATCTCGTTCGGAGCGCGAACAAAGGCATACTGGGCCCAATGGAAGACCCTAGAGATGAGGGATAACACCTTATACCGCAAGTGGGTGGAGATTCCCTCGGAGTGAACTTATTGGCTGGTAGAAGTCCCAGATCAATTTAAGACGAGATACACTTCTAGTCTTGGGGGATTTCAATGCATCGACTGGAACTGAAAGGGATGGTTATGAGACGTGTTGGTCCCCATGGGTCAGGAACTATGAACCAGAATAGCACTAAGTTCCTTGACTTTCCAAGAAGTCATGGACTTAGGGTGGCCGGTTCATGGTTTCAGCACCCACAAGCTCATCGCTGGAATTGTTATTCCAACACTGGTGGTGTGGCAAAAGAGATTGGCCATGTTGGCCAATTAAAGGCATGTGGGATTGGCCATGTAGGCAAAAGAGATTGCCATGTGGGCCAAACAGGGGAATTCACGCATTGATGTTCGCAGCAGGATGATCCAAACCTGCAGGGACTACCGGAGTGCTCAGTTCCTCAATAATAACCACAGAATTATTGCAGCAACTCTGAAGTTGTAGCTTAAATCCAGGAGAATTGTACCATCCCAACCTAGGCTGGATGTTGGCAAGCTCAAGGATGAGAGCGTAGCTGAGGAATTTGTGAACAAGCTGAGTGGAGATTTGAGGAGTCTGGGTGCTTTGGGAGGTCCTGAAAAGTTGTGGAGTGCCTTCAAGACCACTGTCCTTGATGTTGCTGGTGGATGCCTTGGACCTCACCGTTGGGCAAAGAAGAATTTTGTCTCTCAAGGGACACTGGATACCATTGACCAGAGTCACAGGGCCAGGCTGAATGGCAGAGCTGAGCTGATCAGGGAGCTGAGGTGTAAAACTGTACGTGCGCTAAGGGTGGACAAGGAGGCCTATGTGCAAGGAATCTGTGAGGGGGTAGAGCATCACCTGTGGTCAAGGAATTCTCGTCCTGCTTACAGGGGAATTCACGCATTGCGTTCATCCAAGCCCATCCCACAGTGTACTGCAGTTAGAGCAGAGAGTGGTAGGCCCTTGACAGAGGAGTCCGAAGTGAAGGCCCGCTGGGCCGGCTACTTTGAGCGGTTGTACCAGGCTAATCCACCAGCTGTCGTGGTGGACGTCAGGGGTGTTACAATCGCTGTTGCTGAGCCTCCAATCAACTGTGGTCTACCTTCGCTTGTGGAAACATAGGCTGCGGTGAACCGGTTGAAATGGGGTAAAGCTCCAGGGATCTGTGCATCCATGCTGAACTTCCCAAGGCTGATGGAACTGCTGCACTCATGTCATTGTATGCAGTTCTGTGCTCTGCCTGGAACACAGGCATCATCCCAACTGACTGGAAGAGGGGCCTTGTTGTCCCTCTATGGAAAGGGAAGGGTGATTGCCAAGACTGCAACAACTACCAAGGGGTGACGCTGCTCTCACTGTCAGGAAGGTCTTTGCTTGCATAATTCTTGATAGGGTTCGCCACCATCTGCTTGAGCACCAGTGTCCAGAGCAGTCAGGCTTTACACCAAAGAGGTCAACGATTGACCGTGTCCTTGCTCTTCGGGTCCTCACCGAACGCAGATGAGAGTTTCGGCAGGGGCTGCTTGCAGCCTATGTTGATCTCAGCACAAAAAGCTTCGGTCACGATTATGTCGTGTTTGTTTGTACCCATATTGAAGTTCTGTAGTTCCAAACATCTGTTTATTCTCTAGAAATTGTTTTATACCCTTCTCCAGATCTATTCCTCCTCACAATTCTATCTTGGAGTCCTATAAACAGTTCCTTCGACTTCATGGTAGAGTTTCTGCTCTGACATTTATGGGACCTTCTATAGAAAGGTGTGTTTCTTTCTATATCATGTTCAATCAATATGATTGGCCACAGGTGGATTCCACTCAAGTTGCAGAACATTTCAAAGATTATGAAAGGAAATCAGATGCACCTGAACACCATTTGGAGTGTCATAACAAAAACATTGACTACTTCTTGATGCAAATCATTTCAGCTTTTCATTTTAAAAAAAATTCTAAAAACATGTTTTCACTTTGTCATAAGGGGGCATTTTGTGTGGATTGGTGACAAAATTTCAATTAAAACCATTTAATATTAAAGCTGTAACACAAGAAAATGTGAAAAAGTTAAATGGTGTGAATACTTTCTGAAGGCACTGTATTTGGAAATTGTTTGGAAGTTATCCAGGGTGTTCGTAAAAACTCGCTCACTCTTCACCAAAGACATCATGGGATACTTAACGTCCACCAACTAATGCTAACATAGAGGACACCCAGCTTAACCTCCATCCGAGAGATGGTACACATATTCATGAAATTCCCTGGATGTGAAAAACCAGGATGACAGTTTGTAGCTGGGCTAAGATTCAAACAAACGCAAGATTCAAACAGCTCAGAGGCCAGTGTGCACACCTCCATGTTCTCCTACCGGCACGAAAGGATGGTGCTTAGAGGAAAATGACAATTGCATGTGAAGAGAACATCAGTGAGCCAGGAAATAATGTGGTCTTGCGTCCAGAAACAGACCCTGGTTAGTCGACCGCAGTGCCAGCAAGTGTCAAGACAAACACCTTGAAGAAACTATTTCAATTGCATGCTTATCGAAATGTCAATTTCCTCACCATTAATAGGATCATTGCCACCCCAAGTATGTAATGTTACCTAGCAGATGACCCTAAAATTAAAGGCCAATTTTAAGGAAAGGAATCATGGGATATTCCACATCCTTAATCTAAATTTGAATGAGATAGCATGTTCCAAAATGCACCACTTCTTCCTGGCAGTGCATCAGTGACAGCTGTTATCACATTTGTTCCTGCAGTCATCAAACCGAAATCCTGTGCTGAATTGTGAACATGCCACCAGCTGACATATCCTGCCACTCTTGTATACATTTTCATCTTATTTAAAGAAATTGGTGTGGCCACGGCTCCAACATGTCACTTTATTCAAACAGGCATTTTCATAATAATTCAACATCTTGTTGAAAATATTTTTCAACTGGAGGGATCTGTGTCCCTTTTCACTTCTTGGTAAGTCAGAGTTCAAAAGCGTGCCCTCCATTAAAGAGGATTCACCATTATTTAGAACTTTTTGGTTGTCGTCAATCATGTGGCTTTCCCCACAAGATGCTGGTGGCTTCTTGATCGGAAAGAAATAGGATGCTGGCTATGGTTGTCTTCCAAAGCATCATTGGTTTTTCAATCAGTATGACTATTTGGAGGTTAATTTTGTAAACTTGCATGCATTTTATCATCCATGAATGTGGGAATATCAATGGTTTTTTGAAATCTTTCCAGGCTGTAGACAAGTTGATTTATCAAATCTTACAATTTTCGAGTATAGTTTAGTGTAATAATATATAGTCTATTGTTTAATAGCATCCTCTCTGGCATCCTTTCTGCTCTGCCTCAAAAGCTCATTGCTGGGTGACAAGTTTATCCTAATTCTGACGTCGCTGGTAGTGATAGCGCTCCGTAGAGTTGTCAATCAACATCATTACCATATTATAATACGTATGTATGCATGTGTGTATACGAGTATATATGTGTTCCAATGGTTGTTATCTCCATAATTCGGGTTTCAGAAGGTAAAACGGATTCCTCCCAGGACTCGAAGTATCCACCTTCGTTCCGTTGTTTATGTGCTAAGTTGTGTTGTTCTCATAGTTTTGTTCTAAACAGAAACCTCTTTTTTTCATCTTTTCAGCATTATCACGAGGTGCTGGACATCATCCAATTGGAGTTTGTGTGTGGTAATGTTCCCCAGGCTGGTTTGTCGGATCTTGCGAGGTTCTCCTTTTGTATTTCCAATACTCCAATTATCATTGGTACAATTTCGGCACTCTTCAGCTTTCAGGATCTTTTGTCTTCATTCTTGACATCTTGATATTTGGTCATTTTCTTGATTTCTGTGTTATTTAGACCAAAATCACTGGGTACTGAATCTTCAATTAGCAATGCCTTATTTTCCTTCTTCTATCTGAGTATGATGTCTGGTCGCAGTGCTTTGTTTTCTACGTTCACGCTGGATGGGATCATCAGGTCATATATGATGATTTGTTCTCCATCCCAATTGAGCTGACCTCGTCTTAGCCATTCCAATGAGCCTTCCTTGGCGATCCCCATTCTGTCAAGCTCTTCTTTTTCTTTTGATTTTAAATCTTCCTGCTCTTTTGTCATTCTCCCATTTCTCATGGTATATCTGCTGATAGATCATTTTTGTTGTTTTCCTTTTTTATCTTTGTAATCGTTGGGGCTGTATTTGTTTGTTTAATTTTTCTGGGTCATGTCCTACATTTGCACCTGTTTTTGGAAGTTTGTTGCAAAATGGGTTAAGGATATATTTTCTGGTCTGTTGTTTTCTTGCTCGTCTATAAATCTCATTCGATAGTCTGCTGAGCTTTTCACACACGCCACTTGTTCCACATGTTGTTCTGTGCACTTGGTAAAGTTCCATCAAACCACCTCCTTACTTCTCGTCTCATTAAGTACAACCTCGGTATGCATTGCCTTTTGCAGAATATCTTGTGAAATTAGAAATTTCCTTGTTTTGATGTCTAAGTTGTTCATCTCCAATTGTGACAAGTTTATAATTGCAGAGCTACATTGGCATACCGGCACTGCAAGTTGGGTTATAGCTTTGTTTTTTTTCTTGGAGAGAGGGATGACTTCAGAATTAGTCATCTATCTGCCTAGGTACTCTTTGCTGTTTATTTTACGCATATTGTGTGTTTTACCTTGGGGCCTTCTTCTATTTTGAGGTATATGTGAGATGCTTCCTTTTCTCATTCCTGTTTTGTTGTACTTTGATCGATTGAAATGTTGGATGTTCTTGTTTTTCCTCGTACAAATGTGCATTTGGCACATTTGGTCAGACAAAACTCCATTTGAATGTCCTCCAAGTATTGCTTTTGTAGTTTCAGATGATCTCCCAATTTTGCATCATTTGGTGCGAAGACTTTTAGATCAATCATGTGCAATAGATGGGTTACCTTTCTTGTTTCTTTGGTCATCCTTCTGTTGCATGTCATATTGTATCTGTGTCCTTGTTCATTGTTCTCAGTGGGTCCAGAGCCAGACAAAATAGGAGGGGGGGAAAGCCACCTTGCAAGATACCATGTCATATGTTTACTCCTGGGATTTCAATCTTTCCTACAAGTAAGGTCATATCAGCATTGTCTTCCAGTGTCATTGCTTTCTCAATCAGTGTGACTATTTGGGGGTTAGCTTTGTATACTTGCATGCATTTTATAATCCATGAATGTGGGAATATCAAACGCTTTTTTCATCTTTCCAGTCTGTGGACAAGATGGCTTGTCAAAGCTTGCAATTTTTGAATATGGTTTGGTATAATAACAAATGTTCTATTGCTTCATAACGACCTCTCTTCCATCCTTTCTGCTCTACCTCGAAAGCTCGTTGTTGTGGTAGTTGGTTGTAAATTGCATCGGTAATTATACTTGTTAAAAGTTTTATGTTGTTGGAAGGAACAGCGCAAGTGAATAACCCAAATCATTATGTAGTTGTTGACAGCCATGATAAAAAATTAATTTGTGCTGCGATTTCTAAAAAAAAAAACTGGAGGTCAGAGAATACAATACAAAAAAAAACTGCTGTCTCGAGAAAAAAGAACATGGTCTCTGAACCCTAACCGTTCTCCATGGTGAATCCTCATGTGAGGCTTCAGGATGGATGGCCGATGAAAAGATTTTCCTCAAACTATGCATTTGTATGGGCATACTCGTTGGTTGGTATCTCCATTTAAGGGTTTCCGAAGGTGGGAGGAGGTTTCCCAGAACTGAAAATCTCCACCTCCTTTTTCAATAAAAGATCATGCAGATTCATGAACCAAAATGTGAAACTTCGTTCTCAAAGCCTCGTTTCAAAATCTTCACTGAACCTCTGACAGCCTCCACTTGAAGCTCGTTTGTGGTGATATTCACCAGAATGCTTTTCGAATACTCGCTGAGGATTTTCTTCATCATTCCCGTTGCTCCGACTATCACTTGTGCATTTAGATGGGCGCTCAACATTGTGAATTATCATGTGCGTCTTAAGGGTACAAGACTGATTAAAAGATTTTCCACATGTTGAGCATTTGTATGGACATTCACCACTGTGAATTCTCATGTGTGTTTTAAGGCTAGATGACTGATTAAAAGATTTTCCACATGTTGAGCATTTGTACGGGCGTTCTCCACTGTGAATTCTCATGTGCCTTTTGAGGGTGCTCGACTGATTAAAAGATTTCCCACAACTTTCACATTTGTATGGGCGTTCTCCATTGTGAATTGTCATGTGCTTTGTAAAATTTGATGGCCAATTAAAATACTTTCCACAAACTGTGCATTTGTATGGATAGTCTCCATTGTGAATGATCATGTGTGTTTTAAGGCTGGATGATCGATCAAAACATTTTCCACAATGTGTGCATTTGTATGGGCGTTCACCATTGTGAATTCTCAAGTGTGATTTAAGATTGGATGATTGATGAAAGGATTTTCCACAATTTGGGCATTTGTGTGGGCGTTCTTCGTTGTGAATTATCATGTGCAATTTCAGGTTTGATGACTGAGGAAAAGATTTTCCACATGTTGAGCATTTGTATGGGCGTTCTCCACTGTGAATTCTCATGTGAGTTTTAAGTGTGGATGACCGATTAAAAGATTTTCCACAAACGGTGCATTTGTACGGGCGTTCTCCATTGTGAATTATCATGTGAGTTGTAAGTGTGGATGTCTGATTAAAAGATTTTCCACATGTTGAGCATTTGTACGGGCGTTCTCCACTGTGAATTCTCACGTGCCTTTTGAGGGTGCTCGACTGATTAAAAGATTTTCCACAACTTTCACATTTGTATGGGCGTTCTCCATTGTGAATAGTCATGTGCTTTTTAAAATTTGATGGCCAATTAAAATACTTTCCACAAACTGTGCATTTGTATGGGTAGTCTCCATTGTGAATTATCATGTGTGTTTTAAGGCTGGATGATCGATCAAAACATTTTCCACAATTTGTGCATTTGTACGGGCGTTCTCCACTGTGAGTTCTCACATGCCTTTTGAGGGTACTCGAATGATTGAAAGATTTTCCACAACTTTCGCATTTGTATGGGCATTCACCATTGTGAATTCTCAAGTGCGATTTAAGATTGGATGATTGATGAAAGGATTTTCCACAACTTGTGCATTTGTGTGGGCGTTCTTCGTTGTGAATTATCATATGCAATTTCAGGCTCGATGACTGAGGAAAAGATTTTCCACAAACTGTGCATTTGTATGGGCGTTCTCCACTGTGAAATGTCACATGTGTCTTCAGATTGGAAGACTGAGTAAATGATTTTCCACAACTTGTGCATTTGTATGGGCGCTCTCCATTGTGAAGCATCATGTGCGTTTTAAGGTTGGATGAACGTTTAAATGATTTTCCACAACTTGTACATTTGTAAGGGCATTCTCCGTTGTGAATTCTCAGGTGTATTTTGAAGGTGGATGAATGAACAAAGGATTTTCCACATCTTGTGCAGTTGTATGGGTAGTTTCCATTGTGAGTCATCACGTGTGATTTCAGGGTGGATGACTGATTAAAAGATTTTCCACATGTTGAGCATTTGTATGGGCGTTCTCCACTGTGAATTCTCATGTGCTTTTTGAGAGTACTTGACTGATTAAAAGATTTTGCACAACTTGCGCATTTGTATGGGCGTTCTCCATTGTGAATTGTCATGTGCTTTTTAAAATTCGATGAACAATTAAAATACTTTCCACAAACTGTGCATTTGTATAGGCGTTCTCGATTGTGAATTGCCATGTGTGATTTCAGGGTGGATGATCGATTGAACAATTTTCCACAAGTTTTGCATTTGCGTGGATGTTCAGCTTTTTCCCCTTTGTGAACCTTGTGAAAATTATTCTCTGAAAACATTTCATTATTCGGTGCGTCTGGTTTGTAAAAAGTCCTCTTCCTCGTTTCAGTTGGCGGGTCCTGTGGGCGTGTGTCTGAGCTGGTCCTACAAGTAGGTGCAGTCTCCATTGGGGATTCAATGGATCCACCTGTAAATATAACATCACATGACCTGTAAGAAAAAAAAATCAGATTCGGTACAATACTTGTCATATCATTCTGACAAACGTAACCAGACATGTACGACTGTATGTGCTGTAGCATCAACTGCTTAACTGTCGTCTAACTTGTTGCGGTGGGAGGAAAACATCTCACGCTGTTCCACATGGCTTAACTCTTGTGGACACGTTCCAAATTAATGGCAGACAATGCACACGCCGGTCTTGAGGAGAAACACGAGAACCTTAGCTCTATTGAAACCAAGGGGTTTATTCAGAAACCACAAACAACCAGGGGATGATTCACGATGAAAGGAATATGATGGCAGTTTGGGATAGGGAAGAAAAATGGACACAAAAATGATGTGCAATGAATCTAAACCAGAGTGGTGTCAAAGCCACCCAATGCTCGCCTGTTTATACATTTATTGTTTTTAAAGACTAGTCTAATAATATTTTTTATAAAGCATTGCAATGAAGTCTGATCCAAATAATTTTAAAGCAATATATGTATTTGTATATTGTAATCAGTAAAAAATAGTGTGGTAGATAAAAAACATTAGAAAGGAAATAACTTGCACCAAAAACTTTAACATTTTTATGCTCACGCTGACGCTCAAGCTCAGGCCGGGGGTATCGCTATATGTCTCTGTTCTTCGAACAGCCGAGCTAAAAATGAATCTAAAAAAACAGGCACCTCACACCAGATTTCAGTCACTGGCGTTAAAGGGACAAAACCAGGGGATTCACATCTGCTGGACGAGCAGATGGAAAAATGAGTGCGGAGGGCAGCCATGAGCATGCGACAAGGAGGGACGAAGACAACGAGGAGCAGGAAGACGAACGGACACAGGGTGACAAAACCAGGCAGAGAGACAAACAGGCAGGATGACCTCCTCAATTTTTTTTCTCCTTATGAAATCGTTCTCCTCAGACCAAACCCATTCTCAGACTTCGATGCGCCTCACCTCTTGAACCCCAACCGTCCAATTCGGCTCCCAACCCCGATTCTGTGGTTCTCAACCCCGGCTCGCTTCCTTCATCCTTGCTGCTATTCTCCACCATAAACTCCTGCACATCTGAAATTTGGTGCCGCGGGGTTCTTCCAACACGTGCCAAGGAAATGCAAAAAAAAAAAATTTTTTTTTTGAAATTTCCGGCACGATCAACTATTCCCTGGTGTGTGCCCCGGTTAGAATAGGTACACCGTATCCCTGCGTGTCGTAAGAGGAAACTAAAAGGGTTGGCGTCAGGAAGGGCATCCGGCCATAAAAACATCACCTCAAAAGGAAACCATGAGTACAACTGATGGGCAGGGTACAGCCCGAAGTACCCCATGGGGGTCCTCACCCCCTCTCGTTAAAACTCAAGGTGGGGAACCCGATCGAGGCAAAGGAGGAAATTTTTCCATTTATGATGACCAATCGTCTGATGCCCCACGTGGAGATCAGTTTCTGAGGTTTGGTACAAGGAATGTAGGGACAATGACAGGGAGATCTGGAGAAGTGGTTGAAACATTGGTCAGAAGAAGAGTGGACATATGTTGTGTGCAGGAGACACGATGGAAAGGAAGTGGTGTGAGAATGGTGAAGGGTAGAGTCCCTTTATCGAGAGATTAGCGACAACTAACGATTTGACGCCATTTTGAGTCCATTCAGTGCGGTGCGCGCGCGGAGCTGCCGTATGGCGCTAGTGCATTGAACCGTATATTCCATTATGTTCTCTATGTATGAGAGATGGGAATTGGCTTTTCCATGTTGATAATGAACAAATTATGTGAAGATGACAAATTAGAAGATTTATGACAACTAAGAGCCATATGAGAAAGAAGAAATTCACAGAGCTGGTTGTGATTTAACAGTCACAGACATTTAGAACCATGACAAAGAAGGAATGAACGAGACAAGTACATGTGCTGCTTATTTCAGCCTCATTTTAATTTCAGGGAGGCGAGAGCGAGACTCGAACTCTCACCTCCCTGCTTATACATGTACATGTACAATACAATGTTAAGAGTTATCTTTGTAATTCTGCAGTTGTTTGACCTTGTTTATCATGTGTGGGAAAATATTTGTGTTTGTTTAATTTTCATATTTAAATTATTAATCTAAACTTTGCTGCATGTTGCTGAATGCCGATCATATATTAATCCCACCAAAAATAGATTAGCCCACCCCACCCGGCCCCCTCATTCACACACACACACACACACACACAATCTCTAATACATATACAAATTACATATTTACAATCACACACACATACACGCATGTACTAATGTACACACATACAAATTATAAATTGAAAGTCACACACACAAACACAAGTTAATGTGCTCACACATTCAAATCAACAGAGACAAATACATACATTCAATGCATGTCCCCCCCTCATGCCCCCCCCCAAAGGTAAAAGCCAGTCCCAACCATTCTACACTCAGAAGTTAGATGGGCTCCCTTCTATGCTTCTATGGGGTGTTGACCTGTTTCGTATCCTGAGATCTGGCAGTCTACACCCACACCAATAGATTTTTAATCTTTGGTCAGAATTAGGGTTAGGATTAGGGTCAGAATTAGGGTTAGTGTTTGGGTTAGGGTCAGAATTAGGGTTAGGGTCAGAATCTTCTCTTAAAAGCTAGGGTTGGGGTTAGGGTTAGATTTAGGGTTCGGGTTACGGTTAGGGTCGGGGTCAGAATTAGGGTTAGTGTTAGGGTCAGAATTTTATTTTTTTATTTTTTTTTTTTTGTATACCTTGGTCGAGGCTCGTATGAGAGCTAACACACAACTCACAGCAAGGAGGCATGAGACAAGAGGGGTGGGAGTGGAAGGGACAAAACATTGGGGAACAGACACAGGTGAACTGTGGAAGGGAGAGGGATGGGGATGGGACGGGGAACATGGCGAGGAGAAGATGGACATTACAGGGACTTTAAGGAAGGAAAGCAGGAGAATTGAAGGAAGTGGGCTTGGGTGGATTATCGGGGGTAGAAAAGATCGAGGATTTGGATGGGGGAAGATAAGAGGTGGTGGTGAACAGCTGTTTTGAAAGCCTGGAGGGAAGAATGGGAAAGAATAGAGTGAGGAAGTTTATTCCAAAGGCGGGAAAAAGAGGAATGAAAGACTGAAGATGATCAGTGATTCGTGATTTTGGTAGTTTTACAAGAAGGGGGTTGTTGGCGGACCTTGAGCGCCCTGTGGAAATGTGGTTGGGACAAATCGCAGAGAGAGCAGGGGGCCAAGCATGCAGAGGAGTCGGTAGAAGACAGAAAGACCACCGACCAACCTGCGGTGATTGAGTGAGAGGCCCAAAGACTCAGCTTCATTGCGGGAGATGCCAATGATCTTAAAAGCCCTGGTTTCGACAGCGTGAAGTCGAGAAAGGTGGGAGGCAGGAGCACCAGCCCAGAGGGGAGAGCAGTACTCCATCAGGCTACGGACAAAAGCTTTGTAAGTAGTCAGGAGCTCAAGAGGGCAGAGGAAGGACTTTGCACGACGGAGGATTCCCAGTCGGCGACTGGCTTTTGAGGCGAGGTTGGAAATGTGACTTTCCCAGGAAAGGTCATGGCAGATAGTGAGACCCAGAAGCTTGAAAGAAAAGACTTCTTCCAGAGGATTGTTGAGAAAGTGGATGGGGGGTTTTGTAAACGGTCCTTTCGAAGAGACATAGTGAGAGTGTGAGATTTGTGTGGATTGAAAGACATGTTCCACGTGTTGGACCAGTTTGTGATTTTATCCAGATCTGCAGTGAGCGAAGAAGCTGCTGCTTGCCGGTCTGAGGGATGACAGATGGTACGGCAGAGGGTGGAGTCATCGGCAAAGAGAAATAGAGGATTTTCCAGAGAGTCCGAGAGATCATTGATGAAAACCAGAAAAAGAACAGGGCCCAGAACGCTACCTTGAGGAACTCCAGCCTGCACAGGAAGAGGGGATGAAAGAACTCCATTTAGGGCCACACGTTGACTGCGACAGGAGAGGAAGTCTGCGAGCCATGAGTGGAGATGGCCTTGAATACCATGGGAAGAGAGTTTGGTGAGTAGGGCAGGGTGCCAGACTGTGTCAAAAGCACGTGATATGTCCAGGGATACGGCTCGGATTTCCTGTCTGGCATTGAGGACCTCCATCCATTGATGGGAGAGCAGTAGCAGCATATCCAGGGTAGAGTGACCTGGTCTGAAACCAAATTGATGATTGGAAATCAAGCCATTGGAGAAGAGGAAGGATTTCATGTCTGAAGCAATGATGGATTCCATAACCTTGCTGATGATTGGGAGAAGGCTGATTGGTCTGTAGTTACAGGGATCTGTTTTTGCACCTTTTTTATGCAGGGCAGTGATGTTAGCAGATTTCCAAGCAGATGGCAGATGACCTTGGGAAAATGAGAGGGTGAATAGAACAGAGAGAGGGTGAGCAAGAGCAGAAGAGCAGGCTTTGAGGACACGTGGGCTGATGCCGTCTGGACCGGTTGCAGAATCTGACTCGAGGTTTGAAAGCAAGCTCTCCACCTTGTCAGGAGAAAAGGATACAGAGTCCAGGGACAGTTGGGTGCGACTGGGTAAAGTGGGTAGAGATAGTGATGGGTTTGGGACACAAGATTTAGCTGCAAACACCGAGTTTAGACATTCAGCTTTATCACGTGTGGAATCAGCAGTGCGGCCATTTGAGGTAAGGGAGGGGATGGAGGGGGAACATACACCAGAAACAGATTTGATTAAACGCCACCAGGATTTTGAGGAGGGAGAGAGGTTTGAGAGTTCAGACTTGAGATGAGAAAGATGTTGTTTTCTGGCTCTCCTGAGGGTAGATACACACTTGTTCCGAGCTTTGTGGAAAGAACTGAGATTGCCCTCAGTTGGGTTTGCTTTCCATGAGGCAAAGGCAAGTTGTTTCAGGACAACTGCCTCACCACAAGCTTCAGTAAACCAAGGGCGGGAGGAAGGGTAAGACAACTGAACACGAGAGGGGATAAATCTGTGCATGAGGGAGAGCAAGTTTCTTTGAAAGAATTCCCAGGATGAGTTGATGTTTGAGAAAGTAGTGATAGGAGACCAGTCTGTAAGTTTGATGGCTGCTCGGAGACCCTGCCAGTCGGCTTGAGTGAAATGCCAGACTCGACGGCGGTGAGGTGGTTCTCTGATGACAGCCAGAGAGATGTCCACTTTAACAAGGACGTGGTCAGAAGAACCAATTGGAGCGAAGGAAGAGCAGCAGCACGTTAGTGCTGCTAATTAGGGTTAGTGTTAGGGTTAGGGTCAGAATTTGGGTTCGGGTCAGAATTAGGGTTAGTGTTGACCCTAACCCTGCCTTCGAAGAGTGGGCCGAGTTAGCCCGGATCCGTTCTCCGTTCATTAGTCTGTTTTGACTTTAGTTTGACTTTGACTTTGAGTCTGAGTCTGATTTTGGAGACATGATCTTGACCCTATATTAATTGATCTATCTCGAAGACTCCAACTCAAACTTAATTTTAAATAAAGATGCCTTCCCTTTCAAGTGCTAATTAATCCACGAGCAATGAATAACAAGCCTGAAAAGCCAAAGCAAAGGCCAGTCTCACTCGCAGCACACAAATATACACATATGGGACCATTACCACAATCACACTGACCTGGCAGAGAACCGACGAAGAAGTTGCTTTCCATCCAACACGACTGACTGTTCTCCAAGATTTTCCGTCTTTTAGCATCTGATGGAAATCTATACATCTTGAATCCCTTCTCTGTTCTATTTGTGCACCCAAAGGTGAGTTGTGACAGGGGTGAGTTGCTTGAAGGATGAAGTGGGACAAATCGTTGTGGACTCAGATGGAATTAAAGGAAGATGGAAGAGATATATGGAAAGGCTGTTGAATGTAGAAAATGAATGGGATAGCAACATCGAGAGTAACCCAGTTTAGGACCAGCAGAGGAGATAACTGAGAAGGAAGTTGAGGAAGCTATAAGAGCAATGAAGAGTAGAAAAGCAGGAGGGCCGAAGGGAGTTGTGGGAGATATGTTGAAGGCAGCGGGAAGTTGGGGTGTGAAGAGAATGACAGAGATCTGTAATCTGGTGGTGAAAGAAGGCCGCATTCCAGTGGATTGGGAACCGAGTACCCTCGTCCCTCTGTACAAGGGGAGAAGGTGACCCTCTGGACTGTGGCTCCTATAGAGCAATAAAGTTATTGGAGCATGGAATGAAGGTATTGGAAAGGATGTTGGAGAAGAGGATAAGGAAGAAAGTAAAGATTGATGAAATGCAGTTTGGATTTATGCCAGGAAGAGGAACGACAGATGCAATTTTTATTTTAAGGCAGTTGCAGGAGAAGTACATGGAGAAGAGGAAGAAGTTGTTTTTTGGGTTTGTTGATCTGGAGAAAGCATTTCATAGGGTTCCACACGAAGTAATGCATGGGCATTGAGAAAGTTAAGAGTGGAGGAATGGTTGATCAGAGTAGTGATGGCCATGTACGAGAGAGCGCGCACAGCTGTAAGGATGAAGGATGGGAACAGTGGTGAGCTTGAAGTGAAGGTGGGAGTGCACCAGGGGTCGGTACTAAGTCCATTTCTATTTGTAGTTGTGATGGAGGTGCTGGCTCGGAGGGTAAAGGAGGGTTTACCGTGGGAGCTGCTGTTTGCAGATGATCTGGTGTTGATTGCAGAGATTATGGAAGGACTGAAGGAGAAGATGAACAAGTGGAAGGAATGTATGGAGGCAAAAGGTTTGAAGGTGAATATCGGAAAGACGAAGGTGATGGCAAGTAGTAAAGCATGTGGTGAGGTGGAAAGGACTGGGAAGTGGCCGTGTGCTGTGTGCAGGAAGGGTGTTGGAGTGAACTCCATTCAGTGTACAATGTGTGCTGAATGGGTTCATCGAAAATGTAGTGGTGTGAGAGGGTCATTAACCAGTGTGGCAGCTACATTCAAGTGTAAGGTATGCATAGAGGGAGCAGCAGATGAAGGAATTGTTGAGTTGGATCTTGGAGATGGTGTGAAGCTGGAAGGGGTGAAAACATTTTGCTACCGAGGAGACATTGTGAATGGAGAAGGTGGATCAGACTCTTCGACGGTTGCGAGAGTGAGATGTGCATGGAAGAAGTTTCGGGAACTGAGTGGCGTGCTGACGAAGAGGGGAGTGTCGTTGAAGCTGAAGGGAAAGGTGTATGCTACATGTGTGAGGAGTACGATGATTTATGGGAGTGAGACATGGGCACTGAACATGGAGCAGCAACAAAGGCTGGAAAGGGTGGAAATGTGAATCGTTCGGTGGATGTGTGGAGTATCGTTGAGAGAGAGGAAGACAAATGATGACCTGCGGAAGATGATGGGAATAGAGTCTGTGATGGAGGTTGTGAAGAGAAACAGGTTGAGATGGTTGGGTCATGTGTTGAGGAAGGATGAAAGTGACTGGGTGAGAGGAGTGTTGGAAATGAGTGTAGTAGGAAGTAGAGGACGGGGAAGACCGAGAAAAACTTGGCTAAAGGTGGTGGAAGAAGAAATGTGGGCAAGGGGATTAAGAAGGGGAGATGCAGAAAATAGGGTAAAGTGGAGAAGATTGTAATGGGGCCCACAAGGCTAACCCCCGCTTTAGTGGGGAAAATGGCCTTTAAATGCGTGTGTGTGTGTGTGTGTGTGTGTGTGTGTATGTGTGTGTGTGTGTGTTTGTGTTTGTGTGTGTGTGTGTGTGTGTGTGTGTGTGTGTGTGTGTGTGTGTGTGTGTGTGTGTGTGTGTGTGTGTGTGTGTGTGTGTGTGTGTGTGTGATCAACTATTCAACCACACAAATCAACTATTAATTTTGGAAGTCCTCGGGTCCAGTGTTTTCGTTCCTTACAAAGTTCCCGGGCACAAGTTAACACTGACCCTGTGACGATCATGCATTTGCACATCAGATCAATGAATTCAACCACCTATTACTTTTGAGGGTAACATAGGCCAAAAGGCCAATTTGGGCCAAATTTTCTAAAATCCTCAATTTTCATCTGATTGACTTGAAATTTGAAAACCATTTGCATATCAGGTCACTGAACTCAACCACCTCTTACTTTTGAGGGTAACATCGGTCAAAAGGTCAACATAGGCCATAAGGTAGGCACGAGAGAGTCTAAAAAAAATTAGCTGAAAAAAACGATGGGCCGAGGCGAAAAAATTTGTAGGCCGGGGTTCGGGGGCCTGGGTGGCCCCCGAATGCTAAAGGTTCCAGGTGTTCTCACCTGCATTCTACTGCATTTCCTGGTCCCTTTTAAGAGGATTGTGTATAGTGTTGTCCTTGTTAACAGGGTAAAAGCACTGAAGACAATCATTGAAGACATGAAATTCATCTTGCAAATTATTAATCAATGTTGTAATGTAAATTGTTGTCAAAATTCATTGTACAAATCATGAATCAATCTGTTGGATAATATTCTTTCATTGTCTTTATAGCAAATTAAACAAAGTTGACAATAATTGATACCAAGTTGCATAATAAGTGGACAATAATTGATACCAAGTTGCATAATAAGTTTGCATAATAAGTTGACAATAATTGATAACAGGTTGCACTAAAAGTTTGCATAATAAGTTCACAATTGGTAACACTGTTGCATCCACTAGTTGTTGAGTTCTTGAGTCGATAATGTCGACAGGCGCCTAACCACTGAACATTGTTCACTTCTTTGTCTTTTGGTTCAGGTTGTGCTTTTTTTTGCTTGCACGTTGGTGGGAAAGTCTTGCCTTCTTTGCAGCCTTCTCAGTCAGTTATTTTGTCTTGCGCTTGGTCAACTTACTGAGAGCAGCTGCACCCACTTCTCACCTTCTTTCTTCTTCTTTGTCCCTCCTGTCTGCCAGTTCTGCCTTGTAGGTTTTGTAGGCTCCCCTCATGTTCTTGCACAGGTCTAGATCTATGGGACTGTGCAGTTTGTCAGTCCTACTGTAGTACTCCACTGCAGTTTGTCCTGATGATCGAAGATTGTACTTGACACCCATCACTGCGCTGTAGGTCTCCATGTTTAGTCGGTGTGATCTGACATCAAAGACATCTTCCATGAGATTGAAGGCACTCTCAACTTGTGGCCCATGGAAGCAGGACAGCACAGCCTTCACCATTCTTGAGAGTAGGGGTACTTTCCACCTTCAAAGACCGTAGTCCACAAGTCGTCGATGCGAGCAGACTCATCTTCCTGAGCTGGTGGCAGGCTAGAGTCGATCTGGAAATTCCGAACCTCCAGTTCAAAAGCATCACATTCCTCTGGTGCAAGGACATTTGTCACCAGGCGTGGCAATTTCAGGAGCTGCTCCTGGCTGACAGTGTGCCCTCTGCTGAGTGGATCAATTGCTGAGACACTTCTGAGGACAGCATTATGCAGGGGCATTTTCTTCTGGAGGTACTTTCCACATGTCACATAGGCCTTCTCCACACTCTGCAAGAAGTCATGCACTTCTCCATCTCCACTACGGGCAGTGTTGACATTCTCAGACACACCAACTCCAAGAAACATCTTCTTCACTTGTAGCAGGTTCGCTTTCTCATCCAGGTCGAGGGTCTGAAGTCTCTTGCCTGAGGATGGCAGCTTCTCAGGTTTGACAAAGCAGGCCATGAACTCTCGGACAAGGTCCACCTGCTGGTCATTGAGCTTGTGGATCAGTGGGGCCTTCATCTCAAACAGGAGGACATACTTCTTCAGCAGCGGGAACACTGATGTATAGAACATCAATATCAGTCTCATCAATTTCTTCTTGTGGAAGACTCGCTGCAGTATACGCTCCTTTCGTGCCTTGCCATCTTTGGTGATATTCTTCTTCTTCAGAACATCATGGATCTGGCGTATTCTCTCCTTGGCTTTTGTGTCTACGTGCCTGCGATGGTAGACCTCCACAACCCGTGACAAGTAGTGTGCGCGATCAGCTTGAGATAGGAAGCCAAAGTAGAAGACAACAAAGGCATCCCACAGCCGCAGAGTGTCAACACTGACATCATACACAGAGAGCCACCTGTGACTGACATACCGCTCTGGCATGGTATACCTGACACCAATCAGCCCACAGATTTCCTGCAAGAACTGCTTTAAGTCAGGTGACCACTTGAAGTCATTGTAGATGTCAGAGAGCATGCGCTCTGCGAAGTTGTCGAATGAATCGCTCAGCTTCTTGGACGCATTGTGAGCATGGTGACAGGAGTCCCCATCTATGTCCAACATGTGTGGGGCATTGTTTTCCCTGATGCGAACTTCGACTCCTGACTTGGATCCCCGCATGACTGAGCAGGAGTCCATGAGGATGGATATGCAGTTCTTCCACGGTAGCTCATACTTCTTCAACAAGTCAACCAGTTCCTGGTGCAACGAGGCACTGTCCACTTTGATCACAACAAGGGACTCTAGATGCTGCACTATGACCTGTAGTAACTGGCCAGGACACATAAGACCCTCTGATGGTTTGTGCTTGTTGACTCATCAATGGTCAGAGAGAAGTATTCCCTCTGCAGTGCTCATATCAACTGGTGATGTACGGTATGTCCTAGTCCAAACCTAAGCTTGTAGGAAGCAGATGTCCTGTCCATTGTGAGCTGACCAAGGGCCTTTGCATCCAGGTTGAGTGCTTTGGCCAGGCTTATCAGTTCAGGGGCAAGGCTGAATGGCAGGGAATGCTGTGCGAGGAAGGAAAGGACCGGGGCTTGAACATTGGATACCGTCACCTATTGGTACAGCAGGCATCGGTGTACAGGGGATGGGGGCAGTAGAAGCAGCAGTTCAAGAGGTAGCAGAAGGTGTGGAAACACCTGGAGAAAAAGCAAAAGCCAAAGCCAATGCAGAGTAAAAAAAGAAAAGCCAATCACCATTTATAATACGTGCTTCAGAAAGTGAATACAGTGATCGGTACAGTGATTACACTAAGCCTCAGACTATTAGTCATTGCCAGGTGCTATTGGTGGTAAACAAGATTGACCCAATTCTGAGTTGTGGCTTGCTTGCCAATTAACATAATTTATTACTGTAGTGAAAGTGCACCACACCACACTACACTACATTGACAGCATAGATGTCTACTGTGTACATGTATACTGATAACTGTACATGTATAAAGCCCAAGGCTATATTTACCAGGAAGACTGTAATTGGATGCCCGGATTCTCTGAATATCACGATGCTTCTTGCTCTCCGCATGGGATTCCAATGACTTGTACCCACGTCCTCCATAAACAATCTCCTTTGAGCACCATGTGCATACAGCCTTTCCTGGCTGGGCTATCTTTTGAATGAAAGCCCCACAAGCCACCGTACCGCATGGCATACGCTCCAGCCATTCCCACTTCCAGGAATTCTTGCAAGTCTTGTCAATTAGTGCAGCCAAACAAGCATCACAATCCCAGAACAGCCTGCGGCTACTGAATGCGGCCACGTTTTAGAAGCGACCTTGGCCTTGCACACTCGAAACACCACGCCTCTAGCTCGATTAATGCTGCTGTGACAGTTTCAGGAGTAATGCGGCGAGGTGGTCTGAATGTTATGTTAATGAATCTGGCAATGACGTCAGTGCAGTGTGCCGGGAATCTGTATTAGGGACCTCAGAATACTTTTTTTTAATAAAGATCGTCGGCGGCATGAAATCACTCCCAACAATTGACTTAACCCCCCCCCCCCCATATCCCCTATTTTTTTCTCTCAATGGATTTGTGCTTAACTCAGGAACGTTCCTGGGTGAATAAATTCGCGGATTCTGCGAATTCGCGGAATTTTCTCATGCCAGATAAGGTCAGCCCAACATAGGCCAACTTTTAATATTGTTCCTAAAATTGTCAATTTTCATCCAATTGACTTGAAATTTGAAGACCATTTTCATATCAGGTTGCTGAAGACCATTCCACCGAAACGGACGTAACATTCAGACAGAACTTATTGGCAGTTCTCAAAAATATTTCATGAAGAACAAGGTTATCATACCAAATGTATGTTTATTTTGTGCAGTGAACACAAAGGTGCCAGGAAATGGTAATTATATGAGATTAAGAATTTTTGCCTGAGTGTTACAGTATGATGAATCTTCGTAACGAATGTAACCATCAAAATACCCGCTTTAGCATGATGATCGTTTTGCTCACAAATTTCTGTGAAGTGTTCTACAACAGAAGACTAAATGTGGTATAGCAGCTTGGTATAGGTACGTCATTGTATTCCCAGTATTTATTTGAGGAATTAATGATACCGAGTAGGCAGTACTATGGCAAATGTAACGGACATAACAACTGAGCGTAACAGACATAACATCTCCGGACGTTTATTAATAAACGTCCGGAGATACGACCACAATGTATACAGACACTGCTTGATGAAGCTAAAATTGCAAAAAAATCAATTATTTCAATTCATGATCTGTCATATGGTATATAAGGTTTAATGAAAAATGTACTTTCAAAAAATAGCCACCAGGTAACTTTTCCCATGGAATTACCCTGAATTAAACCACCTATTAATCACTATATCTCAAAAAGTTGTGGATGAGTTATGACAAAACAAGGTGGATAAGTTGAATAGGTGACAATAACAAGTAGATTGGATTTGGGTTCGGATCCAGCCCATCAGTGGGATACAAAACATAAACTGTTCCACCTGGCAGAGGTATGTGCTCAACCGAGAGCCGTTCTATTTATTTTGTGCTGTTTTGCCAAGTGTCGCTCATTTAGTGATTTTTCATTTGTTTGTCTGTCCGCTCGACTCCAGCCCAAACCGCTCAACAAATTGTTCTGAAATTTTCAGAGGTTAATGTCACCGACCCGTTGACGGTCACGCATTGAAGTTTCATAAAATTTGCTCGACCAAAAAGGTCTCCATCGGCCAATTTGAGCTAAATTTTCTAAAATCCTCAAACTTCATCCGATTGACTTGACAATTGAACAAGATTTGCATTTCAGCTCAATGAATTAATCGACCTCTTACTTTTGAGGTTAACATCGGTCAAAAGTCAACATAGGCCATAAGGTCGATCCAACAGGCCAAATTTTGAAATTGTTTCTAAAATTGTCAATTTTCATCTGATTGACTTGAAATTTGAAGATCATTTGCATGTCAGGTCACTGAATTCAACCACTTATTAGGGTACCCTGTCATTCTGACAGGGAACCCTATTGTTTTTCTTCTGTTTATTTCCTTATTTTTTATTATTTATATTTTTCCGCCGGCAATTTTGCGGGTTCTTACGCTTTAAAAATCATTTTCTCAGGAACGGTAAGTCCGATCGACACGAAATTTTCACCATAGTATGTATCCTTTTTGATAGCAAACTTAATTGGTAATTGTGGCGTCATAGGTCACGTGCTACGGGCGCCATCTTGAAAAAAACCGAAAAATTTTGGACCTCTGTATCTCTGAAACTTTCGAGGGTAAAAATATTTTCGCTTCATAAATTTGAATAAGCTCCTCAATGGGAACAGGGGTGATTTTTCGTGAGGTCAACGGTCAAGAGGTGTGCAGGTCAAAATTCGTTAGGTACAACGCTGCGTAGGAAAAATCTGAAATTTCTTGAGCCTCATCTGCACAACAATTGGCCATAGAAAAAATATATTATGACGTCATAGGTCACTTGGTTCGGCAGCCATCTTGTTTTGGGAATTTTTTTTTTTTTAATCTTCTTCTCCAGAACGGCTAAACAGATTGAGGCGAAACTTTACACACACATTCCCCATGAGGTCCTTTATCAAGTTTGTTAATTTCTTATTGATCGGTCATATGGTTTGGTGGCCATCTTCAATTTACCCTAAACCTTCAAACATCTTCTCCAGAACGGCTCGTCAGATCAAGGGGAAACTTCACAAACCTATTGGCCATGAGTAGGGAATATAGCTTTGTTAATTTCTAATTGATAGGTCACATGGTTTGACAGCCATGTTGGATTCATGAAAATATTAAATAATGTTTTCTCTGGAATCATATAACCTATCGAAGCGAAAATTTGCGACTATCATCCTCCATGATGTCTGCATTCATAGTAAGAATTATGATGTCACAAGTCACATGGTTTGGCGGCCATCTTGGATAGAAAAACTGACCTTATCCGATTTATACGAAACTTCACACACTTGTTAGGGTCCCCGATAGGAAGCTGAATATAAATTTATGATGTTATAAGTCACATGGTTCGGCAGCCATCTTGGATTGAAAATGAATAAATTTTAAAAATCTTCTTCTCCAGAACGGCAAGACAGATTGAGATGAAACTTTACACATATATTCCCCATGTGGTGCTTTCTCAAGTTTGTTAATTTCTTCTTTATCGGTCACATGGTTTGGTGGCCATCTTGAATTTACCCTAAAACCTTCAAACATCTTCTTCTCCAGAACGGCTGATCTGATCAAGGGGAAACTTCACACACGTATTGCACATGAGTAGGGAATATAACTTTGTTAATTTCTAATTGATAGGTCACATCGTTTGGTAGCCATGTTGGATTTAAGGAAAATATTAAATAATGCTTTCTCTGGAACCGCTTAACCTATCGAAGCAAAAATTTGCAAATGCCATCTTCCATCAATTCTGCATACATGGTAAAAATTATTACATCACAAGTCACATGGTTTGGCGGCCATGTTGGATTTAAGAAAAATATCAAATAATGTTTTCTCTGGAACGGCTTAACCTATCGAAGCGAAAATTTGCAACTGTCATCCCCATGATGTCTGCATCCATGGTATAAATTATGACATCACAAGTCACATAGTTGGGTGGCCATCTTGGATAGAAAAACGCACCTTTTCCGATTAACACGAAACTTCAGACATGTTGCACGACACAGTTGAAAGCAGAATATAATTTTTTTTTCATCTCATGTATCTCATGTTGTATCAAGGGCCGAGGTCTGGGTAATGCACACGAGTGGTGAATATAACTTTGTTAATTTCGAATTGATAGGTCACATGGTTTGGCAGCCATGTTGGATTCAAGAATTATATTAAATAATGTTTTCTCTGGAACCACATAACCTATCGAAGCGAAACTTGGCCAATATAATCTACCCCCATGCCTGCATGCACGTTAAAAATGACGTCACATGTCACATGGTTTGGCGGCAATCTTGGATAGAATAACGCACTTTGTCCGATAAAGACGAAACTTCACAAACGTGTTCCACTACACGATTGGAAGCAGAATTTAAATTTATGTCATAGATCACATGGTTCGTCTGCCATCTTGGATTGAAAATTAATAAATTTTTAAAATCTTCTTCTCCAGAACAGCCAGACAGATTGAGGCAAAAATTCACACAAACTTTCCGCAAGACATCCTTTCACAAGTTTGTTAATTTCTAATTGATAGGTCACATGGTTTGGCAGCCATGTTGGACTCAAGAATTATATTAAATAATGTTTTCTCTGGAACCACATAACCTATCGAAGCAAGACTTGGCTACTATAATCTAGTCCCATGCCTGCACATATGTTAACAAGGACAAATGTGTCCAAGAGCCACGTCCTAAAGGTTTTGTCTTCACCAGAAGAAGAACAAGAACTTAAGAAGAAGAAGAAAAAAACAACTTCCGATATTTCATCACATGCCTTGACGGAGCAAATAGCGAGACCAGTCATGGACGAGCGTCGTTCATGACAAGAAAATAATGTATTTATGAAATTACAATACAATAAATGGAATAATTTTTAAATAGTAACGTGAACTTTCCGAAACTTTAAAGCAAATGTCAAAATATATTTAAAAGTTCATGATAGACGCTCTCAAAAGGCACCCTCAATGCGAGGATGTGTACAAGTGTTTAGTATTTAAGGAGATCCGGATCCTGTATATGAAATAGTGGAGTCCTAAAGGATCTATCTTCACGAGGAGAAGAAGAAGAAGAAGAAGAAGAAGGAGAAGGAGAAGGAGAAGGAGAAGGAGAAGGAGAAGGAGAAGGAGAAGGAGAAGGAGAAGGAGAAGGAGAAGGAGAAGGAGAAGGAGAAGGAGAAGGAGAAGGAGAAGGAGAAGGAGAAGGAGAAGGAGAAGGAGAAGGAGGAGAAGAACAACAACGCCGAGCTCTCTTAATTTTAATTTAGAAGAAGAGTAATAAAATGAAGAGGAGAAAAACAATGAAGAAGAAGAAGAGTAATAAAATGAGGAAGAAGAGTAATAAAAAGAAGAGTAATAAAATGAGGAAAAAGAGTAAAAATGAAGAAGAAGAGTAAAAAAATGAAGAAGAAGAGAAAAAAAATAAAGAAGAGTTGAAATTGAAGAAGAGTAGAAATTGAAGAACAAGAGTAAAAAATGAAGAGTAAAAAATGAAGAAGATTAAAAAATAATGAAGAAGAAGAGTAAAACATGAAGAAGAAAAAGAGTAAAAAAATGAAGAAGAAGAAGAAGAAGAAGAAGAAGAAGAGTAAAAAAATGAAGGAGAAGAAGAGTAAAAAATGAAGAAGAAGAGTAAATAATGAAGAAGAAGAGTAAATAATGAAGTGCTAAAATAAGACATGCTAAAAATTATGACGTCGTCACATTGTGTGGTGGCCATCTTGGATAGAAAAACACACCTTTTCCGATTAACACTAAACTTGACAGACGTGTTCCAACACACGGTTTGAAGCAGAATATAAATTTGTGATGTCATAGGTCACATGGTTTGTCAGCCATCTTGGATTGAAAATTAATAAGAAATTTTAGTCTTCTTCTCCAGAACAGCCGGACAGATCGAGGCTAAAATTCACGCACTCTTTCCCCAAGACATCCTTTCACAAGTTTTTTTAATTTCTAATCGATAGGTCACACGGTTTGGCGGCCACGTCGAATTTACCCTAAAACTCTCAAACATCTTCTTCTCCAGAACGGCCGGTCAGATCGAGGGGAAACTTCACATACGTATCGCACCCGAGTGGTGAATATAAGTTTGTTAATTTCTAATCGATAGGTCACATGGTTCGGCAGCCACATTGCAATTCAAGAACAACATTAAATATCGTTTTCTCCGGAACCGCTCATCCTATCGTCACGAAACTTTGCAACCGTCGTTTAAGTCTCACGTCGTATCGAAGGCGTCGTATACGGGTACCCGGTCATCACTGCCAGCAGTTATAAAGTGGCAGTTCTAGTTAATTTTGCGATCAACAGAGGTCAAAAGGACAATTTGGACCTAATTTTCTAAAATCCTCAATTTTCACCTGATTGACTTGAAACTTGAAGAGCATTTGCATATCAGGTCACTGAATTCAACCACCTATTATGTTTGAGGTCACTATAGGAAAAACGATCAACATCGACCAAAAGGTCAACATAGGCCAAATTTCTAAAATCTTAAATTTTAATCCGATGAACTTGACATTTGAAGATAATTTACATATCAGGTCAACAAATTCAACTACCTATTATTTATGAGGTCAACATCGGCCAAAAGGTCAACATAGACCATAAGGTCAACATAGGCCAAATTTATAAAATTGTTTCTAAAATTGTCAATATTCAGCCAATTGACTTGAAATTTGAAGACCGTTTGCATATCAGCTTCCTGAATTCAAGCCTAAATTATTTTGAGGTCAACATAGGTCAAAATGTCAACAAAGGCTAAGTTTCTAAAATTGTCAATTTTCATCTGATTGACTTGAAATTTAAACAGGATTTTCCTATCAGCTCAATGAATACAACCACAATCATTTTTGAGGTCAGCACATGCATTTGTTGATGCATGCCAAATGGTCAACATTGGCCAAAGGTCAACAACTTCGGATCACTTTCTAAAATCCTCAATCTACATATTTATTTAAAGTGAGAGAGCGATAGAAGGGTGGGAGGAGAGCGCTGCATTTTATTAGGAGGGGGAAGTGAGGAGGGGACAGACTGAGAGAGAAGGGTGGGGGGACAAGGAGAAAAAAAACCCACAGGTGAGGGGTGGAGGTGGGGTTAGCAAAGAGAATGATATGACGCTTAATGAATGAACACAAAAAAATATTTTAAAAACATGTCAGAACAGCTGTATACACAATGACACAACAGAGTTTGCAAAGTAAAATTTGTAAAGCTATGATGAACAGGCATTCGATAATAAGAGTGAGAAAAGTGAAAACAACAACTTTATCATTAAGAAATCGTTGCGGCCTGTGCTGAATCAATGCATGGTTTTGCAGGCCAAAAACATGGCAGCTTCAGACTTCATCGAGGTTATCCAGGAAACACCTTATGACCCAGAGAACGAGGTGGCCGAGGATCGCCTGATGAAGGATATACTTAAATAAGGCCGTTAATTATCTTAAAAAGGAGTGTTTTAATTAAACCAAACACCCAATTTTCACTCTTGCACTTCCTTGGAGTTTTGTAAGTCTGCATGAAAAGTTTCAGGCTGCTAGGTTTTATGGTTTTGGAGTTATGGAGGAGACACACAGACACCTTTTTATTAGTATATGCATATAAATAAATAATTAAAAATAAATTTTAAGTAGACGACACTTCCATTCAAAAGTAAAAATATATGTATAAATTACCCCCGTGTGGGGGTGACGGTCATCTCTATAATACCACAAATTCTCAATGTTCAGTTCAGGTAACCGCGAAACAGTACAAACTTACCGTTTAGATTGAAATAGTTCAGAGATACACTAGGATAATACGACTAATGACATAATTAATAAATATGTATTGTTCATTTAGTACCCGGATTAACACATCAGAATCACCAATAAGTGCAACACATGGTTTTCCGGTGCGTCCACTCTCTGGGGACATTTCACTTCCGGTTGTAGAAAAAAAACGAAAAAATATGCTTAGCTCTCGGAGATTATGACAATCCTGTAGATTATTCTTCACTGATTATAATGCAACTTTCAGAATGAAAATTGGTCAAGTATTTATTGAGATATTGAGGTTTGAAAAATCGTTAGAGTGAGCAAATTCATTAATTATTAATTCCACAGAAGTTTCGTGAAATTGCACAAAGTAACATGTCAGGTATGAAAAAACATTTTGTATGCCAGATTCATTAATTATTAATTCATTAATTATGGAATGTACTCATTGATATATTAATCAGAAAGCCCGAAGCATGTTGCATAATTTATCACTTATCCCCTCATCCGGGATCCGTGGCCTCGTGCCACAGCCTGCAGCCCTATGTCCGCCGGTGATTATGTTAGATATCGGCATGATCGATAGGAGCCTGCAAATTATCCCTGCTGATGCACTGAATTGATGTAATCGTTCAGCCAGAATATTCGTTGTCAAGATGTTGCGTGATTAAATCACCAATACAGTCACTGAAATTTATACCGCCGACATACTTCTTAACAATCACCTTCGCCCCAGAAACCACAGTAAATCTGAATCACGCTGGCCACTGCTCAGACGCCATGACCGGACTACTGCGCAGTTCTACTACGCAGTTTGGTTAAAGATGACTCGGCATTTTGGCACGCGCGCACAAAATTATATTTTGAAAATAAATGCCGACGTTTACATTTCGGGTTTTGAAACTTTTGCACCTTCGGCGGAAAATGTATAAATATAAAAAGGCCAAAAATGTGTTTTATATTTATATTTCATTTCTCCTTCCTTCCTTCTTTGTGAATCGCATCGGCGTTTTTGGCCATCTTCCAGATCACATGACGATCAAACGGGAAGGAAATTCAAAAATCTGTCTGGTTAGATACAAGATATTGTTACGTTTGAAGGGGGTATGCATTCAAAGGGTAATTAGGATGTTTAATTAGGTATGCCATGCTGTTCAAGTGTACCAGGATCTCGATGTAATAAGTAGCAATTCAGTGGTGATAAGTTGTCTAGTAAATGTCCATTTCTTCAAGGGGGAAATGATAATTGTCACGTAATTAGATAGGGATATGGGATAGGGTAAGTGTGTCTGCGTAAACCCCTTTTAGTATTCTCTGGAGGCTTGCCGTGACGTCACAGGACAGCGCTGTGGATGGCTCCGCCCCGTGATCACGATTGGCGGAAGGCGACGGCGCAGGGCCAATAAAATGGCTTGATTGGAAGTGACGAGGACGGGAGGATAAAAAGGTTCTGTTCGGGGTCGAAAAGGAAGAAGAAGAAGATCAGGACAGAAAAACTGTTCTGGTGGAGGTTGTTGTGCTGGGAGCGTGCTGTGTTGTTGGGCTGTTTTCGATCCTGGTTTCATCGTGTCTTGTAGCCTTGCTGAGCCTCGTGCCTCACCTCGGTTGGGTCTGGGGTTCTGCTGGCTTGGAGTACGGGGTCGAACGGCGGGCGGACCTGCCTCCCTCTCCTGCTCGCAATTTGGCGCCAGAACTGGTTCCCTGGTGGCTGTGAGCGGACTTGGGCCAAGACCAGGAGGTCGACAGCACCACGGTTTCTCCTACCCCCCTGACAAGAGCAACGCCAGCTCGTCCAACGCCAATCCAGGGACTGTTGCGTCCACACCACGGGACAGCCTGACCACCAGGACCAGCTACGGTGTGTGTGTGTGTGTGTGTGTGTGTGTGTGTGTGTGTGTGTGTGTGTGTGTGTGTGTGTGTGTGTGTGTGTGTACCTGGCGCCTTAGAGGGTTTGAGATTTGTATATTCATTGGAATTGTCTGTGTTTTCCCCACGCCCGAACCCACACCACCATCCCGTCGAATCACCCCGGGTCCCTCTTCTTGCCGAGTCTTGTTATTTCTGGTTAGAGAAATAAACGTTATCAACTCAGTGAAAAGCGACTCGTGCCACCTTCCTCGTCCCGTTTGCGGTAGAGGGATTAGAACCGCCATCTTTGGGTTGTAAAGGATAAACCGCCTCCATCGTTTCGGCTCATTCTACGTTAGCGGGACTGTTCAAGTCCTGTGGACGTCACAATATTTTTTACTATCATAATCAATAAACAGTTGCCGAATATCTTGTAGAATGGCAGACTAGCTAGGTTTTGAAAATGGCGATTTTTATAACTTACGTGACCTCGTGACCTTGTCCCTGACCTTGAACCCGGACAAAAGTTATATCGTTGTGCAACACTCATCGACCTCTACCCACATACTAAGTTTCATCAAGATCGGAAAGAAAAATTGACGGACGTACGTACGGACGGACGTACGTACGGACGGACATTTGGTCCAGCTTTATTAGGTCATCTCGGTAGAGATAACCTAAAAAAAGATTCCAATAATTGCAGCAAAAAAGCGAGAGCAGACCTGGTCTCAGGCAACGTTTCGCCGGTTTTGCAGCCGGCTTTATCAGGCACAATAGAACCCGAGCTTCAGCACGTGTCCGGTTTTTATTTCGATACGACCGCTCATTTCCGGTCATGGGCTGGTGCTCAAGGTCAAATGGAGGAGTCCTTTTATTTTTCAAAAGCAAAAACAAACGTCAAATCACATCGTTGAAAGGGTGCTCTGCTCTTTTTTGTTATTACTTACACGTGATCTGGTGTTGTGTGTGTGTGTGGGGGTGAGCAGTTGTGCGCTTGTTGTTTTTGTGTTTCAGGGGAACGAACACAGCTGGTTTCGTGTCTGGGTTGGGCATGATGAGGTGTTGGTTGTGTGAGTGTTGGGGTTGTTGTTGGGTGTTGTGCACACGTGGGTGTGGTGTTTGGGATGGGGTGTTTGTTGCTCTCCTTATCCAGCCGTTTGTACCATCCAGTTTTCGCCATTTGCATTAGAGGTGTGTATTGTGTGGGTATGTCCACAGTCTCCCCAGTTCGACCACCCTCCCAGCTCTTCATGTGCCATGCTTCCAAAATCAACCTGTGTCGTTTGTTCGATCTAGTGTCTTGGACACAGTTTTGATTAAAACTAAAGGACCCAAAACCAATTGGTGAGAAATCTGGAGTCATTTACCATTCATCATGCAAAGACTGTGACCAATTCTACATTGGTGAAACTGGAGGAAATTTAAAACAATGGCTAGATGAACATGATAGAGCAATTAGGCTTGGAAAGGTGACCCAGTCAGCCATAGCACGTAATTACCTGAAATCTGGCCATAAATTTGACTTTGATGGGACCCATGTCTGAGACACTCCATCCAACAAACGACACAGGTTGCCACACTGCTGGGAACTGCAAGACCAATCCTTTGAGAAGCACAGGAGAGCACGAGCACAAATAACATAACAGGGTGTTGCAATGACACTTGCTCCCAGCGGCAACACCACTCCCCGAACACAAGAATAGACGGTACGTTCCACAGAATGGGGCGTGCTTGTGTCGGAGGAACAAGGACAGTTTGCTTGCATCTGGGGAACCATGAAAGCTTGCTTGCACCTGGCGAATGGAAGGACGACTGCTGTGCTTTGAGAAACAGAACCGGACAGTCATTATTGGGGCGATTCTTCGCGGGTGAATGCAGCACAAGATCTTCGTGTGCAGTGGCTTTACACATTGACTTGCATGATCTTTCCTTCCTATCCCCAATTTCTAAATTGTCGACTTGAAATGCAAAAAAGAACGGTAAAAAGAGTGATCAATGATTACTTCTGGGCAAGGGGGCACTGACACGCATATCACACCTTTCCTCTAGTGCTTACATCGCATATGCCGCACCTCTCCCAACACATTGCACCTCATTACCCCCTTCTGTTTCCTCCTCCTCCTACCTTTCCTCCCCCCCACCTCACTTTGGGAACAACATAAGACCACACATTCACGTCGGGTGAGCAAGGGGACGATCTTACTCCTCGAATTATCATTGTCTTTCTCCCTCCTTTTCCTGGAGTGACTGAGGCATGCCTCTCCTGTGTTTCGAGTAAGATAAGAATGTGTAAGGGGTTCTTCTCTACTTGAGGTAAGACTGTTTCTTTGGGACTCTGCACTTTGTAGACACTTGTGTCTCTTTCCACCAATGGTTAGACATAGCATTTAATAAATAGACAAGAGGTTGTCCTCCATTGATTCGCTGCATGAGATTAGCTGATGTCCCAGCTCCGGTTTTGCTCAGCCGTACGTAATAAATAGTTAAAGGTGGGAAGTTGAGAGCACAGCCCACATCTTGGAGGGGCAAAATCACCAGGAAGGTGATGAAACATTTGGCGTGGAGACCCTACCAGATTTGGTCACCTCGGATAGATCCATGGTCGCATTAACAACCCGTCGGGTTGTGGAGTTATCCGTGGCTCGTCAGCTTCAGCATCAGAGGTTGAGAAACATGTCCGAGTCATCCCCTCATTAAACAAAATGTGTGTGGGTGTGTGTGTGCGTGCGTGCGTGCGTGCGTGCGTGCGTGCGTGTGTGCGTGCGTGCGTGGTCTCATAAGGCCGAACATCGTTGACTTGTACTCTCCCACCAAGGCTTCAAAGTTCACCACCATTTCATGCCATGCACTTCCCCACCCATTCTGTATAGCTTCCACACAAGCCACAACCTGCTCAACCCTGTTATCATCAGATTACTGTTTCCTCCCTTCTCTCCCTCTCCACTTCCTGTTCTTGTTTCCTTGTGTTCAACTGTGCCTCACTGTCCAATTGTCAATTTGTTGCAAATTTTTCTCTCCGTCACCACACAATTCCACGAGTCAAGATCACATATAAACATGTAAAATAAATCAACAAAAGGTGTGCAATTAAAGCTCAATTAGAAATGACGATCGTAAAAAATTTCGGATAACAGGATATAACAAGGTACAGTATTGTTGGTTTAAATATTTCACCGAATGATGAAAGGGATAATGGATGATTGAGAATTTGATCTGCCATCGTGGTCATTTCTTAAAACAATGAAATCAAAACAGAGGGATGTTTCTTTTTTCCTTAACAACAGAGTTCATCATCAAAATGTCTGAAACAAAACGTATCCGGATTGACAAAAACCTTCATGGTGATGGCTCTTAAGGAAGGAAGGTTCAGAGTCATTTGGTTCTGGTCGATCCAGGTGGACATCAATGTCGTGTTCGGTTTTCACTTCCACTTTCACAAATAAATCTGGAAAAAGTAACTTTCATTAAATTCAGGCAGTCTTGCGTCGCATACATAGGCAGTCTTGCGTCGCATACATATGGCATCCAAGGCCACCTCCACACAGGACTCACTGACTTCCTCGACTCTCGCAGAAAAAGCATCCCGATGGAATCCTTTCATCTCCTCTCCCTGTCAGTTCCGGAGTGTGCCAAGGCAGTGTGTTAGGCCCAGTCCTATTCTTCACCAATATTCTCTCTGACTCTCTGGAAAATCCTCATTATTTGTTTGCTGATGACTCCAACCTCTGCCGTGGCATCATTCAGAGAGACAGGTAGCAGCCTCTTCCCTCTCTTCAGACACTGATAGAATCACAAGCTGCTCAAATACTTGGAACATGCATTGCATTTCTGGTAAATCTCTCAGTCTCTGTCTCAACTTTCTAAGGAATCCTCATGAAGAGGTTCAGTCACTGAAATTTTTGGGTCTCACTATCAGCCCTGACCTTTCTTAGGGAAATCACATCTCTGAATTGGCCTCGAAAGCCAGAGTAGGCATCCTTCATTGGGTAAAGTCCTTCCTGAGTCCACCTGAACTGTTATCCAGCAACAAGGCCTTCATCGGCAGCATTATGAAGAACTGCTCTCCCCTATGGACAGGCAGCCCTTTTTCATATTTTGCTCAACTTGAAGCTGAAGAAATTAGGGCTTTCAAGATTATTGGAATCTCCCGCAATGAAGTTGAGTCAATGGACCGATCACTTTCACATCGCAGAAAGGTCGGTGGCTGGGTGTGCGCTGCCGCTCGCCACGTCGCCACAGGGCGAATCTCCCTTACCTGTGGCTAATATTTTAAACCACCATTAGCCACTGTGGCTAATCCATGTTTGTGTGTTTTTTTTATTTACCAGTTTTAGACGAATTTTGGATGATTTTAGCACAGAATTCAACCTTCGTTGAGACAGCCGCCATTTTCTATGTTTTGATTATGGGAATCACGCATGATTTCGTACAAGCTTATCTACTATACTAAAAAAAATAGAATATGTTTGTATGTATGTTTGTTTGTTTGTTTGTTCGTCTTTTATAGGCGGCCAAACTGTTGGATAGAATGAGATGAAACTTGGTACGAGTAATCCTTGGGACATGAGAACGGATATGGGGGGGGGGGGGGGCGGTGGGGCAACTTCAAAGGTCACGGGGTCAAGAGGTCACCGGGTAACTTCAATTTCTCAATTTCATCCGATCGAGACGGGACCAACGCCATTCGACAGATAATCAAAATTAAATGCCACAATTGATTGACGACATTCACTTCCGACTTATGATGTCATAAATTGACTAAAACGTCAATTTTTCATGCTTGTTTGTCCTTTATAGACGGCCAAACCGTTGGATAGAATGAGATGAAACTTGGCATATGTGATCCTTGGGAACGGACATAAGGCGATCAAGGTCAAGGTCAAGGTCACCGGATAACGTCAATTTCTCAATTTCATCCGATCGAGACGGGACCAACGCCATTTAACAGAAAACTGTACCCGCCCATGGGCGGGTACTTTGCTAGTTTATACTAACATTAGTGGTTTTAAACTAGTTTCTAGTAAAAAAAAAAACAAATCGACCGAAATTATGCATGATTTTCGTCTCAAAATTTTATTTTAATTTTTGTGAAAAAATTTTTTTCCGGAATGATTCGGCGCTACTCGACGCTACATGATGCTTCGTTGGGTCAGTGGTTGCCAGGTGAGTTTTGACACAATCAGTAATAGTAGCTGAAGTAGGATGAGTTTGTATGGATGAGAGAGTTTGATGGGTAACTTTGGTTGGTTGGATGAGTGAAGTTGATGGGTGAGATTGGTTGTATGAGTGAGTTTGATGTGTGACATTGGTTGGAAGTGTGAGTTTGATGTGTGAGTTTGATGTGCGAGATTGGTTGGATGAGTGAAGTTGTTGGGAGAGATTGGTTGGATGAGTGGGTTTGACTGGCGTGAGGTTGGTCCAATCCTGGTCCACAACCAACCTCATCCCCCACTACCACAACGACCATACCACACACACACACACACACACACACACACACACACACACACACACACACACACACACAATCACCACCTCCCCTGATGGTCGTTCATTCACCAATCTCACACGTCAAACTCACTCATCCAACCAACCTCACCCATCAAACTCACACCTTAAAATTAACTTATTATTTCATATTGCTAAAAAAAAAATTTGGAATAAAATGTGTGGCTATTTCCTTTCTCCTGTGGCTAATCATTATAAACCTGGATTAGCCACAGTGGCAAACTCCTTTTGAAAGCCAGAGCACACCCAGCGTGGTATCTCCTTCTTTCACTGCGTCCTTTCTGGTTTTGCACCCTCCACTCATTCCATGTCTTATCCACCCTCCCACAGGTTTCTGGAGGCAACACACGGTCCACCAGCAACCCCTTTCTGGTGAAACTCCCAAAAATCCAGAATCACTTCTTGCCTCCACACTTTCATTCCTCTTTTACCCACCCTGTAAATAAAACTTCCACATGCTCTTCAATCTCATTTTGCCCTCCAAGTTTTCAAAACACTTGTTCACCAGCATCTGAGATCATCCCCCATCCAACCATGATCTTTTCCACCCCGAAATGACCACATTCCAAAGCAATCCCTTTTTCCAGGTCATTGTGATTTTTTTTCCCCCTCCTCCCTCATCTCTTTACATTTGTTCATTGGTTGTTTTGTTACTTTTCTGTTTCAAGCCTGCTTTCCCCTTCCTATTCTTCTTGTGTTTCATTCAACGTGTGGAGCTTGTTCATCCTGATGTGTCCTTCCCCCAAACCCCCCCCCCCCACCTCACTGCCCTAAATCTCACTTAGACTTCTACTCTGCTGTTGTTTCCCCCTTTCCATTCTACTATCAATCTTCCACAAGCCTCCATCATGTATTTAAAAAAAAAAACAAAAAAAAAACTGGGCACTAAACAAACACAAATGCCATCAGAAGTGGAGGAGATCACACAACTCACCATTCAGCTGGTTGCTTTGCTCCTCTTCCAGACCAAAGGAGTTCACATCCTCTATTTTTATCTGTAGAATCTCAGGAAATCCTTCCAGCTCCTCAACCTTCATTTCACACCCGAGCACAGTCGGCCGTTCCACTTCTGGCTGCACACGACAGGAATCCTTCCATCAGCCAACTTGAGTGTACATGGTGGATGAACCTTTAAAGAGGCAGTAAATGCACCACTCTTCCTGATGTTTGCTCCACCCTGAATACCTTGATCCCACACAGTACCTACATGTGAACTACCTCTGTACTTGTCACATTATCCTTTGTCTAAAATCAGTAACAGCACCTCAAACATTCACCACACATACACACGCACCTTTTGACACCTCCAAAAAATAAATTGTACACGTTTCAGATTCTTAAGACAATTCGGTAATTTTATTCCATGTTGATGTAAAACATACAAAGGTTTAGATGTTGATATAAAATCCGAGCCTGTTCAGCAATTTTATGATGAAGACATTCCATAGTGAGAAGGCCTCACACACAAGCACAGGGGATGTGTATGAAGGAGTATTTGTACTCAGATGTAATCCATGGAGCACATATGGTAATATGGAGACAGTTTCCCCACATCACTGGGTTTCAGGTAATTAATAAGGAACCCACTTTTCAGAAAATCGGATGGCAAGATAACATTCACCTGGAAAAGCCTGGTGTTGGATTAACGGTTCAGGTGTCTGGCTTAACATCTTAAGGTCGAGTTTGAGCTCTTAAGGTCGAGGTGAGGGTGAAGGTGGGGGTGGGGTGGGGGTGAGGATGAGGGTGGAGGTGGGGGTTAGGGTTAGGGTGAGGTGAGGGTGAGGGGTGGGCGTTAGGGTGAGGGTGGGGGTGAGGGTGAGGGTGGGGTGTGGGGTGTGGGGTGAGGTGGGGGTGGGGATTAGGGTGAGGGTGGGGGTTAGGGTGAGGATGAGTGAGGACGCGGATGAGGGTGTGAGGTAAATAAAGTAGATCCACCCTTCACCTTCTCACACGATTCGTCCTCCTGCCGGGTTTGGTTAAGATTTGATAATTAACTTCCGACCACAGACAAGCAGAGACACACAAACACTAAATTGAGTATTATAATATATGACGACAGGACCTCCACTGATCCACCATTGTGATCCATGAGGTCCACAGTCAAATGACTAAAGCCCCCACTGGTCACTTCACGTGGTTACCCTTGGTGATCGCTGATATCTAGTTAAGAAACATGTTGCAATCTGCACCACTAGTTTAATGTTTCTCAAGATGTTTAAAAACCAGAAATGTTCACAACACAACACTTCGTCCACTCACAACTCGCTTTGTAAAATGTTTCTCTCCCTGTTCGCGTCCCGGGAACACGAATCCACGCTTGATACACAAACACAACTTCTTCTTCTTCTTCTTATTCTCATTCTTCTTCTTCTTCTTCTCATTCTTCTTCTTCTTCTTCTTCTTCTTCTTCTTCTTCTTCTTCTTCTTCTTCTTCTTCTCTATCCGATGATGTGTGGCATCTCTGAAATCCCTCCCGATCGTTATCTCATCCCAACTAACGTGTATCACGAGATCATTTCCTCCCAGACGAGAATCTTAGTAAAAAATCATTCCACACAAAAATATCCAACGAGGAAAAAGGTTTCACAAGCCAAGCTAGAAGATACACCCGGGTGGTAGTTTGAGGGTTAACGTCACAGAAAGGTTGTTGTTCTTGTTGTTGTTGTTGTTGTTGTTGTCGTCGCGCCAGTAGCAGTTCTAGTAGTGGATTCCTTAACTCCGACTCTGAGAGGGCTCCGTCTCCTGGAGGGACAATGGGGAAATACCCGGTGGTTGACATAAAAATAAGAGGGCCCACAACTTCTCACTCCCTGGATACAAATAGCGAGATGAGTTCGATCAGTTTCGTTCAAGAACACCTTGTTGTGGTGTTGGGAGTTACATGAATATTAAGGAATCCATGATGAACCGGAACTGACGAGGCAGAACCGAGAGTGAGTGGAGGAGGAGACGCCATTAAAAACGGTTGAGCTGAAGGACCAAACCTGTGGTCTCACTTCACCACACAACACAACACAACACAACACAACACAACACAACACAACACAACACAACACAACACAACACAACACAACACCCACTGTGTCGGGCGAAGACATACAGTCCACATCATCTCTGGAGCCTCTCTTAATCCGCTGCTCTGTTGCATCTTTCAGCCTTTTCTCTAGATATTTTGACAAAATGTGCTTTCAGGGTCTCTCACAGGTTGTTCCACCCGAGCATACTTTCAGTCGCTCCACACATTTGGCAGTTTCTTCCCATCCATACTCTTTTTGTCTCAAGGAGTAGGATGATGAGGTATTGTTGTCCCCCCCCCCCCCACCGCACTGCATAACTTTCAAACAGTTTACCTGCATCCTGCTTCTGAATCCCAACCCACCTCAATTCAAGAGGAATGTCAATAGATTTCTCCTTTCTGTTTAATATCTACAGTTTCCTTTGTGTAGTCCCCACGTTGAGTGGCCTTTGGCTTTGTGGTGGGTGAAAACTCATTTAAAATTTAAAAAAACAGACTGAGTCAACCCCACCTGGTGTTAATTCAATGGTCACAGGGACTCAGGAACATAGGATACCAAGCCAACATCAGAATTAAGAGGGACCCAGCATATGCTCGTAGGTGGTTGAGATATGCCGAGAAGAATGACAAAAATTCGAATGTGAAACTCAAACTTCTCGCTCTTCAGTGGGCCGTATCAGAGAACTTTTGAGGGTAACTGTTACGCTCCAAGTTTACAGTGGTCACAGATAATAACCCCCTTTGTCCACTTTGTCACCTTCACTGTGCGAAGTTGGGAGCAACAGAGCAGAGATGGGTTGTGCATTTTGTGATTTTTTAATTTTTTTTACTTCGATGCATCGCCCTGGGTATCGTAGTGCTGCAGCAGATGCCATCTCGAGGCAGCTGTTGGCAGGGGAGGACAAACCAGAGGTTAAGGATGAGGATGATGACTTTGTGGCCATTTACAATGTCATCTGCAGAGGTACAGACCTGAGACGTGATGTAGTGCAGCAGGGGATGAAGTGCTTCAGAGTTTCTCATATCTGGGTACGAGACATAGGAAGGGATTGTGGTTCTGGGGGAACCCGTCAATCGTTCCAGGTTACACCAGAGAGGAACTGCAGAGGTTCCAAGATGCTGACCCCACAATCGGTGTGTTTTGAAGTTTTGGGATGCCAAGAGAAAACTTACAGGCAAGGAAAGATGGGTTATGTCACTGTTGAAGCAATGGAATCGTGTACAAGAGAATGGGTTGCTGTACCGGGTTATCAATGATGTCCACTTTGGTGCATGTTGACAGCTGTTGCTACCCGAGTGTCTGAAGGATCGAGTGCTTGAAAGTGTGCATGATTGCATGGGGCACCAAGGCATAGAGCGCATGTTGAATCTGTTGAGAAAGATGTGTTCCTGGGTGGGAATGTGCAACGATGCAGATTAAGAACTGTCAACGTTGAATTTTGACCAAGATGTCACATCCGAACGTACACACATCCATGGGCACAATGTCCACTTGGCGGCCATTGGAGGTGGCAGCTGTAGATGTCACTAATCTGGAACCTGTACTGATGGCTGTGAGAATGTGTTCGTGTTTCCTAATGCATTCACGAAATTCATTCAAACATTCCCTACGAGAGACCAAAAGGCCAATACCACAGCTAAGGTCCTGTTCAGGGAGCGTTTCATGAAGTACGGTGAACTTGACAGATTGCACTCTGATGAGGAAAAGAATTTAGAGAGTGATGTTGTTGGTGAGCTGGGAAAGCTCAACGGTGTCATCCAAATGTGCACTACCTTGTCAGGTCAGGTCACATTATATCTGTGACTTGCTGCAGGTACCATGTAAACCTGAATTAACCTGTTTCATGGTGAGAAGTGTGTATGGATATGGACACGCAGCAGGATTAAAAATAAAACCTGCCAAAGGGTGGATGAGTTCCTTGTGAGCCAACAGCCATCCATATCTAGTACGCACTGTGTCTGCAGACGTCCTCCTGCAGTTGGATTACTTTTTATTAGGAGGTTGGTGGCAGGATTTGCAATCCGGCCAATGTAAAATCCTTCATTCCAAAAAACGTACGAAAAACACAAAGAAGTCTGAAAACCCACACTCCGTGGGAGTACCTCCTGTGCAGCTGCCCTCTACAGGGCAGCTCACTGGATGACGGGATTGGGGCAAAGCTTTCGGGGCCCCCACTCTTTGATGATAGGAGGAAAACCATGGGGTCACCTTCCCAGGTCAGATCAAATGTGTTCGTGTGGTGAATATGTTCGTGGTTCATGAAGTATGGTGTATTTGAAAGATTGTACTCTGATGAGGAAAGGAATTTGGAGAGTGATGTCTTTGCTGAGCTGGGAAAGCTGTATGGTGTCAACAAAATGCGCACTACTCCCCATCATCCCGAGGGGAACGCTCAGTGTGAGCATCTCAACTGAAAGGACCGTTTAGAAAACCCTCCCATCTACTTTCTCAACAATCCTCTGGAAAAAGTCCTTTCATTCAAGCTTCTGGGTCTCACTATCTGCCATGATCTTTCCTGGGAAACCCACATTTCCAACCTTGCCTCCAAAGCCAGTCGCCGACTGGGAATCCTCCATCGTGAAAAGTCCTTCCTCGGCCCACCTGAGCTCCTGACAACTTACAAAGCTTTTGTCCGCAGCCTGATGGAGTACTGCTTTCCCCTCTGGGCTGGTGCTCCTGCCTCTCACCTTTCTCGGCTTCACGCTGTGGAAACCAAGGCATTTAGGTTCATTGGTATCTCCCACGGTGAGGCTGAGTCTGGGCCTCTCACTCTCTCACCGTATGCAGGTCGGTGGTCTTTCTGTCTTCCACTGTCTCCTTTCCAGTCTCGCCCCCCCCCCTTGCTCTGTCTGCGATATGTCCTGCCCATATTTCTGCAGGGAGCTTAAGGTCCGCCAGCAACCCTCTTTTGGTAAAACTACCAAAATTACAAATCATGCTCACCTTCACTCTTTCATTTCTCTTTTTCCCCGCCTTTGGAATAAACTTCCACAATCTCTTCAATCCCATTCTTTCCCCCAGGCCTTCAAAACAGCTGTTCACTACCACCTCTTATATTCCCCCATCCAAAACCTCGATCTTTTCTACCCCCGTTAATCCACCCCAAACCCACCTCCTTCAAATTCCCTGCTATGTGCATTTTGTACACCCCATGTTCCCCACCCCATTCCTCTCCCTTCCACAGATCTCCTAATGTCTCTGTTCCCCACTGTTTTGTCCTTCCCACTCCTGCCGTCTTGTCTCATTCCCCCCTTGCTGTGCATTGTGCGTTTCCTCTCATATGAGCCTTGACAATGTACACCAAAAAATGTTCTATGACCTTCCAAGTACACTTTCCCTGGGGAGAAAAAATAGGTGCTGGCCCGATCATTTGCCTGAGTTGCGACATGCATGCAATGTGATACCCCATGCCACTACTGGTTCCTCACCATACGTTCTGTTGTTTGGTGTTGGTGTAAATCCTCATTTTCCTACTCATGCTTTTGTAGGCCAAGAAGAAGTGAAGGATAAGAGACATGACTGTCTAGTTGTGCACCAGGAGCGTTTGAGGGAAGCACATGCCAAAGCGAGAGAGTACTTTGTCAGAAAAGTAGTTGAAAGGATCTCTGCTCAGAAAGACAAGGTCTACTGTCTGTCTCTACATATGGGTTAGTTTATCTATCTAAGAAATAGACTATTGGGGAGGAACAAAATCCAAGATGCTTGGGGACCCACAGTGTACCAGGTGGTTGAAATACGGGTGCAACTCATATAGTTGGAGGGGGGGGGGCAGTTCCGGAGAGTGTATCAGGTGCATTTAAGGGCCTCTGTGGGATCTGTCCCAGAGGAAAGAAAGGGTACGGTTCATCAGAAGAATCGAGGGAGTAACCCTCCTGCTATTTATCCGGAGAATATGCCCGAGTCAGAATCTTCGGTTCTGATTTTGGTGTTGCGGAAGAGGAAGTGTTTCCAGGATTGAGTCAACCCACCGATCTTGGGATTCCACAGGAACACAGGGTGTAGAGGAGGAGCAGGGGAAGCCAATTGACACACAAAAGGTTTGTGCAAATACAGGAAGGTCTGTCCAGAAAGTGCCAGTGCTTGCCCCTCGCAAAAGTCAAAGGTCAACAGCCGGTATTAATTTAAATCCCAATCATTATCCTGGACGGCCTACGTGTCCCGATTCTTTGAATAAAGAATGCTCCAGGCAGCTTCTCAACATTTTGAAGTTTAAATCACTTTTACTTTATTTTAAAACAGCCCAGGTGTGATGGTAAAAACCATGCCTTCTCCACACAAGACCACCATTCTGCCAGACATGGAAGAGTCACTCTCGCCTGTTCCCAATGGGCATGAATATACATGGACAGAGCATAAATATACATGAGGCAAAATATGTATGAGGCAAGACATGGGCAGAGCAAAAATATGCATGAGGCAAGACATGGGCAGAGCAAAAATATATATGAGGAAAAATATATACATGCTTGAGGAAAGACATGGGTGGAGCATAATTATGTATGAGGTAAAATATGTATCTGCATGAGGAAAGACATGGGTGGAGCATAAACGTACATGAGGAAAGACATGAGTGGAGCATAAATATGCATGAGGAAAGAAATGGGCAGAGCATAAATTTACATGAGGAAAGACATGGGCAGAGCATTAATATGCATGAGGAAAGACATGGGCGGAGCATAAATATGCATGAGGAAAGACATGGGCGGAGCATAAATATGTATGAGGAAAAAATATATACATGCTTGAGGAAAGACATGGGCGGAGCATAAATATACATGAGGCAAGACATGGGTGGAGCATAAATATGTATGAGGAAAAATATATATACATGCTTGAGGAAAGACATGGGCGGAGCATAAATATACATGAGGCAAGACATGGGTGGAGCACAAATATACACGAGGAAAGACATGGGTGGAGCATAAATATACATGAGGCAAGAAATGGGCGTAGCATAAATATGAATGAGGCAAGACATGGGCGGAGCATAAATATGCATGAGGCAAGACATGGGCGGAGCATAAATATGCATGAGGAAATACATGGGCGGAGCATAAATATGCATGAGGCAAGACATGGGCGGAGCATAAATATGCATGCGGAAAGACATGTGCGGAGCATAAATATGCATGAGGCAAGACATGGGCGGAGCATAAATATGCATGAGGAAAGATATGGGCAGAGCATAAATATTGTTGGGGATTCGCGCCCGCGGCGTGCGAGCGGCCACGTAACTCGAATCGCGGCACGTCGCCCACCGGATGGACAATCCCGTCATGACCATCTCGGACTAACGCCGGGAACTAGTCACGGGTGGGCCTTTCGGCCTCACCACGATCGTGCCAATCGGCCCCCCGCGTGGGATAGGGTTGCTCGCCAAATTCGACCTACCTAAGTACCCACACGGAGGGTAGACCGGGCGATCGCACCTCGCCGCAGGTTGACTTCGGACACGGGCCACTTTAAGCGACCCGTTCCGTACTATCGGGATAACCGAGCGGTGTTATCGTCAACCTCGACGGTTCGATTAATTATTGGGCGTATTTAGCCCACGACCAACCCTTTACGTGAAGTAAGATGGAGATTCAATTGAAGAAAAGACGAAACGAAACGGGAGAAACAGTTCAACATAAAGCACATTTATTCCGCGGCAAACGGAAAGCACACATATACAATTACCACAATTATGCACCAAAAGCAAATGTAACAAAAGAAGAAACACCACAATAATGCACAAAAAGCAAATGTAAAAGAGAAACACAATGCAGATCTACTACCGACTACCGAGCACACGGCAACACTTATACAGTTTTACTTCACAGACGGCGCCGACAACACATATACTCAAAGCAAAAGAAAAAGGAAGGGGCCACCCTCAACGATGAGGGGGGCAGACGGGCCTGGGGCCGAGACCGCGTCGAACCTACCCGTCTGGTGATGAGCCGCAAGATGGCGGCGGCGCCCCGACTCTGCGGGCCTCGCTGGCACTGCCTGGAATGGGGTCGGAACGGGGGCCCCCTTCTCACACTATCTCAGCGCGGGGGGAAACAGGAGGGGGTTGTTGATGCTCGGGGGAATGAGGATATCTCGCTGGCTTGGGTCCCGCGACGAGCGACTCCACCGCGACCTCGGTCGCGTTACCGGCCTCCCCTCTCCGCAGCTCCCCGACTCTGACACGAGCGCCCTCTCGACTGCCTTCGCCGCCGCCACAACTCTCCAACTCTCCCACTCTCCACTCTTCTCAACTCCGTCCAACTGCCTCCTCTTCTCAACTCCCTCCAACTGCTAACTCTTCCCAACTGCTCAACTCCGTCCAACTGCTCGACTCTTTCCAACTGCTAACTCTTCCCAACTGCCGCTGCCACACCTCTCCAACTCCCCCCAACTGCCTCGATTCGCTCCGCACTCGGTGCTTTATAGTCCGACAGGAGAAATCATATGCAGATTTTTGGATCAGGAATCGCTCGGGGGCGGAGCCACGCTCCCCATTGGACAGAGGAAAAGTGGGCGTGAATGATTCTTGATCCGCGAATCTGCATATAGCGATTATACTCCGACGCACCTGGAGGCGGGGCCAAATCGCCCCACGCTCGCTGATAGGACGGAACAGAAGTGGGCGTGAATCGTACTTGATCCGATTTCTCGGAAAGGCTGGTGTTTTTGCACCCGCTGCTCGGTGCGCGCCCTGTACGAGTCCAGGATCGGTGCCCACAAGCGGCGCGGGAATGGCGGTGATGCGATGGTTGCGAGAGCGAGATGTGACGGCAAGGGTCGTGGCTGTTGGCGTTGTTGTTGTTGTGAAGCGGCGTTGCGGTTGGTGGTTGTTGTGTGATGGCTGTTGAGACGTGGTTGGTGGTGGTTGTGGTGGTAGTAATGGCGGCTGGTCCAAAATAAAGATAGTAAAAGAAAAACGGCTATCTAAAAGGGTCGCAGCCCGGATGAATGACATTTATTCCCTCTAAACAACGGGTTTGGGCCTAACTACACATATACTTACAGAGATATCTCACCTACGGGACCTGAATGGTGGTTTGCGAATTTCGTCAACCACAACAATATGTATGAGGAAAAATATGAATATACATGATTATTGATTATCCGTACATTTTTACATTCAAACTTGGTTCCATCACAATCATCAAGCTCAAGTTGTAACACCGTCGCTTGAAGCCAGAGCTTGTGTCTCAGTGACTGACGAGTCTGGGAACTGGATTTTTCATAGAGGCTGTGAAAGTCACAAACATGTGTTAATGACCGTGGAGGGCGATTCTCAGCATGTGAAAATGTAACCAGGTGGTAACATGTTTGTGATGAAGACCCTCACCAATCCTGACCAAGAATTGAGGGGAGTCAACTGAGGATTCTCGAATATACGGTTTATTGAAGTTGCACAGCACACTTGCAAGCGGAGGTGGCACAGGGACCAACCACAGCAGTCAGACCCTGTACCACACTAAAGGTTACACACCAAAAGTTTCATATATAAAACCTATTCCTTGGCGGAGAAAAGCAAGCAAAAAAAGAAACTAAGATGCAAGTGGGCTTTTCCCCCCCTTCCTGCGGCCCTCGCGGAGAATTAGCAGTAAACAGCTTCTTTCTCACGCTTCAAACAGCGAGAGAGTGCTGGCACATATTCATAAACAGGAGCAAATCCTTTGTAGTTCTCCAAGATTGTTGACACTCCAATGGAATTCATAACAGCCTGCAGACGCTGCTCTCTGGCAAGGCCAGGCTGGCTTGTTGATATTACATTTTAACACATCGTACAGCAAATTGTAAAACGAGGGCATAAGCTTTGAGACACAATTTGAAGCAACCAGGCCAATGGTTTGAATCCAGACACCTGGTTAATGCAATTGATGAATGTTTAAATAAGTCAAATGTACAAATATGGGCCAATGGGGCCATCACCTGATATGCCACAACAGTATTCCCTCCTTGGCCACATTTGGACATCAAACGACATAATTTAAATATTCTTGAGCAAGGGAAAAACATCACTAACAACCAATTCGATTTTATAGCCAAAAATTAAATTTATAAAACCCCAAATGATTATATCACCCATGATCACCATACCCTGTTCCTAGAGGAGATAGATATGCATCGCACCAGTCCAATTAACAATGGCAGTGAACGCTCAGAAAATACAGTCGAGGCACACCCGTTGACCTGAAGAGAGTGGGGGTGGGGTGAGGGTGGTGGTGGGGGTGAAGGTGGTGGTGGGGGTGAGGGTGGTGGTGGGTGTGGGGTGGTGGTGGGTGTGGGGTGGTGGTGGGGGTGAGGGTGGTGGTGGTGGGGGTGGGGGTTAGGATGGTGGTGGTGGTGGTGGTGGGGGTGGTGGTGGTGGGTGTGGGCCATCTGAAGGAAACAATCCCAGAGAGAATCTGAGACTCAAAGTGTTCGTTTGGGGAGGAAATGAAACACGTGTTTGGCCACTCCCGCTTTTGTTGTGGGATTTGTTTTGACCAAACCGTTTTGTGAAGTCCTGATTAAAGTTGCACCAAAACTTTATTTTGTTTAATAACACTCCACAACATAATTATTCTCGATGAAGTAACCCCAAATTAATTTGTGTGTTCGAGATCACTTGGCAACATATATTATGCCAATGAAATCATCACCATCACCACCAATTTCTGTGAAGTTAAACTCTGAAAGTACCACCGGGGTGTATCTTCGAGCTTGGCTTGTCGAATCTTCTTTTTCCTCGTTGGATATTTTTGTGTGGAATAATTTTTTTGAAGATTCTCGTCTGGAGGAAATGATCTCGTGATACACGTTAGTTGGGACGAGATAACGATCGGGAGGGATTTTAGAGATGTAATGTGTAATAAGAAAGAGAAGAAGAAGAGTCGAGGGTGTGCGAAACGTGGATCCGTGTTCCCGGGATACCAACAGGGAACGAAACATTTCCCGAAGCGATTTGTGAGTAGAGGAAGTTTTGTTGTGTAATGTTGAACATTTGTGGTTTTTAAACATTTTCGTGAGTAACATGAAACTAGTGTTACATTTTATTACATGTTTCTTCACGAGATATCAGCGATCACCAAGGGTAACCACGTGACGTGACCCGCGATGTTCATGTTTTTCTGACCGTTAAGTGACCGGTGGAGGTTTTAGTCATTTGTGGACCTCATGGATCACAATGGTGGATCAGTGGAGGTCCTGTCGTTATATTAAATTACACAATTTGGTGTCTGTAGTCGATTTGTTCGGAAGTTAATTATCAAATATGAACCAAACTCGTCAGGAGGACGAATCGTGTGAGAAGGTAAAGGGTGGATCTACTTTGTTACCCTCACCCTCACCATCATCCTCACCATCACCACCATCCTCAACCTCATCCCCACCCACACCCTCACCACCACCTACACCCCCACCCCCACCACCAACCTCACCCCACCCCTACCCTCAACCTCACCCCCATCCCCACCCTCACCCCTCCCCCATTCTCACCCTCACCCCTCCCCCATTCTCACCCTCACCCCCACCCCATTCTCACCCTCACCCCCATTCTCACCCTCACCCCACCCCCATTCTCACCCTCACCCCACCCCCATTCTCACCCTCACCCCACCCCCATTCTCACCCTCACCCCCACCCCCATTCTCACCCTCACCCCCACCCCCATTCTCACCCTCACCCCCACCCCCATTCTCACCCTCACCCCCACCCCCATTCTCACCCTCACCCCCACCCCCATTCTCACCCTCACCACCACCCCACCTCACCCTCACCACCACCCCACCTCACCCTCACCCCCACCAACATCCTCAACCTCGCCCCCACCCTAACCCCCACCCCAGGGTTCGTAAGTTCCCATCGATGTAATTTCTGTCCTTTCCGTGTAATGAAAACTAAGTTAATTTTTTGTGATTTTTAATCATCTTCACCTTCTGTTGAAAGATCTTTCCCTTTTCATCCCCGTTCGGTAATTACCTTTCATCTTTAGCTGATCCAACGGACTTTTGATTTTAAAAACCGACATGGGACAGGTGGGTTAGTCCATTTACTTATGGGGGGGGGGGTGTTTTGTTGTAATCATTTTTGATGATAGCTGCCATACTCAAGAAGAACAAGATCTCTTTAGGAAAGGACGTTCCAGGCACCCACCCGAAGGTACCGCCTCAGGTTAACCCGAGGAGACCGCCATCTGGTTGATGACACCTTAGCACCACCCCGACACACACCACAGTGTGTTTTGCGGAGCGGTGTTTTGTGGTCACCAGAGTGCAAATCCTGCCATGAACCTCCGAGGGAAGGTTATCAACTTCAGGAGGACGTCAGCAGATGCAGTTGGCACCACATACGGATAGCCGTTGGCTCACGAGCTCCTCATCCCTTTGGCAGGTTTTGTATTTAATCCTGCTGGGTGTCCACGTCCATACATCCTCCACATCAGGGGGAACCTGATGGGAGCCGGTTTAGTCGCTGACACTCAACTATGAACTCGTAATGTGGATTTGCTCAACAATATCGATTTATATACCATTAGCCGTTCTCCATATTTTATTATCATTCTTGTTGCATTTTTATACATTAAATGTAGTTATTTTTCCACTTAACCTGCTTTCTCCACTAACTTCACCCCCCTTAATCTCGTAATAATCTTGTCTTGTTAAACAGGGGAAAACTTCCCCCACCCCCTTTTTTTTCTTCTTGAGTTGCAATGTTCCTTTTTTTGCTGTGTTTAATACAAGTTCGTACAAGTATTGATGTATTTTGTCAACTAAGTGAGATCAACCACCACTACCACATCCTACCCACCAACACCACCACCACCTCCAAAGCTTATGTACCCCGATCAGTCACGTAGGGTTCCATGTTTCCTCAGGTGCCCATGTAATTGCATGGTTTGCACGGCCTGGGCCGCATGATCTTACCCTTCATTCATTTCGGGATTGAGTGTAAATTAAGAAAATGTATCTCCTTGTAGAATCTATCCATTAAAGTTTAATTTTTGTTCTTGGGTCACAATCCGAAAAAAGTAGATCAAGGACACTAATGAACTCGAACGGGCACTCAGTAGAGCGCATACCTTCGCCAACGCTACATCCCCCCCCTCCCACCCCAGAAACCGTTGATTGTGAGGGTATTTAATCCCATACCACATCTGCCATCTCACATGTGTTATGATGGCTTAAAAACATTGAATTTCCTGCTGTTTGACACCGATTCACGTACATTGTACAATTTCGGTATGAACTCCCTGACCTTTTTGGGTGTTGGTGTCAAGTCAATCTGATGACAACTGGTCACATTATAAGATATTATTTTCTGGCATTTTAGGGGCATTTAGCACACATGAGTTTGTTTTTCTATATAAGTTATTTATTGTGAACAAACAAACATTCATTGTACAAAAATGACGATTTTGACCTTTTCATGACCTCGACCTTGACCTTTGTACTCTTAATTTTGTAATTGGTATTAGAGTGTGGGGAAAAGAACAGTCAACATTTTGGTGTTGGTTTCATGCAAATCGGATAAGAATTGACCGTGTTATGACTAAAACCGCACATTTTGCAATGTCATGACCCCCCCCCCCCCGACCTTTGACTCCCAACCGCAAATAAGGGTTATTACGTCATTGTGTCATGTCACATATCACAAGATGGGGCATTGAACTCTGAACATTTTGGCATTAGTTGCATGCAAATTGATGGAGCTATGGTAAAAAGATGATTTTGACCTTTTATTGACCTTGACCTTTGACCCGATCGCTCCCAAAATCTAATCAAATGGTCCTCGGATAATAACCAATCATCCCACCAAATTTGCTGCGATTCAGTTCAATACTTTTGGAGTTATGCGAATAACAAACAAACAAACAAACACATATTCACAAATAGATAAATACACAGCGTTTCAAAACATAACCTTCGCAACAAAGTTTGCGAAGGTAAATATCAGGTTCACTCATTGAATGCAGGTACACCAATATTATGGAAGAACATATTGGAAGGCGAAACAGTCTTTCAGATTCCGCATTGGCAAAAATTGAGCGATGACAAAACAACATCATGTTCTTTTTCGACCGACCTTCACTTTTGACTCGGAGTATAATTTAATGTAAATTAAGCCTAAACACGTGTTGCTACCCAATCTAGAGAGGGCGATTTTGTTCTGATCGGACAAACCTTGGTTGAGTTTTTGTGAAAAATGTTGAAATGCATGTAATTTGTCTCATGACCTTAAAAATTAGGTCAAGGTCAAAAAAATTGTGCCACCTCTGCATATGCTTATTCCCATTATTAATGCGAAATTTCATTCTCAAACTCCCAGCCGGCTCCAAGATGTATAGCTTGGAAATTGATACAGGTCCGAAATTGGGAGAACAGGAAGAAGAAATTAAAAATAACAAAGAGCTGACGTTCGAGGTCCCCCACCTTTTGGCGTGGCATGATGAATGGATCTGTCATACGAAAGCTCAATCCTGAACAATTTTTGAAATAATTTGTGCACAAGCCAAGTTACTGAGATAGGTGCCATGGCAACATAATTCAGCCAATCACAACCTTGATCTAATCATGTTATGGTAATGTCACGAGGAACAGATATCTGCAATGTGAAAGCTAAATGTTCAACGTTTTTTTTTTTTGAAATATCACGTACACAAACGTACATGGACAGTTGATCGGTCGGTCGGCCGGAGCTCCATTTGATGTGCCCCATCTCTGACCTTGTCGGAGGGGCGGGGGACAAACATTAAAATGTTGGTTTAGTACTCCTCGGGGTCAAAGAAACTCTGGGGTACCATTAAATATTGGGGGTGCCAATTGTAGAAACAAACCCTCCAGCAGATATGTCTCCCTTGCCCTCGAGGCCGAGGGGGAGGATTCATTATGGTTCCCATGTGGAAGTATTGTCTGTGGTGTCCCGCTTTTTGAAGAATAAATTTTTCATTATTTTTAGTCGCTATTATTTTTCTCTCCACAATTTTGAATTGTTTCATTTTCAATCCAATTTTTTTCCAATTTTCAAATGGTTTTTTTTTTTCTCTCTCCAATTTTATTTATTTAATTATTTGTTTTTCAGTTTTCAATTTGTTTTCATTCTCAATTATTCAAATTTTTTTTCACATTTTATTTTCCAATTATGATTATTTTTTAAAATTATTATGGTTCCCAGGAGGAGGCATTAAGTGTTTAGCGTTGGTGTCTGTGATGTCCTGCTTTTTTGGGGGGGAAAAAACCAACCTTTTTTCATGATGAGGCAGAATTTCAAGTACTACCATTTAGCTAATATTACGAGCTGGCGATCTCAGATTGCAGCCCTTTAGTTGGCACGAGTTTTTGCAGAGGGACACTGATCTCTTCGAAGGAATGCTTACAAGCCTGATAAATATCTTCACCACGTGTATATTCAGTCAGTGGTACAACTGCCAGCATGTCTTCTTTCATACTACAATCCTCAAAAACAATCGAGCCATGTCACACATGTCTCTTGATTGGTCAACTTGCGTGAGTGAAACTTCACAATGCATCAAATCCTGCTTTTGTGTGCAGGTCACATTTTTTTGACATTGCTTCTGTTCTCCTCCTAACTGAGTTTCCAGATAGCTGAACATCTTTCGTGGCAGACATAATTTCTGACTTTTTTTGAATTCTTGAAATAATGTTTCAGAAGCTGTGAGCATAACTTCCTTAATTACCACTTGGTGAGTCTTCACCATTGCGTGATAGGTATAAAATCGATATATCACATGATATCTCAAAAATTAATCCATGGATGGATTCGGACAAAACGTGGTGAACAGGTTGTGTGTGTGTGTGTGTGTGAAGGACTAAGCCATTCGATTTTACGAATGATAGAATACGTTTTGGATAACTCTGAAAGCCCAGCATGTCTATCACAAGACCACAGATACCATTTGCAACACACCTCTGGACGGATCTTCGCACCCAGGGTCAGTTTTCCATACCTGTGAGATGAATGAAGCAGATTGGGAACCATGCCTGCAACTGCCTACCGGATATTAAATGGCCGAGCGAACCAGCATTACGCGCAGCACTCTGTTGTCTATCAGACCAATGAATCATTTGGGCCATTTCAATTGCCCCAGGAGTGCTATCTCAGAGCAAAACCAAGTGGGATAAGTCAAGACACAATATCAAATCTTTCATTAATTTATTACATGAGCTGGAAATTGTCGGGAGAAATGGCGGTTGGGCAATTCAAACAGGGAAATGGTGGGAGAATTCAGGAAAGGAAAGGTAAACAAGATTCATAAATCCACAGGCACTTATACATTCTTACTTATCCCCAATGCACTAAACCCACCCTTGGATGCCTTACAACAAAAATGTAGCACCTTTACGTTAAAATGGATCCAGAAACCCGAAGAAAGGAAAGAGAGCGTGCGGAGTGGGGTGAGAAAGAAGTAGTGTGGGCGCTTTGACATGCTCTATGCACCTTTCACAACCTTGGTTAAAGCTGTGGTTCGGGCTCGCTTCCCCCCACACTCCCTCCTGGACTACATCCTCTGCTCTGTCAGTGCCCTGGTTGTGCGGGGGTCACTAGATGTTCTTTTGGCTGAATGCGATGGCTAGCAGGGATCTCATGTGGTGAGGTGGTGGCTCAGTTGTGCTGCGACAACAGGGTTATAGGAAGGTTCGCTTAGGTCAAGATGTGTGTCAGTGTGTGAAAGCCGAGGAAAGTACAGAAGAAGGAAATGGAAAGAGTCATAAAGGTGGGAAGAACGTCATGAAATGAAGTCGGGAAATTCGTAATGTGAAGAAGGGGAAAGGTTTATGTAAAGTGTTATGTGGAAGAGGCACGGAGAGAAAAGATGTTCGACTTTGTACCACAAACTCTCTGACGTTTGCCCAGTTCCTCATTTATTCCTCCCCAGCCCCTCTGTTACTCTTTGCCTTTGGGGCTACTCATTGGTGCAGGACTTGCAAGGGTGGTCAAGACTCTCCTTGGTGGTCATCGGTCAAGTCCCGTATTCTGACCCAGCAACGGTGCCTGAATGGTGGAGTGGCCTCTGCAGGCAATCTTTCTGGGAAATTGGAGGGAGCTCTTAGATTAGCACTCACCTGTCAGGGGCAGCTGGCACGTAGCCTCAACATCCTCTCCTTTACCCGAGCCAATTGCACAAGATTCTGCAATTTCTTTGCAAAAGGAAGGATGTGAAGTCTTCGTGATGCATGTGCATATGTATTTTGTATTTAGTGGGAAATCATTTGAATTGAGAGTGTCAAGGAAAGATAGAACGTGAACTTAGTCGAACTCGTATATGTAATGCACATCTATCCCCATGAACACCGTTTAACTTGATTGCTAAACAGAGTACTTTGGATAACTGGCTTTAAACCTTGAGATGTCCATTTTTTTTGTCCTTCCCCAAGGGTTCACAACTGTCCTCCATGGAATCAGAAATGTCATAATAAAACACAAAAAACACCTGCTCATGTCTCTGTATAACTTTGTAAAAACTATCCTTGTATAGGGGCTAAAGGACAACATTGGAGAAACGTTGACCTTTCCGCACCATAGGGAAGGTATCGAAGTAGATGAGGAGCCATTTTGAAAAAAATCATAGTTTGAAACAGCCGGTCTGGATTTGCCGAAGGGAAATCATGTTTGAAAAATTTCTTTGGAATTCTTTAAGGAAATTGCCGATTGGTTCGATGAAGCAAGAGCAGTGGGTGTAACATAGTGTGACTTCCGCAAACCATTTCGTAAATTTCTGCACAAGAGGCTATTGGTTCAGGTAGTATCTGGCAGAGTCTTCAGTACAATGGCGAAATGGAGCAGGAACTGGCTTCAGGAAAGGAAGAAAAGGGTTGTGTTAATCAGAGGGCATCGGAAAGGGGAGTTGTAAGGAATGGAGTTCCTCAAAAACCACAAAGGCCATTGTTGTTTGTAATTTATAGCAAGAGCGCACACAGATGTAGAAAAATAAAAAAGTACTTGGATGCACAATAGGCCATGATCTACAGATATCTGAGGGATGTTTTGCTTTGTTTGAAGAAGGGATATGAGGGTTTCTGAACATAGTGGTGTATCAAGAACAGTTTGGGATCTGAGGTGTGTTTTAGTGTCGGCAAATGTTAAAACCCCACAATCCTGCCCATTTGGCTGTTGCCTAACATTTTGAGTTTTGGGATTTGATGATTCTTCTTGCTCTTTCCTGTGCAATTATACTCATTGAATTAACGAATAAATTTAACTTTCCGACAGCGTTCAAACTATCCAATGATACAAATGGTCTTCCTTTAAATCTTTAATACAGGTGACCCAGTACAACTTGGCAGTGTGATGAAATTGAAATTAATTCCCACGGACATGTTTCAGGTGAATTTTTGTTTTATTTATTCACCAGCAAATACCACCCGTCTCTTCGCTGACGGGAATACTGAGTGTGAAGGGAGAGAGGAGGAAGGGGGAGAGAGGAGGGTTTGGGGAAGGGAAGAAAGTATGAGGTGAGAGGAAGCAAAGGCAGACATATGGTGGAGCATTATTTACGATTTATACCGTTTCATGAAAATGCTTCTGCATTGAACAACAGTGAAGATGGAAAAAAAAATAATGTCTGAAATACATTTTCTACCGGTCATACGATAAACACTGCCCGGACATGTCCAGACACAAACTCCCGTCTGGCCCTAAATACCGTCCAGACGCATCCGGAGCAAAACTGTATGGAGACAAGCACTGCTAAAACACGTGCGAAGACGGACTATCATCTGGACACGTCGGGAGCCAAGCCATCCAGAGACAAACTCCCCTCCAGACAGAAGTACAGCCCGGACACTTTCGGAGACAAACACCGCCTGGACGCATCCGGAGCCAGGCTGTTCGGAGACACACTGCTCGGATATGTCAAGAGATAAACTCCCGTCCGTAGGCAAACACCACCCGGATGCAGGACGAGCGCCGCCTGGATGCATCCAGGGACAAGCACTGTCCAGACATAACCATCATCCAAACATGACCAGAGAGGGGGGAGGGGAGAGGGAGAGAGGTATAGGAGGAGGTGATGCACTGTATTGGGAGGGAAAAGAGCAAGGATGGGACAAAGAGAGAGCCAGAGGGTTGAGGGTCGGGGAGTTGGCAGCGAGAATATATTATTCTTTATGAACAACACACACACACACACACACACACACACACACACACACACACACACACACACACACACACACACACACACACACACACACACACACACACACACACACACACACACACACACACACACACACACACACACACACACACACACACACACACACACACACATTTATTAGGAAAGATATGCAGGCTGTGGCTGGCTGCTTGGCTGAACAACTTTTTGTGGGTGCGGCTGTGCCGCTGATGCAATTCCCCCAGTTACCAGTAAGCTGTTACTTATTTTGCTGACCTCAGAAGGAGGACAGGCTGAGTCAAATCACGTGGTGTTAATTCAACTGAATGACAGGGAGTCGAGCTCATGACAAGAACATCTTAAGCCAACCACCTGAATTGTTAAGCCAACACCAGGCTTTTCCAGGTGAATGTTATCTTGCCATCTGATTTTCTTAAAAGTGGGTTCCTTGTTTATTACCTGAAACCCAGTGATGTGGGGAAACTGTCTACATATTACTATGTGTGCTCCATGGTTTACATTTGAGCACAAATTCTCCTTCGTACACATCCCCTGTGATTATGTGTAAGGCCTTCTCACCATTGAATGTCTTCCTTATAAAATTGCTGAAGAGGCTCAGATTTTAAATCGACATCCAATCTTGTGTGTTTTATATATGGCTAAATCAAAATTTACATCAACATATCGTCGACCGAGAATTAACAGGGTCTATCTGACATTTCATTCAAATTTAGAAGAAGTCCACGTAGAAGGGCAACAGAGAAAACTAAGTAAGATTATTTTATGTAACCTTTATATGTACCTGTTATGTAGCACACGATATGAAAATAAAATGTTATGAGATAGCGGCAAAATTCCACTTTGAATATTTGATTTCATTTTTCTCAAACTTTAAAAAAGTGTAGTTGGACCCTGTTAATTCTCGGTCGACGATATAATACAATTACTGATTGGTCTTAAGAACTTGCTGTTGTCTTAAGTACAATTTATTTGGGGGGGGGGGGTGTCAAAGCGTTTGCATATGTGTGTCGTGTATGTTTAAGGTGCTGGAACTGATTTCGGCAAATGATAAGGTCTGAAGTACAGAGGTAGTTCACATGTCGGTACTGTGTGGGGGATCAAGGTCCTCAGGGTGGAGTAAACATCAGGAAGAGTGGTATGTTTACTGCCTCTTTAAAGGTTCAGCCACCATGTACTGTACACTCAAGTTGGCTAATGGTTGGATTCCTGTCGTGTGCAGCCGGAATCGGAACAGCCGACTGTGCTCGGGTGTGAAATGAAGATTGAGGAGCTGGAAGGATTTCCTGAGATTCTGCAGATAAAAATAGAGGATGTGAACTCCTTTGGTCTGAAAGAGGAGCAAAACAACCAGCTGAATGGTGAGTTGGATGATCTCCATCACTTCTGATGGGATCTGTGTTTATTTAGTGCTGAGTTTTCATTTTTTTGTTTACATGATAGAGGCTCGTGGAAGACCAAGAGCAGAATGAAAAGCGGGAAACATCAACAGCAGAGCACAAGTAGAAGTGAGATTAAGGAGAGGGGAGAAGGACACATCGGGGTGATCAATCTGCACACAAGGTGAATGAAACACAGGAAGAAGAGAAAGTTGAAAGCCAGGATGAAACTGAAAAGTAACAAAACAACCAACGAACGAATGTGAAGAGGTGAGGGAGAAGGGGAAAAAATTACAATGACCTGGAAAAAGGGGGTGCTTTGTAATGGGGTCATTTGGGGTGGAAATATCATGGTGAGATGGGAGATGATCTCAGGTGTTGGTGTACAGCTGTGTTGAAGACCTGGAGGAAACGATGAGATTGAAGAGAATGTGGAAGGTTTATCCACAGGTGGGAAAAAGAGCAACGAAAGTGTGAAAGCGAGCAGTGATTCTGAATTTTTGGGAGTTTCACCAGAAAGAGGTTCCTCGTGGATCACATCTTCCCTGCAGAAACGTGGGGGTGGGGACAAAGCATGGAAAGAGTAGAGAGTGCAAGACCAGAAAGGAGGCAGTGGAAGAAAAAGATACCACCGACCTTTCTGTGATGTGAAAGTGACCGGTCCATTGACTCACCTTCATTGCAGGAGAGTCCAATAATTTTGAAGGCCTTGGTTTCCTCAGTGTCAAGCTGAGAAAGATGTGGAGGAGGGGTGCCAGCCCATAGGGGAGAACAGTACTCCACCATGCTGCTGATGAAGGCCTTGTTGCTGGATAACAGTTCAGGTGGACTAGGGAAAGACTTTGCACAATGGAGGATGCCCACTCTGGCTTTGAAAGCCAACTCAGACATTTGGTTTCCACAAGAAAGATCATGGCTGCTCGTGAGACCCAAAAGTTTCGGTGACAACTTCTTCATGAGAATTGTAAAGAAAGAAGATGGGAGGGGTTGCCAGATGGTCCTTGGAGAGAGACGGACAGATGGACAGACAGACAGACACAAGTGTTTAAGGTCAGTGTTTTTAAACGTGAAGGACACTCAGTAGAGCGCAAACCTCCACCACGTAATGCCTGATCCACAAGAACATGTCGGGGCCCAATACATTTTTGAAATGTCATGTTGTATATCGTTTTTGGTCCTATCTCTCAATGGTGAAGAATCATGGTGGAATCCACCGTAGTTCGATTTATTGAAATCCGTTAATCCATTCTCAAGTTACAACATGACAAACACACGCAGATACGGCTCCTTTTATCATGTACATTAAAATTGATAGCCTTAATCAAAGCTCAGGTTAATCAGATGAAAATTGATTATTTTTCAGATTGAAATTGATGATTTTTGAAGTTTGACCTTTGACCTTTTGACCTCAAATAGTTGGTTTCCCAATTCAATGACGCAATCTGCAAATCCTGTTCATATTTCAAGTCAATCGGATTAAAAGTTACGATTTTAGAAATTCGACCTCAACATGACCTTTGACCTCAAAATCATTAGGTTTCTCAGTTGAGACTACCTCTACATCTTCGTAAAGGTTCGTGAAGATTGGTTTAAAATTGTGACCTGTCTGCGATTGACATAGAATAACAAAATCGACTGACCAATATACTTGAAAAATTGAAGATTTTGAAAGTAACAGACAAGACAGAGGGGTGAAAACGTAACCTCCTTCACCTTCGGTGGTGGAGGTAACAATTCTATTCAAAGATAAACCATAAACAAGAAGAGGTTAAATTACCAAAGAAAGCACAAAGTAAATTTGATGAAGGCTCGAGATTGAGCACCAAACGGCCATCAGATATTTTACAAAAGTCATCATTTATACATCATCATTTCTCAGAAAGATCAAGTTGGCGAGAAAGAATATAACGGTGAAATTCAAGTTTTATCCGGCTTTCACAAAGTGCTCTAAACACTGCGAATTAAACAAAGTGCTCTCGACATTAATCTGTACGAAACAAATCATTTTTACCTCTGCCATCGAAGGTGAAGGAGGTTGTTTTCACCCCTCGCTGTCTGTTTGTTTCTTGCAAAATCGAAGATTTTTTTTCAAGCATATTGGTCAGTCGATTTTGCTATTGTCTGTCTGTCTCAATCGCCAACAGGTCACAATTCCAAACCGATCATCATGAAACTTTACGAAGATGCAGAGGTAGTCTCCACCGAGAAACCGATTGATTTTGAGGTCAAATGTCATCTTGAGGTCGAATTTTTAAAATCGTAATTTTTCATCTTGAAATTTGAACATGATTTGCAGATTGCGTCACTGAATTGGGAAACCAACGATTTTGAGGTCAAAAGGTCAAGTCGAGGTCAAACTTCTAAAATCAATTTCAGTCTGGAAAATAATCAATTTTCATCCGATTGACCTGACCTTTGATTAAGATTGTCAATTTTAATCTAACGAAATGGACAATTTGATGTATCCATAGCATAGAGTCAGGTCAGGCCAGATTAGATCTGTGACTTGCCACAGGTATCATGTAAACCTGTACTAACCTGTTCCATAGGCGGGTTGTCGGCGACTAAACCGTCTCCCCCACCAAGTTTTTTTTTTTGGTGAGGAGGGTGTTTGAATATGGACACCCAGCAGGATTAAAAAGAAAACCTGTCAAAGGGCGGAAGAGCTCCTTGTGAGCCAACGGCCATCCATATTTAGTGCCCAACTGTGTCTGCGGACGTCCTCCTGCAGTTGGGTTACTTCCTATTAGGAAGATTTGCACTCCCTCCAGCCACCGTAAACCCTTCATTCCGTAAAACCCAAAAACGCAAAGAAATCTGAAAACTCACTCCGTGGGAGTACCTCCTGTGCAGCTTCCCTTCGCAGGGCAGCTCACCGGATGACGGGATTTGGGCAAAGCCTTCGGGACCCCCAATCTTTGAAAGGAGGGAAACCATGGGGTAACATTCCCGGGTCAGATTGCGGGAGAGTGTGTCGGAGTGCTGAGGTGTTGTCCGCCAGACGGCGGTCTCCTTGGGTTAACCTGAGGCGGTCCCTTCGGGTGGGTGCCTGAAATGTCCTATCCCAAAGAGAGGATGATCACCTGTCTCTGTTATCATCTGAGCTCAAGCGTTTGGACATCGGTATTGCAGCACTCTCTGGGGTTCGGAGACCGGATTGCGGCGAGATCATGGTGGATGGTTAAGGCCCGGTCACACCTTGACGTTTTAGCCAGCGATGGCAACGTATTAAAATGTATTGTTGTGGTTACCAAATTCGCAAACCACCATTCAGGTCCCTTAGGTGAGATATCTCGGTAAGTATATGTGTAGTTAGGCCCAAACCCGTTGTCTAGAGGGAATAAATGTCATTCATGCGTGCTGCGACTCTTCAGGATAGCTGTTTTTCTTTTACTATCTTTATTTTGGACCAACCGCCATGATTACCACCACCAACCGCGTCTCAACAGTCATCACAACATCAACCACCCACCACAACGCCGCTTCACCACAACAGCCACGACCTTGACCGTCAACCCTCGCAACCGTCGCATCGCCACCGTTCTTGCGCCGCTTGTGGGTACCGGTATTGGACTCGTGCAGGGCGCGCGCCGAACAGCGTGTACAAAACCACGGACTTTCCGCTCCAAAAACGGATCAAAAACGACACACGCCCACTTTTGTTCCGTCCAATCGGTGAGCGAGGGGCGATTTGGCCCCGCCTCCAGGGCGTTGGAGGGCGGTCGCTATATGCAAATTCATGGATCAAAATGCATTCACGCCCACTTTTTCTCGGGCCAATGGGGAGCGAGGTGAAAGGTCGAAGGCAGGGGGTCGAAGGCGAAGCCACGGGGCTTGTATAAGCGACCGCGTTCGTCGGTCAAGTTAGTTAAGACTTCGCAGTCGGTGGAGTTGGGAAGAAGAAGCAGTTGGAAGCGGAGGAAGAGGAGTGTGCAGTTGGGAGTTCGCGGAGTCGGAGTGAAGAGGACGGAGCTGTGGAGAGGCGGCGGCGGCGAGGGCAGACGAGGGGGTGCTCGCGTCGGTGCCGGGAGCTGCACACCAGGGAGGCCGACGGCGCGACCTGGTCGAGGTGGAGACGCTCGTCACGGGACCCGAGGCAGAGTAAAAATCCTCCTTTCCCCGAGCATCAGCAACCCCCTCCTGTTTCCCCCCGCGCTGAGATAGTGCGACCAAGGGGGCCCCCTTCCCACCCCCTACCAGACACTGTCCGCGAGGCCCACGGAGTTGAGGCACCACCGCCGCTCCGCGTCTCATCACCAGACGGGTAGGCCCTACCCAGTCTCGGCCTCAGGCCCGCCTCATCCTTGAGGGTGTTCTTTTTCTTGGTTTTGGGTATGTGTTGTCGGCGCCGTCTGTGAAGTAGAATTGTATAAGTGTTGCCGTGTGCTCGGTAGTCGGTATTAGCTCTGCATTGTGTCTTCGCTTTTACATTTGCTTTTTGTGTAAAATTGCATTGTGTTTCTCTTCTTTTCTATGTGCTTTGGGTGGAATTGTATATGTGTGCTTTCCGTTCATCGCGAATAAATGTGCTTTATGTTGAACTGTTTCCCGCTTCGCTTCGTCATTTCTCTCATTGAATCCTCATCTTGCTTCACGTAAAGGGTTGGTAGTGGGCTGGATACGCCCGATAATTAATCTAACCGTCGAGGCCGACGATAACACCGCTCGGTTATCCCGATAGTACGGAACGGGTCGCTTAAGTGGCCCGTGTCCGAAGTCGACCTGCGGCGAGGTGCGATCGCCCGGTCTACCCTCCGTGTGGGTACTTAGGTAGGTCGAATTTGGCGAGCAACCCTATCCCACGCGGGGGCCGATTGGCTCGATCGCGGTGAGACCGAAAGGTCCACCCGTGACTGGTTCCCGGCGTTAGTCCGAGAGGGTCACGACTGGATTGTCCGTCCGGTGGGCGACGTGCCGCGATTCGAGTTACGTGGCCGTCAGCACGCCGGCGGGCGCGAATCCGTAACAGTATGTAAAACGCTGGCTTACGTTGAACTTTTGATGTTTTTTCTTAAAGATTCGGACGTATTCATAGCGACTTGGTCTTATGTATAACGCATTGGTAACGGACACAGAACGTTTCGTTGTGTTATAGATAACTTATACCAACGAATGCTGAACCTGTTGTCGGCCTACACAACCGATGCCCAACGATGGTCTAACTTCGGCATAGCGCGTTGCACGCATCGCCGACGATGTCGTGACGTAGCCTATTAAAAGGCTGACGCACAACAATTCGAATCATAACTGCCGTAGAAATGGAAGTGTCAACATCGCGGTCACACCTTGGCGATCTTGCCAGCGTATGCCGACCGAAGAAAAATGTGTCTAAAACGTTGGGGCACGTCAAATACGGTATGAGTAAGTTTGGTATACGTGAGTAGAACGCTAAAGTACGCTATCATACGTCGTAGTAAGTAGAGTACGTCAAGAAATTTTAAACATGTCCAAAATTTTACGACGTACTCGGCGTATGACACACGTTCCGCATGCGATGGGGATAAGTTTTACACACGATATGCGGACGCTTACACACGTCCACAAACGCTACTTATAAGCTACTCATAAGTCGAAACACGTCGCGGTAATGTCTTTTTTACGCGTAACTTATTTCTAACTTATGTTTGACGTGCTTTGAACCAATTCTTTACGTAGTTCCAACACACATCGACGTATGTAGACGTATTCCAATGACGTCTTCCGGTCAACAACAAAAAAACAAATGAACGTGTTTCTAGCTTACAACTGCCATATAAAGATGTGTTCCCAGCGGTTTTGGGAATTGGTATATAAAAATGCTGCTCATAAAAGGGGAACCCAACAGTGTTTTTGAGTCTATGTCCATGTCAGCAGTAACAGTATCAGTATTAGTATTAGTATTAGTATTAGGATTAGTAGTAGTTTGTTCATGTTGGCAGTAGTAGGTGGGTGTGAGGGGGAGGGTGTGGGTTATGATGGATCGTCCTTGCGTTTAACGATTTAACGATTTAAATGATAAACTCAACGATTTAAATGGCTGCATCTCCACTATTGAAAGTAGACGCTTGCGCTCAACAATTGGATTTTTTTTACACTCAACGACTTTTAAACGGTACCACTCAGCTAGTTTCATTGCTTACAATGAACGATTTAAATTACTGTCACTCGCCTTTGTTTTTTGACGCTGGGGTTTTGAAATTTGAAGCGTTTCTTCTGAACGTGTTAAAACGCTCAAACTCGACTATTTTAAATAGACGCTGCCGATGGACAATTGGAATCATAGCCAGGCTAGACATCGAAGTGTGAACATCCTCGTCATGCCGAAGAAAAGTTTGAAGAATGCTGCAAATAAGTGTCCTGGCCGTGGCCGTGGATGCTGACGCAAGGGCGATCCATTATACCGACGTCTTTCAGCCTATGAGTAACTTAAAAGTAACGTGTGGCAACGATCGCGTAACGTGCCAACAACATGTTAATCATAGGTTAGAAACAAGTTTCGGGTACGCTAAACATTACCTCGGCGTGTCTCAACTTATGATTAACTTACAAGTAGCATGTGTTGACGTCTGTCAACGATCGCAGACCGTGCATACAACTTGTGGCCAGCGTAGCGGAACGTGTGAGTCATACGCCGGCATACGTCGTGAAATTTCAAGCATGAAAAGATTTGAGGACAACCAAAAAGTACAACGTTTAAAGCCAACGTACAACGACGTATGGCAGTGTTTTTCAGCGTGCTCTCAATGTTATCAAAACTTACCCATAACGTATTCAACGTGTGCCAGCGTTTTAGAAAAAAAATTCAAAAATCGGCATACGTTGGCTAAAACGTCAAGGTGTGACCGGGCCTTTACACTTACTATTGGTCTGGTCACTCTGATGGTTACTATTCCCAAGGAGGTGAAGTCGCTGTGTCCATTGAGGTAACACCAGTCAACGAGCGTATTATGAGACTAAGGATTCGTCACTCCTCAGGTGTCATTTCCCTGGTCTCTGTTTATGCTCCGACTGAGGAGAGTGATCTCACTGTGAAGGACGCATTCTACGCCACGCTCGAGTCTGTGGTTGATCATTGCCCAGACGAGATACACTTCTAGTCATGGGGGATTTCAATTCATTGACTGGAACTGATAGGGATGGTTATAAGATGTGTGTTGGTCCCCATGGGTCAGGAACTATGAACCAGAATAGCACCAAGTTCCTTGACTTTGCAAGAAGTCATGGACTTAGGGTTGCCGGTTCATGGTTTCAGTGCCCACAAGCTCATCGTTGGACTTGGTACTCCAACGCTGGTGGTGTGGCAAAGGAGATTGACCATGTCCTGCTTGATGGTCGCTGGAGGATGATCCGGAACTGCAGGGTCTACGGGAGTGCTCAGTTCAATAGTAACCACCGACTTGTTGTAACAACTCTGAAGTTGCACCTTAAATCCAGGAGAATGGTACCATCCCAGCCTCGGCTGGATGTTGGCAAGCTCAAGGATGAGAGTGTTGCTGAGGAGTTTGCAAACAAGCTGAGTGGAGAATTATTTAATTTTGAGTGATTCTTCACCATTGAGAGATTGGACCAAAAACAATATATAACACGATATCTCAAAAATGTCTTGGGCCATATATGTTCTCGTGGATCAGCCATTGCATGGCGGAGGTATGCGCTCTACCGTGTGCCCTTCTAGTTTACCTCTGCTATCGAAGGTGAAGGAGGTTATGTTTTCACCCCTGCCTGTTGGCTGCTCTTGGAGCACCCTTATTCTGGACATTTCCATCTGTCTGTCTGTTCGCGAAACTTTGGTCAAGCTTCGGGGCTAAACCACTCAACCAATTCCAATGAAATTTGGTAGGTTGGACCAATATTTCTGGGAAGCGTGTGCTTTCGAATATGGGACCCTGGGCCCGAGCAACAGCCCTTTAAAGTGGTCAAAAAATCGGAAAAAAAAAAAATTAAAATCGAGCTTTGAGTTCTTTGCGCAATCTATCCAGCTCCCTTCATGCCAATTTGCAGCCCCACCAAAAAAAAATTGTCGAAGAAGATAGGTTTTGGGCGAGTACATGTCTAACATTTCAGAAACGGTTAATTGGGAATATCTCGAAGAGAAAGAGTCTGATTTTGATGAAACTTGGGTGAAATGTGTACAATGTGGCTTGCATGTACACAAAAATGAATGGTTGCTATGCACACTTCCATTGCTTAGCAACAGCTAAAATACTTTATCGTACATCGTACACTTATTGTGGACTGTACAAAAAAAATCAATACCTCCGAAAATGGACCTCCGAGGGACCAGTTTTTTTTTGTGCCCAAGGAGAATGTCTTACAGCATCATATAAAAAAATATAATCTTGAGCGAATAGATTAATGGAATTACCAGGGCTGCCATTTGTTAGAGTCTCTTTCGAAACATGCCTGAAATTTCACAAGGTGGGTTTCTGGGCACAAACTAAGAGGGCTGTGATAATCACATTTATTGTGCTAAATTGATTGATAGCATGTACATGAATATCGGCCAGTCGCGTCGGCCAGCTTTCCATCCAGACTCTAGAGCGAGCAGCCATGTCGCCAACCGGCTTGTCTGTCTGTTTGTTCAGGTCAGGTATGGGAGCATGTGCCAGAACAGCGCGTCGCTGCGTCCACTTTCCACCGGTAATCCAGGGGCCTCCATCTGGCCAGGCCCATCCCCATCTCCTTGAGATGATGGTCAACCTGCTGTAACCACGAGGCACGTGGTCGGCCCACTGGCCTCCTCCACTCATGAGACTCCCTCGCTGAGAGAATCTGGTGAGCAGGATCAGCGTCATGAAAACGAGCCACATGTCCATACAGCCGCAACTGACGCTCACGGACTATGCAGGAAACAAATCTCATCCGAGTCTCTCTCAGCAACCGCTCATTGGACATAAAATCCGACCAGCGATAGCCAAGGATTCTCCGAAGAGACCTGGTACCAAAGGAATTGTCTCCGTCTCAGATCCTTGGTCAGAGTCCAAGTCTCGCATCTATAGAGCAAGACTGGAAGTACCAAGGACCTGAAGACTCGGACTTTCGTCCTCCCGCACAGGTACCGGCAGCGCCACACCCCATGATCCAGTGAATCCATGACTCCCCAGGCCCGACCCAGACGTCTATTGACCTCTGACTCGCAGCAAGCAGAGACATGAATATCACTGCCAAGGTAAGTGAATCTCTCCACTACTTCAACATCCTCACCACAAACAGACACAGACAGGACAGCAGCATCCAAGATGTCACCGAAAGCCTGGATCTTAGTTTTGACCCAAGAAACCCGTAATCCCACCGGCTCCGACTCCTCATTCAGCACCTCGAGGGCCCCCAAAAGGATATCGAAAGTCTCCGCAAAGAGGACTGCATCATCTGCAAAATCAAGGTCCGAGATCTTGACATTCCCAAATGATGCACCGCAGCTTGATCTCTCCGACATCCTCCCTAAAATCCAGTCCATACAAGTGCTGAAAAGTGTGGGGGCCAGTGCACACCCCTGACGAACTCCAGTAATAACTGGAAATAAGTCAGAGATGGGACCACCACACTTCACAGCACTCTCAGTACCAGAGTAGAGTTCAGACATCAGATCGATCAGTTTTGGTGGCACCCCACGAAGACCAAGAATCCTCCAGAGGAAATCCCTATTCACTGAATCGAACGCTTTACAGAGATCAACATAGGCTGCAAGCAGCCCCTGCCGAAACTCTCATCTGCGTTCGGTGAGGACACGAAGAGCAAGGATACGGTCAATCATTGACCTCTTTGGTGTAAAACCTAACGGCTCTGGACGCTGGTGCTCAAGCAGATGGTAGCGAACCCTATCAAGAATTATCCGAGCAAAGACCTTGCCTGGCACTGAGAGCAGCGTCACCCCTCGGTAGTTGTTGCAGTCTTGGCGATCACCCTTCCCTTTCCAGAGAGGAACAACAATGCCCCTCTTCCAATCAGTTGGGATGATGCCTGTGTTCCAGGCAGAGCACAAAACTGCATGCAACGACACGATTACAGCATTTCCACCAGCCTTGAGAAGTTCAGCATGGATGCCACAGATCCCTGGAGCTTTGCCCCGTTTCAACTGGTTCACCGCAACCCGTGTTTCCACAAGCGAAGGTGGACCACAGTTGATTTGAGGGTCCGCAACAGGGATTGTAACACCCTTGACGTCCAACTCGACAGCTGGGGGGTGTGGGGGATCAGCCTGGTACAACCGCTCAAAGTAACCGGGTCTTCGCTTCAGACTCCTCTGTCAAGAGCCTACCACTCTCTGCTCTAACTGCAGTGCTCCGAGGGATGGGCTTGGATGAACGCAATGCGCGAATTCCCCTGTAAGCGGGACGAGAATCACCTGTCCACAGATGATGCTCTACCCCCTCACAGATTCCTCGCACATAGGCCTCCTTGTCCACCCTTGGTGCACGTACAGTTTTACGCCTCAGCTCCCTGAACAGCTCAGCTCTGCCATTCAGCCTGGCCCTGCGACTCTGGTCAATGGTATCCAATGTCCCTTGAGAGACAAAATTCTTCTTTGCCCTGCGGTGAGCTCCAAGACATCCACCGGCAACATCAAGGAAGGTGGTCTTGAAGGTACTCCACAACTCTTCAGGACCCCCCCAAGTGTCCACTCAGCCTGTTCGCAAACTCCTCAGCTACTCTCTCATTCCTGAGCTTGCCAACATCCAGCCGAGGTTGGGATGGTACCATTCTCCAGGATTTAAGGTGCAGCTTTAGAGTTGCGACAACAAGCCTGTGGTCAGTATTGAGGAACTGAGCACTCTGGGAGACCCTGCAGTTCTGGATCATCCTCCAACGACCGTCAATGAGGACATGGTCAATCTCCTTTGCCACACCGCCAGCGTTGGAATACCAAGTCCAGCGATGAGCTTGTGGGCGCTGAAACCATGAACCAGCCACACTAAGTCCATGACTTCTTGCAAAGTCAAGGAACTTGGTGCTATTCTGGTTCATAGTTCCTGACCTATGGGGACCAACACACACCTCATAACCATCCCTATCAGTTCCAGTCGATGCATTGAAATCCCCCAAGACTAGAAGTGTCTCTCGTCTGGGCCACTGATCAACCACAGACTCGAGCGTGGCGTAGAATGTGTCCTTCACGGTGAGATTACTCGCCTCAGTCGGAGCATAAACAGAGACCAGGGAAATGACACCTAAGGAATGACGAATCCTTAATCTCATAATATGCTTGTTGACTGGTGTTACCTCAATTATTATTGGACACAGCTACAGCAACTCCTTGGGTATGGTGACCATCAGAGCGACCAGACCAATAGTAGGTGTAACCACCCGTCATGATCTCGCCGCAATCCAGTCTCCGAACCTCAGAGAGAGCTGCAATCCCGATGTCCAAACGCTTGAGCTCAGATGACAACAGAGACAGGTGATCATCCTCTCTTAGGGATAGGACATTCCAGGCACCCACCCGAAGGGACCGCCTCAGGTTAACCCAAGGAGACCGCCATCTGGTGGACGACACCTCAGCACCACTCCGACACTCTCTCCCGCAATCTGACCCAGGGATGTTACCCCGTGGTTTCCCTCCTATCAAAGATTGGGGGGTCCCGAAGGCTTTGCCCCAATCCCGTCATCTGGTGCGCTGCCCTGTGAAGGGAAGCTGCACAGGAGGTACTCCCACGGAGTGGGTTTTCAGATTTTTTTTTTGCGTTTTTGTGTTTTGCGGAATGAACGGTTTTACGGTGGCCGGAGTGCAAATCCTGCCACCAACCTCATAAAAAAGTAACGCAACTGCAGGAGGACGTCCGCAGACACAGTTGGGCACTAGATATGGATGGCCGTTGGCTCACAAGGAGCTCCTCCGCCCTTTGACAGGTTTTGTTTTTAATCTTGCTGGATGTCCATATCCAAACACCCTCCTCACCAGAAAACCTGGTGGGGGAGACAGTTTAGTCACCGACAACCTGACCATGGAACGGGTTAGTACAGGTTTACATGGTACCTGTAGCAGGTCACAGATCTAACCCGACCTGACACTAATCTGTTTGTTACTTGATGAAATCTACGATTTTTGTCAAGTATGTTGGTCGGTTCAGTTTGTGAGTTTGTTTGTTTGTTTTTGTGTACGTCTCGCTCTACAGGTCGCATTTCGAGTCGGAATGTCATGGAACTTCACCAATGGACTTATTGACCACCAGAATAGAACCCTATAACTTTTGGCAGGTCAAGGTCAGGAAAAATTCCTGAAAATCGCGAAAATCCGTATCTTTTCGCATGGGCTGATTTTCAAAAATTCATGTCTCCGCCAAATCTTAACGGATTCCTTTCAAATTTGAAACACGGACGTCGGAGGGGAGTATCTTTGACTGGATTAAAAATTGGTCACATCCGTTACGGATTACGGAGGTGACAGGTATTTTAATTTAACATGGTAAGTGCTATCTTCGGTTTTTCATGGTAGTCATGATCACTTATGAATCATAATGCCACCAAATATTTAGAAAAAATTACCATTCACAGTGTACAATTTAACGAAATTTAAAACGAATCTCCTCGGCCTCTAATATTACACAATCATCTCATCGCAGATCTGAACCTCTGGGTTCAGATCTGTGGGGTTCAGATCTATTCTCTCATATTGCAATTCTAGAAAAAAAAACCTACGAGTAGGCGTCGCGTAATACGCACGTGAAGTCAGCAATATAAGCCGTACCGGGCCTGCTTTTTTTTTGTTTGTTTACCTTAAAAACTATGTTTAACCCCCTAAAATACCTATTATCGCTCAATATTCGATGGTACGTGATCTTGTTGAATTCTGTCAAGTCCTGGCCCTATAGGCTATTTTTTATTTGTCTGTTTGTTTGTGTACAGGATATCTCAAAAAGTTGTGGACAGGTTCGATATGTGACAAGGATGAACTGATTAGATGTTGGTGAAGATCCAGATCCGACTACTAGAATTTATTAAGTGATTCTTCACCATCGAGAACTCGGGTTAAAAATTATAGATAGCATGATATCTCCAAAAATTGTAGACGGATTCGGATGAAACTTGGTGGATATGTTGGGTGTGTGACAAGGAAGTTTTTTTAATTTTTTTTTTTAATTTTGGTGAAGATTCAAATCCAGATCTGGATACGATAATTATTTATTTTTTTGAGTGATTCTTCACCAATGAGAGATAGTGCCAAAAACGATATAGTACTGTATAGCATGATATTTCAAAAATGTATTGGGCCCGATATGTTCTCGTGGATCAGGCAATACGTGGCGGAGGTATGCGCTCCACTGAGTGCCCTTCGAGTTTTTTCTTGTTTTGTAAATTGTCAATTTTGCTTGGAAACGAAAAAGTTTGCAAAAACTGTTGTTTGGAGGTTAAAGAGGCCACTTGGACCAAAAATGAAAATTGGAAAACTGAAGGAAGGCGTGCAAATAGCACTTTCAAGAAAATAAAGAAGGGAGGTAAACGATTACATGGGACAAGGTTTCACTCTGTCCGCAAAAGGGACACTGATCGCTTATCTCTTGTGTAAAGTGGTGGATAAGCAAGTTTGTGGGTAGTATCCAATGTGCAGTTCTCCATTGGAGATCACCAACACGTTTTTTGACAAGTTTTTTTTTTTTTTGTAATAGCATCACCAATTTGGGGAGAAAGGAGGAGTGTGTATGGCAGGACTGTGGACCACTTACAAGGTGCTGGGGAAGATTAGGAAGGAAAAAGAGCTTTTAAACATTGTTGATGCAAAGTTTTATGGTTATTACTGGAAAAGGAAAAAGTGCGACCAAAATTTGTTGGTTCTAAGCTTTTAGAGACAGATAAAGGAAGGTTGGGGAAGGGGAAAAGACTTGGCTTGGAGGGGGGTACAGGATGATGCGACCAAGGTTGGAAGGCGCAGTAAGCATGGAGCACTGACCTTAAACACTTGCCTATTTTGCGACAAGACCGAATGCCAGTCTCTGATGCAATTGCAGCAACACTTAGCCACTTATCATTGGCGTTGTTTCTCAGGTGGCACTCTTTCGTAATTGATGCATTGACAAATTTCCAGATAACGGTCCTATTGTTGTTAAAACCATCAAACAGTGTGTTGTGAAACAGTGGCTCATTCAAAAACGTGGATCGCTCATACGTAGTGAGATCACCATGGCCTGTGAAATTTAACAGACTTTGGTGGAAGGAAGGGAGTGAAGAGAAACCAACCTTGGTCAAGTCTATTTGGAAAAGCTCCTTAGCATGACCAAAATTCTAAACTTGGCCCAAAGTGTGGTTTGTAAGGTATCTCCAAGGTAAAAGCTAAATGTCCACGAGCTCATGCCAGCAGACGGGACACACGCCATCCGAGGGATGGCGATTGATGCATGATTGAATTCACTGCATGTGAAAAACCAGGATGGCAGTTAAAAGTGGGTTGATATTTGAACTCAGGCTTGGTATCTTAAAGACATGTGTGCATGCTTCTCAGGTATTGTGCCAGCCCAGTCCTTACAATACAATTGCTCATCAACACATGATTTTTCCAAACCCACTCCTGAGCTTTTCTCCACTTGCTGACTCTTTTGATCCTTTCCACTCCCTTAATCATGAAGTCACACGTATTAGCTTTGGTTTTATTAATTCCATTCTCTGCATTTGTCAACTTGTTTGTGTGCCACACTTTGTCATTTCGTTTACCATGATTAGGGTTGACTTTCGAGACAAAAAACGAGTCACTTGTTAGATCACAATTTTGGGCAATTAGCAAATCAATGCAGGTAGTGGAAAAAACCTTCTCTATTTTTGGTTCTCTACATTTTTTTTTGTTTGCCTTCTCCATAATAGTTGGTTGTGATTTTGGGTGGTGGTGAAATTGCCACTGAAGTTGTGGTCGGGTAAGAAGCATCTCGTAACATCGAGGCAGTTTGTGCAGAACGTAATGCTTTGACACTGCGCTATTCCTGTGGAGAAATGTTTTATTGTCTCTCTTCAAGGAAAACCTCAAATCGGTGATTTTAATGCAATATTTATTTCGCTGTTTTAATAGTATGGAATGTGATCGACTGCACATGTACCGTATTTTCCAGTGTATTAACCGCACCCCTGTTTTTCACCCTAAAAAAAAAATATATATATATATTCCAGTGCATTAACCACACCCATGTATTTAACCCTCAAAATGAATGAATATATGTATTGTTTTATTTTCTGATCTAGATCTAAATACTTTGATACATTAACTGTTTACGGAACGAAGTGACCGAGGTATCAACATGATTACTCCCACGTCCACTTAATTTCGTCTAACAGTCTTATTCTCATTTTCAAGAAGTTGAACAGAGAGGAGATTTCTTTGTTATTTTTTAATATTATAAAGATAATTTTTTTTTGTTCCTTGAAAAATGAAGAAAAGGGATTCATACGAGTATCATACATATTTATTGTGGACTTGTGGCCCTGAAAAGGGCCGTTTGGATTTGATGAAGCTTTTCAGCTAAAGCCGAGGAAATCCTCTTCGATGCTTTCCTCGTCGAAGATGGTATGTAACTCCTTGCCCGTATCAGGGCGGAGCAATTCACTGTCACCGTCATTTTCAGCGTCCTCTGTACCGTCCATTTTGTTGAAGATGCAGCATTGCAAAAATGCTCGCTTGATGACGGTATCCCCTCCCACACCTTGACGATCCAGCCGCAGATCATCGGAAGGTCGACCTTTCTCATCCTCCCTCTCTTGGTGTAGGTCTTCTCCCCACTCATTATCCAGTCGGACCAGCAGTGATGTAGCCCGTCCTTGAACGGCTTGTTGATGGACACATCGAGTGGCTGCAGGAGTGTTGTCATCTCACCTGGGATGATGACCAGATCGGCATTGGTCCGATGGAGCAGCGCTTTGGTGTCATCGGTCTTGTGACATCTGAACGTATCCAGGACCAGAATGCTCCGTAGTCGGGAGAAACCGCCATCTGGCCTACGTCTCCAGACTGTGCACACCCAGTCCTGGACCAGTCCCTCGTCTATCCACCCCTTCTGATGCGCATGAACAATGACGCCGGCTGGGAACTTGTCTTTGGGCAGTATCTTCCTCTTCAACATGACATACGGGGGAAGCTTTCAAACCGTCTGCGGTGCAGGCGAGCATGATGGTGAATTGGCCCTTCTCGTGACCATCAGTGTTTATCGTCACATTGTGCTCCCCCTTCACTGTGGTGCAGGTCCCTCTCGGAATGTTGAAGGTAAGGGGGGGGGGGTCTGGTCGGCATTCCCGATCCTGCTGAGGGGATATTCATGCTCTTGGCGAAGCTTGATGACTTGGGACTGGAAGCGTGTCATCTTATCAGCCATAACATCGGGTAGATGTTGGGAGTTGTGTGTGCGGTGTCGAACCGAAAGATGATGGCATGTGAGATCAGGTGTTCTTCTTCTTCATTTGTGTTCAATGGCGTTTTTCAGGGCCACGAGGCTCGATATACACCGTGCACCTAAACTCCGGACGTTTCTGGATGTTTCCAAGTGTGACTTTCTGTAATTTCCGCATACGGTTAATAAAACGCTGTACAAACTTAACCTAAACTGATTTTCAAAATGTAGACGGTGGAATTAAGCTTAACAGCAGTTTCGACTGCCAAAAAAAAATGTTCATTTGGAATATAATTTAAAATCAGCATTGATAGTTTTTAAGACCATTTCCACCCCCCCCCCCCACTTCTTATACCTGTGTATTAACCGCACCCCCAACTTTTTCCTTTTTTGCTGATAAAAATGTATGGTTTACACACTGGAAAATACGGTGCGTGACTCAAAAGTGCCTGCATTTCATAAACGTTACTTTTTCCAGATTTATTTGTGAAAATGGAAGTGAAAACCGAGCACGACATCGATGTCCACCTGGATCGATCAGAACCAAATGACTCTGAAGCTTCTTTCTTCACGAGACATCCCCATGAAGGTTTCTGTCGATGCTGATACATTTTGATGACGAATTCTGATGTTGAGAAACAAAACCCTACCTTTTGATTTCATTGCTTTAAGAAATAACCACGACGGTAGATCAATTTCTCAAACATCCATTATCCCTTTCATCATGAGGTGAAATATTTTGGCCAACAGTAATGTACCTTGTTGTATCCTGTTATCCCAAATACGTTCTGTCGTCAATTCTAATTGCGCTTTAATTGCACACTTTTTATTGATTTATTTTACATGTTTATATATGATCTTGACTCGTGGAATAGTGGGGTGACTGAGAGAAAAAGGCAACAAATTGACAATTGGGCAGTGAGGCCACAGTTTGATTTCAGCAAGGAAGGAGGAACAGGAAGAGGCGAGAGAAAGCAGGAAACAGTAATCTGATAAAAACAGGGTTGAGTGGGTTGTGGCTCGTATTCATAGGTAATATTGTTGTGGGGCCGGGTATCGGTGGCGAGCACGACCGCGAGAGGGAGCAGTAGAGTCGGCTCCACCGAACACCCGGAATTTATAGGTCGTCACCCCGGATAACTCCGGAGCCGACGGGTCACTCAAAGGACCGTGGTCGCCAATACTTCGACGGCGTGGGGTAGGGTTAATTGCCTAATTTCAATATACCTAAATACCCACGCAGTCTAACTACCAGGGAACCTCACCCTCGGCCGACTCTGTCCGATCCGAGTCGCAGGTAACGACTCGGATCCGGCGGAACCGAGCGGAGTTACCAGAGCCGCGCCAGACCAAATGAACAATTTGCCCTCGCTATCTCTCAATACACAGCATGCTAAGCCAATGAAAGAACCACAGAAACGAGCTGGACCATTTAACGGGATTTATTTATAATGGGCAATAATCGGGAAGGGAGACAGAGAAGAGTTACAACCGAATAAAAGCAATGCAACCAATGTACAATGAAAAACACTTTATCAATCCGACTTAAAGACGGGTCCCACGGACACACACACACACAAAAGAAAATGGACCTCAGTGGGTCTTCAGTCAGTAGAGCTAGGCCGTGGTACCTGTCCCGCCTCGTGCGGTCACACCGACTCGAACCCACGACCTTGGCGTTGCCAGCACCAAGACTGCAGACCGCTCGACAACGACCACAGACCACGCCGCAATCGCCACCAGGACTGCAGACCACTATTGCCACGATTCACGATCCTCCAGAATGCACTCTTGTCGCCAATCACTCACTGGCTTTGGATGCCAGGTTGGATATGTCTGAATTGAAATGTCCCTTCCCACAAGAAATGTCTCACACACGATAACAGGCTGCTCGGCAAACGCCACGATCTCCGTCTGCCGAACGATGGTCCCGACAACCATACTCCTCCTATTTAGGAGGGAGGGGCTTCTCCCTGCCACTCGCCTCCTGATTGGACGTTGAGTTGTCAGGCGACTCGTGGTGGCCTCCCGATTGGCTGGGGCGCGCGTGTGGTGCTCGCCCTCCGCTCATTGGCTGGAGGAAACGCTCTCTGCCTCTCCTCGGAGTGGAGCTTCGCCCCAAGTGGACGAAGGCTCCGCCCACATCCTCAGCCAAAAACACGTGCGTAATGGCGACCGGTCGAGTGCGGGAAGGTGGCGTTGTTGTAGTGGATGTAGTGGTAGTAGCTGTAGTTGTTGGTGGTGAAGAAATCCTAACTATAAAATAATTCACAGCGCACGTACAATAAATCACCCATTCAACATAGGACGGGACCCTACCGAGAAACACATACTTACCGATATAATTGATCTATAAGGACTCTGGCTGTTGTGTGCGATGTGTTCCAGATTCGTAACAATATTATGGGTAAAGTGCATGGCATGAGATAGTGGTGAACTATAAAGCCCTGCTGGAAGTGTACAATTCAACCATGTTCAGCCTAATGAGACCACCACACACGCACACATTGGGATACTTTGAGACCAAGGAGGGCTCCTTTCCACCTTCTGAAACCCACATATGAAGATCACAACCAACACACACACGCATACACATGCACAAATGCATGCACACACAGATTGGGATACTTTGAGACCAAGGAGGGCTTCTTTCCACCTTCTGAAACCCACTTATGAAGATCACAACCAACACACGCACACACACACTTATGGTTTCTTGGTAGCATAGGGCTCATGCGAGGGGTCGACTTGGACCCTCTTCCCAACCTCGACCGCTGCCGCCGACGAGCTGCAGGTAACTCCATGACCTGACATGTTGAAAAACAACCACGAACGCCTTCTGAGGTCACCAAACTAATGGGGTCCCCACACCAAATCTCGCATTACTTTCCCAGTGATTTAGCACCACCCAGATGGGGACCGTGCTCTCGACTTCCCACCTTTATCTATTTGTTACTTACGGCCAAGCGAAACCGGAGCTGGGACGTCATCTAAAGTGGCGCACCGAATCAATGGAGTTTATTATATTGTTACGTTTGAGGGGGGGGGTATGCATTCAAAGGGTAATTAGGTATGCCATGCTGTTCGAGTTTACCAGGATCTCGATGTAATAAGTAGCAATTCAGTGGTGATAAGTTGTCTAGTAAATGTCCATTTCTTCAAGGGGGAAATGATAATTGTCACGTAATTAGATAGGGAAACGGGTTAGGGTAAGTGTGTCTGCGTAAACCCCTTTTCGTATTCCCTGGAGGCTTGCCGTGACGTCACAGGACAGTGCTGCGGATGGCTCCGCCCCGTGATCATGATTGGCGGAGGGTGACGGCAGAGGGCCAATAAAACGGCTCGATTGGAAGTGACGAGGACTCGAGGATAAAAAGGCTCTGTTTGGGAAAAGGGGGAGGAAGAAGATCGGTAAAGAGAAACCGTTCTGGTGGAGGCTGTTGTGCTGGGAGCATGCTGTTTGTTGGGCTGATTCGATCCTGGATTTGATCGTGTCTCGTGGCCTTGCTGTGCCTCGTGCCTCACCTTGGTTGGCTCTGGGGTTCTGCTGGCTCGGAGTACGGGGTCGAACGGCGGGCGGACCTGCCTCCCTCTCCTGCTCGCAACTTGGCACCAGAACTGGTTCCCTGGCGGCAGTGAGCGGACTTGGGCCGACACCAGGAGGTCGACAGCACCACGGTGTCTCCTGCACCAGACGAGCGCAACGCCAGCTCGTCCGACGCCAATCCAGGGACTGTTGCGTTTACACCACGGGCCAGCCTGACCACCAGGACCAGCTACGTTGTGTGTGTGTGTGTGTGTGTGTGTGTGTGTGTGTGTGTGTGTGTGTGTGTGTGTGTGTGTGTGTGTGTGTGTGTGTGTGTGTGTGTGTGTGTGTGTGTGTGTGTGTGTGTGTGTGTGTGTGTGTGTGTGTGTGTGTGTACCTGGTGCCTTAGAGGGTTTGAGATTGGTATATCCATTGGAATTGTTTGTGTTTTCCCCACGCCCGAACCCACACCACCATCCCGTCGAATCGCCCCGGATCCCTCTTCTTGCCGAGTCTTGTTATTTCTGGTTAGAGAAATAAACGTTATCAACTCAGTGAAAAGCGACTCGTGCCACCTTCCTCGTCCCGTTTGCGGTAGAGCGATTAAAACCGCCATCTTTGGGTTATAAATAAATAAACCGCCTCTATCGTTTCGGCTCATTCTACGTTGGCGGGACTGTTCAAGTCCCGTGGACGTCACAATATGCTACGTCCAACCAATGGTGGAAACAGACAATATAGTGGGTTTAGAAAGTTTATATCGCGATTAAAGGCACGTATTTACAAAATGCAGTGTCACAAAGAAAGTCTTACCTTGAGCACAGACGAACCCTTTATACATTCTTATCTTAACTCTAAACACAGGACAGGCACACCTCATGGCTCCAAAATGCTTCTTTTTTCACTCTTTTAGAGCTAGTTATTCTATATCTGATTTTATTTTACCCTATCCAGGGACACCAGTCACAATCATTTGGGATTCTGATTCTACTCTTATTGTATGTACATTTTTAACATACGATATAAATACAACATAGAATCGCAGTTTGTTCAATAACAGTGCGTTATTAAGATAGAAGTGGACAGGATGACCTTGAGGTCACCCACTCACCTCTAAGCTGTCAAGCCTGGGTTTGAATCCCGACCCAGCTATAAAATGTCATCCTGGCGTTTCACAGGTGTGGTGAACCATCAACGTGTGTGTCCTTCCAATGCGTTAAACTGGGCGTCCTGACTTCCCACATTAGTTAATGGACGTTAAGATCCCCACCGTGTCCTTCACGAAGAGTGGGCGAGTTATCGCCAGCACCGTGGCCAAATTATAAATTCCTGCCCGAACTACTGTTGGGAAGTCAATAACAAACCATCCAGTCTGAGTGGGGGAGAGAGGAGGGGATTGGGAGAGAGGGAGAGAGAGAGAGAGAGATAGAGATACAAAAGGGGGGAGAGATAGGGGAGGGGTAGGATAAGGATGATAGGGGGGGGGAGTTTCTTTCTGTATGCATCCTGTCCACCCCATTCCTCCCTACCGCATTGTTTGACCAATTCTCACTTTATTTTGTCCCTCAACTCTACCGTTGGTATCCCAGCCCCCTCACCCTCGCTACTGTTCCTTTTGTCCTGTTGCGTCCTGATTCGTTTTGTGTTCTAGCTCTGAGCCTGTGCTTGGAGACAAGACCGTGAGCCTGGCGATTGCGCCATCAGAGAAGAAATGTGGATGCCGCTGTCGAGCCTGTAGGATCTCTTCAGGTTATGGTCTGCCCTGTCCACTGGACACTCCACTGAAAGGCGTGTCTCCAGGGGTCACCCGACCAAACCAGTGGGACAGTTCCTCCTGATAAGTGGCGAGATACTACCTCTGACACTCCAGGTGGCAGGGAGGGGGGGGGTCCCAAAACCTTGGGGGTACTCCTCCCTTCTCTCCCCTCTCTTCACCAAGTGCACAAGCAAGTTGATCACATTGACCGAGATCGATGCCGCACCTACATCAACATCAGTTTAATTGATGGGCATATGTCGTCGATTCTCGTGGCCCTCACGGCTGCACATGGTTGGCGGGTTACCATCGATATGTGTCGCCGTGGGGGAAGCATGGTCCATTTCGCTATTGACCGTTGGGCCTGGTGGCTCGTCTGCAGTGCTTTTCTCACCGGTCTTACGCCCATCGCTAAACAGCTCAAGGTGGCTGCTTCCCACGCCAGGGAATGGGTCTTTACCTACTTGAGGAAAACTTGTAGGAAGGTGCCACTTCACTTGTTTTGTGGGGACCTTGATTACCTTCATAGGTTGCCAGATGCTTCACTGCATTTTCCTACTTTGGTTGGTCCTTGCCAAAAAGGGCAGCCGGCGGAGAATGAGGCACTTCGGAAACACAAAGCAGCCCTACTCAAGGGTCGCATGGCTGCCCCAGCCTGTTGTCAGATGCATGGAAGCCTGTTTAACACCTGTGCGCACTGATGGGCATCTCACAATAAGTTGCCCATTCAGCTCCATCTGTTTGGTCCAACCATGGGCTCCTGCCTGGAGAAATCCAGGGGGAAAGGCAGCCTTGCAACCTTCTTCAATGAGGTCGCGATGTGTATTGATCAGAGTGCCTCTGCGGAGTGGGATGGCGACCCACCAGAGGGTGTGTATTTGGCCGATTGGCAAGCCTATGTTCTGGCTGCCATGATGCATGACCAGCTCCTTTCGGAGCTGGACTTTTACCCGTCGCCATGGGCTGAGGTCATCACGATTCCCGAACGGGGCTAGTCACGATTCCCAAAAGTGACCGCTTCAGTGTAGACAAGCTCCACTGATGGAGAACAGACTGTGTGACCAGGTCATCCCCACAGATTCAGAACGGCTGTGGGGCTCTTGAACCATGGTCATCTCTCAGATGTTGCGGACTGCGCCCACAAGAGGTGAATGATGTTGAGGATTGGCCAGGAAAGTGGGAGGCCCATTAGGACCCCCCGCTGACTGACCACTTCTTCACCATCGAGCCACTTTACCATCTGTGGCCCGTGTCCGAGAACCCCGACCCAAGTAAACCCCTCCGGAAGACCCAGCCCTCCGCCACCCCCAACTAAAAGGCTTTACAAAGGTCGCGAGGAAGGTCAGTCACAGAGGTCAGGTCCACCTGAAAAAAGGATGACTCAGGGACAAGGGAATGGATGTGGAAACATCGACTATATTGTGCCGTCATGATTGCCCTTTAACACCTGTGCTAGCGCCCGGTCCTTCCTTAGTGAGGCTAGTATGTAGGAGTCGTTACTCCAACCTCAAGCAGTATCTATCCATCCATTGGGACCATATTCTGTGCAGAGCATTGGTGCTGCGTAAGCAGTCTCCTTGGCTATTGGGCACAATCCTGGACGGGTCACTACTCCAACACAGGATACGAGCATGCTGGCACTCATTTTGCCGACCTCGGAAGGATGACTGGTCGAGTCAACCACACCTGGTATTAATTCAACAGCAGAGGGGGATTTGAACTCAGGAGCCAAAGATCCCAAGCCCACCACCGTAACCATTAAGCCAACACCAAGCATACTCAAGCAGTATGCAGGAGGGCTATAAGCACTCCCGGGGATCACATCATGATGCGGGCTTTCCAGCCCCATTTGGGAATCGCAATTACCTCGGCCCTTGGTGGCACGTTGAAATTTAGCTCTGGAAGGAGCTGCTCACGCATCCCGGCAGCAAGAACATAGGCTTGTCATTCGGTTGGCAACCATCATACAGGCTTCATGGGCTGAATGATCTATTTCTGTGTTGAAGTTCCTTGGAAGGGAAGTCATCTATTCTTCCTCTTCGGGGTGGTGTAAGGTGTCATGAACCAGATGGCGGTCTCCTCGGGTTAGCCCGAGGCGGTCCCTTCGGGTGGGTGTCTGGAATGTCGTATCCTAAAGAGATCTTCTCCTTCTTGCGTATGGTAGCACGACTATGTCGCTAATGTGCCCCATACCAGAACACTTGAGGTCAGCAGTCAATCCCAGCTGCTGTTAATTCAATGGCCAACAGGGCTCAAACTCAGGACCCTAGGATCCCAAGCCAACACCAGGCTTAAGTCATCTATTATATATTGTGAACCATAGTGTCTGTCTCCCGTTTAGGGCGGTGGCTTCTTGCACTGCATTAAAAAGCTCAACATTCACTTTTGAAATGACAGGAGACAGGCATGAGTAATGTTGATGCCAAATTTTATTTCGCTACCAGGATATTTTGCACTCTTTTTGGACAAATCCAACCTCCGCCACCCTCTGTTGCACCACCATTTGTGGTGGGCTGTAAAAGTAGCTCATATCTTTGGCTCTGCAGGAAACCAAGAGTGCAACACAATTGAATCTTTTTAAAGTCCATGAAATAATATGCAAATTGAAAGATTAACTGAAACCTTTCCCATCAATGGGGACCGATACTCTTCCTCGTCACTTTTTATTGGATGAATTATCATGGTATGGGAAAAACCCAAACTTTCCCACAGTTCTGTATATTTGCCTCAAGTGTTTATTAAAAAACTTTTCTGCAATATCGCAAATACATATGTACGTACAGTCATAAATGCTTGGATACGTTTGTCAAAATGATATCATGAGTATTGTACAGAATCTGATTTTTTTTATTTTTTTTTGCTTTGTTTTTGTATTTACAGGTGGATCCATTAAATCTCCGAAGGAGACTTGTATGAACGGATCTGACACACGCCTGCAGTACCTGCCAACTGAAACAAACAAGAGAACCTTTTACAAACAAGACAAACCGAATAATGAAATGTTTGCAGAGAATAATTTTCACAAGTTTCACAAAGGAAAGAAAGCTGAACATCCATGCAAATGCAAAACTTGTGGAAAATCGTTCAATCGAACATCCAACCTAAAAATACACCTGAGAGTTCACAGTGGAGAACGCCCTTACAAATGCACAGTTTGTGGAAAATCTTTCAGTCAGTCATCCACCCTTAAATCACACATGACCATTCACAATGGTGAACGCCAACACAAGTGTACAAGTTGTGGAAAATCCTTTGTTCATTCATCCAGCTTTAAAATACACCTGCGAATTCACAACGGAGAATGCCCATACAAATGCACAAGTTGTGGAAAAACATTCAATCGGTCATCCACCCTGAAATCACACATGACAATTCACAATGGTGAACGCCCATATAAATGTATAAATTGTGGAAAATGTTTTGATCGGTCATCCACCCTTAAAACACACATGATAATTCACAATGAAGAACGCCCATACAAATGTACAAGTTGTGGAAAATCGTTTAATCGGTCTCCCACCCTGAAAAGGCACATGACAATACACAATGGAGAACGCTTGTACAAATGTACAATTTGTGAAAAATCTTTTAATCAGTCATCAAACCTGAAAAAACACATGAGAATTCACAATGGCGAGTGCCCGTACACATGCTCAATTTGTGGGAAATCTTTTAATCAGTCAGGTCACCTCAAATCACACTTGAGAATTCACAATGGTGAGCGCCCATACAATTGCATCGTTTGTGGAAAATCCTTTAATCAGTCTTCCATTCTTAAAACGCACATGAGAATTCACAATGGAGAACGCCCGTACAAATGCACAGTTTGTGGAAAATCTTTTAATCGCTCATCCACACTTAAATCACACTTGAGAATTCACAATGGAGAGCGCCCACACAAATGCACAGTTTGTGGGAAATCTTTTAATCGGCCATCCACCCTGAAAACACACGTAACAATTCACAATGGAGAACTGTTGGGGTTAGGAGAACAAGTCCTTTTTTCTCAAGACTGAGCAGAGTGTAATGCATTCTACAGATTCTCTAGTTTTTAATTTCTTTAGGAACTGCAGCACAAATTCATTTTTATCTTTGCTGTCAACAACTACATTGTTCGAATTGGGTCATTAACCTCCGTTCTCACCAACAACAGACAACCTTTTAACAAGTGTAATCACCGATGGAATTTACGAACACCTCACTCAACAAGGAGCTTCAGAGGCAGAGCAGAAAGGATGCAAGTGAAGATGCTACGGAACAATAGACCATTTATTGTTGAACAAAACCATACTCAAAAATTACAAACTTTGACAAACCAACTTTTCTGCAGCCTGGATAGATTACAAAAAGCCTTTGATATTCCCACATTCATGGATTATAAAATGCGTGCAAGCATACAAAATTAACCCCCGAAAGAAAGGTGACACATCTACTATGCATGGATGATCTCAAATTCTTCGCACCAAATGATGAGAAATTGGGAGATGAACTGAAACTACGAAAGCCGTACTCAGAGGACATTCCAATGGAGTTTATTCTTGTGAAATGTGCCAAATGCACATTTGTACAAGGAAAAACAAAAAGAACAGACAGAATCTCAATTGATCAAAGTACAACAATTGAGGAACTAGAAAACGAAGCATCCTACAAATAACTCGGACACAACACAAAAAAATGCGTAAAATTATCAGTGATGAGTATTATCACTTGCGCAGAATTAGACTATTTCTGAAGTCATCCCTCTCTCCAAGAAACAAAACCAAAGTATGTGAAAAGCTCAACAGACTATCAGATGAGATTTGTACACGAGCAAGAAAACAGCAAACCAGAAAAGGGATCCTTAATCCATCCAGCAACAAACTTCCAAAAACAGGTGCAAATGAAGGATACTACACAGGAAAACAAAACAAAAAAAACAAATACAACTCCAATGATTGCAAAGAAAACAAGAGCTCAAGTGAGCACAATATATGCCCGAACAAGAAGGTATATACAGAATTGTGCTACTACATGGAAAACAGCATCCTGGTTGCCATGGAAACCACTTTAGATGACGAACGTATGTCGCGACACACCGTCTCCACAGTCTGTACCTGTTCCAAATATGAAACGTGAAAGTTGAAAACTTTGGGAGTTAGAGTGCGGACAGGAACGGACGGACGGACGACCGGTATCACATAATACGCCCCGATATATATATATATATATATATATATATATATATATATATATATATATATATATATATATATATATATATATATATATATATCGGGCGTATAATAAAAATGGGAAACCACAAAAATATATCAGCAGATGTACTCTGACGACAAATAAAATGATTAAAGTACAGGAAAATCAAAAAAAAATAAACCAATGTCACCCTCAGGGTGACCCGTGTCTTGCCAAAAGGTGACCACGTGTGACTTCTTTAAGGTCACACTGAGGTGAACAGAGCTGCTATCCACCAGGAGCGACTCCTTGAGGAATATCTGCCTACGAGAGATTCCGATGAGAATCGTTCTACAGAGTAACCATAACCATGTTTCAGTAACCATGAAAAACCATAGTCACGAAATGACGTCATAATGTCTCAAGCTTGACATATCTAGAAAGCACTCATCGAGGTGTTCAATTTGAGGTACTACACGATATGGTTCCTAAAACTTGAAAATTTGACCTTGGGGTCAAATATGTTTGACCTCAGGCGCTAACCATGAAGGTCAAGGCCAATCGCCACCAAAAATTAATCAGCTGAGCGCCAGACCATGAACTATATTCCCATGAAGTTTGAAGACGATCCGATCAAAATTACTCAAAAAATAAGGGTTTCGTCGACTCCCCTGATTTGCGACAAAGTGACCTTGACCTTTGACCTTGACCTTCAAAATTTTGTGCACTGAAAGGGATCTCTATAGGCCTCTGATATGCGAAGTTACAAAAGTTTTCAATGATAACTGTGCTCTGCAGAATTTTTTATACATGATTACAGACAAACAAAAAAAAAATTAAAAAAACAAAAAACATACAAGCTGACTAACATATCTTGCAAATACTTCGTTTTGGCAAGATAAAAATGAGCTTAACAGAATAGGGATCGACAAAGAAGACTCTGGAATGGCGAAGAAAAGGTCAAATTAATTGGGATGGAGAACAAATCATCATAAATGCCCAAGGACACAGCACTAATGCCTTTACGAAAATGGTGGGAATGAGCCAACCAGACAAATGCAAGTTTTGTGTTGGATAAAAACAGAAAATACCAGTCACCTCCTTTCAGAATGTAACAAACTTATGGCAGAACAGTTGTACACAGAAAGACATGACGGTGTCTGCAGAGTCATCTATTGGCACATCTGTAAACATTTCAACATCCCGGTCCCAGAACAATCATGGAAACACAAAGGAAATCCGATCCTTGAAAATGAACTTGTAATGTTCACGCATGACAAGATGATCCCATCAAGTGTGGACATTGCAAACAAAGCATTGCACCCAGAAGTAGTGCTCAAACACATCAAGGAAAAATCGGCATTGTTGATTGAGGTTTCACTTCCCAACGACTGGATCAAATGCCACGTAAATCAGGAAAATGACCAAATACCAGGATCTGAAAAAATGAGGTCAAGAGGACTTGGAAATTTGAAGACAGCTGGACTTATACCAGTGATAGTTGGAGCAACAGGAACGATAAAGAAAACCACGAGTATTTAAAAATCATTCCGGGGAATATCACTACAAACAAGCTCCAAGTGGAGGCTGTCAGAGGTTTAATGAAGATTTTGAAAAGGGCGCTTGGAAGGAGGTTATGAGAACGAAGCTTCACAGTTTGTTTCATGAATCATGATCTTTTACAGAAAAAGGAGGTGGAGATTTTGAAGTTCACCTTCTGAAACCCACAAGTGGAGATAACCAATGGAAGAGCACCAATACAAATGCACAAGTTGTGGAAAATATTGTAATCGATCATCCAATCTCAAAACACTCACTGGAATGACCCAATAGAGAATGACCATACAAATGCAGCATTTGTAGAGAATCTTTTAATCGGTCATCCCACCTGAAAAAGCATGTGGAAATTCACAATGGAGATCAAGGAGATTGCCAACAAAGAGAATGTCCATACAAATGGAAAATTTGTGGACAATCTTTCATTAAATCATGAAAGCTCATGAAACACTTTATTTTACTTTTTTATATGTCGTCGAGGCTTGAGGAAGAGCTGGTATTCATGCACTGATAGGATCAGGACACAACATGACAAAAGGATCAGTTGAGAAATGGGGGAAACACCAACAGCAGAGTTGAAGTCCAAGATAGAGGCAGACTTGGACAAACGGTGGGTGTGGGGAGGAATCAGAGGCAGGGGGGTGGAAAAGGTGGACACAGAAGGAAAATCTCAGGAAGGAAAACTGGAAATTTGGAAGGAGTAGGAATTGAATAAAGTGGATTTTTCAGAGTCAGAGAGAGCCAGTCATTTAGGAAGATCAGGAATGGGGCTGGGTCCACAACACAATTGGTCGTCCCACATGAAAAAAACACCTGAGAATTCGCTTGAGAAATCACACGAGACAATGTCCACACCAATGCACAATTTGTGAAAAAAATCTTTCACTCAATCATTCCACCTTAAAACACACTTAATCATTCCGCCCGGAGGATCATTACGTCACACACACACACACACACACACACACACACACACACACACACACACACACACACACACACACACACACACACACACACACACACACACACAAACACACACACACACACACACACACACACACACACACACATCACACACACACACGTGGCCAATGTCATTTTTTTACTGAGTAAACTTACACATGCAATTTTTTGACAATTCCTCAAGTGATGTTAACCCAGCCTGGTAATTCTTCCAGAGAAACCCTCTCTCTCTCAGTCTGGACATATCCGGATGGTGGTTATGTCTGGATGGGGTTTGTCTTCAGCCAGCTTGGCTCCAGACGTGTCCATGTGGTGTTTGTGTCTGGGCGGTAATTAACGCTCCACCGCATGTTTGCCTTCCCTTCCCCTCACCTCACACTGTCTTCTCTTCCCTCACCCCTCCTCGCTAACCCCATTCCTCCCTCCTCTCAACAATGCAGATGAACACACACACGTACAGATTAATCCCATCTTGTCTTCAATTACCCTCCCCTTCTCCTTGCCCATGGTACACTGAATCCTGTGATGAGGCAGTTGCTTTGAAACAACTTTCCTTCTCTTCCTGGAAGGCAAGTCCAACCGAAGGCAATCTCAGTGCATTCCATGAAGTCCGCAACAAGTGCGTGTCTACTCTCAGGAGAGCCAGAAACAACATCTGTCCAACCCCAAGAATGAACTTTCAAACTTCTCTTCCTCCTCTAAAACCTGGTAGTGCCTTGTTAAGTTTGTCTGTGATGTATGCTCCCCTTCCATCCCTTCCTTCTCTTCAAATGGCACCACAACCGACTCTGCTCGTGAGAAGGCTGAATGCCTCAATTCTGTGTTTGCTTCCAAATCCTATGTCCCCAATCCCTCACGCTCGGTACCCATCCTTCCATGTCATATCCAAATGCTCTTGGACTCTGTGTCCGTTGCACCTGAGAAGGTAGAGAAGGTTTTTCCCACCCTCGACTCTGACTACGTCCGCTACTGAACCGGACAACATCAACTCACGTGTCCTAAAAACCTACTCTGTTGCTCTTGCACATCCTCTCTTTGTCCTTTTCACCCTGTCATTTGTGCTGGGTCACCTTCCGTCTGCTTGTAAATCCACCAACCTCACTGCGCTACCAAGAAAGGAGCAAAAAGTGATCTAAACTACAGACTTATCAACTTACTTCCAATCAGCAAAGTCATGCAATCCATCATCGCAGTTCATATGAAATCCTTCTTTTTCTCCAACAACCTCATCTCAGATCATCAATTCAGATTCAGACATGGTCACTCCACCTTGGACATACTGCTTCGATTCTCCCAACAATGGTGGAGGCCCTAAATGTCAGATGTGAGATCAGAGCCGTCTCTTTGGACATATGTTGTGCTTTTGATATAGTCTGGCATCCTGCCTTGCTCTCAAAACTGTCTGTCTATGGCATGCAATGCCAAGTCAACACATGGGTTACTGACTTCCTCTACTCTTACAGCCAGCATGTGGCACTCAATGGAATCCTTTCATCTCCTCTTCCTGTCTAGGCTGGTGTACCCCAAGGCAGTGTTGCAGGCTCAGTCCGTTTCCTGATCTTCATCAATGGTGTCTCTGACCCTCAGGAAAGTCCTCTATTTATTTGCTGATGACCACCCTCTGCCATGACATCACTCATCCTTCAGACAGGTAGGCTATAGCCTCTTTCCCCCTCTTCAACCCTTAAAAATAAAGGACAAGCTGGCCAAACACTTGGAATACGCCTTTTAATCCTGACATCTCACACTTTCACAATCTCTCTTTGCAAGGACCATCTGGCAAACCCTCCTCTCTTGAAACGAACCAGTTGAAACCAGTTGAAGCGAACAATTTGGTTCATGAATCAAAAAAAAAACATTACCAAAAAAGGAGTTGGAGATTTTGAGTTCTGGGAGAACTTCCTCCCACCTTCTAAAACCTAAAAAAAATAGAGATGACAACCAACGTGAATCCCCATACAAATGCACAGTTTGTGAAAAATATTTTTGTCCTTCAGGCAATCTTAAAATATGTACGAGAAATCAGAATGGCTTTTGAATACACTGAACAGAGAGCCATCATTGAGGGTATGCAGCCCTTTGGGCATTCACCTTACGAGCTTAAGGGCTCATCGACAACGGGCAGGAAAAACACTTAAATGCTGTTGTTCTCAATCAGCTCATGTAACCATGTTCTGTGATGTGAACTACGGTCAGGAATATAATTTGGGTGAGATTTTGAGCGATTGAGAAATTATCGGTATCGATACCAGGAGTGTCAGTATTATGAGTGTACCAGCCATTCCTTGTGGAGAACATTAAAGTCACAAAATACCATGATGTGTGCAGAAGGGTGGAGTAGCATTGGTGTACGTACGGATGGCGTTGTGGCAATGACTGGCAGGCAAAAAGGAGTCTTGCACAGAATAAAAGAAGTTGCACCCTGTGCTGTGTCAACTCATTGTTTTATTCACAGAGAAATGGTTGCAGTGAAAGGCATTGAACCAGGGCTTCATGAGATTATGAACACTGCCATAACCATTGTGACTTTGTTAAAGCAAGAGCCACAAACTCCAGATTGTTCACTGCACTTTGTGAGAAAGTAGATGCTGAACACCATTCCCTGCTCATACATACATAAATGAGATGGTTATCCCATGGGTGGATGCTCACATGTTTATTCAAGATGAGAGAGGAGCTGCGTGCATTCCTCTTGGAGAAGAAGCCTCATCCAGCAGAGTTCTTGAGTTATGAGAAATGGCTTGCTCAACTTGGCTATCTTACAGACATATACAACAAGAAAAAGAAGTCAATGCAGAGCATGATACTTGCAAAATCAACCCCTATCTCCAAAGGTTGCCATGGATACATCAAATTGCCCATTTCATTAAGATTAAAATTGACAATCTTAATCAAAGCTCAGGTCAGTAGGATGAAAATTGATTATTTTTCAGATTAAAATTGATGATTTTAGAAGTTTGACCTCAAAATTAGTTGGTTTCCAAATTCAGTGGTGGACTATACAATTGCTGTTTAATTCTCAGGTTTGTTAGATGAGAATTGATGATTTTTCAGATTTGATGATTTTAGAAGCTTGACCTTTGACCTCAAAAATAGTTGCTTTCCCAATTCAGTAATGCACGACGCAAATCATGTTCAACTAACAAGTTAATCGGATGAAAATTGACGATTTTTCACTTGAAAATTGATGATTTTAAAAGTTTGACCTTGAGTTGACCTTTGACCTCAAAAGTAGTTGGTTTCCAATTCAGCGATGCAATTGCTGTTTGATTTTCAAGTCAATCGGATGAAAATTGATTTTTCAGGTTATAATTGATGATTTAAGAGTTTTGACCTTGAATTGACCTTTTGATCTCAAAAAAAAAATAGTTGGTTTCCCAATCCAGTGACGCAACAGGCAAATCCTGCTAAAATTTCAAGTCTGTCGGATGAAAAATGACGATTTTAGAATTTCGACCTCAAGATGACCTTTGACCTCAAAATCAATAGGCTTCTCAGTCGAGACTACTTCGACAACTTGGTGAAATTTTGTGAAGATCAGTTTTAAATTATTGTGACCTGTGTGCGATTGACCAATACTTGCAAAAATCGAAGATTTTTTCCAAGTGTAACGAAGTAAACGAGCTCAACGACAACAAAAAAAATTCCAGGGTGGAAACACGAGCAGCATTGTCCAGCACAAACGGGTCAAAAGAAAACCGAAATTGTGGAAGAACTCGTGCCTCATCAGGACCCACTGATCTGTTCGAACGGATGCATGGATTCATTGAGGAGAGAAACACGAATTTCAGGTCACGGTGCACTCGTCAGGAATGTTGGGCAAATTGAACCGTTATCTTCTGGGCTGAGTGTGGTGGTGACGAGTTCCAGGTATGTCATGATGCAGCGATTAAGGTTGCTAATACCATTCGGCAGCACCTACCAGCGTGAGGCTGGCTTTTCAGCCATGAAGGCACTGAAAACTAAATATAGGTCAAGATTAAACATTGAAGATGACATGCGTGTCCGATTATATATCAAAGATCTCCCCACGCATCGACAAGTTTATTGCTGGTCACCAGCAGCAGGCCTCGCATTAACGAGAGCTTCCATTTTGGTGACAATTAGAAAAGTCCACAGTGATTCGGAGGAAAGTTGTTATTACCTCCTCCACCGAAGGTGAATGAGGTCATGTTTTCACCCCTCTCTGTCTGTCTGTCTGTCTATCTATTGCCAACAGGTCACAATCCTTAACCGATTGTCATGAAACTTCACCGAGTTGAAGAGGTAGTCTCAACTGAGAAGCTCATCAATTTTGAGGGCTGAGGTCAAAGGTCATCTTGAGGTCAAATTTCTAAAATCGTCATTTTTCCATCCGATTCACTTGAAGTTTGAACAAGATTTGCATATTGCGTCACTGGATTGGGAAACCGACTACTTTTCAGGTCGAAAGGTTAAACTTTTAAAATCATCAATTTTCAACTGAAAACAAATCGTCAATTTTCATTCGATTAACTTGAAAGTTGAACGGCATTCGCATCGTCCATCACTGAATTGGGGAAGCAACTATTTTTGAAGTCAAAAGGTCAAAGGTCAACTCAAGTTTGAAACTTCTAAATTCATCAAATTTCAATCTGAAAAACAAGAAATTTTTTTCATCTGATTGACCTGAGCTTTGATTAAGGTTGTCAATTTTAATCTTGATTAAATAAACAATTTCATGTATCCATGGCAACCTTTGGAGGGGGGGGGTGGATTTTGCAAGTATCTTTCGCAAGATTTTGCAACATATAATTGGTAACCACAGCGTATGTTGTGATTGGTCAGATGTCCTCCTCCTGCGTTCCTCGTATTTAACCCTTTCAGGGGTATCGAACCAAATTTGGCGTTTTATCCGCCTTGTAACAGTAATGTTGAAATTGAAAAAAAAAACGTAAAGTCACCTGATTATTAACAGGTGTACCACCTGTGTCAGCCACACCCTGTCCACTTCATTCCCTCACGGAACGACCCTTTTCAATGTGACGTCACTACGGATTGGACGCATTGCGCCGTGCCGTGCCGTGCCGGTGCTGTATCCGAGCTGGCGTGGCCCTGCGAGCAGCAGGTGCACACCGTGCAGGTGAGGTGTTCGCTTGATCAGCTGTGGCTGTAACATGGCACCAGTCAATGCGGCTGTGTGGGTGTTGCGATTGGAGTGTGGATGTCGGCGTATTGTGTGCGTCGAGCGTAGTACTTGCAACATTAACGTATTAAGGGAAGCGACATGAAGGGACAACCACTGACACATGCTCTCTCTCTCTCTCTCTCTCCCCACTCTTTATCTCTTCCCCACTCTTTATCTCTTCCCCACTCTTTATCTCTTCCCCACTCTTTATCTCTTCCCCACTCTTTATCTCTTCCCCACTCTTTATCTCTTCCCCACTCTTTATCTCTTCCCCACTCTTTATCTCTTCCCCACCGTCTCTCTTCCCCACCCTCTCTCTTCCCCACCCTCTCTCTTCCCCACCCTCTCTCTTCCCCACCTTCTCTCTTCCCCACTCTTTATCTCTTCCCCACTCTTTATCTCTTCCCCACCCTCTCTCTTCCCCACCCTCTCTCTTCCCCACCCTCTCTCTTCCCCACCTTCTCTCTTCCCCACTCTTTATCTCTTCCCCACTCTTTATCTCTTCCCCACCCTCTCTCTTCCCCACCCTCTCTCTTCCCCACCCTCTCTCTTCCCCACCTTCTCTCTTCCCCACTCTTTATCTCTTCCCCACTCTTTATCTCTTCCCCACCCTCTCTCTTCCCCACCCTCTCTCTTCCCCACCTTCTCTCTTCCCCACCTCTCTTCCCCACCTTCTCTCTTCCCCACCCTCTCTCTTCCCCACCTTCTCCGATGCTCTCACTGGACGCAGCGAGTTCTGCGCCACAAACTCCAGCGTTTCCAGGAAGACATGGCAGTGTTGGGCACTCTGCAGGTACCCTACCGGAATATTGAGCAAGATAAAACAGTTTGATGTGAATATATATATATATATATATATATAATGACACACACATATAGGTGTGTTATAATCATATATTAGAGTAGGCGAGTTATCGCCGGCACCCTGGCCAAATTACAAGTTCTTACTCTCGCCTTCAGGGGGCACTGCATCAGCGGCACGGCCACGCCCCCCTCTCCCCCCACAGTAGATGGATGATGCTACCCGCAGCCATGTGCTATGCACAATGAAGAACGAGAAGTATGGTGTCCTTCTTCTCACTTAGTACATTGGGATGTTTTTCATGGATAACGGAGTGTAGAGAGACAATGGAAAGGTGTGCCCTGATCGTCGTGGCCATCCAACCGACAAGAGGTCACACCTTTCCCTACTTGGACCACCAGTAAGTGCAATCCGTGTTGGGCACGGTTATCTGACGCATTCTACACAACATATAATTACATGTAGCACTGAAGGTACACACAGCTTGTTTGTGCACTCATCTGTCTGTCTGTCTGTCCGTGAGCATAATATTTCAAAAAGTTGTGGACTGATTCGGACGAGTCTTGGTGAACAGGTTTGGTGTGTGACAAGGACTAATTGATTCCATTTTTGTGAAGATCCGGATCTGGTATTTTTTTTCAGTGATTCTTCACCATTGAGAGATTGTGGCCAAAAAGTTGTGGACGAGTTATGGCAAAACTCGGTGGATAAGTTGGTTCCGTGACAAGACCAAGGTGATTCGATTTTGGTGAAGGTCCGGATTCAGATCCGACCTATCAGTGGCAAACAAAATGTAAACTGTTCAGCCTGGTGGAGGTATGCTCCCTTCCGAGCGCTGTTCTGTTTCACCAAGTGTCACACTCTATGAGTGATATATATATATATATATATATATATACATATATATATATATATATTGTTGCAGAAATGGCCCTTAGTGTGTTACTAAATATAGGATTAGCCCAGATCCCCCATTAAATGCATGTTTAGCCAGGTTGTTCGGTAAATGGACGTCACATGTTTGTCAGGAGGTGTAAGAGGCTGTTTGTTGTTCGTACATTGGTGGTGCTCCGAGAGGTTCTTCCTTACTCTCTCCGGACAATGGACTCCGCCCAGCGTGCTGAGAGGGGGAGTGGCCTAGAGAAGGAAGTGAAACTGAAGGGAGGAGTTTGTCGGCTTCGTAAAGGGGCGCGCCCGAAAAAGAAAAGGTGGTAAAACTGAGAGCACCGAGTTGGGCAGTCGGTTTTGAGGCGAGCGAGTGAAGGAAAAGACTGCAGGAGCGCCGGGAAGACGGTGGTGAAACTGAGCGCCGGTGTGGTGTGATCGGCTGAATAGGGCTGGCTGTGTGTGAGTCAGCAGTCGGCTTTGAGGTGAGCGAGGGCCGAAAAGGAGAAGTGAAACTGAAGAATTAAAACTGCAGTGGGCTTCGAGGTGAGCGAGAAAAGGAAAGGCAGGGTGAATCTGCCGGGAGAGAAGCTGAACCTGAACCTGAGCGCGCCGAGTCTGCGATCGGCAGTGGTGAAACTGAGCGCCGAGGTGGGGCGCGATCGGCTTTCGTGAGGAGACATCGATAGGTTCATCTGGAGTCCAGTGACGGAGCCTCTGACTGTCCCTACTCACCTCACGGCTCAACGACGTCTTGGAATCCCATGGACCCAGCCTGCAGAGTCCAACACCTCAATTTGGCCTGGTCTGGTGAACAGGCCAGGCCTGGACTTGTATGCTGGACCTTGTACGAAACCAGCTGAAACCCACCATCGATCTGACGGTCTTGTGCCGTCGACCTTACGCGGGGTCAGAACGCATGGAGGCCGCGTGCGTGGGTGGTGCGACAAAAGGAGGACGAGCGCCATCTTACTACGCGGAGTGTTTGAACTTGGGCGCTCGAATCAATCGACATCGGCTTGTCATGAGCCACATTCGTGCCTTTGACACTTTACTCTCGTCCATGAAACATCACCAAGTACTCCGTGTCTTGTCTGCATGTTGTTTAAGGGTATCTCGTTAGGGTCCCCTCCGAAACCCGTAATCCGTAGCTCCCTAGTTAAGAACGGGTTATAGATTAATTATAACATTGTCGTGAATGCTTTGCTTGTGTCGTGTTCCTCGATGTCCCCAATAAATCTTTCTGATTTGTATGAAGTTGCCGCTTTGAATTAATTTGTGCCGCGTCGAGGAACGATCCACTGGATTTGGATGTAAAAACCAAAATGGTTACAGACTGGTAGACTCCGCTCGGTCTCTGACAAAACCAGTCTGTAACCGGGGTCTATTCCCCCAGCTGGCAAGGTACAGGTGTATTTTGGTATCGTGATTCGAGCCGCGTAACCCGAGAATTGTGCCGAACCAGCCGGCGTTATAACCCCGGAGACTGCGGTGGTTAAGGTGGCGCCGGATCTGTAACATTTGGCTGTCGAGAGTAAGGTGCGAAAACCCAGATTGGTTGCGGACAGTGATTGATGTACTCGGCCGAGCCCCCCCCCCATCCCCAAACCGCAACAATATATATATATATATATATACAGTACACATAATTTTCATTTATTATTTGCAAAATCGATAATTTTCAAATATATTGGTCAATCAATTTTGTTATTCTGTTTATCGCCAACAAGTCACAATTCGAAACCGATCGTCATGAAACTTTACCAAGTTGTGGAGGTAGTCTCAACTGAGAAGCCTATTGATTTTGAGGTCGAAGGTCAAAGGTCATCTTGAGGTCAAATTTCTAAAATCGTCATTTTTCATTTAATTGATTTAGAATTTGAACAGGATTTGCGTCGTCCATCACTGAATTGGGAAAGCAACTAATTTTGAGGTGAAAAGGTCAAAGGTCAGCTCAAGGTCAAACTCCTAAAATCATCGAATTTCATTGGAAAAATCATCCATTTTCATCAGATTTAACCTGAAAATTAAGCGGCAATTTCATCGTGCATCACTGAATTTGTAAACAAACTATTTTTAGGTCAAAGGTCAAACTTCTAAAATCATCAATTTCAATCTGAAAAATAATCGATGTTCACCTTTGGAGAGGGGGGGGGGATAGGGGTGTATTTTGCAAGTATCGTGCTCTGCACGTCATTATTTTCTTGTTTGTTTGTTTGTCCGCCCAGAACTTTCGTGTTTTTCTCTGCAACCGCTTGTCGGATTGAGATGAAATCTCCACCTTTGCTGCGACTACTCATGTGGAATTTTTTAATGATAATTATGATGTCATAGGTCAGTGGTATGGCAGCCATGTTGGAAAAAACCCACCTCTGTATCTGAAACCCCACCATGGAAAAAATTGAAACTTGGCATACAGCAAGTACTCCTCATGGGGAATGTGATTTTTATGACGTTATAGGTACCTTTCTTATGACGTCATAATTGCATATGTGGAATGCTACATCTGATCAGTATGAAAAAAATTGAGGGTAATCTGCCCTCCAAAGAAATAATTTTTTTTTGAGGGTCCACAGGAAAAATTGATGACGTCATCGGTCACGAGATTCAGCAGCCACATTGTTTTTTTTTTAAAACCTTCAAAAATCTTCTTCTCTGAAGTGGCTGAACAGATCGAGGTGAAAATTTACACGTACAACCACCGATGAGGAAAAGGTTCGCATATGACATTATAGGTCACATGGTTTGGAAGCCATATTGGATTTTACCCCAAAAACCTTCGAAAAAAATCTTCTCCAGAACAGTTGGACAGATTGAGGGGAATCTTCACACAAATGTTCCCCAAGCCTTGTGTGTACAAGTTTGTTGAGGAATAATTGATAGGTCACTTGGTTTGGCAGCCATATTGGATTGAAGAAAAATATTAAATCATGTTTTCTCTGGAACCACTTAATTAATCGACACGAAACTTTTTCAATTATGATCTCGTAATGTTGGGGAATGCATGTTTTAAATTTCAACTTGATTGGACATATGGTCTGACAGCCAAAAAAAATTCTGCCTGTCGCACACCCAACATGTCCACCAACAGCCTCTTTTGGCTGTGCTTGGATGGGTTTGAGGATAGAGGAGCAGCAGCTGAAATGTGAATCCTATCCAGGTTCCTCCTGATGACTTCATCATTGCTTGTTCGGGTTCCTTCTGACTACTCCAATGCAGGACTGGTACCCATTTGACCTTCCATTGCATTTGAATTTATTTGGGTCAGGGTCAGGTGTCCGATCAAAGCAGGACTTCGTGGTACCTGGTCATCACTGCCTCCAGTTATAAAGTGGTATTGCTAATTATGTCTCAATTACATAACACACGACACAAACCAAGTCCTGGCGAGGGTCTGCAATCTCTGATTGCTCTTTTTCTTATTCTTGAAATCTTTTTAATGTCGAAGAAAAACTTTTTCATTGATGTGGAGGATAAAACGGTACAATAATGAAGACGTACAAGGAACTGTTTTTTTTTTTCTTTTCACTTTCCCTTATCTGATTACAATCACTGGTTCCATGGTCAATATATATATATATATATATATATATATATATATATATATATATATATATATATATATATATATCTCTACCCCCTGTCATCCATTCAGGGATTCCAACATTTCTCCTTGCGTTTACGTGGAAGGGAGGAATTGCTAGTCACTGTGGTGAACCGAGAGACTGTTGGTGTAAGTTCCACTCCTGCTGCGTGTCTTGGCACACATGAACACACAAGCAATGTTCATAATCAAAGTGGGAATTCATTTCCTGTAATTATCCCTCTATATGTTCCACATGTGCTCTGGGTTTCAAAAAGATGTCTTCTTGCACCCTTCATCACCAACATGTCATATTGATTGCTTTCATTGTGTGTACCTCCTCTTCCGACGTCCCATACATGCAGAGTCGTTTCCAGTCGGATCGTGGAAGTCCGAGATCTTCAGACACTGCACCAGTACGTGCAAGGTTTGTTCACTGATAACATGGACTGGTTTTAACATGTACACAAAATTTCGTCAGACTCCATCCAATAACTTTTTGAGGTATCCTGTTCATAGACAGACAGACAGACAGACAGACAGACAAGGTTGAAAACATAACTCCACCCACCTCTGGGAGGTGGAGCTAATGGACGTTTCACAGATGGATATTACGTCAAGTTGTTAACCTGCCACACAAACCCAATTCTGCTGCTTCTTTTGAGTTGCATGGCTCAGAGAGTCAAGAGGTAAGTGTGGATATCTCTAGGGCCTCGGCCATCCTGCCAGCCTTCAATGTTGCTCTATAATACACATCGACCTGTGAAAAAGCTAAGTAACAGAGGCTGAGAAAATAATGGACAGACAACGGAGCAGTGGGGAACAGGCCAAACCGGAGGGTTCAGCAGACAGGATTAGCAAGAGAAGAATAAAGGGACGAGCAGGCTCAGGTACACACCTGGGGTGTGTTCGGCTACCATGAAGTTTCTTGTAGAGCGCTCGCCAAGCAGCTTAAGCACTCGATTCCAAACCATTCATAAGGAACGACCGGCTTGGGAAGCGCTAGCTAGCTGCGTGGTAACTGAACACACCCCAGTTGAAGATGATTTCAAAATTGAGGACCAAGTAGCGAAAATGATCGCAAAGCTTGGACATGCACAGGTGGACGTGGAACGGGTTTCGGTCACTAAACCCAAACTAAACTAAAGGAGACCGTTGAGTCACCAACGAACGTATCAAATCATGGGATGGAAAATTGGTCGTTGGATGAGACTGTATGGGTGCAAGACCAGTTGAAAAGTGATAAAGACCGACTGAGAGTCCACCGACCGATCAAGTTTGCCGATTGTCACATGTTTCATGCTCATATTAAGACGCAGGTACCTTGGCCCACAAAAGAGACTAATACTTCATTTAAAAGCCATGTTTAGCACGATTAGCTATAATCCTTCATCAAACTGATCGCATGGATGTGTAATAAGAAAACATTGTACTGTAACAGTGACTGCAGCCTCGACGAGCAGCAAAATGAAGAACTCCTTCCGGCCTCTCCAGGTGACCAGGAAGCTGCCATTCCGGTAAGTCAAGCCAGCGGGAGTAAGGTGGAGTTGTATGGTGAACACATTTGGATGCTTTGAGAACGTCTCTGCTCTGTGCCTTCCTCAGCCTCCTGGAAGCTCCCTATTCCTGCTCGCAGCGTATGCTCGCTATGGCCGTCCTTACGTGTGGCTTCGTTCATCTCCCCCCAATGTGATCCCGCCGGGTGCATGCTGTGATAGGCCTCTACCTCTGCCCAGTACCCAGCACTGGTTGAATCACGGTAAGGTAACTGAACCACGATATATTACATTATAATGAATGGTACAGGCTCCAAACTTCAATTGTTTTACAGCTCAACATGGTGTGTGTGCTCATCGTTTCTCAACCCTCATCCGCTATCCTGCCAAAAGGCTTAAAAATTTCAAGCGTCAGTTTTGTTCACTTACAAATCCAGTGAAAAAAAAAAAAAGGAATTGCATAGATAATTAATTTCAGAATTATTTTGTAGTAATTACAATCGATAACGAGACCAGCACTCGGTAGAGAGCCGTTCTCTGCCAGGCTGATTAGTTTACGTTTTCTATCTGCATTCGGACCTTAACCAAAATCGAATCGGCTTGTTCTCGTCACCTAACCAACTCGTCCAAGTTTCGTCGTAATCCGTCAACAACTCTTTGAGATATCGTGCTATATATTGTTTTTGGCTCCATCTCTCAATAATGAAGAATCTAGAATCGGATCTTCACCAAAATCTAATCGTTTCATCCTCGTCACAGACCAAACCTGTCCACCAAATTTTGTCCGAATCCGTCCGCAACTTTTTGAGATGTCCTGCTCACGGACAGACTACCACCACGACACAGGCAATATCCACATACTTAAGACACAAATACACTCACTATACCGATTACAGCGTACGCACGATCGCCAAACCCAGAAACTGGAGGCCTACTTGGTGATAGTAGGATGCAGTGGCCATTTCCACGAACATCGAGCATGTGGTCACGTGAGGGGTTGTCACGCTTGGTGAGTAAACCGACGTATCTCTAATACCGGGACTAAAAAATATATTTTTTAAAATATTGAGCGATCATTTGATCAGAGCTTGGGCTGCGCACATGCTTTTGCCCAAAATTTGAACCACCCCATCTTTGCTTTGGAGGGGCAGACCTTGGACTGCATAAATGTGCTTTTGCCTGAAATTTGCTCTTGCTCTGCCCCAACGTGGTAAGGACGGGGACGGAGCTCGCTTCAAGCAAGCAAATTAGGTTTTATATCCAGGGATTCCTCACTTACTTTGCAACCTGCCTCCGTCTCACATCTGCTTTGTCTTCGACCTGCAGATGTTTCGGTTTGGGACGTCATTGCCGACCTGGTTTCCTTCTGCAGCGACTCTCGTTCTTCACCACCAAATCCTTTTGCTATCGACTATGCCTGGCTGCTCATCCTACCACACACTGCTCGCCTGTTTGCAACTGGAGCAGCCATACACTTTCTGCAAAGCCTATTCCTCAAAGGAGACTCCAGATATCACTCTGCCTGTGGGTACACGGTTCCCTCGAGTCTCATTTAACATTGCACTTTGGTGATGCTTTCTCTCTTACTGCACCGTCTTGTTTTTTTTTTTCCCCCGTCATAGTGCTGGGAGAATTACTTTCCTTGACGAGACTTCACCTCGACTCACTTCAACAGGAGGCACTACGTCGCACAGATTCATCACCGGATTCCTCGCTCACTTCTCACTTATCGCAATTGCCCACTGCGACGGATGAGTGCGAGACATTTTTACTCGGCTGACCACCAATGTGAGATCAGTGCCGATGGTTGAAAGGAGGCACAGGGACTTGTCGGGCTGGAAACTTCACCAAAAGTCGTTTACAAACTGAGACAACACCAATTGTGGTGAATTTGCATCCAGTTCAAACTCTTCTGGTTAAGTTGGTAATAATTCACAATTCCTTAACCAACTGCAAACAGTCAAGGCTTTGCTGAAAACACTTCAACTTTCAGGTTATACTCAGGATATTTTAAAAATTATTCCGTCTGAAAGGGAGTGGGGCAGTGTTTGGTGGAAATGGTTGAAGGATGGAAATGAACAGTAAATTGTGCAGCTTGTACATAACTTGCACGCCAAGAGAAAGACATTGCTTGACATCAATGTACTTCCACAAGGACACAAGTGAGACAATGGGCAAATCAACACAGTATGGGACGTGAACCTGGGATCTCAGCACCCGAAGCCGTGGATTCTTGAAGCTCCCTCGCGTAACTCAAAATCCCTTCATTCAGAACCACTGTATTGTGATGGTTCTGAGAACCAAGACCCCCAAAGTAATGGTACACAACATATAGCAGTTTCTGAGATAGTTATTTTGTTTCAGATAGTCCTTCCCTTATGTCTAATGGGTTTTGTAGGTCAGTATACGGGGATCACAGAATCCTCAGACCATATCCAAAAAATGAAAATATAAATAAATGAAAAAAAAATGCAGGTGAGTGACCCGAGACAATAGGGAAGCACGGTAATTGTGTGTGCCGGTAGACATCGAAGCCAATACACCAGGAAAAAAAATCACAGAACTGTCAGAAAGCATCCGTAAATGAATATAAAAAATAAAAATAGAAATCAAATGCAGGTGAGCGACCTGAGACAATGGGGAAACACAGTTGGTGTGCTTACACAATGTATAAGCATACCCCACGAGTGTATGTGTATGTGTATATATATATATATACATATATAGTCACGGGGGTGGCCAGCCCAAGTTAACCCCACGACCCAAATTGTGGTGACGGGCGGTGAACACCGCCAACCTCCCGGGACGGCCGAACGGTTCCTTATTAAGAGGAGGCGGACTCATTGATCGACAGATTTTAACACGTGCTCGAAGGACATGGCGGACTGGTGGAGGAGTATGGCACAGGAGCACTGTTCCAGAACAGCACAAGAGGGTTTATCCACGAACCCACTACAAATGGACGAATACAGTTTCTTAAAAAAGGAATACATTTAATGAACATACACAAATATTTACAAAGACAATAATTCAAAAGGAAATAATGATAATAATAAATAGAACTAGAGTACCTATATATCGAGAGTCGCGACAACTCAGCTATAGGCGCCATTTTGTTTCACTCTGGATAACGCGCGGTGCGTGCGCTACCGCCGTAGCAGCATGCATGAATGAATCCGCGGCCGAGGGGGGAAGGCTTTAAGCTCCCACCCCCCCCCCCCCCCCACACACACAATTTTATTAACTACCAAAACACCAAAGTCTTTTTAGGGTTAAATAACTACAGACTTAGTTCAAAGAAAATGATTCATAACTTCAGTTCACATACCTGAACTTGAAGTTGATGTTGTTTTGTCTGCTGTGTTAACAGAGTACGCATGGTCTAAAGCAATGCATGATTTCTTGGTAGCACTAGCAGTATTTGGTGTACAGGAAAGGCGTTTTAGAGGCCTCCTGGGTTTTGGCACACTGCGATGATAGAATATGGTTGGTACTGCCTGCCACTTCAGTTTTTTCTTCCCATCTACTCTCTTGTTTTCAAACTGGGACTCATCAAAGTGAACCTGCAGAAGAAAAGATACAATATTTCTAATCTTGAATATTTCTTAGTCCTAATAATAAATTATAGAAGTAGAAAACATTATTATAACAAAATAGAATAGTTCTCAAAATTCATTTCTAAGATCTAGTTTACACATTTCATCATTGTATGCTACTCTCTACTATGCTGCTAGATTAGAAAAATAACTGTATTCTAACTTAAGATTGGTACTTGTCGAGCCACGGCATGCACCATTTTCGCTATACACCAAGATAGTAATGGGCCTATGAAAGTATGAGTGGAAATTTGAAGCCAAATTTGACATTTTGGACCAACTTTGAGTTTGAACCAAAAATAAAAATGCTGCAAAAGTTCTAGATCTACTACTAGTAGATCTAGACTCTATTAGTTTTTGAGACCCATGGCCAACATTGATGAATGACCTTCAAACACAATTTCACAACATATGAAGGAATGTTTTTTGAATTATTTTTATGTATTACAAAGAATTGGATTTTCATAACAATGTCATAATGATTAATAATAATGGCATTCCAATGAATAAGGTTCGCAGACACAGTCACTTCCTTCATACATACGCTGATATTAATACATGGGACTGATACAGCCCTTCTCTTACCTCGCACAAACATGATGAAGTAGGCTTCCATCCCACTCTGCTCACTTTTTGCTCCCATATCTTCCGTCTTTTTGCATCTGTTGGAAATCTATACATCCTGTACCCCTTCTCAGATTTGTTGCTGCACCCAAAGGCGCAACAACCCGTCATTTTGACTAAAAGTTTCACTCAGTTTCAAACTCGGTCTCTCCGAGCTCACTCGGTGAAGATCTGGATTCGATGCGTAGCTTGGCACGAGAGTGTGAAACAAAATGGCGCCCATGTGTCACGTGACCATCAAATTCTGGTCCCCCTATGTCGCTACTCTCTATATATAGGTACTCTAAATAGAACCCCCCCCCCCTTTTTGAGTATACTGGTACTCAGCTTGGCACAGAGCTGGTCCTTGTTGAACTCGGAATGGGGAGCGCTTCCACCAGCACGTGTACACGCGCGCAAAATGGCGCCGTCGCCTCTCTCGTGGCAGGGCAGACGTACGCCAGGCAATCCGCAAGCAGCTTTCCACACGAAGGCTCAAAATGTGCCAGCCATCCTCTTTCCAAAGGTGCCACCTGCCTCATGCATTCCTCACACCGACCTTGTGTGTGTGCTCTGCCGATCTCCCGTTCTTTCCAGCGGAAGCATTCCACAATCCACACGTGCGCAAGCCTGCCTGCCCTCTACCTCACAGATTTCTCTCTTCAGATCCACCACCTCCCTTGTGTGCTCCTTCTTGTTCCCGCTCTATATCCTCTGCCTCCGGGGCGTGGCTTGCTCGCACCAAATCCGGGAAGGCGGGGCTGGCTGACCGTTTGTTGTGGTTTTAGGAACATGTTTTACACCTTTATTGCCTGGCTTGAACTATAAAAACATAGGGGAAAAAAAATCAGAGGGCAATCACATACTGAGGAACTTATTCTTACTCCCTCGGCTAATTAACACCACACCACCCCTCGTGTGGTGACACGTAACACTTAAGCTCACAGATTCCCTAACTTTGTTACATCGAGATGCTTTCTACTCATCCACGGACCAAGCAACTCTACATAATGCGAAATTCCCAATGAAATCCTTCCATCTACCCCCACAACCAGAACTAATATATATATATATATATATATATATATATATATATATATATATATATATATATATATATATATATATATATATATATATATATATATATATATATATATATATTTAATCTGCAAGTCTGTTTATTTGTTCTACATGTTCCGATGGTGAACTTAACTGAAATTTGCTGCACCGCATTATTTTCAAACACAGGTCAACATCACATTAAAAAAAACCTTCCTTTCTTAATAAAATTGGTGCATGCCACTTTGGGTGTTCAAGCATCATGTTGGGTGCACCCCTCAGTGGAGAGGTGGGGGAAGAGCTTGGACTGCACCTGGCATTGGAAGGTCTATGCTCTGTTGGAAATCAAACACACTCCGTTTGAATATTAATTTTCTGCACGCAAAATGAAAAGTAATATCCACATTTTCCTCACTCTTCGGACTACAGCGAGTGTAACAAGTGGTCGTACAATCCTGTACGACCTAACACAAAGAAGTAAGGAGGGCATTTGGCCTATCATCCGGGAATGGACTTCCGGTTCCGGTTTTGAGCGGCAAGAGGTCTCCTTCGGGGCTCCCTGCTGACGTTCTCAAAGTTAAGTTCCGGTTGTTATTTGTCCCGTTTTAACTGTTTAATTTTCTCACCTACATGTTAATGTGTGTTCCTAGTTCGGTTTTGTTTCAAAAATCGTGCTATTTTGTGAGTATTTATGTCGACGTTCTTACCTGGTGTTTGAGGCCTAGTCCTAGGCTTGAGGCCTACCGGTTCCACTCGGTGTTCGATCGTTTTTTTTGTTTGTTTGTTTGTTTTTTCTCCCCATTACCTTCAATTTCTATCCTCCCCATTACCTTCAATTTTCATCCTCCCCATTTTCCAAACATCCCCCATTCTCCCAACTAATCTCTTTATCTCAAAAAAAAATAAAAAAATAAAAAAATAAAAAAAAAACAACAACAACAACAACACGCTCACCTTCTCCCGATTCTGCTACTTCTTCTTCCTCTTAACTTCCTCCTCGTCTTCCTCGATTTCTTTTTTTTTTTTACACTTGCATGACCTAATCTGTTGAACTCTCTCATACATTAATATTAACAACAAAAACGATCTTATAATGCTTCATCTTCCTCTCTCACACATGTGGTACTCTTTTCTGTTTCACAATGCACTATTCTGCTATTTCAACAGACTGCTCTCATTTCGACCTCTCCTTCATTCCTTGCCAAAAAAATCCAACTATTACAGCGCTTCTTCTCTCCATTCTCTGAATTCGCCTTCATTGCATCCATCAAGAATTGTGTTAAATCGCATCTCTGACCTAAAACTTTTAAAAACCACAGTTTGCCATGGATGCTCGCTTTCCATCAACCATTCTTTTTTTCCAACTTCAGTGCCAACTCACCCCCCTCACCCCTCACTCTCACTCTCAAAGCAACCATCCCACTCTTCTCCCTCCAAGCCTCCCTCCACATCCATCGCAGCCTGTTTGAGAACACCTCGAGTCAGTTACAGTTTGCTCGCCACGGTGACAACACTTCATTGCCATTTAATTTGTGCTCCAAAGTTCAAAATGTCGAACCCCAAGAAAATGAAACGAAGCTTTTCCCTTCAATTTAAATTGAACATTTCGAAAAGCTTTGGGAGTGGACAAGGCCACGCTTCATTTTCGTTTTACTCTCGAGACATTTATTAATCATTCCGACTATTTATTCATTAGGACTGACAGGATGGCCCAAAAGGTATGCACACTCACCTCTAAGCTGTCTATCTTAGGTTTGAATACCGACCCAGCTAAAAACTCTCATTGCGGTGTTTCACAGGCAGGGAGATTCATCAACGCAGAATTCATCAAGGCAGGGTGTGTGCGTCCCTCTGGTGGATGTTAAATGGGTGTCCCATCTGCCACCATTAGTTGATGGACGTTGAAGATTCCATGGTGTCATCCTTAAAGAGTATAGGCAAGCTGTTGCCCGCACCATGGCCAAATTACAAATTGCCCCCCCCCCCGAATCAGCAGAGAGGAATTGATTGCATCAGTGTCACAGCTCTGCCCTCAGCCAATGATGCTGGTCCGCAGCCTTGTGCTGCATACGAAATAAGAAGATTTATTCATTAATAAGCACAAATTTATGCTTTGGAACCATTATTTTGGGAACATTCCTGGTTTTTGGTATCTTCCAGGAACGTATCTCCGATTTATAAACATCACTTGGCAGAGTACCCGTCCCCATTGACATGAAAAGCAAGCAAAAGTGCCCATCCCAGTGATGGGAAAAGTTTAAGTTAATCCATCAATTTAAATTATTTAATGGACTTTAAAAAGGTTAATTGTGTTGCACTCTTGGTTTCACTAAGAGCCGAAGCTCTGAACTACTTATACCGCCCATCATACAATGGTGGTGCAACACTGGGCAGCGGAGGTTCAATTTGTCTAAAAAGGAGGCAAAACTCTGCATGTTGAAATAAAATCTGGCATCAATATTATTCATGCCTGTTCTCTCATTTTGAATGCAGCTCGGGAAGAGGGCAGCCGCAAACAGGAGACAGACAGACACCATGGTTCGCAATATATCAGAGAGTGCGCTCGTACTCTCGATGTAGGGAAGCATGTGGGGGGGGGGGGAGTCGACCCCACCCCAACATACAAAACGAAAGTTGGAGTATCTTTTATTAAAAAAAAAAGTCGCTGAGGCTACACGAGTGCTTACTTGGTCTGTTCAGCTGATTGTTTAAGCAGGGATCACTTTTCAGTACTCCAGACCATGACAAAAGCAAAAAAATAAATAAATAAATAAAGAGGCAAAAAAGACAGAGCCCTTTGCTGTCATAATTTTAATAGCTTGAAAGGATTCCACGGAAAGTACGCAAAACTGAATTCCTTTGTGAAGGAATATGAAGGGATCAGAGGGCGATCACGGGACTATGACTGTCAATCAGCCTGATGGGGGCGGGGCCGCTGGACACATTTGCCCGAGGGCCAATCACACCGATTATGGGTGTGGTTAACGGTGGAATATTATCACGAAGTTGGTGACAACAACCACCCACACATATTTCTACAAAGTACATACTGTTTAGAACGTTAGATCGTCCATAAACTATGTACAGCACCATTACAACGTGAGCACATTGATAAGGTTTGTACTACAACGTTTGTAAATCAGTGGGAGAACATTATATATACATATACATACACACAGGTAAAAAACCTCACAAGTTGTGCATTCGTGTGTCCCCGTAGTGCATGTCTCAACATACATATTGACCATTCGCGGTATAACGCTTCGCATGTCCACGGTTCTTTCCCGTCGTCCCTCACTCATTTGTTGTGAACCCGGCACACCGCATGCCGCCACGTCCTTTCACGGTGTATTAACAGCTGTGTGGCTTTGGAGGAATGCATTCCGAACATCGCAAGCACAAATCCTTTTTTACGTGCGTCCCCTGCCCCATCAACATATTGCAAAACCCGCATTTCTGCTACCGTTAATTATTTGTAATTTATTTACATTTCCCTGTAAGTTTTGCCCTTAATTATACCTCTTAAGTGTACAGTGACGGGTGATGTTGAATCTAGTGCAAAGAGACGGAAGAAAGTGATTGGATCCGTTGGCTGGAGGTGAAAGTGCAACTTCAGTTACAAGGTATTGTGGCACTAATGAGTCATCCTAGCACTCCATTAAGAAAACTGAGGCTAATATCCAGGCAACTATTTCAGCAACTACGTATACATTAAGCCAGTTATGATCCACACGTGGGGGGAAACCCATGGAGAAAGCGCTAAGTGTGTGGGTGGAGGATCCGATCCAGAAAAAAGTGTCTGAGTGGACCTGTGACACGTGCAAAGGCTATGCGTATTTACGAGAGCGTGGTCGAAACCTTTGGTGGCAAAGTCACCGGCTCAACTACCACCAGCTTCCAAGTCAGCAGGGGTTGGTTTAACAAATTTTAAAAAGCACCACAGCCTCCACGTCGTTAAATTTGTGGGTGAATCTGCATCTGTGGACCATGCAGCCGCCAAAGGTCACCTGGAAGAATTAAAGACGACAATCGAGGAGAGAGGGTGTAGGCCCGAGCATGTCTTTGACATAGACGAGATGTGGATTTTCTGGAAGAAACCACCCCAACCGCTCCTCCAACCAGCATCGCCAGTTCTCTGACCTCTGCCTCTACGGAGTTTCCGCTCTCCCAGAATTATCCGCAAGACTCCACATCTTTTTAACCCCCATCATGGTAAGTGCAGGTATAAAATAAATAAAAACTACAATTTTTATCTTCATTTAATTTTCAAATCCAATACTTTGTCAGCCAATAACCTTCGCTGAAGTTACAACACATTTCTCAGGTTTTGTTTCATGTAGAGCAAGTTAGGGGGGGAGGTTAGCTATTCATCCATGAACCTAACCCCCTCCCCACCCCCCCCCCCCATTGACCCTTTGCTTCACCACCGATTCACAAATTGCTCGCATAAACGTTCCAACCATTCCAAACCAAGAGAACCCGACAATACTGTCACCGATACCATGCACAGAATGCAACGTGTGTCATTCGAATATTAGGACTCCAAACTCTTTCCAAGTTTAATAAAAACCGAACCTTTTTTTAAATGCATTATTGAGGCTACCTGATGGTTCAGGCGACCAGCAACGACAATAATCATAAAACAACATAATTTACAAACTGCTTGAGGTACCAGAGAAGCCAAAAGCAAATTAACCGAAGGTCTGTTTGCCCAAATGCAATCTGACAAGCAAGTGTATTCCAATAGTGTCCAGTCCTCAAGCTCGCTTTCCAGCTCGTCTTCCACACAACATTCGTAATCAAACGTCAGGGCCAAGCCAGAGCGATGGCTGGCCAGCCTGCAAGAGTCTACAGCCATAGGCCTCAGAGATTGCAGGAAGCAGGGCAGTCACAGCTTCACAAATACTCACGCGGTGCCCGAGTTCTCGTGTTAATGAAGTGACTCCACGGCCCTCGAGTCCGCACGGCACAATGTGCCGGAACCAAGACAGATCGGGGTCACAGGAGAGCGCCAAGCCATGTGTCGTGATGTGACGTGCACAGTGAACACCTTGTGATGGAAATTATTTGGAGGGTGGGAGGGTGGGAGGGGGGGGTGTGGGTGGTGATAGGTTAAATGCACATTGTGTTTTTGAATGTGGTTGAATGCAAAATGTCATGAACATCAAGAAAGACCAATAGTTTTGTGAAAACGTTTCACCCTCTCCAAACCATGACGGGAAAAGGTACCAATACAAGGCCCACCAATAGCACAGAGCTTGTTGTTCCCCATCCAGACGCCGGTTTCAGGTGGGCCACGGGGTTCTGCCTTCTCCACGCCGAGTGCACGGCATGCTGTTGTTGCTGCAGCTCTCAGCTGGTCCACATGCAATCGGAGGCTGCATCTCCGCCTCGCCAAATTAATCACCGGATAGGCCATGAGCAGACCCGGTCCGAAGAATGTTATCAGGCCGCCACGGTCTGTTCGTTGAAAATCCGCTCCAAACTTGCGCAGCCGAGCTTCTTCATCTGATGGGTAAAGGGCCTGAGTAGAAACATTATGAGATTTTCGGTCATTAAATCAAGACTTCCTGGTGACTGGGTTTACATGGTTTTGCTGCACAACTCGCGGAGTTGGTTCGTGCATTAGTTTGTTGGCGTTCCCATCCGAACTCCTGGCCCATGATGCAGGGAACCCAGGTTGAAATCCCACGTACCGCATGCGTTCGTCATTTGTTTGCTCGTGTCCTGCAATCTCAGAACATCGTCGTCCTGCACATGCTTTACGTACAAGCCTCACAAGCCCGAGATCAATGTAAAATAAAATGAACGAATAAATCAATAAACAAAGCTAATTCGATACTTTGCACGACGCGGCTCGAAGCCTGCGAAAGGTGTAATGCAAAAAACGTTGCACTTCGTTCCATGGAATCTTTGCACACGTCTTTTCAAAACGCATTTCACTCCCGACCCAAGTCGTGAAAACAATCGAGCCGATCGACCTGCCACCAGTTGGAGAGTGACGATCCTTGGCAATCAGCCATGATGCTCGTGGTGCCGAACAACTTGTGCACAGATCGACGACATTAGTTGACACCAGTGTACCTTTTTGCACCAATTAGTTGAAAGACGTTCGCGGACAATACGTGACTTTCAAAACATTCGGAGGAATGCTAAATGAGGCCTTTTTCCACGTGCGCTGTGTTTGTGTGCGTTTAATGTCTCTCTGTTCTGCTCAGCGGGTACTTTTAACCTACCATTCATTGCAAGCGTGAAAATGTAATTCAAATCGTCTTTTAAACACAACTTTCAGCATTTAGACAAAAGAGTGGCAATTTCAGAATTGTTTTACCCCGTGTTCCCTGCCCCCATCCCTCTCTCTTCCACAGATCTCCAAATGTCTCTGTTCCCCACTGTTTTGTCCTTCCCTCTCCCACCCCTCTTATCTCCTGCTCCCCTTGTTGCACGTTCTATGTTCGCTCTCGTACGAGCCTTGACATTGCAAACCACAAAAAAAAAGAAAAGGGTTAACCATAATTCTTCTGTTCCTGAATACAAATCGGACTCATGGAAATATAGGAATACGAGAAATATCCATGGATGAGAGGTGTCAGGTTCGTACCACTTCCTGTTCGTACAAGCTAGGCATTTGCTGTGGATACAACACATGCACACAAACCCAATTTTTAGCAATAGATGCAACAATCTAGTATAAATTATATTGTAGCCCCAGAACCAAACAAAAAAACATCCTGGTAATGATCAGTTTAAGTTCAGGTTACATTCTTGGGAAAACACGACCTAAACTGATGAGCTATTTCCCATAAGGATGAACTAAAATACAGGAGATACGTTCCAGCACTCCATTTCTCCACATCTAAAATCTGAATAAATCACAAGTTATCTATCTATAATTCCAGCAATCTGTGTGTGTGTCTGTGACCGCTGTTTCTCGACAACCGCTGGTCCGATCTAATTGAAACTTGCCAGATATATTGCTGGGGACCTGAGGATGTGCCTTTTCAAGGTTTGATATTAATCGGACAAGTGGTTCCGAAAGTTATGGCCATTTATTTACCAGCCAATGACAGGAACCGTTGCTGCAGCCATTTTATATCAACCAATGACAGGAAGCGTTGCTGCGTAGCCATGGTCGATGGTGAAGAGAAACTCAGCCGCGTTCGCCATTACGGGTTTTTTCTCTCCTCTCCTCTCCTCTCCTCTCCTCTCCTCTCCTCTCCTCTCCTCTCCTCTCCTCTCCTCTCGAAAAGGCAAAATATGTTGGCGCTAATTGAATAATTGGCCATTAAAACTAAATTGCGAATAATCATAACTGCGATATGCGAACTTCCGGATAGTGACGAGTACTGTATTCTTTCTCGATTTCTGTACTTTCTCGATTTTCTTAAACACAATGCCAAATCCAGTCAGTGACGATTACTGTATTCATTCTCGATTTATCGACTGACTGTATTCTTTCTTTCTCGATTTTCTTACACACAATGCCCCAATCCAGTCGTCGTTTACGACAGCGAAGGAACGGCCTGTGTGGTTGTTGTTTCTGGCATGCGGTTTGAAAGTTTTTTTTCTTTGTTTTGTTTGCACGTACGGCCACGCATGTACGGGCACGCACCTATGGGCATGCACTAGTCTAACTATAATTCCAGCAATCTGTGTGTGTGTGTGTGTGTGTGTCTGTGACCGCTGTTTCTCGACAACCACTGGTCCGATCTAATTGAAACTTGCAAGGTATATTGCTGGGGCCCTGAGGATGTGCCTTTTCAAGGTTTGATATTAATCGGACAAGTGGTTCCCAAGTTATGGCCATTTGTTTTCCAAACCAATGACAAGACACGTTGTTGCGTGGGCGTGGCCGATGGGGAAGGGAAGCTCAGCCGCGTTCCCCATTACGGGTTACAACGTACGGGCTTCCGGAGAGTGATGACTTTGTGTATTCCAATAATTTCTCGATTTCTTATGCGCATTTTCGATAAACACAATGCCGCAAGTTATGATCGTTTTCATATTAGACGATGCATAAATTTCGGTAACATCAGAGTGAGCTGGTGTGCTCCGAACCAGGAAGTAATTTTTTTTCTCCTTCTTCTCTTCTCTTTTTTTTTTTCCCTTGCGGTGACATTGCGAAAAGGCAAAATACGTTGGTGCTAATTGTATATTTGGGCATTAAAACTAAATTGCGAATAATCGTAACTGCGAATAATATGCGAACTTCCGGGCCACGCACGTACGGGCACGCGAGAGCGAAAAAACGGCCTGTGTGGTTGTTGTTTGTTGCTTGCGGGTTGAATATTTATTTATTTATTTATTTATTTATTTTTATACGGGCACGTACTAGTTCACTTTAATGAGGAAGAATAACACTGAATAATAAAGGAAAGTAAGTACAAGATATATTTAAACAAATACAATTTACTCCTCCTCTGGCCCTAAATGTGTGGATCTCAAACATCCGAGGCCTCCGCTCCAAGCTGACAGGTCTCTCGATCCAGGCCGCTGCCGATAAACTGGACGTCATCTGTTTAACAGAATCCTATCCGGGTTCCTCCTGATGGCTCCATCTTTGTTCTTTACTTCTTCGGGTTCATTCTTGGTCTTCCGTTTGATTATCCTTGGTGAGCCCAACTTTGCCTCGCAGTGGTCTTAGCCACCATTTTGATTCGGCCTATTCAAAAATTCCTTACCTTGGAAACACTATCTACTCTCCGGACTAATTAAAGTATAAAATCAAAGTCTATCGTATCTCATGGACTAAATAAAAGTGTTGAAATCTGGAGTGAAATCCAAAATTTTAAAGAAATTACCGATTTCACCAAGCATAGGGTTGTTCGCCCACCAACAGGGAACGTGAGTTAGCTTTGGAACATTTGCCTGCGTCATTTGATGAGATGCGTGTTTCCTGAGAAGATTGATATGTGTTGTTTGTATCATCTATGGGTTTAAGTAATCGCGTGGCTGAAACGGCACTTAAGATATGTCTGGCCAGAATAACACTGCACGGAGAGGGTGGAGGGGGTAGGGTTTGGGAGTAGTTAAGCTGTTAGGGGACGGAGGACAAGCGAAGGCAGCGCCATGGAATTTGGCTTCATTTTATTTACACCCAAAATGTGCCTTTATTTAATAATAACTTCATTTCATAAAGAGCCTTCATTACCGCCTCGGAGAGTTCCAATTCCACGATAGTGGGTGTACACAGGGTGACAGTCGCAGTTCGAGTCTCATCTCGCAAGGGAAGCCCGTATTATAATCTCGTTAAAAATGGTCCGTGCTGTTTGAATGTACCCCATTTCGTTCAATCCTGTACCAAGGCCGATATGGCCTTCTCATTGGTGTTCAGAAGCACCGAATCAAGATTCGCAGTCCATTCACCGGTAGCGATCAATCAGGAGTTCGTGCAGCACACTCAGGCCTGGTCGTGAGTTTGCCCTACGAGCAGCTGCCCGTTCGGCGAGCCGAGAAAGTTCTCAAATCATTTTCTTGCGGAGAGGCATATATATCTATATAGGCATATATCTCCATCTCCATGTCTATCTCTCTCATGTACTTTTCCAAGTATTTTCAGCTTCTTTCAGAAGTTTTGAATCATTTCAGGTTACAATCCTTATCCTGGACACACAATGGATTTCAATTCGCCCCGAACACGGCAGTGTATTAGGGTTGCTGCGCGCGCACACCAAGCATTCCGGGGCGGATTACGTACAACAGCTGCTGGGGCACAGCAGCACCACTGATGCAGTGCCTCCCTGTAGGTTATGGCAGGAATTTAGAATTTGTTCAGGGTGCCGGCGATATCGTGACGTCCTGCAGATATAGTTATCCGTTCGTATGCAGCACAAGGGTGTGGGGTAATGTGATTGGCACAGCCACGCCCTCAGCCAATGACGCAATGCCCTCTGTTGGTCATGGCAGGAATTTGGCCAGGGTGCCGGCGATAGCTCGCAGACTCTTCACAAAGGACACCGCGGCACCTTTAACATCCACCAACCAATGCTAATCGATGGGACAACCATTTTAACATCCGTCCGAGGGACGGCACACACATCCATGGATCACCCTGCCTGTGAAACACCAAGACGACAGTTTACAGCAGGGTCGGGATTCGAACCCAGGGACTACTCGCTCGAGCGCGACAAAGCGATACCTGTTGGAGACCCACGGTGTACACGGGGTCGTGCTCGCAAAGGACCAGCACGTCCGGAGCCTGGGACCCTTCCTTCCAGGGCGGGTCCATTCGGTCTTTGTGATGTCGGTGCGCTCGGACAAGCTGGTTCTGCACGGCCATAGCTTGGGCATAGGGTACACGGCCCAGTCGTAACACGTAAAGAGGAGGAACAACACCGCGCGGCATCCCAACTGGGGACGGTGACGCGAACGGCCCGATTCAAACTTCCATCGATTTGGTGTTTTCGATCCAAAATAAAACGGCAATGTCAAAGTGGAGCATCAAACCGTTGTGGAAATGTACCGTGTAAAATCCCTCTGAAGGAGCGTAGAAGGACAAAAAAATGTCTAAGGTTAATCGCTCGACAAAATAGTGTGTTGTACTGAACACTCCCGCAAACTATACCGCCATGGCTAACAAGCAGAGCGCAAAGCGTGAGCCGCGACGTGACGTAAAAACATGGCTCGTGCAGCCTCTCGAGACGTTTCCTTGTTCTCAAAATTTCTAAAAGGGGAAAAAAAAGAAATGAAAAAATGAAATTTAATGGTCTTGATTCGTGATGACGCAATGACAGGACTATAATCCCAACCGTGAGAAAAGAAGAGAGATGGGACGCGGTGCAAGTCAAATGACGCCATTAATTTGCACAGACACACAAACACACACATATATAAACACACCCACAAACATATATAAACACACACACACATACATATATACACACATATATAAACACACCCACAAACATATATAAACACACACACACACATACATATATACACACATATATAAACACACCCACAAACATATATAAACACACACACACACATACATATATACACACATATATAAACACACACACACACACACACATACATATATATATAGTGTTGTGGTTACCAGATTCGCAAACCACCATTCAGGTCCCTTAGGTGAGATATCTCGGTAAGTACATGTGTAGTTAGGCCCAAACCCGTTGTCTAGTGGGAATACATGTCATTTATACGTGCTGCGACTCTTCAGGATAGCCGTTTTTCTTTTACTATCTTTATTTTGGACCAACCGCCATGATCACAACCACAACAACAACCACCAACCACAACGCCGCTTCACCACAACCGCCACGACCTTCACGCACACCTCACAACCGTAGCATCGCCACCGTTCTTGCCCCGCTGTGGGTACCGGTGTTGGACTCATGCAGAACGCGCGTCGAACAGCGTGTACAAAACCACGGATTTTCTGCTTCAAAAACGGATCGAAAACGACACACGCCCACTTTTTGCCGTCCAATCGGTGAGCGAGGGGCGAATTGGCCCCGCCCCCAGGGCGATCGATATATGCAAATTTGTGGATCAAAAAGCCTTCACGCCCACTTTTTCTCGGGCCAATGGGGAGCGAGGTGAAAGGTCAAAGGGAGGGGGTCAAAGGCGAAGTTACGGGGGGATAAAAGGACGGTGTTCGTCAGGCAAAGGAGTCGTAAAAGTCGGAGCGAAAGAGTCAGCAGAACGAGAACGAGGGGTCGGAGAGTCGCAAGAGAGAACGAGGGAGAGTCAGCAGAACGAGAACGGAGAGTCAAGAAGAGGAGAGTCGGAAGCAGAGGGTCAAGACTTCGCGGGCGGTGGAGCTGCTCGTCGTGTGCGTTGGAGTCGGAACGGAGGGGACGGAGCTGTGGAAAGGCGGCGACACCAGACGAGGGGGTGCTCGCGTCGTGCAGGAAGCTGCACCCGAGGGAGGCCGGCAGCGCGACCTGGCCGAGGTGGAGACGCTCGTCGCACATAATAAAGATCCTCTATACCCCGAGCATCAGCAACCCCTCCTGTTTCCCCCCGCGCTGAGATAGTGCGACCAAGGGGGCCCCGTTCCCACCCCCTGCCAGGCACTGTCCACGAGGCCCGCGGGTTGCGGGGCCATCGCCGCTCCGCGTCTCATCACCAGACGGGTAGGCCCGACCCGGTCTCGGCCCCAGGCCTACCTCATTCTTGAGGGTATTTCTTTTCCTTGGTTTTGGGTATGTGTTGTCGGCGCCGTCTGTGAAGTAGAATTGTATAAGTGTTGCCGTGTGCTCGGTAGTCGGTATTAGCTCTGCACTGTGTTTTCACTTTTATGTTTGCTTTTTGTGTAAATGGAATTGTGTTTTCTTTTTT
>NC_140977.1:16717576-16950076 GCF_056783735.1 Eptatretus burgeri
GTTCCTCAATACTGACCACTGGCTTGTTGTAGCAACTCTAAAGCTGCACCTTAAATCCGGGAGAACGGTACCATCCCAGCCAAGGCTGGATGTTGGCAAGCAAAAGGATGAGAGGGTAGTTGAGGAATTTGCGAACAAGTTCAGTGGAAATTTGGGGTGTCTGGGTGCTTTGGGGGGTCCAGCAGAGTTGTGGAGTACCTTCAAGACCACCGTCCTTGATGTTGCCAGTGGATGTCTTGGAACTCACCACAGGGCAAAGAAGAATTTTGTCTCAAGGGACACTGGATACCATTGACCAGAGTCATTTTGGCCCCTTTCCCACCCCCTACCAGACACTGTCCGCGAGGCCCGCGGAGTTGGGGCGCCACCGCCACTTTGCGTCTCATCATCAGACGGGTAGGCCCGACGCGGTCTCGGCCCCAGGCCCGCCTCATCCTTGAGGGTGGTCCTTTTCTTTTGCTTTGGGTATATGTGTTGTCGGCGCCGTCTGTGAAGTAAAATTGTATAAGTGTTGCCGTGTGCTCGGTAGTCGGATAGCTCTGCATTGTCTTCTTCTTTTATATTTGCTTTTTGTGTAATATTGTGTGTTTCTTCTCCTTTTACATTTGCTTTTGGTGTAATTGTGTATGTGTGCTTTCCGTGTGCCATCGCGAAATAAATGTGAATTATGTTGAACTATTTTCCCGTTTCGCTTCGTCTTTTCTTTCATTGAATCTCCATCTTACTTCACGTAAAGGGTTGGTAGTGGGCTGAATACGCCCGATAATTAATCGAACCGTCGGAGCCGACGATAACACCGCTCGGTTATCCCGATAGTACGGAACCGGTCGCTTAAAGTGGCCCGTGTCCGAAGTCGACCTGCGGCGAGGTGCGATCGCCCGGTCTACCCTCCGTGTGGGTACTTAGGTAGGTCGAATTTGGCGAGCAACCCTATCCCACGCGAGGGGCCGATTGGCACGATCGTGGTGAGGCCGAAAGGTCCACCCGTGACTGGTTCCCGGCGTTAGTCCGAGAGGGTCACGACTGGATTGTCCGTCCGGTGGGCGACGTGCCGCGATTCGAGTTACGTGGCCGTTCGCACGCCGGCGGGCGCGAATCCGCAACACTGGTGTCAGGTCGTGCGATACAAACTCATCGCCCTCCTCGCGGCACTGGTATCGGAGAACGGGAAAACGGGCTCTCCTGTCTCCGGCTAAATTCACGGGAATCGGTCCAGGGGTGAGAGGAGCGACCCCCGATTCCCTCCAAATTACGAGCGAGCTAAATTAACCCTTTGCGAGAAATAAGATGGCGTCTCAAGGCGAGCGGGAGCCGGGGGTATTAGAAATGGATGTAGAATGTGTAGAATCCATGGTCCAGGATGAAATCCCCGTGCAGGAAATGTTGGTTGTACAGGAAAACGAACTCGCCCAACTGAACCCAGAGCCCGAAATAGGTGCGGCAGCGGCCGCGGTGTATGACACCTCCCCTCCCCCTCTCCACCAAAACCCCCTGATCCTTGCCGAATCGGCTCACCCAAGCGCACCCGACATGGCCCAGCTATTCACCATGCTGGCAAAAATGAATGCGGAACTGAAAACGAGGATGGATGCGAATACACAACAAATGAATGCGGAAATGAAAAACGAAATGAAAGGAATGAACAAACAAATAAACGAAAAGATGGATACAAACACAAATGAAATGAAAAACGAAATGAAAGGCATGAACAAGCAAATGAACGGAATGGAAACAAACATGAAGGAAGAAATGAAAGAGCTGCGGGGTGAGACGCAGAACATGGGCCGATGCCTGCAGGCGGGCATGAAGGCCGTAAGCAGGGAGCTTAAAATGGCGACTCCACGTGTGGGAGCGAACGAGCTGGAAGGGGGTGCAACGGCTGTCGGGCCCGCGGTGGAGGCGGGTGACAAAATAATTCGGGGGGCGTGTTGGCCGAGGGTCGTGACAGAAAAAGTGACGGTAACCGAGAGTGACAAACTAATTGAGGTGACTGAGTTGGCAGAGACACGGGAGATGGGAACGATAGAGGGAAGACTACACGATGAAGACGGGGTAAGTGACGCACACACACACACGGAGGTAGTGGAGGATAATGGGGGTGAGCTCGCGGACCGTGCAGGGACCCGGTGCGAGCAGCGGGATAGCCTCCTCCAGGAACGAGGGGAGGGAGTATGCCCCCTTGAGGCGAGTCACGACCATGTGGGTTCGGTCGTGCTTTGCGAGGTCGAGGGGAGGAGTGCTGTGGACAGGTGCACGGAGAGCTTGGGGGTATAGAGGCCCCGGAGACCCTTGTGGGGACACGAATCCCCAGTGTGGTTGTCCCTGTGTGTGTGGTGCAAGGTGTGAGTGCGTCCCCGTGTGTGGAAGCGACCCCGTGTGTGAGTGGTGTGGTGGCGGTTGTGCCGGAGTACGTGCTTCCCAGCACGCCGTGTGTAAAAGGGGCACCGCAAGTGGAAGAGGCCGTGTGTGTGGATGAAACGGCCAGTATGGATGAAACACCGCGGTTGAGTGCCCCCGCGTGTGTGAGTGAGGAACGGTGTATGAGTGAGGCACCGCGGATGAGTCCCCCCGCACGAGTGAGTGAAAGGCCGCGAGTGCGTGGAGCCACGTGTGCGAGGGAGGTAGCATGCGTGAGTGAACGGCCGAGTGCAAGGGAGACAGTGTGTGTGAGAGAGCGGTATGTAAGGGAGATGTCGGTCGGCATGTGTGAACATGCAGCCGCGTCTCCCGGTGTGAGTTTAATGGTGAGGTGTGTTGGCGTCGTAACACGCGGGAGTGCGTGTGTGGAATGGAGACGGAGACTGCGACAGAGGAAAGAAAGCCGAGTCGCGGCTGTAGATGTTTTGCGCACCGTGCCGGGTTCACCCAGCAGTGAGCACGAGGTCCGTGCTGTGCAACGCACGAGGCCCCCACGTGCTCGCTTGCGAGAGTGAAGTCCCGGTCCGGAAACGCACGCGGTGGATTTGCCGATCCCGCGGACGGACAAAGTTTAGGCAGGATTATGGATTTGGACCGGACGGGTTCTCCACGCGATCGTGTGTGTTCAGCTCCAACGGGCAAAGCACATGTGTTCGCGTGGGGAACCCCTCGAGACGTGGGGCTTGTGTTTTTTTTATATGCGCACGGTGACGTCATGGCTGCACGCGGGGTTGGAATCCGGCAGGTGTATCCCTGCCGGATGGGACCGTCCAAGGAGGGACGAGGAACACGTGCAGCTGCATGACGTCACGGGCAGGTGCAAAGTGCGCGAGCTGTGAGTTGCCGCGCTGGTGCTGCGCAATTAGAAAAAAAAAAAAAAAGGGAACAGCAAGCCTCACTTTCGGGTGCACAGGATTCCTGGGCAAGGGGTGGAAGACCCCCTTACCTGGGCACAGGATGGAAACTAGTTAGGGGGAAGGGTTAGCTTAGTTAGACCGACTTCATGGGGCAGGGGTAAGTCCTCATGGAGTCCGTGGAATGGATTAGGTAGAGGGATTTAGTGAGCTTTAGGTTGGGAAATAAAATGATACATTTGAAGACAGTGACAGACTTGTGAATGTGTAGTGGGGACGTAGCTTAGCTACGTAGTGTTAAAAGGAACGTGCTGTAGTTTAAGGGACGACGTGGGAGCACGAGTTAGTTAGGGGAGGTAGTTAGGAGGATGGCAGAGTTCAGCGGTGTGTGTGTTGAAGAGTTGGTGAGTTGTGAGGTGAGTACTTGTTGAGTGAGTGAGGCCAGCGGGTCTGTGTGAGTGGAGGTAATGGGGAATGCATGGTGCGATGAGTGATTGGGGGGAGGAGTGACTCCCGCCCAAGGGCCCGGGGTCAGTGTAGACTGAGTTAGTGGGTTAGTCAAATTAACAAATATGGAAGTCGTTTTGTTTTTGGTGGGGAAGTAGGCTCGAAACCCGTTTGGAGGGGTGCAGGAGCCCTGTTGACGGGCTGGGAGCGTGGCTGCGAAAAGTGAGTATCGCTGAGTGGGTACCCCGGGCGCCAGGCTAGTCGGCCGTGGTAGGCCAAGGGCCCATGGGGGGCCGGGATAGCGTAGTGGGCACGGGTGCGCCTGCTTGGTGCGGGGGCCCGGGGCGCCATTAGCTGCGTGGGCAGTGTTGTGGGCACGGGTGACCCTCGGAAAGGGGCCTGGGAAGCCAGCCTGCCACGTGTGCGTTTCAGGGGAGGTGCCATGGGGGGCACTCCCCAGTGTTAGGGAGCTGGTAGGCTCGGAGGCAGTGTGGTGCCCGGGGGTGCCATAGCGGGAGATTCGGCGGGGGGTCGTGCCTGCCAAAGGGAGCCACGTGTCCCAGCCATGAGACCGTGTGAGGGCACGGAGAGAAAATTGGGGGGCGAGGCCCGAAATTGTGAGGACACCAACACAGGCGACGCGAATCTGGGTTGTTAGAACCAATAGTTTAAGCGAGAGGCGCTTGTTGAAAGCCCCGGGGTAGTTTAACAGTTAAATGGTTAGGGTAGATAGGAAGTGTACCCCTCTGCACCATCCATCCCCTCGCTATCGTTGTGGGCCGCTGGACCCACTTTGTGTTATAGATCGCCGAACTCTGGGGAGGCCATTCTGAGGCTTGGATTGGGCCTCGACACAGGACGTTAGCTCTCCCTTATTCCCCTCCGGGAAGGGAACGTAGGGGTTGGGAGTAGGCTAGGTGACAGGATAGGTTAGCCGAAAAAGGACAGTACAGGGGGTTAGGGGACGATTTATAGTGGGGAAGTAAAAATAAAAAAATAAGTTGGGGCTAAATTGGGGTTTGACAAATTAAGGGAGTGGGTATAGACAGTGACAGGCAAAGGCGATAGGTTGGGAGGGAGACAGTAGGGTAGGTCCGAGCCCGCCTTCCGAGTGGCCAGCACCACCGCACTCCCTCCACCAACCTCCACTGAACGGCAAAGGCTGGCCAGTTCATCTGCTGGCTGCGTTGCTGCAAGGCAGAGGCCGGCCCACTTCATCGGCAGCTGTTGTTTTGCTGCAAGGCCTGTGCCGGCTGGATCGTCTGCAGCTGCTGTGCTGCAAGGCCTGTGCCGGCCGGATCGTCTGCGGCTGTTTTCTGCAAGGCCTGTGCCGGCCAGTTCGTCTGCCGGCTGTGTTTGCCTGCTGCGGCCTTCTTCTGCAGGCTGTGTTTGCCTGCTGCCTTTGCCATGCCATGCCCACTGCCCCTGTTCACCAGCCCCGTTCAATTTTGCTTTGCCCCCCCCCCCCTGTTCATTGCCATGTGCGCCAGGATCAGAAAGCAACAGTTTGCAAGCTGCAAGAACTGCCCTGTTGGCAGCTACAACACGGGCCTGCAGTGGCGGCCCGTGCACCGTGTTTGCGTGCATCCATTCATCCATCCATTCGTTGTGTTCATTGCGTGTGCCACTTGAGCTGGCACGGAGACTACGTTTGTGCAGCCCATGCACCGTTGTGGTTCACTGCGTTCAGTTCAAAAGGGAAGGCCTTGGACTGCGAGTGAGCAGCCGGCCACGTTCCCTGTCACCTGCATTGTTTGAGCCAGAGACTGCATGCGAGCAGCCTGGCTCCCTGCAAGCTGCTTTCTTTTTGCAGAGTTCATTGTTCCTGGGCCATGGTTTAGTGTAAAATTTGTAAGTTAAGGTAAGATGTACTGTAAATATGAGTGCGCCCCCGGCATGTTTGTCTTAGCGCCGGCAATTTTATTTAAGTCGTCCGTGTGAGTGAGTTTGTTTAGGTAGTTACTCAGCCCTCAGGTTATTTATTTTGGGGACACGAATACCATGAATGTCGCACTCAGGGATCCGTAGGTAAAATGTACTAGGGGAGAACTACACATGATGGCACATGAAAATTTGACGACTCGGGACGAGTCTGTAAAAAGGGGAGGGGGTAGTGTTGTGGTTGACGAAATTCACAAACCACCATTCAGGTCCCTTAGGTGAGATATCTCTGTAAGTATATGTGTAGTTAGGCCCAAACCCGTTGTTTAGAGGGAATAAATGTCATTTATGCGGGCTGCGACCCTTTTAGATAGCCGTTTTTCTTTTACTATCTTTATTTTGGACCAGCCGCCATTACTACCACCACCAACCACGTCTCAACAGCCATCACACAACAACCACCAACCACAACGCCGCTTCACAACAACAGCCACGACCTTTACCGTCACAACTCGCCACCATCACATCACCACCATTCTTGCGCCACTTGTGGGCACCGATACTGGACTCGTGCAGGGAGCGCACCGAGCAGCGTGTTCAGAAACATCACAGACTTTCCGAAGAAAACGGATCAAAAACGACTCACGCCCACTTCTGTTCCGTCCTATCGGTGAGCGTGGGGCGATTTGGCCCCGCCTCCACGGCGTTGGAGTGCGGTCGCTATATGCAAATTCATGGATCAAAAAGCATTCACGCCCACTTTTCCTCGGTCCAATGGGGGGCCAGTTAGAGGTGAAGGGTCGGAGGTAAAGAGTCAAAGGTGAAGGGGTGAAGCCACGGGGATATAAACGGCTGAGTTCGCAGTTCGCAGTTCGCAGTCAAGAGTTGTCGGTGGAGCTGGGAAGAAGTGGTAGTAGCCAGAGTTCGCAGTTGGGAGTTTGCGGAGCCAGTGAAGAGTTGGGACGAGTCAAGAGAGGAGACGGAGAGGGTGATCGGACAAAGCTGTGGAGAGGCGGCGGCGGCGAAGGCGGTTGAGGGGGTGCTCGCGTCGGAGTCGGGGAGCTGCGGAGGGAGAGGCCGGCGGCGCGACCGAGGTCGTGGTGGAGACGCTCGTCGCGGGACCCGAGACAGGGAGATATCCTCCTTTCCCCCGAGCATCAACAACCCCCTCCTGTTTCCCCCGCGCTGAGATAGTGCGACAAGGGGGCCCCTTTCCCACCCCCTACCAGACACTGTCCGCGAGGCCCGCGGAGTTGGGGCGCCACCGCCACTTTGCGTCTCATCATCAGACGGGTAGGCCCGACGCGGTCTCGGCCCCAGGCCCGCCTCATCCTTGAGGGTGGTCCTTTTCTTTTGCTTTGGGTATATGTGTTGTCGGCGCCGTCTGTGAAGTAAAATTGTATAAGTGTTGCCGTGTGCTCGGTAGTCGGATAGCTCTGCATTGTCTTCTTCTTTTATATTTGCTTTTTGTGTAATATTGTGTGTTTCTTCTCCTTTTACATTTGCTTTTGGTGTAATTGTGTATGTGTGCTTTCCGTGTGCCATCGCGAAATAAATGTGAATTATGTTGAACTGTTTTCCCGTTTCGCTTCGTCTTTTCTTTCATTGAATCTCCATCTTACTTCACGTAAAGGGTGGGTAGTGGGCTGAATATGCCCGATAATTAATCGAACCGTCGGGGCCGACGATAACACCGCTCGGTTATCCCGATAGTACGGAACGGGTCGCTTAAAGTGGCCTGTGTCTGAAGTCGACCTGCGGCGAGGTGCGATCGCCCGGTCTACCCTCCGTGTGGGTACTTAGGTAGGTCGAATTTGGCGAGCAACCCTATCCCACGCGAGGGGCCGATTGGCACGATCGTGGTGAGGCCGAAAGGTCCACCCGTGACTGGTTCCCGGCGTTAGTCCGAGAGGGTCACGACTGGATTGTCCGTCCGGTGGGCGACGTGCCGCGATTCGAGTTACGTGGCCGTTCGCACGTTAATTGTGAGCGGTGGCCCCAGGTCTGGCTCAACCGAGGACTAATCCCCCTGAGTGACAAGCTGGTGTCTCGGTATCCGTCACCGTAACAATATATATATATATGTATATATATATATATATATATATATATATATATATATATATATATATATATATATATATATTGTTGCGGTGCCGGGTACCGAGACACCAGCTTGTCACTTAGGGGGATTAATCCCCGGTTGTCCTCGGAAGAGCCGGACCTGGGGCCACCGCTCACAATTGACGTTGTGGTGCAGTGGATTGATTTAGAACCACGAACACCACCCAGTGAACCACGAGTTCCAGTGCCCGCCATCTAATTATTCCGTTTAACTCGAGGTCACGTTTGAGCGGGAGCGCACCCTTGGCAAAGCACCAACAATATCTGATTAGATTTTAACTGGCATATACCCGTGCTCAGCACGGAGTTGAACGGGTGCCAAAAGGTGGATGAGGCATAATAGTTGATGTTATGGAAAGCTGGGGAGGGTGTCATTAAGGATGTGATGCACTATGGTTACCTGTCCTTAGTTTTCTAAAGGACCTCCCTGTAGATGACATTTTGGGTGAGTGTCTTGTTGCTGAATAGACATTGTGAGGAATTATTGTCCACTTTGATAGATATATAGGAGTAACCTCTTGCACGTGAAAATGCAACATATAGTTGGCCATGGGAGAACACGGGGGGCTGGGAGGTATATTCCGAGTTTGTCAAATGTTTGGCCCTGGGATTTGTTTATGGTCATAGAGTCTGCGAGTCTGACTGGAAATTGCATCCTCTGCAGTGTGACTGGAAGGTTTGCATCTGATGGGGCAAGTTTAACATGATATAGGCCTAGCCCTCGACTGGACAGGAGCAGTGGAGGGTGACCGAGAATCAGAATGCAAATTTCAACGTCAAATTACGCGCAGACGTTAACAGAAATAATATATTTTTTAAATAAATCTTTACTTTAAATACAATGTGTCTTGTTACATTTTTTTTGTGTCAAATTCACCTTCTGAGGTAGTCAGCACGTGCAGAAGAGGGTTTTTACATTGCAGACGCTGTTTTCGAGGAGTGGCATTACGCCTCTCGGTGGTGACGGTCTGTCGACGACAGACGTAATGACGTCAGCGAATGACCGATGCAAACGAATGTAAAAATTAGAAAATCGCCCAAAATTCCCAAACCTCTCCGTGTGGCGCGATCTCACATAGCCCATGCTGTTCATTAGACCACAGAGCACCCGCATGCCGAAAGTGGCGACAATCCGTCCGGCAGTTTCGGAGGAGAAACGTCAAATTACACGCAGACGTTAACAGAAATAATATATAGAATTATGGCGGCCGAGCGTTTTAACCGCTGGTGCGTGCCGACGATTTTTTGGGTCAAATCTGTGGTAATTACCTCCCAGTCTATCTCGGTTCGAACAATGCTAGACCAATGGAAGGAAAGGACAAACACGGACAGGTTGGAAGACAATAAATAATTTATTAACAATAAAATAAATAAATAAAAATAACTTTTTATTTGCTGAGGTAAATAAAGAATGAATTTCAAAGCAAAATCAATCAAAATGCCAGGAAAGAGACAAAGAGCAGAAGCTTATCGGGGGTTGACTTACTTACAGCTAAACACAGACAAGGGTACCCAGCAGGTCATTCAGGGGGAGGGGAGGGGGAGAATCGTCTCGCTCACCAGAAAGTCGTCAGTGAAGTGAAAACGTCCTGAAAATGCGTGCGTGTCATGTCCGTCACCAGCACCCAGCTTTGCCGTGCACCCTCTCGCGGGGCAGCCTTGAACGCCAGTCGACGTCTGGAGGGCTTTGCCGATAGGTCCAGAAAAGCTGGTACGTCCAGTGGTAGATCCGTCTAGTTTTTGGAACAGGTGGCGTAGTGGCAGTTCATTCGCATGCAGAAGACACACAAACCATTGTAAAGGTCGATTAATATACTCCTCGATGAGCCGAATAACTCCCCGCGACTTAACTGTATTCACAGCCGTACCATCGCAACCAATTACATCGAGTTTATTTAAATCCGCGTTTCTCCTCTTTAAACATTCCACGATTGCGTCTTTTATGGATTGGCTTGATCCTCCATCTGGAGTTGCGTGGTCATAATACATAGATCCAGGCTCGCTAATGATCCAGATGTGTTCTTCTTGTGGCGAATCGAGTCGATATTTCATATCTTCCTCGCGTCTGTTGGTCAGAGTCTTGTCTTTTCGTCCGTCGAAATAGAGTCCAGAGATATTCGACTCTTCGGCTGCCATGCCCATGTTGCCGAACAACCACATGAGAGAGGGTCCTATGGGTTGGCAAAGACAAGCTGGTTAACTCTGCCAGGAATTTTCCATTTCTTGCAATAATTATAATATAATGGGCTCATCTGCCACATTATTGAAATTAATTACTGGTGTAATATTATGGTACATAATCAAAGTAGTAATTAAGTATTTAAACTTTAAAACAAACAGATTATAAAATTATTATGCATACTGCATAGTTATATAATATCATTAACACAGGCAATATAAATTGCAAAAGTAGTTTCGGAGTTATCCCACTTGAAATATTTATTTTCGCGAAAGTTCTTAATATTTTGAGTGAGTTGGGCTACCTGAAGTCATTGTTTGAAAATGATTATAATTTTGCATGATGAGTCATTAGTGGGTCCTCAATCTTTTACAAACTATTCCAAAGACATCCTGCATATTCTTATATTTCACTCCACCCTACTGCTCACACCCGCACGCGCACCACACACTCGCTTGCCGAAGATCTGGGCAGGGCGAATTGTCTCTTCGACGCTGGTCAGACACCCGCTTCTTGGTCGCTTCTCTCGCCCTTTGTTTTTTCCTCTCTCCTTTCGCTTTTCCTCTCCTCACTTTTTCTCTTCAGAACGCTTTTTCCCCTCCTTTCTCTCCTCACACTTTTTCTCTCTTCAGACTTTTTCTCCTCAGAATGTCTCTCTCCTCTCAGAACGTCCCTCTCTCGCTCGTTTTTATATCCCCGGGCCGTCTCCGTGGGGTGCCGTCCGTCCCAAGCTCACCATGCCCCACCGGGGCACAATTACCATGACGACCCGTGCGCTCTCAAAAAAGGCAGGCGTCGGAGCTCGTGAAAGAATGTTGCTGAAGGAAAATGAGGGCGGGCTTCAGAGCTCGTGAAAGAAATGTGTGTGAGCGTGTCTGTCGTAAAGAAAAAAGCTTCCCATAAGAGAGGGGATCTATCCTTTACCGTTCTCAACGCATCACATTTAAGATCCCATTAGACATGGGGAGGCGGCTAATCTGAACATGCATTTCAGGAAATATCTGTCTGAGGACCTGGATGTGTGGATGCATTCATCAGACCGGATTCTAAAATCCGGAACAATATATATATATATATACATATATATACATTTTGTTGTGGGGTCGGGTCTCAGTAGCGAGCAAGACCGCAAGGGGGAGCAGTAGAGTCGGCTCCACCGGACACCAGGAATTTAGGTCGTACCTTTCAGATAAATCCGAAAGGTCATGGGTCCCTTTATCGGACCGAAGTTCGCCAATAGGTTGACCACATGGGGTGGGGTCAATTGCCAATTTCAATATACCTAATTACCCACGTCGTCAAACTACCAGGGAAATTCACCCTCGGCAGAATCTGTGCGATCCGGGCCACTACCGAGCCAGATCCGAGTCGTAACCCGAGCGGAGAGTACCAGAAACCTGCAGGCCAATTGCACAATTATGGCAACAATGAGGCCTCCTAATTCCTGTTGGCAGCGCGGCAAACCAATGATAGAAAGGATAAGGACGAGCTGGGAATTCAACAAGAGAGTATTTATGTACAATAAATGGGGGACGAGGGGAGCACGTCAGGGCAGAGTTATCCGAATATAAAAGAAATGGAAATTTATACACAAGCACTTATACAGGTGCTACTTGAAGGATTGGCCCGCACCAGACACACACCCCCGAAAAGAAATGGACCCTGTCGGGTCTTTATTGATACCCCCAGCTCGGAGGGAAGATGAGCTGGAGGTAAGAAGCAAGTTTGGACCTTCCCGCCTCATGCGGCCCTTGACTATCCGGCTCGGTAGGACTCGAACCCGCAACTCGATGCCGCTGCAAGCACCGTGTACAGAGGGCAGCATCGGGCTCCAGCACGCTCCTCTGATACGCGACTAGACAGCGAGTGCCAGCAGACAAGACAGGCAAGTGATTCTCGGCGGGACAAACTCGCAGGCAAGCGATCCTCTGCGGGTCAGGCTCAAGGGAAAAAGACCAGGACCTCATCGCACACACCCGCGCTTCTCTTAACCCCCCCCCCGACACAACTTGCCTCCGGATTTACCGGTTCGTCTCGGGCGATCCGTTCACTGTTCCTGATTCATCCGGGGAGGGGGGGGGCGTGGCGAGCATCCTCGTGGCCTGTCCCCCCTGAGAGGCATTCCTCCTTCTTCGGGTGACATGCCTCCGCATTGGCTGGAATGCGGCGTACATCGCTCGTGCTTTGCCCATTGGCTGAAGGCAACATGTCTTGCTCAACCCTGGAGCAGAGCCAATGCGTCGGTTGCCCATGGAACTCCGCCCACAGGCGCTCGGCGTGTATGCGCGTCAGAAAGGCCGATGGTGGAAGGAAAGCAGGGAGGATGCCGTTGTTGTTGGTGGTGTAAAAATCCTAACTATAAAATAACCCGTAGCGCACATACACTTAATTCCCATTACACATAGGGGAAAGGGAGCTATCTATCCACATTTACTTTTCGAAATGACTGAGCTATGGGGACCAGAATGTTGAGTGCTCATGGCTGCCAGATTCGTAACAATATATATATATATATATATATATATATATATATATATATATATATATATATATATATATATATATATATATATATATATATATATATATATATATATATATATATATATATATATATATATATATTCCAAGTATGTTGGGAACTGGTTTGTCACCAACCTTACAGGTGCAGGTTGATCTTCAAATGCTGTCCAATCAAATGACGTCACTGGGAGTGCCGGTGGTTGAGCTGGGTGGGAAGACTTGGCTGTCGTAGTTGAGAGTGCAGCCCACTCTTTGTGTTGTTTGAATGTGTCATCAGTCGGTGCAAGTCCCCAAAAGTGTGCCAGATGAAGCAGTTAAGAGCTTTTGTGTTCTTACACATGCCAGTGTGTCCATTTGGATGCCTCCGTTGGCTTTGACAAGCAATGTTTTGGAGGAATCTACCAAGTGTTAAGGAACTTCATTCGGCAAGTCATCTGGCTCTTACTTTGGCGGGGTTGTGTCCATCGATTCCAATGTCCTCCATAATTTTGATTCCATACATGAAGCTTCTGTCATCCTATCCATGTATGTCATTAGATAATGACAGAAAAAAAAAAAACCTGCGTTCAAGACAGTGCACAATGTCATGGGTAGGAATGTAGACATTTGGATCCATTCTAACCCGATGCTCGCTGCAATAGTAAATAGAGTGCAATTACATCTGTATTGTTCGTGTGAAGTACTGAACGATCAGCCTCAAACACTTCTGCACTTTAAGGTATATGAGTGGAAGTACTTATTATTAGCTCCCTCCCCCCACCCCGCATTGTACTTAGTCCGAAACGGGGGCTTACGGATTGGGTCTGTCCGTGCGTGCGTCCGTCCGCAGCCATATCTTGGACCGATTTTATTCAAATTTGGCACGAAGACAATACATGATGATATACATATGCACATAATTTTGTTTCGCGATTCGATCAAAGATGGCCGATTGGCAGCCATTTTAGTTGTAAAAACCTGATGTCGAACACGTCCTCAAACATTTCTCAGAGATGCATTTACCGGTCTTTTTCAAACTTGCCACACGGCCAATGAATGATGGCATACACGTGCCCCTCACTTTATTTTGTGATCTTATCAAAGATGGCCGACTAGTAGCCATTTTAGTTATAACAAGACTATAAAATGTCATAGCCCCCGTGGTTTTAATAATTTTGCTGTTCGGAGTTAAAGGGTTAGCCCATATTTACAAGATTTATGTGTTTGCGCAACTGACTCGAGTGGTCATGTGACACAGAAGATTGCATACGATTGGGAGATTCGGTCATGAATATTAATAACGTGGGTCATATAGTTGTATTGTGGAAGATGATTGGTCACATGACATGGATGATGTTTTCGAATGGGAATGCAAATTTCGCACAGAAGGGATCCAATGTTCACACATTTTAGGGAAGACATACTGAACTACACAAACAGGATAACATTTCATATTATTTATTTATGTATAAAAGAAATTCTACAACTGTAGACAAGAGAAAACTATCATTCAGATGAAAATGCTGTCTGACCAGTTTTTGTAAACTGTAAAGGTGTTTGGGGTAAAATGGAAAAAGAGTAATCAGAATTTTAATTATTTTTTTCATGAAAGATGCTTCATGGTATAGCAATGAAAATAAATTAAATTAAACAAGATCGCTGAATGCATGTCCGAGAAATGATTGAAGAGGTGTTCAATGTTGTGACATCATAGGTACATCTATTAACCTGGGTCTTTCAGCCAAACGATTTGGACCAACAGGTGCTTATATGGGAAGAAGGATCAAAAACAAATTCAAACTTTCTGGATGTTCTGCACAGCACACTTGCAGACGACACAACGTCAAATTCCACAATCCCTCATGCCCAAGCCTGACAAGGTCATGTCATGTAGTTTGCACATGCACTTTGGTCTAATTGGACACAGACTTGGAATCCTTCAGCCACTCAAGCATTCCATGGCCACACGACCGTAATGTACCGCATCCAATAGCTCCACACCTCTTCCTGATCACATGCCCTAATCAAAAGGAATAAATGGATCACCAGGCCAGCAAGTGACATCAGATGGTCTATTTGATTTGGAATATTTACAAATTTTGACACAGTAACTTCATGGACGTTATATCTGTCATTTGAGGTGGAGATTAACATCAGAAAAACAAAACAAAAAGGCTTTCAAGTCTCGCAGGAATGTGCGGAAAGAGCACATCTTCGCCTACGAGCCGTCCAGTCTGGGTTTGATTCCTGACCCGACTACAAGCAGTCGTATTGGTGCTTCGCAGGCAGCGTGTTGAATCACCGAGTTCTCCATCCCTCGGAAAGGACTTCAAGTCGGACGTTCCGTTTAAGACGATTTGCTCATGGATATTAAAAAAAAAAAATCCCATGGTATCTTTCACAAAGTCAGCTCAACGCATCAATGTGCTCAAAAAAAAAATCATTTTATTCGAAAGATATTTTCGATGTCTTCCCTTGCAATGCAAATCAGCGATCCTTCATTGCACTTTTGAGTGTTTCTCAAAATACAGCATCAATTGGAAATTGCAATTTCATTTTGATACAAAACATTTTTTTTTTTTGCAGTGACACTCTGTCATGACAACAAGTTAAAATTGGTCATGCAGCATAAGAGGTAGATGCATTCAAAGTTGATTTAGGAAAGATATTTAAAATAACCACAACATAAAAAGCTATTATTTTATAATCATGTTAAAACACAGTACAATCAAGATACGAAGATTAATTAGGTTCTTTCTCTTCACATTTGCTTTAAACCCAAAAGTTGAAGCGTTCGCTCATTACAACAAATTATACATTCTTTAGAGACGATTGTTGAGACATATTAAAGTTCCTGACCCATAAAAAAAGTAAGCTGGAGCACACAAATCAAATGAACAATTGAACTCTCAAAACCTCTTAATTTGCAAAGCATAATGGTTTAATATGTTACAAGATAAGGAAACCAGGCAATGCAAGTCAAAATAAACCACAACCTCGATTGGCAAACATTTTCCTTGTTTAAAATACCATTGTTAAACCGGGTAACGAAAGCAAATATAGGCTGCGGACCGAGGAAGCACAATGGAGGAACGGCTGTCGCAGGAAGCCGGTCAAGGTCCATCCAGAGGTGGGCGAGGTGAAAATATTAAAATTTGAGGAAAAAGGTAGGAAAGTGAGGGCTTTGGGAGAAAATAGTGAGTCGTGGTGTGAAAAAAAAAAAAACGTGAAAGGAGGTTTGAGAGATACGAGAGGACAAAGAAGATAAATGGACAAACCATTGAAGCGGTCCGAGGAGAGGAGGGCGTTTGAAAATCCAGTCAATTTTACACGCAGAATATGCAAATGGACTCTGACAAAGTGGAAATGAGAGAGAGAGAGAGAGAGAGAGAGAGAGAGAGAGAGAGAGAGAGAGAGAGAGAGAGAGAGAGAGAGAGAGAGAGAGAGAGAGAGAGAGAGAGAGAGAGAGAGAGAGAGAGAGAGAGAGAGAGAGGTTGGGAAGAGAGAGAGAGAGAGAGAGAGAGAGAGAGAGAGAGAGAGAGAGAGAGAGAGAGAGAGAGAGAGAGAGAGAGAGAGAGAGAGAGAGAGAGAGAGAGAGAGAGAGAGAGAGAAATTTTATATATATATATATATATATATATAAAAACACCGACAGATAGGGATGAATGCCTGGTGTTGGCTTAATGGTTAGGTGGTAGGCTTGGGATCCGAGAATCCCGAGTTCAAATCCCTCTCGCTGTTGAATTACTACCAGGTGGGGTTGACTCTGCCTGTCATCCTTCCGAGGTCGGCAAAATGAGTGCCAGCTTGCTGGTATCCTGTGTCGGAGTGGTGACCCGTCCAGGATTGTACCCAACAGCCAAGGAGTCTGCTTAGGCAGCACCAATGCTCTGCACAGAGTATGGTCCTGATGGATGGATGGATAGGGATGTAGCAGGAGAGAAGGATGTAGCAAGAGGGAGAGAGTGGGGCATAGAGAGAAAGAGGAGCACACAGTGCCTTCAGAAAGTATTCACACCCCCTTGACTGTTTTTTACATTTTGTTGTGTTACAGCCTGAATTTTAAATGGATTCAATTGAGATTATTTTTTTCACCTATCTACACAAAATACCACACAATGACAAAAAGTGAAAACATGATTGGAGAAATTTTTTACAAATTAATGAAGAATGAAAAGCTGAAATGTCTTGCATCAATAATTATTCAACCCCCTGAGTCTGATTCGTAGAAGCACCTTTGGCAGCGATTGCAGTTTTGAATCTTCTTGGGTATGTCTGTATCAGCTTTGCACATCTGGATTTGGGAATTTCTCCAATTATTTCTTGCAGATTTGCTCAAGCCTCTGTCAAGTTGGATGGGGAGCGTCGGTGAACAGCAATCTTCAAGAATTTCCACAGATTCTCAATAAGCCTGGTGTTACTTAGCACTTGAGATCTTTGGGTCTCAAGTTTGAGTCCCTGTCATGACGTTGAAGTCACACCAAGTGGGTTGACTCAGCCTGTCATCCTTCCAAGGTTGGCAAAATTAGTACCGGCTTACTGGTAATGGGCACTGCATCAGCAGCACAGCCATCCTTCCAGAAAATGATGCAACCAGCAGCCACAGGCTGCATGTGAAACGATGACAGATTCTCAATGGAATTCAAGTCTGGGCCACTCGAGAATGTTCAAGTTCTTGTTCTGAAGCCATTCCAGTGTTGCTTTGGCTGTATGCTTGGGCTCATTGTCCTGTTGGAACGTAAATCTTCACCACATTCTCAGGTCTTTTGCACTCTGAAGCAGGTTCTCCATCAGGATTTGCCTGCATTTGGCTCCATTCATTGTTCCCTCTGTCCTTACAAGTCTCCCAGTTCCTGCTCCTGAAAAGCATCCTCATAGCCTGATGCCGCCACCACCATGCTTCACGTTAGGGATGGTGTTAGATGGATGATGAGCTTTGCTCGGTTTCTGCCAGAAGTAGCGCAATGCATTCAGGCTGTTAAAGTTAAATTTTCATGCTCATGCTCTGTCTTTCACATGCCTTTTTTCTCAGGAGTGGCTTCAATCTTTCCACTCTCCTCTCAAGCCTACATTTGTGAAGTGCTGCAGAGATTTGTGTCCTTCCAGCAGGTTCTCCCATCTCAGCCAAGCAACTCCATAGTTCTGTCAGAGTGGTCATTGGGTTCTTCATCACCTTCCTCACCAAGTTCCTTCTTGCCCAATTGCTCAGTTTGGTTGGACAGGCCATCTCGAGGAAGAGTCTGAGTAGTTCCATATTCTTTCATTTCCTAATGATGGAGCACTGTGCTCTTGGGAACTTTCCACTCCAGAAATTGTTTTATACCCTTCCCCAGATCTATTCCTCCTCACAATTCTATCTTGGAGTTCTACAGGCAGTTTCTTGGACTTCATGGTGGAGTGTCTGCTCTAACATGCATCGTCACCTGTGGGACCTTATCTAGAGAGATGTCTCTTTCTAAATCATGTCCAATCAATTGAAATGGCCGCAGGTGGACTCCAATCAAGTTGTGGAGACATCTCATGGATGATCAAAGGAAACTGGATGCACCTGAGCTCAATTTGGAGCGTTATAGCAAAGGGCTTGAAAACCTATTGACGCAAAAAACATTTCAGTTTTTCAATTTTTAATTATTTTGAAAAACATGTCTTCACTTCATTTTTGATGGGCATTTTGTGTCGATCGGTGACAAAAGTTGAAATTTAGGCTGCAACAACAAAATGTGACAAAAGTCGAGAGGCGTGAATAATTTCTGAAGGCACTGTGTATACGGTGACACCTGAGCGGAGCAGCAGTATGAACAGTAGAAACAGAAGAAACGAAAAGTGGGAATTTGAAGCAGATTTTTAATCCTTCTGAGTGTGACTGATATAAATGCAAGTGAAAGAAAACCAGTGGAGCTACACAAGAAAAGCAAACAACAAAAAAAAATACAGTCAATGAGTTTCTTTTATCGTCTGCAGAACAGCCATTAATTTCTGCAAGCCAAATAGGAAACCCTCATCACGATCATTGGCTGGAAACACGTGTGCAAAATCAATCATTCGAACATCCGACAAATGTTTCAACGTTACTTGGTCGTTGGCACTATGGGACAGGTACAAGCTCTTTGCGTCCGTAGTGACCGAATGTTCGTCGTTCGCGTTTTTTACAGCTGTCGCGACCTCTCGGGAACGTGCGCGCGAGTTGCGCACAGCTGCTGGAGAGCATGCAGTGCGCCTTTTCACTCTGGCCTTATTTTTGCAGCAATGCTGCGACTTGCTGTCCAGGCTCCAACCGCCCATTTTGACGTAGCAGGAAGCAGAGGCTTCTGGACCACATTCAACAGCAGCGGTAGGTCGAATAGTGCCACAAAGAGAAGTGGGGAAAAATACCGCACCCTCATACACAATTAGCAGAGAGCTACGGTAGAAGTGCAAACAGGTTTGGCGCTGGAACCAAGTACAAATCCTTCCAAGGCGATGCATAATTCCTGGTATAACATCAGTCCGCAAGCTCTGCCCATTGTGGAAGAAGTTGGAAAGGCCTGGAAGACAGAAAAAAAAAAAACAATTACAACATCTTTCAAAGACAAAGCCTCCTGTTGGCTTAACATCTTTGTCTTGATTTCCAATCCCCCCCCCCTACCCATTAATATAACACGAGGTCGGTTGACTCAGCTGTCATCCTTCTGATGTCAGCAAAATGAGTACCAGCTTACTGGGAAGAGTGAGCCATTTGAGTATCCTGCCCCAAAGTGGAGACATGTCCAGGGTTGTGCTCCTGAGCCAAGGAAAAACTGCCTCGGCAGCCCAATGCATCTGAAGATGTGAAAGGTGCGTTTCTGCTTCTTCTTCTTCTTCTTCTTCCCAAAGACAAAACCCAAACAGTGATTTTGGTGTTAACCCAGTGATAGTCGAGGCTTGTGAAAGCTAGCGTGCACAGCCGAAGCCTCGCGCTGCCACATGCCAGGAAAACCGCGCGATGCGTCACGCATGCCTCAAGTGCAGGCGACCACAGTGGAACCCCACGACAACTAAGCTCAAAGGTTTACAATGAATGGGACAAATTGCTGCACACCTCAACCCGTTACCCGGTTCTGTAGTCTATGGATCGAACTTCCAGAGATTGTTCTTCCCCACTCTTTTCTGCAGGGCTTCAAACAAGCAATGCACCACCATCTCACGTCATCCCCCATCCTGACCCATGATCCTTAGCAAACTCACTTGCTTGCTGATGTCAGTGTTTTTTTCCCCTTTTTCTCTCTCTCTCTCTCTATCTATCTTTTCCCTTCCTTGCTGGTTGTGCCCAATTGTTGCCGCTCTACTTCATTGTCAATTTAACATTGGTCTTCCACATGAGCTTCTCTTGTGGAGAGAGTGACAGAGTGAGAGCATGAGAGACAAAACAAAAACTTTAGCAATTTAATTTACTGCGAGTTGCTTGCTAAAGAACCAGACTATTCATACGTGAGCGAGCAATACTCGAGCAGCCAAGGAATGCCAACTTACCAATTCGAAGACTATTACTATCGGATGCCAGGGCTCGTCCAAATGTTTTGTCATACACTTTGAAAGAGTTGGACTCAACTTGATAAACCTGGAAAGAAAGAACCGGCACGACTCGGAAAAACGAACTTGTTGCGTGGAGTGCAATTCACGATTTCAAACTGTAGGAGCAAAACCAGCAACGTGACCGATTCATTCACAATCACGCATATTCTAACCTCTTGCAAGGATAACTTTTTAAAGAACACCCAAACCCAACCCATCTCATCTCAATGGCTTGCGTCATTACATACCCTCATGCCTAATATTATGAAGCCGACGTGCTCCATGTTGGGATACTTCCTTCGCTCGTACAAAACCTTTTCTGGCGAAGCAAACGGATCGTAGGTACAGCGGCCGATCTTCACATCGAGGATGCATGGCATCGAAAAATGTCGGGTCACATCCTCCAGCTTTATGTACAATGCTGTTCACATAGTTCATGAACGAAAACCATTTAACAAAGTGAGAAAAGGCGGCAAAGGAGAAAGATAATGCACCAAAATGAGCATTTAAAAAAAAAAAAAAAAAGAATAATAATAAGAATCAATATTAAAAGGACACAAATGCATTTCAGAAAGAAATAAAGATTTTTAAAATCCTGTTACACGTGTGGGATTGGGTGGCACCCCCGGTATGAATATTGGCGCACGTTTAATACCCATACAAGAACGGCACTCGGTAGAGCGCATCTCTCCGCCAGGCTGAAAAATGTACGTTTCACATCTCACTGATAGGCCCGATCTGGATCTGGACCTGAACCAAAATCTAATCGGCTTGTCCTCGTCAACCACCCAACTCATCCGCCAAGTTGTGTCACAACCCGTTGCACAACTTTTTGAGATATCCCACTCACAGTCTAACAGAGAGGAGGAGGAGGAGGAGGAGGAGGAGGAGGAGGATGAGGAGGTGGAGATTGGGATCATACCCTATGCAGAGCATTGGTGCTACCGAAGCAGTCTCCTTGGCTATTGGGCACAATCCGGGACGGGTCGCCACTCCGACATAGTATACCAGCAAGCTGGCACTTATTTTGCCGACCTTGGAAGGATGACAGGTCGAGGTAACCCAACCTGGTATTAATTCAACAGCCGAGTGTGATTTGAACTCAGGACCCTTGGATCCAAGCCTCGCCACCCAAACCATTAAGCCGACACCAGGCATACAGAGAGAGAGACAGGGATGAAAACATAACCTCATCCACCTTCGGTGGCAGAAGTAGTGAAGGCAAAGTGCTCCATATCCTGTACGTTGTGTATAGCTATACGAGCAAGGTCGCGAATTATTTCTTTATGGTCGCAACGTCGTCCCGTGATGCCGATTTTGTCTTAAGATACAGCTCGCGGGTCGAATGTACCCATGTTCTGAAAGAATGTTCAAGCCATGAGAAATGGATGGAGGGACGACATTGTGCTGATGATCCCCAAACCAATGAAACATGTTCAAATCTGGGTTGACAGGATCGCCTCAAAGTAAGCACTCTAAACTGTCGAGCCTGGGTTTGAATCACGACCACGAGTGTGTCTCTGGACGTTGAAGGTTTGGCTTTATTGTCACATAGGGATTAATTAATGAAATTATTTATCGTCCATCATCTGTCTTTGCCCCACTTGATCTATCTATTTTCATGTCTCGTGCACGAGTCCTGAATTTAATAATCTTTATTTCGTAAGACTATAAGTGCCTGCTCCACAATCTTCCTCCATTTTGGCTCCATTGGCTTTTTCCTGATGGGAGTATGGAGCGGGGGGTGGGGGTGGGGGTGGGGGTGGTGGAGGGGTGTAAAAGATAACCAGTGCAGGGTTAGGCCACGTTTCAAATAGGATCGTTTGCCTGCATTCAGGTGTGTGATCGCCTCGAATTTGGTGTTAAGCCAGCCATCCGCGAAGCTAAGGCTTCGGCGTTTTGCAGCTCCTCACTGAACTCGGTATTAACACTCACTGTGTCTTGCCTCTTCTTCGACACATCATGAACACCACATCGTCATTGTGATGAAATACAAAAAGGATACTGTTGTTGTTGTTATTGCTGCTGCAGTTGTTTCCTTCTTCAGGTGACCACGTGCCCTGGAAATGTGGCAAAAATTCCCGCAACGCGAGGAACATCTTGTCTGTGCAATCATTGTCAAATACCTGGGAAGAGTGGAAGGATAAAAAAAATATATAAATATATATATATACAAAATGTTTTTTTCAGCTTGGTATTAAATGTGGTAAAGACACAAAAGATGACTGCAAATACCAACACCACATACCTGAAACAAAATTAACCTCTGCACACGAAGACTCGACACAAATTTGAAACGGCAAGGAGCACGTATTTTTCAATGTTCTGTTTACGGAAATCTATTATTAAATGGAGAAGCATCGACCTGTGTGTCTGTTATGCCTCCCTCCCCCCCCATCCCCGAAAGAGTTCCTGCTGTCATAGAATAATAAAATTGGATCACTTGTGCTGAAGCTCACCTGGATCAGGAACAACAGTCACTCAAACCCCCCCCCCCCCCCCGCAGACGTCCTGAGACCTTGAATTCTTTGCAATGAACAAACTTTGGTACATCAGGGGCGATGAAGGTTGTGGTCACGTTTCATTGAAATTGTGTGTAGTTTTGGAGAAGAGAGCAAATACTACTTCTTTTTTTTGGTGGGAGAGGGAGTCAAAACCGTGTGTTTGGTTCAAGCGATAATGACTGAAGTGGTTGTGGACTAACTGACTCACTCACCTACGGACACTGCTCAATCGCTTCACCTAACGTCGTCCTGCCAGCCCCGCTCTTCACCTGACATCACAAATACTAAACGATACCAGAAGAAAATGTTAATAATTGCGCACGTGCTAAATTCTACGTCCCAAATCAATCAAAGAAAAACGTCACGACAAAGGGGCTTGAGGTCTGCACACTCATCTCGAAGCTATCAAGCCTGGGTTCAAATCTCGACCAAGCGAATAAACTGTCATCCTGGCGTTTTCTACGTCGGGTGAGGCATCAATGCGTGCACTGCCCCTCGCAAGGACGTGAAGCTGGGTGTCCCATTTCCAGCATTAGTCGATGTTAAAATATTCCAACGTCCTTCATTGCAAGACGACAAACTATCATCATAACAGCTCGTCTACTTTTAACCCGGATGTAAAAATGGAGAATCTGGACCTTCAAAATCAACGAGACATCTGTGCCCCAGCCATTTATCTACATACATATATATATATATATACATAGTCAAGGCTCATGGAAGAGTTTGTCTGCCACATATTCATTACTAGCACAAATAAGTTTCTACAGGATAATGCTCATCTCAGGAATTAGGACTGCAATGCACGCAATGCACCGTGTATCATGGTGACGTCTACAATTCAAAAGTGACCTATTTCGTGAAAAATTCCCACGTCCACATAATGTGCATGCAAATTAGGTGGGAATTTTTTTTTTTTTAGTAGGCACACAATGAGCTGAAAGCACACAATACACAACACAGCAGTACCTACTTGCGAGTACATTTGGAGCTCCCGCAGGCCACGTGGGGGTGGTTGCAGCTGTTTCAACACTGCTCCATCAGGATGCAGCAACATTGCTGGTGGCACACAAAGACAGGAACGTAATCAGTTTTACATTTGACACATTCCCACTGCCGGAGATCATGCTCATTCAGTTGACCCAGTGACTCTGGGTCAACGAACAGGAAATGGGCTTAATTCGGGCTCGTTCACAGCCACACCTTGTGGGTATGTCTATCCGTCGGCATCCTCCATAATGCCTTGCCATCCATCTCCATAACGTCCATTGGCATCCCTTTTCGTGAGCAAAATATCTTTCATTTTCAAGTGCAATTTTGTGTTTGCACGTCCTTTCGTCATGGAAGGTTATTGGAAGCTCTGAGAGTGCAATCCATTCCACAGGCAGAAAGAAAGCTTGGCAAGCAAGGTAGAGCGCTCGACTCTGTCGAATATCTCAAATGCAAGCGAGCCGTCACATCATGCGAGGAAGCTGGAAATTGCATTCGAAATTGAACACCTTACACGGTTACAATTCAGAAACCTCATTAACCGTTTTGAATTGGTGTCAGGTCAGATTAGATCTGTGACTTGCTACAGGTACCATGTAAACCTGCACTAACCTGTTCCATCGTCGGGTTGTCGGTAACCAAACCGTCTCCCCCAAGTATCTTGGTGAGGAGGGTGTATGATATGGACACCCAGAAGGATGAAGAACAAAACCTGTCAAAGGGCGGATGAGCTCCTTGTGAGCCAACCGCCATCCATATCTCATACCCGACTGTGTCTGCGGACGTCCTCCTGCAATTGGGTTACTTTTTATTCGGAGGTTGGTGGCAGGATTTGCACTCCGACCACTGTAAAACCCTTCATTCTGAAAGCATTAAAAAAAAAATCTGAAAAGCCACTCAGTGGGAGTACCTCCTGTACAGCTGCACTTCACAGGGCAGCTCACCGGATGACGGGATTGGGGCAAAGCCTTTGGGACCCCCAATCTTTCATGATAGGCGGGAAACCATGGGGTAACCTTCCTGGGTCAGATTGCGGTAGTGTGTCGGGGTGGTGCTGAGGTGTCGTCCACCAGACGGCGGTCTCCTTTCTTTAACCTGAGGCGGTCCCTTCGGGTGGGTGCCTGGAATGTCCTATCCCAAAGAGAGGATGATCACCTGTCTCATTTATCATCTGAGCTCAAGCGTTTAGACATTGGTATTGCAGCACTCTCTGAGGTTCGGAGACCGGATAGTGGCGAGATCATGGTGGGTGGTTACACCTACTATTGGTCTGGTCGCTCTGATGGTTACCATGCCCAAGGAGTTGCTGTAGCTGTGTCTAATAAGCTGACTCCAATGATAATTGAGGTAACACCGGTCAACAAGCGTATTATGAGATTAAGGATTCATCACTCCTTGGGTGCCATTCCCCTGGTCTCTGTTTATGCTCCGACTGAGGCGAGAGATCTCACCATGAAGGACGTATTCTATGCCACACTCGAGTCTGTGGTTGATCAGCGCCCCAGGCGAGGCACTCTTCTAGTCTTGGGGGATTTCAGTGCATCGACTGGAACTGAAAGGGATGGTTATGAGACATGTGTTGGTCCCTATGGGTCTGGAACTGTGAACCAGAGTAGCACCAAGTTCCTTGACTTTGCAAGAAGTCATGGACTTAGGGTGGCTGGTTCATGGTTTCAGCATCCACAGGCTCATCGCTGGACTTGGTATTCCAACGCTGGTGGTGTGGCAAAGTAGATTGACCATGTGCTCGTTGATGGTTGCTGGAGGACGATCCAGAACTAAAGGGTCTACCGGAATGCTTAGTTCCTCAATAATGACCACATAATTATTGCAGCAACTCTGAAGTTGCAGCTTAAATCCAGGAGAATGGTACCATCCCAACCAAGGCTGGATGTTGGCAAGCTCAAGGATGAGAGGGTAGCTGAGGAGTTTGCGAACAGGCTGAGTGGAGATTTGGGGGGTCTGGGTGCTTTGGAGGATCCTGAAGAGTTATGGAGTGCCTTCAAGACCACCTTCCTTGATGTTGCCGGTAAATGTCTTGGAACTCACCGTCGGGCAAAAAATAATTTTGTCTTTCAAGGGACACTGGATACCATTGACCAGAGTCGCAGGGCCAGGCTGAATGGCAGAGCTGAGCTGTTCAGGGAGACGAGGCGTAAAACTGCAAGTGCACCAAGGGTGGACAAGGAGGCCTATGTGCGTGGAATCTGTGAGGAGGTGGAGCATCACCTGTGGTCAAGTGATTCTTGTCCTGCTTACAGGGGAATTCATACATTGCGTTCATCCAAGCCCATCCCTTGGTGTACTGCAGTGAGAGCAGAGGGTGAGAGGCTCTTGCCAGAGGAGTTTGAAGTGAAGGCACGCTGGGCTGGTTACTTTGAGCGGTTGCACCAGGCTGATCCATGAGCTGTTGAGTTGGATGTCAGGGGTGTTACAATTCCTTTTGCTGACCCTCCAATCAACTGTGGTCCACCTTAGTTTGTGGAAACACAGACTGCGTTGAACCAGTTGAAATGGGGTAAAGCTCCACGGATCTGTGGCATCCATGCTTAACTTCTCAAGGCTGGTGGAAATGCTGCACTCATGTCATTGTATGCAGTTCTGTGCTCTGCCTGGAACACAGGCATCATTCCAACTGACTGGAAGAGGGACCTTGTTGTCCCTCTCTGGAAAGAGAAGGGTGATCGCCAAGACTGCAACAACTACCGAGGGGTGACGCTGCTCTCAATTCCGGGCAAGGTCTTTGCTCGGATAATTATTGATGGGGTTTGCCACCATCTGCTTGAGCACCAGCGTCCAGAGCAGTCAGGCTTTACACCAAAGAGGTCAATGATTGACCGCATCCTTGCTCTTCGGGTCCTCACCAAACGCAGACGAGAGTTTTGGCAGGGGCTGCTTGCAGCCTATGTTGATCTCTGTAAAGTGTTTGATTCAGTGAATCAGGATGCCTTCTGAATGATTCTTGGTCTTTGTTGGGGGCCACCAAAACTGATCAATCTGATGTCTGAACTATACTCTGGTCGTGGGAATGCTGCGAGATATGGTGGTACCATCTCTGACTTGTTTCCAGTTGTTACTGGAGTTTGTCAGGGGTGTGTACTGGCCCCCACACTTTTCAGCACTTGTATGGACTGAATTCTGGGGAGGATGTCGGAGAGATCAAGCTGCGGTGCATAGTTTTGAATTGTTAAGATCTCTGAGGTTTCGCAGAAGATGTAGTGATCTTTGCGGAGACTCCAGATATCATTTTGGGGGCCCTCGAGGTGCTGAATGAGGAGTCGGAGCCACTGGGATTACGTATTTCCTGGGTCAAAACTAAGATCCAGGCTTTCAGTGATGTCTTGGATGCTGCTGTCCTGTCTGTGCCTGTTTAAGGCGAGGATGTTGAAGTCGTGGAGAGATTCAATTACCTTGGCAGTGATATTAATGTCTCTGCTGGCTGTGAGCCAGAAGTCAACAGACATCTGGGTCAGGCCTGGGAAGTCATGGATTCACTGGATCATGGGGTGTGGTGCTGCCGGTACCTGTGCGGGAGGACGAAAGTCTGAGTCTTCAGGTCCTTGGTGCTTCCAGTCTTGCTCTATGGATGCGAGACTTGGACTCTGACCAGGGATCTGAGACGGAGACTTAATTCCTTTGGTACCAGTGAGGGAGCCTTGTGAGTGGAGGAGGCCAATGGGCTGACCACGTGCCTCATGGTTACAGCAGGTTAATCAGAATCTCAAGGACATGGGGATGGGCCAGGCATCTGCCTGGGGGATGGCCAGATGGAGGCCCTTTGCGGAAAGTGGACGCAGCGACACGTTGCGCCGGCGCATGCTCCCATACTTAACATGACCTGATTAACTGTGTCATAGATGCCTTAGCAACCAACTCGGGTGGATGTCTGGCAGGTGCTCCTTGTTGGCGAGGACCTTTGCAGAAATGTTTTGGTGTGGCAAAGGGGGTTACGGTCAGCATCCAGTTAAGAGGTGCAGTACTATTTGGATAAAACCCCTCATGGGATGACTTGCCAGATCAACACTTGAGGGGAGGTGAGAGTGTTGGAACTGGGGGGTGGGGGGGGTGAGGGGCTCAGGTTAATTTGTCCTTACCTGCCTTATGTCCAGCTACTTGGTGATGCAGCAGTGCACAGCCATGTGGAAGCAATGGAAGGGCTTCTCCTTCCCCACCACTTGGAACCAAAGTGGTGCCTGATGTGGCATTTACAAAGGCCATTATGGAAAGGCTCTGCAAGCCTGCACAAACAACACAAACAGGCTTTGTTTTCATAAGTGCACACAAAATATTACATCGATTTAATAAAATGGGAATAAATTTCCGCATGGGGTGGCATGAAAAAATCCTGATAAACCGGGACTCGAACCAAGGGCCCCCTCACTAATTGACCTACTTGAGTCTTCGTGATAACTTGGGGATTCTCACAGTAACACCTCAAGCTACAGTGCAATGTCTGTCATCTTATGTGTCTGACAGGCATACCCCCATACTTGTGTATGTGTGTTAAAGATCAATCTCCATATAATACTATAAAACATACGCACACATATATATATACCATGCTCACAGACTGCAAGCAGAAGCTGGTGTACATCCGACTTGCAGACATTATAAATACAAGCTTTATATATTTGATGAAGTAGTTTGTAAAAGAGCTTAAAATTGTCCTGTCCACGCCGATTAACACCGGCGATGAACAGATGTTCCGAAATGGCTTTACTCCCTTGGGCTGCGTTTGAACAATGGCGGCTTTGCACGTGCAACAATTGCAGGGAGCACATGAGGCACTTAACTCCTTTAAAATGGGGGTTTGTTTCCCAAAGCCAAGAACAGGGGAGGATTGAACCGACGGAGCGATACGATGGCAGAATGAGGAAGGGAAGGAGATTGATTAAATTAATAATTATATACAATGGCAATAAAATCTAAGGCGCCACGCACCGGATTCAATGACGAAACGGGGAGCAGATGACGGAGCAGGGACATGAGCAGGACAAGCAAGCACATGGTCCGGAACCAGGGAGAAGGCAAGACGATGAAGCAGTGCCAGGTGGCACGACAAAACGGGGAGTCAACCACCAAGTCACTTTTTCTCAGGTGAGCAAAACTCCTTCGCTTTTGGCGACGAACCCGATTCTCTTCTCGCGCCGAATTCCCACTCTCCCCAAAGGTCCCCAAAACACCGCCGTTCCAAGGGATGATCAAAAATCCCCCCCCCTCTCTTGAACAATGCCACCTCTCTAAAAACTCCTCTCACTTTGCTAAGGCAGAAGGCCAATCACGATATGCCGAGCTCTCCCTCTCAACAGATGTCATTCTTCTCGACCTCATCTGGCCCCTCACCCGGGGGGGGGGGGCGTTTACAAGAGGCTAGATGTACGATTGTCTTAACCTTAATCCCTAACTATTTATTACAACACACCACCCTCCGTATGGTGCACATTTCAACAAACAATTCTTTAGCTACGTTTCCCTACTTCATCACATCGAGATGGGCAAACTACTTGCACACGGACCATACTACTTTATACATGTCTATGTATTCTCAGGCCATATCGACCCGACCCCCACCCCCATTACAAATGCAACATTTATACATTTGATGAAGTGGATTGTGATTACATTCTGCAAGCACTTAAATAACCCAAATCAGGAATGAGCGATCAGAATAAGCTCTTTATTTAACATCGGCAGGTTATAGTAACTTGTAATGTAAATAAGTCAAAAGTTATAAAATAAAACTGGTTTTTCACTCCAATGGGTTGCGAGGAAACGCTAAGACATGGAGTTGGCGATTCCAAATCAAAGACAAACGTTAAGGGGTTGAACTTGTAAACCGAAGTCGAAAACAAACTCATTTTCATTTTTCTTGTCGCTAATCCCCACATTGCACGTCGTTAACAGTCAATTCAAGTCATCATCATGGCAAGTACAGTTCTGTACAAGTCATTTGGCATGCTTTCAATGGTTGATGCAATGAAGAAAGCATGACTTTAAGATTGTTTACGGTTCCCTCGCAATGCACAAGTTTGTAAGTGACAAAAACTCAGACACTTCTCGAATCATCCCAACATAAAACTTAGAAAAACCTGGTTCCTTGGGGAGCGAACGTGACTGCAAGATCACGGGATTGCAGGAGCGATGCTCCATGGGCTGACTTGTCTACGAACGGTTGTGACTGGGTTTTCCCCCCCCCTCCCCCCTGTAATTGTGGTTTCGAGTTATATCAGTGTGATGGAACATATCAGCTTTCTCGCGCACCTAGAAAGTAGTAAACATTTATATGAACAAGTCGGTCAATGAGTGAGTGGTTCGAAACATCGGTGTACATTTACATTACAAACATGTCCGTGTAATCCATGTGATAAAAGCGAGTGGTTTAGACCAAAAATAAGTTAAATAAGATTTGAAACTGGGATATTACATTGCATTGGCAGCTTTCAACAAAAACTCAGGTGAGGATCCTAAACGGGCCAATCCCATTTGGGTTCATGGAAACAGACGTTGCACCCGATATCATGAAGGGGTTATACAAACATGATGTGATGATTTTTTTAACAGGATCAAAGAATCATTGGAGCTGCCACACATACATTTCACACACATGAACATACCGCTGAACACAAGAGACACAACACAGGACGGTTAGATGAGCCAAACACGGCCACTGAGCTTTGGGGAAACGTCGCGTCACTTCCTGGTGCACTGTGGGTACCAGCGACGCCACAACAATGGTGCAGTCTTTCTCACCACACTCAGTGGGGCATTCCTGAAGGAGGAATGGGGATTGTCCGTGCTCTTTTATCCCATTAAATGCTGAGCATCAAGCAAAAGCAACACGTACCATTTTTAAAGGCTTTGGTACGACTCGGCCAGGGTTTGAACCACTGACCTCACAGACTCGGAGTGGACGGTCGACACCATTACGGAACAGAGTTTGGTAACTTTAAACAAAAATTACAGAACAGAGCTTCTTACTAGTGTCGGTTCGATCAATGTTCTGTCGATTCGACCCATTGTCATACTGACAATCACCATCTTTTTAAACGTTGGGAGAGTTAATTTTTTACAAAACAAATCCGTATAAACAAACCATAACACAGCAAAGAGCAGAGGCTTATGAGTTTTTGTCAAGGCGAGTGTCGGTATGCATTCGCAGACAATACGGGACATTCAAAATGATGTAATCCACCCCAGAATTATCGGCGTGCGTGCACAGAAACCCCTGGAAGTAGTGACCTTCAGGGCATGCGAACGCCCATCGTGCATGCGCGATAACGATTGCTACCCAAAAGGGCTCAATAAGCTTCCAACAGAAGCTGAAAATACTTGGAAAAAGTACATGAAAGAAAGCTGGGGTATGCCTCTGCACAGCAAAAGAGATGGAGGGAGACATCATATCTGGCTTTGGTGCTCCTGAATACCGAAAGGGAGGACATATCTGGGGCTTGTGAATGCATATATCGTAAGTTAAAAATGAACTTTTAAAATGACTTTACTATGAACGAGAAGGGCACTCGGTAGAGTGCATACCTCCAGTACGTAATGCCTGATCCACGAAACATATCAGGCCCCAATACATTTTTCAAATATCGTGCTATACAGTACGATATCGTTTTTTGGCCCCATCTCTCAATGGTGAGGAATCACTTAAAAAAATTATCGTAGTCGGATCTGAATCCGGATCTTCACAAAAATTCAATCAATTCGTCCTTGTCACACACCGAACCCGTCCACAAAATTTCATCCGGATCCGTCCGCAACTTTTTGAGATATCCTGCACACAAACAAACAGACAAAGACAGAAAGAGGTGAAAACATAACCTCCTTAACCTTCAGTGGCGGAGATTAAAATGTTGGGAGGAGGGGCGAGAGGGGTGGGAGCTGTGAAGGGTGTTATAGTTATGTACATATATAGTTACGGATTTTAGAATCTGGTCTGATGAATGCATCCACACATCCAGGTCCTCAGACAGTTATTTCCTTAAATGCATGTTCAGATTAGCCGCCTCCCCATGTCTAATGGGATCTTAAATGTGATGCGTTGGGAAGGGTAAAGGATAGATCCCCTCTCTTATGGGAAGCTTTTTTTCTTTACGACAGACACGTTCACACACATTTCTTTCACGAGCTCTGAAGCCCGCCCTCATTTTTCCTCAGCAGCATTTTTTCACGAGTTCCGACACCGCCTTTTTTGAGAGCGCACGGGTCGTCATGGTAACCGTGCCCCGGTGGGGCGGGGTGTGCTTGGAGAGGACGGCACCCCGTGGAGACCCAGGGAGATAAAAACGAGCGAGAGAAAGCATGAGAGGCGTTCTGTGAGGAGAGTCGTTCTGAGATTGAAAAAAAAAAAAAAAAAAAAAAAAAAAAACGAGCGAAAGAGGGACGTTCTCTGAGGAGAAAAAGTCTAAAGAGGAAAAAGCAAAGGGAGAGAGAAGTGACCAAGAAGCGGGTGTCTGACCAGCGAACAGACAATTCGCCCTTCCAGTGCTTCGGAAAGCGAGCGTGTGGTGCGCGTGTGAACAGTGCCACCAACAAGTGAGGCTCGGGTCGATCACCAACAAAACCAGGGTCTAAACCCGCGACGGATGATCTCGGTGCCCTCCAGATGTTGACTGGCATTCAAGGCTGCCCCGCGGGAGGGTGCACGGCAAAGCTGGGTGCTGCTGATGGACGTGACACGCACGCACGCACTTTCATGACGTTTTCGCTTCACGGACGACTTTCTGGTGAGCGAGACGATTCTCCCCCTCCCCTCCCCCGAATGATCTGTTGGGTACCCTTGTCTGTGTTTAGCTGTAAGTCAACCCCCGATAAGCATCTGCTCTTTGTCTCTTTCCTGGCATTTTGATCGATTTCGCTTTGAAATTAATTCTTTATTTACCTCAGCAAATAAAAGGTTCTTTTTATTTATTGATTTTATCATGAATAAATTATTTGTCGATTTCCAACCTGTCAGTGTTTGTCCTTTCCTTCCATTGGTCTAGCATTGTCCGACGGAGATAGACTGGGAGGTAATTACCACAGATTTGACCAAAAAAATCGTCAGCACGCACCAGCGGTTAAAACGCTCGGCCACCCTAATTAAAATCTAATCAGATAACATTGGTGCTTTGCCGAGGGCACGCTCCCGCTCAAGTAACCACGTGGCCTCGAGTTAAACAGAATAATTAGACAGTGGACACTGGAACTCATGGTTGACTGGGTGGCGTTCGTGGTTTTAAAACAATCCACCGTACCACAACGTTAATTGTGAGCGGTGGCCCCAGGTCTGGCTCGACCGAGGACTAATCCCCCTGAGTGACAAGCTGGTGTCTCGGTATCCGTCACAATAATATATATATATATATATATATATATATATATATATATATATAATTTGTTTGGTTCCAGGACAGCAAGATAAATTATACAAGATTTTTGTGCTGAAAGGAGAAGACTGCGAGTGCGAGAGAGAGAGCGAGAGCGAGAGAGAGAGAGCGAGAGAGCGAGAGAGAGCGAGAGAGCGAGAGAGCGAGAGAGCGAGAGAGCGAGAGAGCGAGAGAGCGAGAGAGCGAGAGAGCGAGAGAGCGAGAGAGCGAGAGAGCGAGAGAGCGAGAGAGCGAGAGCGTGAGTGAGAGAGTGTGTGAGAGACCACTCACATATACAAACAAGAAATGGTAGGAATTAAACACCTCACATCCACGGATTTTTCTTGTACTTCTATATATTTCTACGAGTCCAATTTGCATCGAGGAACACAACAATTACGGTAAGTCATTTTGAAATTGCCACTCTTTTGTCCAAATGCTGAAAATTGTGTAGAAAGGTCGATATATATATAATTAGAAATTTTGCGCTGCCATCAGCAGGTTAAAAGTACGCATGCTAGCAGAAGTGATTCACCGAAAACACTCACATCGCATGCGGGAAAGGCCTCGTTATCATTCATACATCATTTCGAAAGTCACGTATTTCAAGGGAAGGTTTAATCAATTGAGAGTTCACAAGGCTATGTTTACTGCCGTGGGAAGCAAAGTGAATCGGATGTTAGCCCTTTGTCAGAGTGATAAAGGCCGAGAAGAATGCCAATACTCACATGTCAGCTTCACTTTGCTTCCCAGGCAGTCGGCTGACCTTCGTTGACTTTCCCTTGATAAAACGTATCGTTCAAAACATGACAACCTTGATTGGCATGTGATGGAATAAGATGCACTTCACTTTACTTTGAGGGGAAAGTCTTGGTAAATCTTAAAACAACACGCGAGTTCACTTAACTCATCGAGATGCTGTTTGATCTGATTTGTGGACTAAGAATTGGCCATTGAATGCGTATGCCCATCCTCCCCCATTTGTATGCCCTGGCGGTTGGCAGATCCGGTGCCCTTTGCCGTTTCGCTCTTCCATGCGCCGCGACCCTTGAATAAAAACAAACAACTACATTGAAACAGGCAAATGACATGACAATCATAGATTGCCAAAGGCAAGGCGTGCCTGCGTTATCAAGTTGGGCTTGCTGCATAATGGTGCATCTTCTATCAGTACAAAACAATGACTTTCGGGGATGGGGATGAGGGAGGGGGTTTGGGGAAGAAGCAAAGTTATTTGTACTTAAAATGGAGGAAAAGCAGTCCAACTTTCCAACAAATGCAACATCAAAAAAGTGCCAAGTTCAAATAAACATCCAATTTAGCACAGATTACAATAGGTCTTTTAATGAACCTCACTACTGCAGACGAGGATGCCCTTTCATGAGACTCACCACTGTATAAATAAATAAATAAACTAGAAGGGCACGCGGTAGAGCACACGTCTCCACCCCACAATTCCTGGTCCATGAGAACATATCAGACAATACATTTTTGAGACATCGTGCTATACATCGTTTTTGGCCCAATCTCTCAATGGTGAAGAATCACTTAAAAAATTAAATAACTCTCGTATCCAGATGTAGATTCGGATTTTCACCAAAATCAAATCAATTCATCGTGGTCACACACCCAACATGTCCACAAAGTTTCATCCGAATCAGTCGACAACTTTTTGAGATATCCTGTACACAAACAGATAGACGGACAGACAGACAGACGGACAGGGGTGAAAACATAACCTCCTTCCATCTTCGGTGGCGGAAGTAATAATAAAAGGATGGATGGACCTTTTTTTTGGCTCCCATTTTTGTACAACATTGCATAGTTTGGAGGGAGGGCAGGAAGGTGAAACCTCTGATCAACTTGGCCAATGTTTGAAAATAATTAAAAATACACGAGGGTCATTACTCTGCTTTCAAATTAAATAAAAGAAGGTCGAAGTAATCACAAAATTACATGACCATTTCGTTATTTATTGATCTTTCTGGTAAATAGCAGGTTCTCATCCCACTTCCTTTCAGAAATCAAAACAAAGCACGTAATACAAAGGACTTGGCTGCAGCAGAGAGCTTCAGGCTAAGAGGATGTGTTGAACCCCATGCTTTATGAACAGCGCGCGCGCATGCACACGTGCACACACTTGGCTGATATCGGCAACAACCCAAAAACGATTAGTAGCTTTAACCAAAAACACAACATTCCATTTATATAGACATTTGCACAAACATTCTTTATAATAAATGGATGTATAAAAACAAAAACATTTGGCTCGGCAACTCAAAAAACACGTTTATACAGCAAATGGCTTGGAAATCGGGTGTTATTGCACGGAGCACTCAGTCAGGGTGACTGAGCAGGCAAAAGTGTCCACAGTGAGTGAACAATTCGCTCAGAAGGACATAGTGCGGTACTGCTTTCCACCAAGGCGTTCGGCAAGTGGCTTAAGCACTCCAATTAAATGGTTGATAAGTAATGGTTGGCCAGACTGTCGCTGCATATCATATAGGATCCCTTTAACTTTATAGCCGGTCTTCACTGCGCACGCAACAGTTAATGAAATAAAATGCATTCATTCAAATAATGACTTTATCCACAAAAGAGTTGCAGCTTAATGTGGAACAACCCTGGAGACATCGCAAAGTTCAATCACCCGTGAAATAAACATTGCAGATAACCCACCATCTTGCCCGCTCGTCTGTGCACATGAAACGTGGTACATCGGTTCGGGGTCCATGCAAACGTTATACCTTTATTTTAAAACATCCGTTTCTTACCAGATTTGCTTCGATTCCCTGCAGAGCACCTCGCGAAACCTCAGAAAATATAGACACTGATCTGGCAGACGCGATGGATAGGCAGTCCATCTGGGGGCCAGGGCGCGAGGTCTTGCAGTGAATGCATTAAATCGTATAGCTCAATAAAGCTCGTTAATTTTGGTACGTTCCTATATTTTTTGTTCACTCAATGTAATTCTCCAAACAGAAGAAAAAGATAAGTTTAATGATTTGGAAATTTCACATTTTCTTGTGTATGTATTAAGGAGGGAACATAGCCTTTCTTGCAGTAAATCAGTATATCGGTTTTGTTATAAGACTCGTTATTTCTTTAAATTATCAGATTTCACAACAGATTTCGACACTTATTTAGTCTGGACGAAATGCGATCCTCAAATCATAAATAATATTTTGATGATATATTTTAATTAGTCCGTGAGAGTAGATTGTGGAAAATCGAATCATATAATGCATTAAATCGCTCCAAGCTCCTAATTTGAAAACTATAGTACTTACAAAAGCGAAGCACACAGCGATTCATAGCTACGATGAACAGGCCATTCAATAAGATGAGTGAGGAAAGTGGAAAAAAAAAAACGATTGTGATGAAATTGTTGAGGCCTGTTCCAAATCAAGGCATGGTTGAGCAGGCCAAAAAAAAAAACATGGCGGCTTCAGACCCCAGCGAGGTTACCCAGGAAACGGCCAAAGAACCCAGACAGTGAGGTGGCTGAGAATCGCATGATTAAGGATATAATTAAATGAGGCTGTTAATTATCATTAAAAGGGGTGTTTTAATTAACCCAAACACCCAATTTTCACTCTTGCACTTCCTTGGAGTTTTCTTTGTCAGCATGCAAAGTTTCAGGCTGATAGGTTTTATGGTTTTGGAGTTACGGAGGAGACACACATCATATATTTTATGACACGTATTTTTGCGGTACATACTCACATAAATAATATTACATTCTTTATCGACATACTTGCATAATAATTGCACATACTTTATGGAGCAATTCAGTTGTTGAAAAGATAACGCATAATACTGGCTACCACCAGGTACCGTTTGTGGTCTACATGAGCACATTATATGTGGACAAACAGACAGACAAACAAACAAGGTGTCAGGCGATAGCCTGACACGTATGATGAAAATCATGCAAAGGACATCACTGGCACCTTGACCTTTCACAAATATATTAAAAAAAAGCACATCGACAGCCTCACTTTTGTTCTTTGGAATCCTCGGGTAAAATTTGATAAAGATAGCTGAAAGCATTCTCGAGTTATCGCACTCACAGATAAAACATACAAACGAGACAGACCGACATATGTGTAAATTTTCAATTTTCACCATAACAAACAAAAAGACAGACAGAACAACGCACAAGACCAACCAATATACTTTTAAAAATCTTCGATTTTTGCAAGTAACAAGAAAGATGTCGTGCACAGCACAATATTTGCGATATCCAATATCCATAGAACAAATTTGACTTCAAAAATAATTGGTGGTCGATTTCAATGATCAAACATGTAAATCCTCTTCAAATTGCAAGTCAATCAGATGGACATTGACAATTTTAGAAATCTGGCCTATGTTGACCTCAAAAATAATTGGTGGTCGAATTCAGTGACCTGATAAGCAAATCCTGTTCAAATTTCTAGTCAATCGGATGAAAATTGAGGATTTCAGAAATCTTATGACGCTGTTAACCTTTGAGCTTATATCGACCTTTTGACCTATATAGTTAAAAAGCAACGACAGCCTCACTTTTGTCCGATGGAATCCTCTGGTAAAGTTTGACGAAGATAACCGAAAGCGTTCACAGACAAACATCCAAACAAACGAGACGGACTGGCATATGATGAAAATTGAAAATATAATCATAACAAGTCAAGGATGAGACAATGTGATAATTTTTGACCAAGTTATAAAAATGATCAACATGATGTGGTACAAGTGACAGGTTATTAGCTGCAAAATGTCGAAAACCCGGTTTCGTTCAACAACTTTCAAAATTTGACCGTTGCATAACGTTTAAAGGTCACAAAACAATGTTGTGGACATTAAAATAAGGAAACAGGATACACGATATAGCTTATTGGAGTTAGTTTGTCGAAGAAGGTCGAAAACCTGGTTCGATTCCCACAACTTTAAAAATTTGACCTTTGTGAACTTTAAAGGTCAAAGGTCAAGGATCACGACCTTTGGTGCAAAACTTCTTCTGGAACATTCCAGGAACAATATAACGTCATATAGTCTACATGGCATTTTGCACTCCTCGGATTAACCAGACTTTGATGAAATCAGCGTAAAAACAAACTTGAAGGGGGCGCCACGGGCAAGGTGTTCGAGATAGAGGAAAATGGTTTCAAGACTTTAGGTGGGGAATGACCTCAAAATTATGCATTAAAAAATATTGTCATCCTAGCTCTCAAAGTTTGGGCGGTTGTATGATGTTTATGTCAAAATTCGCAATTTTCTAAGTTCGTGAACTTGTGACCTTGACCTTGGGACGAAAATGAAAAATCGAGCTCCATGGGGCGATGCATGTGCCATTGGGTTAACCAAATACCGAACCCCCTGCCAGATTCAACAAACCCCCTCGGAGAAGATGGATTTTTATGTCAAAATTCGCAATTTTCTAAGTTCGTGACCTTGTGACGAAAATGAAAAATCGAGCTCCGTGGGGCTATGCATGTGCCATTGGGTTAACCAAATACCGAACCCCCTGGCAGATTCGACAAACCCCCTCAGAGAAGATGGATTTTTATGTCAAAATTCACAATTTTCTAAGTTCGTGACCTTGACCTTGGGCCGAAAATGAAAAAAAAAAAAATAAAAAAAAAATAAAAATAAAAAAAATCGAGCTCCGTGGGGCTATGCAGGTGCCATTGGGCTAACCATATACCGAAACCCCTGTCAGATTCGACAAACCCCCGAGGAGAAGATGCAAATTGAAATCGGCTACCCCCTAAAAACACATGTTTTTTGGGCGTGGCTCTGCCCATAATGGGCGCACCACGCCCATTCTCAGGAAAACGCAACTAGATCATGATATAAACCTCCCACCAAAATTTTATCAGGATCGGATCAAAACCCACGGAGCTATGCTCGAGACAGACAGACAGACAGACAGACAGACAGACAGACAGACAGACAGACAGACACACCAATAACGAATATAGTGGTCACTTATTTTTTTCGTGAACCAACAAAAGACAGACAGAGAGACAGGTGAAAACGTAACCTCCATCCACTTTCAGTGGCGGATGTAATGACTAACTGGAAGTGATCGACCAACAATGGAATTTAGAGTGCCGGGCAAGTATAATGTAGCGACGTCAACTGGAAGTCTCCACAATGATTCTTTGCTGTGTTATCTCAAAAGATGCCTCAGGAAATAGGACTTTGCTGTGACCTCGACCTTTAGACCTCAAAAACAAAAGACTTCTCGCTTTTCATTAAGCCCCAATTTGTTTCATTTGTTATGTTTCGTGAAAAATCGATGTAGAATTGCGACCTGGAGGCGACAAACAGACGAACAAACATCCTCAGGAAACGAATATATTTACGAATCTTCAATTTTGAGACGAATGATCAAACACAACTGCAATACTCAACATATACTCACTTGAGCAACGATTAGAACGTCTCCAACTCGTGTCTCGTTAACAATGGCAGACCCATTCTTGGGTTGAGGTAACACGAGGAAGTTACTCTCATTCAGACACGTCATTCAGTTACTGTCATTCAGACACGTCATTCAGCATTCTCTGACAGCGATATCTTCACATCATGAAGCGAAACCAATGAGACAGCATTTTTTCCATTCAAAAATCACGGTGTGGCTTTGCTGTCCAAACAAAGACAAAACCTCGCCATGAGTTTGCAAAGTGCAGACACACCTTGTTTTATCGTCAGGGGAGAAACTTTTTATCAACCCGAGGTTGACAAAGGTATGCTACCCGCCATGCGAAACAAAGCAAAGCTCGGGGTTTGGGGCCAGTCAGAACAAGCGGAAACATCTGAAATTTCAACTTTTCTGTTTCGCACGGTAGTGAGCAAGCACATATTTGTCGGTTTTCAGTTGATAAAACCTATCATTCAAATTATCCGCCGAAGCAGACCGACAATTGACTCTACAAGTTTACCACAATCTTAGAATTACGATTGGCAGGATGTACTTGGCGTCTGAGCTGTCTTACTGAGGTTCGAATCTCAACAGCTATAATTCATCATCCGAGTGTTTCGCTGGCAGGGTGATTCATCAATGTGTGTGCACTGTCCCTTCGATGCGTGTTAAAATGGGTATCCCGTCTGCTTGCGTTAGTTGGTCGATGTTCAAGATCTCATGGTGTACTTCGCAAAGAGTCGGCGCGCTATCACCACCACAAAGGCCAAATTCCAAATTCCAAATTCCTGCTCCAACCTACAGGGGGGGGGGGCACTGCGGTGGAAGGCATATCTGCTTCTTCAGAATGCCAGTCCTCCTCCAGTTACAAGTACTACAGGTGACTGTTCAAGTGGGTGATGAAAGGTAAACGCTACTTTTACACCTACTATGTGGTGAAAAACTGCAGCCGTGTATCAGGAGGAACAGCTAATTGAGGCAGCATAGTATGGAAGCAAAAGCATTTCTGTATATGGAGATAAAAGATCAGGGTGCGATCATTTAAACAAGTGTTGTAAACAAGAGCGCAGAACCCAGAAACCCAGTGCGTACTACAGTCGTACTTTTCCCCCTTTGGTGAAGGTACGAAAGTTGAATTAGAGCAGGTGGTGTCTTTGTTTTGTTGTTGAAGGTCATTTGCAATAGATGCTCATGCAGACAATTTTCAATTGGGGGGGAGGCAGGGGGGGTGGGAATAAAAAAAAGAAAACGAAATTGCTCGGTCATCACAGTATGCACCACATCTTCCTTTAAAAATTGTTCAAGAAGCCTAAAGGGCAACAGCCGCTGCCATGCACCATCCCATTCTCGGTCTGTATTATGTAGGTTATGTCAGCTGTTTCAACGGATAAAGTACCCTCCTGGCCTTTAACACTCCGTGCCTCGAGAACCAATCTCATTTGTTTGTCACCAATTCTTCACGAGTTAAGGTTGGGCAGTGTAATGGTGAACACACATATTCACTTTAATTTCGACGTGGAAAAAAATGGTTTGTTACACAGGACTGTGTCATGTTTGTTGAGGTGAGATGTATCTATCTATAATTCCAGCAATGTGTGTGTGTGTGTGTGTGTGTGTGTCTGTGACCGCTGTTTCTCGACAACCACTGGTCCGATCTAATTGAAACTTGCCAGGTATATTGCTGAGAACTTGAGGATGTGCCTTTTCAAGGTTTGATATTAATCGGACAAGTGCCTCCCAAGTTATGGCCATTTATTTACCAAACCAATGACAAGACACGTTATTGCGTGGGCGTGGCCGATGGGGAAGGGAAGCTCAGCCGCGCTCCCCATTACGGGTTACAACGTAAGGGCTTCCGGAGAGTGATGACTTCGTGTATTCTAATAATTTCTCGATTTCTTATGCGCCTTTATAGATAAACACAATGCCCCAAGTTATGATCGTTTTCATATTAGACGGTGCATAAATTTCGGTAACATCAGTGAGCTGGTATGCTCCAAACCAGGAAGTAAATTTTTTTTCTCTCTTCTCTTTTTGTTTTTCCTTGCGACGACATTGCGAAAAGGTAAAATATGTTGGCGCCAATTAAATAATTGGCCATTAAAACTTGAATTGCGAATAATCGTAACTGTGATATGCGAACTTCCGGGCCACGCACGTACGGGCACGCGAGAGCGAAGAAACGGCCTGTGTGGTTGTTGTTTCTTGCTCGCGGTTGGAATATTTATTTATTCTTTTTTTTTATGGGCACGTACTAGTATTATAAAAGTGAAGTTGAATGGAAAGGGTCCAAGTTGTGAGGATGGGGGTAGATTTTGAGCTATTGTGGCAGAATCGCCAGAATTCGGACTTCTGGTTACTTTCGGAAACGTACCCATCGGGTGGATACGAGCAGCTTGTGGAAGAAGGGGCTTTCAGAAATGGCTCTCTCGGAGTATATATAAATGGGAAAGCAGAGTGGAAATGGGGGAGAAGGGGAGATGAAGAGCCAGGCACAACACCGTGGCAGAGTGCTGCGTGGAACACTTGTGCTTTACCTGCAAAATAAACGCGAGCTTTGGGTTCACCGGCCCGTCAGGTTTGAAATTTGATCGAGTAAAGAACCTTTGGGGGTTACTGATGGTGTCATTAATGGGCCTGGGGTTCACAATACAAGTTCGACTCTCGTCAGATTCATGTCCACATTGCACTGAATGATGTGCTATTGCTGACTGTATGATGTTGCCCGATGTTCTTCCAATATAGGTGGAAAATTTCTCTTGATGCAATATTTGCTATCATCCGTGCAGGTAGTGAGACAGACAGACAGACAGAGACACATATTGCAAACACTGGGGTATAATGATGAAGAAGGCATGCCACCCTACACTTTCAATTGATGATGTAACGAAGGTGGCATGCCATCCTACACTTTCAATTGATGATGTAACGAAGGCGGCATGCCATCCTACGTTGACATAATTAATTATAAGCTATATAATTGCAAGTCAAAAGTTAAAAGAAGATGATCATTTAAATTCTAACGGCTTGCAAGAGCCGTGCAAAGAGGCGAAATTTATGATTCCAAGTTGATGAATGTTAAGTGGCGGAACAACTTGTAAAGTGAAGTAGACTCGCCTCTGAGCCGTTTCGAAGAAGAACAAGCCACTGCTTTCACGTCTTCAGACGCATCGAGCTGCCGAAGGCAGTTTTTCATTGTCTCGGGGACACGATCTTGGACGGGTCGCCACTCCAACGCAGGATACTCGAAAGGCTCATTCTCCCCACTAAGCTAGTACTCATTTTGCCGACCTCAGGAGGACGACAAGCTGAGTCAACACACCTGGTGGTGTTTTAACAGCACGACAGGGGCTCGAACTCAGGACCTGAAGATATTAGGCCGGCCACCCGAAACGAACACCAAGCTTGTGAGCCGTCTAGTCTGTGTTAAAATGTCGACCATGCTATAAACCTTAAACCTGGTGTTTCGCAGGCAGGGCAATTCATCAATGGGTGTGTTTTTGATCATTATTTTTTTGCAATGTCATCTGCATTTCGACAATTATTTAATGCCGGGCCTTTTTTTTTTTTTTTTTTTTTTTTTTGCATACCTTGGTCGAGGCTCGTATGAGAGCAAACACATAACTCACAGCAAGGAGGCATGAGACAAGAGGGGCGGGAGTGGAAGGGACAAAACAGTGGGGAACAGACACATTAGGTGAACTGTGGAAGGGAGAGGGATGGGGATGGGACGGGGAACATCGCGAAGAGAAGATGGACATTACAGGGACTTTCAGGAAGGAAAGCAGGAGAAATGAAGGAAGTGGGCTTGGGAGGATTATCGGGGGTAGAAAAGATCGAGGATTTGGATGGGGGAAGATAAGAGGTGGTGGTGAACAGCTGTTTTGAAAGCCTGGAGGGAAGAATGGGAAAGAATAGAGTGAGGAAGTTTATTCCAAAGGCGGGAAAAAAGAGGAATGAAAGAGTGAAGATGAGCAGTGATTCGTGATTTTGGTAGTTTTACCAGAAGGGGGTTGTTGGCGGACCTTGAGCGCCCTGTGGAAATGTGGTGGGGACAAATCGCAGAGAGAGCAGGGGGGGCAAGGCTGGAGAGGAGTCGGTAGAAGACAGAAAGACCACCAACCAACCTGCGGTGATTGAGTGAGAGGCCCAAAGACTCAGCTTCATTGCGGGAGATGCCGATGATCTTAAATGCCCTGGTTTCGACAGCGTTAAGCCGAGAAAGGTGGGAGGCAGGAGCACCAGCCCAGAGGGGAGAGCAGTACTCCATCAGGCTACGGACAAAAGCTTTGTAAGTGGTCAGGAGCTCAAGAGGGCCGAGGAAGGACTTGGCACGACGGAGGATTCCCAGTCGGCGACTGGCTTTTGAGGCGAGGTTGGAAATGTGACTTTCCCAGGAAAGGTCATGGCAGATAGTGAGACCTAGAAGCTTGAAAGAAAAGACTTCTTCCAGAGGATTGTTGAGAAAGTGGATGGGGGGGTTTTGTAAACGGTCCTTTCGAAGAGACATAGTGAGAGTGTGAGATTTGTCTGGATTGAAAGACATGTTCCACATGTTGGACCAGTTTGTGATTTTATCCAGATCTGCAGTGAGCGAAGAACCTGCTGCTTGCCGGTCTGAGGGATGACAGATGGTACGGCAGAGGGTGGAGTCGTCGGCAAAGAGAAATAGAGGATTTTCCAGAGAGTCCGAGAGATCATTGATAAAATGGCCTTGTGTGTTGCATTCAACTTGCTGGGACAAAGCAATCGTTCTATCTGGTTTTTGCCAGCGACATGGATTGTTATCACAAAATGCACACTAAATCATGTTAAAATGTCATGATCATTATAAGAACCATGCCTTATGCAGAGGTCAAACTGTATATGTAGATAATGCGCTTTACCACTACTGTACACTGTCCATAAGTGATAAATATTTACGACTTCCTACTGCTGTACACCATCTGTAAATAACGAAAATCCACACGTCTCAAATCATACCGCCTCCTTTGGGGAGCAAGTGTGCCCACACAAGATCACGTGATGTGACAGTCTTTGGTCACACCACCCGATGTGAGCGGGAACGAATTTTATGCAGACTGCAATGCCAAAAATAAGTTCCACGAGCAGACTTTAGTTTGCAGACATTTACGGACAGTTTTGCTATTTTCCTGGAATTGCGGCTTCGGTTTACATTAGCACGCCAAACTTAAGCTTTCTCGTCCACCTCGGAAGAACTAAACATTTATGTCAGCGAGCGATGAGAAAGAGCCTTATATGTTCGATATCATTCCAAATTTGTCGTCAACCCCATCTTTAGATTTGGAAACGAAGTGGCGAATGGTGCACAACGTTTAAACGTCACACAAATGTGTGCAGACAACCCTTCATGAGAATTCTGGGTAATACGGGAGTACATACGACCCAGTCGTACACGACACCTCGCTGCTTTCTCCCTTGTGATGCCACGTGACATCTTTGTTTATAGTCCGGGCAGCCTGTGGATAAACCTAAAACAAATTGGAATAGTTTTGAAACCCGTTTTTCGGATTCCTTCAGCATCTGGCAATATCAATTTCAAAGCAGACCAAAATCTATTTAGTGGAACATGTATTTTCAGAGGACAGTCTATCCCTATCCCCTTTAAATAGCATAAATACAACAAAGAAATGTACGAAATATTAGCAGGTTGTCATATTACCTGAAAATACTTTTTGAAATATCATTGGTGACTTCCTAACTGTACTTCACGGACCGGTGTTTGTACGTGTGTTTGTTTGTCACGCAACTCCTCCTACAGTTCTGGGCCAATTACATCCAGACTTGCTACGACATAGGATCAGCATGACCCCAATTAATGTACGGGGTGTTTTTATCGTTGCCGGTGGGACGCAAATTCTCCATGTAAATGTGTATCGTGTCGCGCCACCTCCAGGTGGGGAAGGGTATTACAGGTATCCACCATTTACAGTACAGTCGTCCTATCCCCATGGTTTCCAGAGCAGCGAGGTGTTATGAATTATAAACAGTAAGTCATGTTTTTGCCTCATGCAGGGAACCCGGGTTTGTTTTTTTTACCTATACAGAGCTGTCAGTTGGCTATACACCGCCCAAATAAAGGCATGCATCGGAAGAACACGTTGCATGCTTGGAACAAGATCGCCCGTCGGGCGCATACACTGCTGGTGTAGTATAATCTATATAAAATTTCTTATATGTGGATTTTAAGGAGCAGCTATACTCATTTTTAGAGTAATTTAATGTATCAATGATACCTAAAATGTATTAAATGCATGGGGAATTGTAACCAGTTTTTCATTTTAAGAGTGTCATCACTACCAAGATCAAGATTCTAGAATAGCAAGAGGCACGACTGTGTATTTTGCCAAAAGCCATTGTCAAATGGAGAGCCAACTGCTACATTGATGCAAAAGTGTCGTGATGGTATCGTGAAGGCCAGTGAAGCTTGAGGCAATGATATGACTGTTGATCTTGGCCAGGTTGTACATGCGAAGTGCACAAATGAATTCACCAACTCGAGATCGATCCAATTTCACATCAAACGAAAACTTCCTGGTGAACAGGAACAGCATCAGCAGCATACACTTCGATCACTTTCAGCTATAAAGATGACCGTTCACTGTGTGGTTGTCCAGATGTGTACAACCGCAAAAGCCCGAACAAACCTGGTGCTGGTGTTGGCTTAGCGGTTCGGGTGGTGGCCTGGGGTCCTAGGGTCCTGAGTTCAAGCTCCGTTGGCCACTGAATCAACACCAGAGGGTTGACTCAGCCTGTCATCCTTCCGAGGTCGGAAAAAACGAGTACCGGTGTAGCAGGCAAAAGGCTGCACACGAAGGGAAGGAGTATTGACGGATTTATTAAATCTTGTATTGGCGTGGAGCATGCATGATGGGACGAATGGTCTCCTCCTGTGCAAAATCTCCTTGTAAACTTATTCCGGTTTGAACGTCGGATTTCCAGAACAAAATACTGAGGGCGTGTGATGAGTTTGAAGGAGAATGGGCTGATGTGAGAGTCAGAGGGGTTTTTTTTTGTTCCCAGATCTGTCAGCTGTAGATGCTTTGTTCCACAATATGTGCGGCGTCAACTTTGGTAAAGGAAAGCAAGTGCCAAGCACATGTCAGAAAACGATAGAGAAGAGAGCTGCAAAATGCAAGAAAATCAGTGGAAGTGGCAGTCCCAAGGATTCACAAAAATCTGAAGCCTTCCAAACAGTAACAGAGTATCTTGAAAATAATAATGATGAATGAGTGACCATTACTGACGTCACAAATAAGATGAAAGAATATCTCACTGATAATGACATGGAACCATACACCTTTCCACACATGAGACGTACAATAACCATCACAGAGATCAAAGGAAAACAAGATGTAGTTACCTTCCATACCACGGCTTCCAAAATAGTGCACAATTTCCATTGGCAAACGATGCAAAAATAAAGTGAGGAGAAGAACCACACGACAGAAACAGCAGAATATTTCATGAAGTAGGACGTGAGAGAAATTGATCAGACAAGGGACACCGATCCCACTGCTGAGGATCTATCAACAGAAACGGCACTGGAGTTCTCGCCACCATCTCTGCAGCAGTTGTTGACCGTACCATTCTGTGTAAGAGATGCAAGTAGCAAAATTGCTTCAATAGGCCGAGCAATCGTGCAGGCAGCGCATCCTCGCATCCTTCTGGTCCCACTACAAATCGGTTTGGATGTTCAAATGCGCAGCATCTTGTCCAGTCCGAGTTTTTGGGGGATTCCTTGTATCACCATGGGTTTTTATGCTCGTATAGTGAAGTGATGAAGGTTGAAAGGAGCTCTTCAGTTGCACAGGATGCAGAAATACCAAGCTTGACCAGCGGCATTTTTCTACAATATTCTCGTGTAATGTTGACCATAATGTGAGAGGTATGGATGGAAACGGTACATTCCACTGTGTTGCGGTGGTACGATTGCTATGGTTACACCCAGAGCAAAATCATCAACTATTCCAAGAATGAAAGTCACATCTGACGATATTGCTACTGTTGGACAGGATTTTTAAAAATCATCACTTATTGTCAGAAAGAGATAGCCTCCAGTCTCTCTGCTCCCAGCCAATAACAAACCCAAAATGTCAGAGAGGTCCAGATTCATGCACCTCATGTGCAAGGGAGAACATCCTGGTGCATCATCGGTTATGTTTCTCCCCACTCATACCCAGTGGTCACGTTTGATCAGTCATTATGGTGGAAGGCACACACCGTGGTGGAGAGTTTGCCAGAATTGCGGCCGGCTCGCATTAGTCTAGGAGGTTTCAATACAAAAATGGGCTTCCTGGAATCCATTGTCCACATGATGAGTGGATCTGGCCTTCAGGAGCTGTTGGAAGTGGTGCGTGCCAGCAACACAGTGGGACACGTGCCCTCAGGAAAAGCAGCGAGCCGTGCAGTTCGAGGTCATTTGATGCTGCACTGAACATGGATCTTCCACAGTCTTCAGTACCTACCAAACTCGATGCAGGATTCCACTCTGGTGATGCTGAGGACAATCTTCTTCCCTCCTCGACAAGCCTGTTGGAGAGAATTCTTGAGCACTCGAGGAGAAAAATTGGAGACAGAGCAAAAAAAAAAAGAGGTTCAGACGGCGAGACTTTGGTTTCAACATACTGAAACGACAGATGCCCAACGCAGATTCATCAAGGCGGAAAGACTTGGCAATCGGGAACTTCATGTCCCCACGTCTGCATGATCGACACGCTGTTTTTCTCATGGCATCTGGAAACGAATTTTAAATCCTTTGGGAAAAAAAAAACTAATCGTATTTATCACTTTCACCAGATTAGAATTGTGAAATTTAAGGGGCTAGGGGGGTAAACCATCCTCTTAAAAAAAGTTCCACGAAACAGATGGTAGATTTTTGAAACGATCTAACCAGATGCCTAACGAATCAGAAAAAAACAGGTTTGAGAACTATTACAATTCGTTTCGGGTTACCCCACGATTCAGCAAAGGCATGCCGAACTAATAGCGAACGCAGTGAGCTTCATACTTAACGCGTGCACGTGAGAGAATAGGAAACAACAACAACAACACAATAGCCCTGGCTATTTGGAATCCGTGTCGTAAGCTATGACTTTTTGCTTCCGGTTGTTGTTAAATGCTGTGCGGCGCTTACATGTACCACGGTCTAGTTGGCAAGTCTACAGTTGTGAACAAGTTTTATGTAAAGTCAGAAGCGAACGTAAGAAGAATTCTACGTTCGCTTCTTGACTTTGCCTATTCCATATCAGTATTTACATACAGTACATTATAAAGCCTGGGGGTGTGGACCCCGAGAGGAGCTTGCCACACCTGTGTGTGTGCAGCACACATCGACACAGACTCACCTGGCACTTGAGTTTCATCAGCAGAGAATTGGAGAAACTCCCATCATCATCATCATCATATATTAAAATTCACAGGAGCTTGGGTCTCGATCTTCACCTGCGGGAAATCCTCAGGTCGCGTACGCCTCCACAGCCTTCCCTGCAGAACAGTTCCAAGATCCATTTTGTCTCGGGACAGAACGGTCCGCACGGTTATCGACAGAAGTAAACGACTCAAAGCAGCCAAGGACCATTTAGTGATTGAGGGGTCGTTCACAAAGTACGTACTTTATGGACAAACTACCCCCCCCATCCCCCACCCCCCTCTCCAAACTCAAACATAACACGTGACTCAAAAATAGGGATAAAGTGAAGTTCATCGTAAGACATTCTCGCACGATGCTCGATATGTCAAAAAGTGTAAATGGCACTTCCACGTCGGAGAACAATGCTTTGATGACGTCACGCGAGTGTGACGCTCCAGCAAACATCCACCCCACAAAAAGCGTCACGTAATTTGTGTACAAACCCCCCGAGAAGCAAACATTCGATCCCCTTCACACCTTAAAACGGACATTCCATGCAAACGTTCCGACATTCCGTACTGTGCGTGCAAAAAAGGGACTAAAGTACGTCCGCACAACGTACATATGTATGGACAAACTTCGCTCGTCGACGTCCCGAACATCGCCGAGCGGAGCCACTCTGAAGCTGTCGCCTTACTTCCGGGTTGAGATGGGTTCGTCGTTCGTCGATGTTGCAATTTTCTGTTTAAAAAAAAAAAAATGTGATTAACATTCAGACTCTCACCGAATGCGAGATACGTATTCACTTCAGACGGAAAAAAAATTAGCGGCGGCAACTATCTCCACATGAAGATGTAAAAAGCTGTGGAGAGACGGCGAATATAAATTAAAAAAAAAAATAACAAGCTTTATACACCGCCTAAAATGCAAACATGTTATTATTATTATTTTTTTAACATTTAAAAAAAAAAAATTTATTATCAAAAAGAATGTATAACTGATGGTGGGACAAATGGTGTGAGATTTGTCAGGATTAAAAGACACTAGTGCGTGTCCGTACGTGCATGGCCGTACGTGCAAAAAAAAAAAGAATTGTGACGTCAATCGTGATGTCATAGCAACGTGTCCTGTCATTGGTTTGGTAAATAAATGGCTACAACTTGGGAACCACTTGTCCGATTAATATCAAACCTTGAAAAGGCACATACTCAGGTCCCCAGCGTCATTTGTGACGTCATATCAAACGAAGAAGAAGAGTTGTGACGTCATTTGTGACGTCATAGCAACGTGTCCTGTCATTGGTTTGGTAAATAAATGGCCATAACTTGGGAACCGCTTGTCCGATTAATATCACACCTTAAAAAGGCACATCCACAGGGCCCCAGCAATTTAGCTGACAAGTTTCAATTACATCGGACCAGTGGTTGTCGAGAAACAGCGGTCACAGACAGACAGACAGACAGACAGACCCACAGAGATTGCTGGAATTATAGATAGACTAGTACGTGCCCGTAGGTGAGTACCAGTATGTGCAGCCTCTCTCTCTCTCTCTCAAACCTCGAAAAGGCACATCCGTGGGTCCCCAGCAATATTCCTGGCAAGTTTCAATCATGCAAAAGAAATAATAATAAATAAATAAATAAATAAATCGACATTAATTGTGATGTCATTCGTGACGTCATAGCACCGTGTTCTGTCATTGGTCGACAGGTAAATGGCCGTAACTTGGGAACCACTTGTCCGATTCATTTCAAACCTTGAAAAGGCACATCCGTCGAGAAACGGCGGTCGCAGACAGACAGACAGACACACAGACAGACACACACAGATTGCTGGAATTATAGATAGATGTTCCAAGTGTTTGAATGAACAGCTTGGGAATTTTTCTTTTTTTCAAGGTCTGAGGGAAGAGGCTGCAACCTGCTTGCTGAAGGACAAAAGACGTCACAGCATCAGCAAATATAATCAGCAAATCAGCAAGTCATCAGCTCTACCTATCATCAGCAAATATAATATAAAGGGGATTTCTCTGAGAATCAGAGGTTGTTCATGAACATAAGCAATAGGACTTGACGCAGAATGCTGCCTTGTCCTTTAACAGGGAGAGGAGCTTGGGCCTAGCCAGGCTGAGGCAGACGAGGTGGGTTCCTCGTCGCTCATTACCTGAAATATGATCTGGCCTGAGCCCTCTGGCCATCTGAGCTCCCTGGGGAGTAAACTATCAAAGCTACCCGGCAGTGCTCTGAATACTGTTATCCTCTTACCCCTCCCCCCCCCCCCGACAGTGACTGAACAACCCTCCTCCCTGTACACTGATCTCATGAGGCACCAGCTCTCATGAGGACACCTTGCGCATCCTCAAGGCTTGGGATGCCAGTCTGCACAGAAGAGTGGCACTAGCCTTCAACCATCATAAGGATGATGAGGAACATTGCGATTGAATGATGACAGAACATGTGGGGTCGGGCGTGGTGAGGGTGTGGGGTGGGTTTACCATGGGGGCTAAAATGTTTTGACACAAACAAAATTTACTCTTTGACTGTATGGATATATCTATATATTTTCATGATTAATGTGGTTGAAATGAACATTAACATTTAAAAATTTTGAGCATTGAAATTGGCCAAGATTATGTTTCTGGGCATCAAAAATGCATTGGCTTCTGGGGGCCGCTCAAGGCCCCCAGACCCCTCGCCGTAATGGATTCACGCCGTTGGCGCTCGCAACGCTGCGCTACACGCACCGTCACATCAACCAAGTTCACCTCTTTTCGCCTCATCGCTTTTGGACCTCTGGCTACGCCCTTGAGGAGATGAAAGGATTCCATTGAGTGCCACGTGCTGGCCACACGAATAGAGCAAGTCAGTGAGCCATGTTTGGAGTTGGTCTTGGATGAGCTATCTCAATCCGAATCCGAAATGATGGTGAGGTCATTGGAGAGAAAAAGGAAGCATTTGAAGTCCATGATGATGGATTCCATGACCTTGCTGATGATTAGCAATAGGACATGAAGAATTCAAAAGGGCATGTGGTGAGGGAAGAGTATTGATAATGGTGGATTTTAACTTGCCAGGGATAGAGTGGGTCCAGGAACAGGCAAAGGTTAGAGCGGATGAGGATTTCCTCGATTTAGTCCAGGATTGCTTTTTAACCCAGTTTGTACATAAGCCCACTGGGGGGAGTGCAGTGCTGGACCTCCTTTGAAGTAAAGATCCCAATATGGTGGAGGAGATGGAGGTCGGGGAGCATTTAGGAGCAAGTGACCATAACATTGTATGTGGAAAAGATTCTGTTAAGGGTTAGAGTTCAGGATAGTAGGGTAAGGCTGTTAGATTTCAGGAGGGCAAACTTTGAGGGTATGAGGAGAGAGTTTGGTGATGTAGATTGGGAGACTCCAACAACAGGACAATCAGCATCAGAGAAATGGGAAACCTTCAAGGACCAAATGTGTAGAGCGCAGAGTAAGTACATTCCAATGAGGTGTAAAACTAGAAGCATAAAGAGACCAGGGTGGTTGCAGCAGTGAGATAAGGAATGCTATTATGGAGAAACAGAAGGCATTTATTAGGTTTAAAATAACAGGACTGGGGTTACACTTATATTACTATCAAAGTAAACAGAGGCAAGTTAAGAAAATAACTCGGCAAGCCAAAAGAGAGTATGAGAAGGACATGGCTAAGAATATTAACATAAGAGCAAGGCTTTATTTTAGTATATCAGGGGAAAAGAACAGGTTAGGACCAGTGTGGGCCCATTGAGGAATAGCACCGGGAGAGTGGTTGGTGATGAAAGTGAGATGGCTTATTATTAAACAGGTATTTCACTTCAACTTTTACACAAGAACAGTCAGGAGAATTGCCAATAGCTGAGAGTATCTCTCAAGGAGGGGAGAAAGGGGTTTTACAGAAATCCAGGTTGGAGTGGAGGAAGTAAAGGAACAGCGAGGTAATCTAAGAGTAGATAATGTGGTGTACTGATAGAAGATGCTTAGCAGGCAGACACGAGCGGGGGAACAGTCGAGCCGGGCTGTGTTGCACAAGCGCGAGCGCGGGCGTACTTTGCCTGCGGCTCTCCTTTATTACGTACTCCGCACACTCACACGCCGAGCGACTACTGCATTCCTACAACGCCTCAGGCGGCGCGCACTCCTTATATTCCTTGCAGACACGATGACCACGATGACCCCTCCTCCCATCATCATGCCCTGCCCTGCATGGCCGCAGGCTACACCACACTCCTCCCTCCTAAAACTATGATTATTAAATGATCACCATCATAATAAGCATAAACAGCACGAAGGACTACGGTATAATAGTAGACAAGGCACAAAAAATGAAAACAGTGAAGTATAACAGCACATCACATCATATAATGCGTGGAAGCGAGCTATTGGAGAAGCACAGCAGCAATACGCAGCGAAAACGCCCCCAGGCGGCTCATGCTTACATGGCCCTCGGCGAGGTCGCGGCGACCTCCCGAGCAAACAAACCTCCCCCGGCACCATCAAACGCCTCCGGCCCACAAGGCGGCACACCTCCCCCCAGGCAGACCTGAAGCAGATAAACATTCCGAGGTCGGAAGCCCGCTGTCTGGAAACGGTGGCGCCAGCGCCAGACTCGATGGACCTTGGATGGGGGTGCTGAACAGCGCCGCTGGCTGGACGCAACCAATGCTCCATAACAACCCACGCACCACAATCAGTTGAGATGCCAACGCCCGTCGAAACGGCCTTGAGCGAACACCGAGAGCTGCGCCCCCGGCGCCAGGCACGTCTGACCTTGCCGCAACCAGAGGTGGGGGTAACGCCGACCAAGCTACCAGTCCTGGCTCCGAGTCGATCTCCGAGACCCACACGGCAGTTAGACGGTAGCAATTCCATTTAAACCACACTTCAACCATAAGCTCGTTATAAATCAATAGGAATAACATTTGAACCATTGCAAACTCATTTTTCCGTACAGCGCGTTCTCTTGATAAAATCCCAGCACCCGACAAAACAACTACCCATGGCCTGGGGCAACTGGAGGCCAATAAACCCTCTTTATTCGCCCCCACCTCTCCCAAAGCCCCCACATTACATTGATCATAATACAAATCCCATCGATTGATCTCAACCAAACCCACTCTCACACGGGAACTGCTGGCATTTATTTCAACAACGTTAAACCGCATCACTCGAGCAATGAAAAACAAATATGCAATGAACAGCAACCCACAACCCACATCACGAGTCCGCCTCTTGGTTGTTGCCTCGATGTTGTGACTCGCGACTTCCTTTAACGCCACGGGCTCACCGCAACCCGTTGAAGCTGCTCGAACAACACCGCACCTCGCATCATGCACGCAGCCGACGCGCGAGAGCCCATCGCGAGAGCTGGCACGGCTCCTGCTGCTCCCGAACCGCACACCGCCGTTGCAGGCAGCAACGAACGGCCGCTCCCGTTGCATCGACGCGGCTCCCGCCGCCAGAACCTCGCCCTCGGTACTCGACGAAAGCATCGAAGAGAGCACCGGCACACCTGAAGGTACGAACTGGAGATCCAGCCCGAGGTGCGCCAGCCAGTCCCGACCCAAAAGGACGGGCCCTCCCCTCGCACCACAAACACCGTGAGTAGGGCGCTTCGCCCCCGGTAAAGCACCGAGACGTCGGGCGCTGCAAGCGGCGCAACCGCTTCGCCGGTGTACGCGCGCGATGCGCGGGCAGCACGAGTGGACTCAATTCGACACCCGATCAGTGCCCCGATCACTTCGACATTCACTGGCATCGGTCCTGTCACCGTAGGACCAACTGAAACCAGGCTCAACATGGGCAGCATCTCCCGCTTCGGGTCGCTGGAATCTCCGTGCTCAGGCTGCAAAACTCGACCCGGGGCGTTACCGTGCACGCCATGCACTGAACACCATACCGGCGGTAGGTCTTGACCCGGGACGGAAGGATCGCTTCGCACACCGCCATCTATGACTGCAACGATGGGCGATGACCCTCGGCCCACACACCGTAGACGACCTCGAGTGCTCAGACCGCCGTCCGAGTGATTGCATTGCAACGCTCGCCCACGACCCGCGCCGCAGACCGTGCGCGTGGCCGTGCGTGCCTGGCACATTGCGCTGACCCCCGGACCAGCTGCTGTGCCCCGACCATCGAGACCCCGGACATTCTTCAGAGCTCGCGCGACGTCCCACGCCACGTTCGAGCCGAACCGCGTGTCCTCGTTCTTTAGCCGTGGCTCTGCAGAAATCATTCCCCCGATCTGACGTGCCTCAATAAAACGAACACTGAGCGCGGCCGTTGCCCACTCGATGTGGCCGAAGTCGATTCCGACGAAGGCGGGCACGCGTTCGTGCGCCGTGCACTGACCTTCTGCCATGCTCGTGCTGGCGAGACCCTTGGCTCCGTAGCCTGGAACCGCACTGGTTATCCGCTGCCGCCCTGCACACGCCGATCCGAAGATCCTCGTCAGCCAACTGTGGTGTACTGATAGAAGATGCTTAGCAGGCAGACACGAGCGGGGGAACAGTCGAGCCGGGCTGTGTTGCACAAGCGCGAGCGCGGGCGTACTTTGCCCGCGGCTCTCCTTTATTACGTACTCCGCACACTCACACGCCCAGCGACTACTGCATTCCTACAACGCCTCAGGCGGCGCGCACTCCTTATATTCCTTGCAGACATGATGACCACGACGACCCCTCCTCCCATCATCATGCCCCACCCTGCATGTCCGCAGGCGACACCACAGATAAGGCTCCAGGTCCAGATAATATGCACCCAAGAGTATTGATGGAGGTGGCTGAGCAGGTAAGCGAGATGTTAACGGATATTTTCAATAGCTCACTGGAGTCAGGACAGGTACCGGAGGATTGGAGAGCAGCAAATATAGCACCATTATTTAAGAAAGGATCCAGAGAAGAATTGGGGAAACTATAGACCTGTTAGTTTGACTTCAGTTATGGGGAAGGTGTTGGAGACATGAGTTAAGGACCAGTTGAGGAACCATTTAAACAAATACAAACTAATTAAAGGTAGTCAGCATGGGTTTACCAAAGGTAGTTGCTGTTTCACAAATCGAGTTATATGAAGCTGTGTCTGCTTGGGTGGATGAGGGAAAGGCAGTGAACATAGTATATCTAGACTTTAAGAAGGCATTTGATGAGGTACCACATCGGAGGTTGTTCGCCAAAGTGAGGGCTTGTGGAGTGGCTGGTCGGGTAGCTAATTGGATTGCAAACTGGTTTAGTGGTAGGAAGCAAAGAGTGGCTGTGAGTGGGAGGATGTCTTGCTGGGAAGATATATAGTAAGTAGTGGGGTATCTCAGGTATCTCAGTAGTCAGACCATTACAATTCATCATTACAATCAACGAGATGGCAATACGCCGATTCTTACTCGCTATATTACTAATAAAGGAAAAAAATATTTAAAAAAGAATAAGGGTTATAAGCCCAAGTAAACAGGAATATATATATGAAGCTGCTCTTCTGCTCTTGCTCACCCTGTCTCTGTTGTATTCACCCTCTCATTTGCTCAAGGTCATCCGCCATCTGCTTGGAAATCAGCAAACATTACCACCCTTAATAAAAAAAAACAAGTGCAAAAACAGATCCCTGCAACTACAGACCAATCAGCCTTCTCCCAATCATCAGCAAGGTTATGGAATCCATCATCACTTCAGACATGAAATCCTTCCTCTTCTCCAATGGCTTGATTTCTGATCATCAATTTGGTTTCAGACAAGGTCACTTTACCCTGGATATGCTGCTTCTGCTCTCCCAACAATGGATGGAGGTCCTCAATGCCAGACATGAAATCAGAGCTGTATCCCTGGACATATCGCGTGCTTTTGACACGGTCTGGCACCCTGCCCTGCTCAGCAAACTCTCTTCCTATGGTATTGTGGAAGAAAAATAATGATATTCATGTACTATCAATTATAATTGTTGCTGGTACTTTATATATTTAATTTTTATGCTTTAGTCAAATTGGCTGTCAGTAATGTTTCCCTTTATCCGAGTCTTTTGACCTATATATTGATAAATTCATGTGTTACTTTGAAACAGGGTGACCAGGTTTATAATACTGCAAACTTTTGCCGCGATTGTGTCATTCTCTCCCTTCCACCCAAAGTGGACACGTATTGCAGTTTTGAGTTATTTTGCCTAATGCTTATCAGCTAATTCTGAAGTTGAGTTGCCAAATGTCTCACCCTCCCATTCTTTGGAATGTCAAATTATATATAAGAAGAATTGCTTCAGGCTTCTGTTTAAGTGAATCATTCAATGTTCTTCCTCCGTATATACGAAATTTAAGATTCTCCTTTGGAATGCTGATCCAACTTGTGGAAATTGAGTTATTTTCCAACACAATTTTGGCACCCGAGATGGGACCTGAAACCCCCGGCAGGACTAGGAACAGCATCATCTGGCATAACAGCAAGCAAGTGGCCACTTACTAAGATGTTTGCTCTTACTTCAGATCGGATTCTGCATCTCTCAGCTGAACGAGTAACGTGGTTCTCTATTGATAGGAGAGGTATACAAAGGAGAACCTTTAGTGACAGGCCGAAGAAAATTAAGCGGTTGGAGACCATTTAAGATTCCAGGGTTCCCGCTTGGCATTCAAGTGTTTTTATAGAGGTCAGGGATCTCTTAACAGAGAGTTGAAGTCTCTGCCGTGCACAGAGAGGGTTAATGCCCCTGCTCGCTAAAAAGTTCAAGTCCCCAAGGGAGAGAATGAATAAATGTTATGAATGTTTGTTGAGTTCCCTCTTTGGATTTCTGTTTGTCCATTGTACTCACTGGAAGTTCGCTTGCTGTAAAACTCTTGCATTGTTATTGTGTAGAGGTGTTACGGATTCGTAAATCCGATAGTTTTGTATTCAGGAGTTACCTCTTTGGATGGATTTGTGAATCTTATGTGATTGGAAATGTTCAGTTTTGTGTTAAGGACATAAGTTGGGGGTTCCAACCTGGAACTCTTGCATGTTTGTATTTATATCTGATTTCTATATGCACTGATTTGCATTGATCTGCATGTAGTACGAAACGAGTGTTGAAATGGTACGTGTGCAAGTCCAGTAGATTTCACTGGAATAAAACGTGCTCTGTTGTGTGTTGTGAACTGTGAAGCTTATGGGAATGAATAAGTATGGAAAGTGGAGATAAGGATTGGTCGTCATCATACACTGTCAAGATTCTGGATGAGGCGAAGTGCACACGCCAATTCCAGAGGAAAAACGATGATGACTGACTCTTCACACGCTGTTGCATCTTTGGCGTGGACACAAATAACTGGGTATATGTAGGCTTGTATTGAAAGACAGAGCCCTGACATTGTGGTGCAGTCTAATTGGAGTGCAGGGCCAGATGTCATTGAGAGTGTTTTAATACCAGATAGAGAGGTGGTATATGTGAATTCGATCTTGGTGAAAATCTGAATTAGATATGAATGTGAGCTCGATAAGGAACTGAAGAATACTGTACGATGTCATACACGACTGTCTTGTTCGAAATGAAATTGCATCAACGAAGGAATGAATCAATTGAATGTGAAATTTCAGGCAGAGACTTAAAGCAGCCTGTGTTTGAACTTTTCTGGTAGTGGTTTGGTTGCTCGCTCATGACCTGGAACAGAGGGATGTTTGTTGTTTGTGTTGTTGATCCCTTACATCATGGTCATTACTTAAAATGATCCCTCAGATATGTGCACATGTGTTTCAGTGTGGTTTTGAATATTCCCACAACTGGGAAGGCAATGAGACCACTTCGGCTTGGGGCCACTTGCTTGGTGCTGATAACGCAAAGGTCACGAATCTTTCCCTGCACGGGCCAACACTGAACTGGAATCTCTGTGCTTTCCCGGCAGGAAAAGACATAAATGTGTGTGCCGTGCCTCGGATAGACGCTGAAGCAAGTGTCAAAGCTTTATTTAAGAGCCATAGGGATCTTGGATAAATTATGAAATAACAACTGTGAATGTAAAATATATTCTGAATGGGAGTCCATTTAGGAGACTGGCTATCGCCGGCATTATGAAACAAAATTAATTAAAAAGCACTTTGTTCAGTACTTAAATTGATGAAAAGTGGGAATTTGCCTCCAATTATTCAGTCCAGCAAGCTGAGGTCTTACAAGCAGCTGTTAGTACTGCTGGACGAGATTTATGGGTACTGAAACCTCCTCATTCAATTCATATGCGGATCCATAGGGGGAGGGGGGGTAATACCCCCAGCCCCACAAATGGCCCCAAAATGCGAGGCTTTGTTCTGTGACCGAGTGTGACCCAAGAAAATTGGGTTAAAATACAGGACAAAGACATGTAACAAGCAACACACTCAGCAAAATAAAAAAAGCCTTTTGATCTGCAAGCTTGTCTGCCAAGGTCAACTGCCAGCACGAAGAGCAGAAAGAAAAACATCTCTGGTGGCTTTATATGGGCCTCAATTCGTGAGGTTAATTCATGGATCAGACTTAATTGGACAATTTTGTTTATTTTCACAATGATAGACCATCAAGTTGTTTAAGTGAAATTGGATAAAGAATGCACTCCAAAGCTGGAGTTTGAACCTCATGGTCATCTGGAGTAGCCAATCAGGGGAAGAGGGACCAGTTGGGTGCTAACTGCAGGTTCAATTCCTGCCATGCTTTCCCCACAGCAAGGTTTAACATTATTTGGGGGAAAAGCTGGTGAAGGTTCCAAAAGAGATAGCTCCATGCATGGACGGAGTGTTTTGAGCTGCAATTTGGAGTGCCATTCGCCTGGTGACTCAACTTTGACAAATTACTTGTCAATTTTTGCTATGGCTGTTTTAAAACAGAGGTTTAAACTGTATCTATTTGTTTTGATAAAGGAATGGATTTGTATTTAAAAGGTCAGAGGAAGTGATTAGATGGCTAGATTGTGTGTGTTGTGATATTGTAGCATTTTGCTGTATTGGTGAGAGAGAAGTGGATAAAAGATGGATAATGTCAGAGATTAAAAATGTTGATGGAATTCTCACTAGTGATGAGAGTGGTTGGTTACACATTATTTTTCCGAGATTTTTCAGCTCCATTGACCATGAAAGAAATGGATGCTCATCAGATTGATGAAACAAAATTAGCATTTGGTATAAATAAACTGTTTGGAGAAATTTTGTATTTCTAAACTATGTTGGCAAGTTTTGTCCCCAAATGTTTCCAAATGGACGCTCTGCAGCCAAACTGTGGTCCGCAGCTAGGCAACTCGATGTCAAGGCTGAGCAGCGTGGATCTCTTACTATGGGGGAGTTCGCAGAGCTGAGAGCCCGAGAAAGACTTCCAAAATAATTACCCTGTGACGACAATGATAGTCATGCTACTTGTTTAATTACTCCTGTTAATTAGTGTAATTATAACAACCTAGCTTTGAATTACTGTACCAGTGTGCTTTAACCTGCTTGGTCATGATGGGGATACTCTTATGGTCAATAGGACCAACAAGTGATACTCGTGATAATGTTTGCATGCACCGGGTTTGTTGTCACATGCATAAACATAGGGAACAGTTAGTAACTCATGGAAGTTGTGTACGGTAACTTAGTTAATTACTTTCAGACTCAGCTCATGATAAAAAAAAGAAAAAAATAACTCATTGAGAACCTGGAGGCACAAGATTTTTGTGTTCCTTGTGTCTTTTTCTCCATTACAATTAATAATGGTATTAATATAAAGTTTTGTTTTGGAATTACAAATTCAGAAACCTTTATCATATAAGTCTCATAATCCTAATTTAAATGTATTGGGGTCTTCAAGTGACAGAGTATTCTCCTAATTTGTTTTTTCCTAATTTCTTCTTGAATGGATCGAAATTTGTGGAGTCATTAGAGTCCGCATCTTTAAAACCAGTAATTTGGGACAAATGTGAATGATTGGTTATATCACAGTAAGGTACACCATTAGTTATAACTATTGATAATTATTGATAATTTGTATTGAGTGATTGATATATTATCAATCACTGGAGCAATGGACCTTGTTGATCTATTAATTGAGGGTAGAAAAAAGCTACTAAGAATTGAATCGAGATAATATATTAAGTTCAGGTACTAAAACATAATATTTAAGGACGGTCTCTGTTCCTAAATTGATCGACAGATTGGTCAACATTATATATTAGGAATCATAAGTTAACAGTAAGGGAAAATCAAGTTATGAGGGAAAACAGCATGGTATTTACATAACCATGTTATAATGCAGAATGGCTGGAAGAATGGCAAGACCAACAGCAATTATGAAATCAATTAATGGAATTAGGAATTGTACCATGGATTGTAAACGCCTCCATATTTTGTGGAAAGACAAAAAAAAAAAAAAGCAAAAAGGATTAACAAGAATCATGCTGAGTACAGAAGGCATTAGCATGTGAAATTAATGTTAAATCGGTCAGAGTGTAAAAATTATATTATTTAAAATAGTGCAAGACGCCACAAACCATTAAAATATGACCTGTTTTATTTGTTTTCTGATTAATTGGACAGGTACATGATTTTTGATCAATTGGTACTTCTTGTATATTCACTTAAGTAAGTTGAGGTATTTCTAACACTGACTTGACCATCCTTCCTCAGTACGGAGGTGCGAAGTTAGCTGCAATAAATAATGGCAGTTGCTCTGGAACTGCTTGTGCATGAAAATAGAAGAAGAAGAAGAAGAAGAAGAAGAAGAAGAAGAAGAAGAAGAAGAAGAAGAAGAAGAAGAAGAAGAAGAAGAAGAAGAAGAAGCTAACTTTCATAATTATTGTACAGATGATGGAATATTTTTCTTGACTGGAAGGGATTTTTGAAGGATGGTGAAAAGAATTGTTGATTGCAAATTAGAACCCTGATAAAACCTGCTGCCCTTTCTACATGGAAAGAGCAAATGAGATGAGTGTTTTTGAGTGTACATTCAACTGAGATATCTATATATTTTTAGCATGTCGTTTAGGTTGAGGAGGGGGGGGGGGAGAGGAAAGGAAAAGGTAAAATTTTGATATGAATGTTATGCACGTAAGATGCTTAACCTTGATTTTGTTTGTTTCAGAGTGTTGAGAGCAGTTAAACTATGCAGTATACGATTTCGTCCAGTAAAGCTTTGGAAGAACTTCCACCGAAAGACTGGATGATGGGGAGAACCCATCGAGAAAAGGAATGTCTTACTTTGAAACAGGGTGAGCAGGTTGATAACACTGCAAACTTTTGCCGTGATTGTGTTACTCTCTCCCTTCCATCTATAGTGGACACGTATTGCAGTTTTGAGTTCTTTTGCCTAATGCTTATCAGCGAATCCTGAAGTTGAGTTGCCAAATGTCTCACCCTCCCATTCTTTGGATGTCCATATTATATATATATATATATATATATATATATATATATATATATATATATATATATATATATATATATATATATATATATATATATATATATATATATATATATATATATATATATACATATATATATACATATATATATATATATATATACATATATATATATATATATATATATATATATATATATACATATATATATATATATATATATATATATATATATATATATATATATATATATATATATATATATATATATATATATATATATATATATATATATATATATATATATATATATATATATATATATGAAGAATTGCTTCGGGCCTCTTTTTCAGTGAAGTCCATTTGAATGTTTCAGTGAATCATTCAATGTTCTTCTTCCTTTTTTACGAAATTAAAGATTCTCCATTTGTATGTTGATCCAACTTGTGGAAATTGAGTTATTTTCCACCACAGTATCCAAGGCCATCTCCACTCATGACTCATAGACTTCCTCTCCTGTCGCAGCCAATGTGTGGCCCTAAATGGAGTTCTATTATCTCCTCTTCCTGTCCAGGCTGGAGTTCCTCAAGGTAGCGTTCTGGGCCTTGTTCTTTTTCTAGTTTTCATCAATGATCTCTCCGACTCTCTGGAAAATCCTGTTTATCTCTTTGCTGATGACTCCACCCTCTGTCGTACCATCTGTTATCCCTCAGACTGGCAAGCAGCAGCTTCTTCGCTCTCTGCAGATCTGGATGAAATCACAAACTGGTCCAACACATGGAACATGTCTTTCAATCCTGACAAATCTCACTCTCACTATGTCTCTCCGAAAGGATCATTTAGAACAGCCCCCCCCCACTGCACACCCCATTTACTTTCTCAAAAATCCTCTGGAAGAAGTCCTTTCATTCAAGCTTCTGGGTCTCACTATCTGCTATGATCTTTCCTGGGAAAGCCACATTTCGAACCTAGCCTTCAAAGCCAGTCACCAACTGGGAAACCTCCATTGTGCAAAGTCCTTCCTCGGCCCACCTGAGCTCTTGACTACATACAAATCTTTCATCCACAGCCTGATGGAGTACTGCTCTCTCGTCTGGGCTGGTGCTCTTGCCTCTCACCTTTCTCAGCTTCTCACTGTAGTAACCAATGCATTTAGGATCATTGCTATCTCCCGTGGTGAGACTGAATCTTTGGGTTTCTCACTCTCACTGCAGGCAGGTCGGTGGTCTTTCTGTCTTCTACCATCTCCTCTCCGGTCTCGCCCCCCGCTCTCTCTGCCATTTGTCCCCACCACATTTCCGCAGGGCGCTCAAGGTCCGCCAACAACCCCCTTCTGGTAAAACTAACAAAATCACAAATCACTGCTCACCTTCACTCTTTCATTCCTCTGTTTTCCCACCTTTGGAATTAACTCCAACACTCTCTTCAATCCCATTCTTCCCTCCAGGCCTTCAAAACAGCAATTTACCACCACTTCTTGTCTTCCCCCATCCAAAACCACGATCTTTTCTACCCCCATTAATCCACCCCAAACTCATCTCCTCTCCTTCAAATTCCCTGCTTTCCTTCCTGAAAGTCCCTGTGGTGTCCATGTTGTTTACCCCATGTTCCCCGCCCCATCCCTCTCCCTTTCCCAGATCCCCTCATGTCTCTGTTCCCCATTGTTTTGTCCTTCCCTCTCCTGCCCCTCTTGTCTCATGCCCCCCTTGCTGTGTGTTGTGTGTTAGCTTTCATATAAGCCTTGACAATGTATACAAAAATATGTATATATTTTTGGCCTGTCTGTTTGTCTGTCCTTTAAGCAAGTGCAAACCGTTTTACGCGGAGTTACCAAATTTGGCAAGGGAACCTCTTATGTGATGACAAATGTGAATACAGAGTCGGTCAGCCTGTCTGTTTGTTTGTCTGTCCTTTATACAATGGAAAACCGTTTGACCTCGAGCTATCAAGAAAGGAGTGCGTAGTGCATGGGATCTGCAACAACACGGCATTTGACTGTACCTGGAACATGCACAAGTGTTTGATTTGGTGCAATTCCACATTTTGGTTCATTTCTTCAGTCCCATCATTTTCTGCCACATCAGGTCCCATCGTGTGCGTAATGGTTGTTACCAGGAGCTAATGTGGCAATGTTTTTTTTTTTGCAGTTTTCGAAAATCCCAACAACTTTACCATGCCACCAAAGAAACGGGCAAGTTTGGGCAGATCTACATCAGCAGCCAGAAAAAAAACAAGAAGCCCGGAAGCAGGAAAGCTCACAAGAAAGACAATCACATCTTGAAGCTGTCTGAGAAAGTGTACCAGCTTCTGTAGCAACATTAACTTTGCAAGAAACACAATCCCCTCAGAAAAAAAAAACAACTCAAATTCACTCTTTTGTGTTACACTTTATTTTATTTAAACTGGGGGAATAATGCGAAATTTATCCCGGGCAATGTTGGGTACCTCAGCTGGTCGAATATATTTTGCTTTGACACTCCCAAGAAGAAACCACATAACCTTTCTAAAGCACACCCGATCATATAAAAATAACTAATTGCTTTAGAAAGAGCTACGAGGGTAAAGGAAAACGCAGTTGCTCGTATGCTGCTGAGGTTAAAAGTTGAAACCTCCACCACAGTGCCACACACCACTGGGTCACGCACCATGGGCCTCGGTGCGAGTTCAGTCCGAGCACCCACAAATACCGTGCACCGCATACATGCACAAACACACATACACACATCCACGAAGAGTCCCTTTACAAAGCTAAAGCTACCCATTCTAAAGCTACCCACGAGATAATGGTGGGTGGTTACACCTACTATTGGTCTGGTCGCTCTGATGGTTACCATACCCAAGGAGTTGCTGTAGCTGTGTCCAATAAGCTGACCCCAATGATAATTGAGGTAACACCGGTCAACGAGCGTATTATGAGATTAAGGATTCGTCACTCCTCAGGTGTCATTTCCCTGGTCTCTGTTTATGCTCCGACTGAGGCGAGTGATCTCACCGTGAAGGATGCATTCTACGCCACGCTCGAGTCTGTGGTTCATCAGTGCCCCAGACGAGATACACTTCTTGTCTTGGGGGATTTCAATGCATCGACAGGAACTGATAGGGATGGTTATGTTGGTCCCCATGGGTCAGGAACTATGAACCAGAATAGCACTAAGTTCCTTGACTTTGCAAGAAGTCATGGACTTAGGGTGGCTGGTTCATGGTTTCAGCGCCCACAAGCTCATCGCTGGACTTGGTATTCCAACGCTGGCGGTGTGGCAAAGATGATTGGCCATGTCCTCATTGACGGTCGTTGGAGGATGATCCAGAACTGCAGGGTCTACCGGAGTGCTCAGTTCCTCAATACTGACCACAGGCTTGTTGTAGCACCTCTAAAGCTGCACCTTAAATCCTGGAGAATGGTACCATCCCAGCAAAGGCTGGATGTTGGCAAGCTCAGGGATGAGAGAGTAAGCTGAGGAGTTTGCAAACAGGCTGAGTGGACACTTGGGGGGTCTGGGTACTTTGGGGGGTCCTGAAGAGTTGTGGAGTGCCTTCAAGACCACCGTCCTTGATGTTGCCGGTGGATGTCTTGGAGCTCACCGCAGGACAAAGAAGAATTTTGTCTTTCAAGGGACACTGGATAACATTGACCAGTCACAGGGCCAGGCTGAATGGCAGACCTGAGCTGTTCAGGGAGCTGAGGCGTAAAACTGTACGTGCACTGAGGGTGGACAAGGAGGCCTATGTGCGAGGAATCTGTGAGGGGGTGGAGCATCACCTGTGGACAGGTGATTCTCGTCCCGCTTACAGGGGAATTCACGCATTGCGTTCATCCAAGCCCATCCCTCGGAGCATTGCAGTTAGAGCAGAGAGTGGTAGGCTCTTGACACAGGAGTCTGAAGTGAAGGACCGTTGGGCCGGTTACTTTGAGCGGTTGTACCAGGCTGATCCCCCAGCTGCCGAGTTGGACGTCAAGGGTGTTACAATCCCTGTTGCTGACCCTCGAATCAATTGTGGTCCACCTTCGCTTGTGGAAACACGGGCTGCGGTGAACCAGTTGAAACGGGGCAAAGCTCCAGGGATCTGTGGCATCCATGCTGAACTTCTCAAGGCTGGTGGAAATGCTGCACTCGTGTCGTTGCATGCAGATTTGTGCTCTGCCTGGAACACAGGCATCATCCCAACTGACTGGAAGAGGGGCCTTGTTGTCCCTCTCTGGAAAGGGAAGGGTGATCGCCAAGACTGCAACAACTACCGAGGGGTGACGCTGCTCTCAGTGCCCGGCAAGGTCTTTGCTCGGATAATTCTTGATAGGGTTCGCCACCATCTGCTTGAGCACTAGCGTCCAGAGCAGTCAGGCTTTACACCAAAGAGGTCAACGATTGACCGTATCCTTGCACTTCGTGTCCTCACAGAACGCAGCCGAGAGTTTCGGCAGGGGCTGCTTGCAGCCTATGTTGATATCTGTAAAGCATTCGATTCAGTGAATCGGGATGTCCTCTGGAGGATTCTTGGTCTTCGTGGGGTGCCACCAAAACTGATCGATCTGATGTCTGAACTCTACTCTGGTACTGAGAGTGCTGTGAAGTGTGGTGGTACCATCTCTGACTTATTTCCAGTTGTTACTGGAGTTTGTCAGGGGTGTGTACTGGCCCCCACACTCTTCAGCACTTGTATGGACTGGATTTTAGGGAGGATGTCGGAGAGATCAAGCTGCGGTGCATCGTTTGGGAATGTCAAGATCTCGGACCTTGATTTTGCAGATGATGCAGTCATCTTTGCGCAGACTTTAGACATCCTCTTGGGGGCCCTCGAGGTGCTGAAAGAGGAGTCGGAGCCGCTGGGATTACGGGTTTCTTGGGTCAAAAATGAAGATCCAGGCTTTCGGTGACATCTTGGATGCTGCTGTCCTGTCTGTGTCTGTTTGTGGTGAGGATGTTGAGGTCGTGGAGAGATTCACTTACTTTGGCAGTGATATTCATGTCTCTGCTGGCTGTGAGTCAGAGGTCAATCGACGTCTGGGTCAGGCCTGGGGAGTCATGGATTCACTGGATCATGGGGTGTGGTGCTGCCGGTACCTGTGCGGGAGGACGAAAGTCCGAGTCTTCAGGTCCTTGGTACTTTCAGTCATGCTCTATGGATGCGAGACTTGGATTCTGACCAAGGATCTGAGACGGAGACTTAATTCCTTTGGTACCAGGTCTCTTCGGAGAATCCTTGGCTATCGCTGGTCGGATTTTGTGTCCAACGAGCGGTTGCTAAGAGAGACTCGGATGAGATTTGTTACCTGCATCGTCCGTGAGCGTCAGTTGCGGCTGTATGGACATGTGGCTCGTTTTCCTGACTCTGATCCTGCTCACCAGATTCTCTCAGCGAGGGAGTCTCATGAGTGGAGGAGGCCAGTGGGCCGACCACATGCCTCGTGGTTGCAGCAGGTTGACCATCATTTCAAGGAGATGGGGATGGGCCTGGCATCTGCCTGGGGGATGGCCAGACGGAGGCCCCTGGAGTACCGGCGGAAAGTGGACGCAGCGACACGCTGTTCTGGCACATGCTCCCATACCTGACCTGACCTGACCATTCATACCACGTCCATGTGTGCTGTCTCCGTACCTCTTCGTGCTGAGAGCAAACTGACCTTGGCATCGGGACACGAACCACGTCCATCAATCCACTATACTATGGTAGGGCACTCACCAAGTGGCTTACACACTCAATCAAGCACTCCAACATTAAGGTTGATCAGGACTGGCTGGCTTGGCAAGCGATAGCAAGCTGAATGGTAATGGGACATTACCCACAAAAACCAAATAAACATCGCCAATTTCTTAACATTTTCAAATTTCACTCCAAATTTCAAAAGTTATTTCATCCAAGTGATCCCATCCTCAAACAGAAATTATATTTCAATCATATACGTTCATGAGTCCATGAGAGTAGATCGTGGGAAATCACATTACAAAATGCATTAAATCGCTTCAAGCTCCAAATTTGAAAATGATAGCACTGACAAAAGCGTGATGTGAGTGAAGTGAAAATCAGGCATTCGATGATATGAGTGAGGAAAGTGGGGATAAAACAACATTTGAGTGCTTTATCGTTCAGAAACTGTTGCGGCCTTTGCCAAGTTAAGGCGTTGTTGAGCAGGCCGAACAAAATGGCGAATTAAGACCCCAGCGACGGAGAGCAGGCTGACCAAGGATGAGCCTTGATAAAGGATAATTAAATAATGCAGTTAATTATCACAGGTCTGCGACCAGAAAATTGTTTCATATTTATTGGGTGAATTTGATCAATTTTTACCTGCTGATTTCAAAAATGACAAAGAAAATAATTATCCTATCACGTATAGTTTCTTCACAAAATCGATCATTGCGTTTTACCGGTGTGCCCGAGTTTGATTATTGTGTTTTACTATTTTATTCTAATGTAATAAATATCCCCTTTCTCTAATCCCATTACTTTTTCTTTACAGATCTGTACATGATTGGAAACAATAATGGCTTCTAGAGGATGTGCAACCAGCCCAGACAAATTTTGTTACATTCGTGGCGAGTTTATGACTAAGAAACGTCAGAGATACATTACTTACTTTGTTAAAAAAAAAAATCTTACTATGCCTACTTTGGTGTGAAATTAGGAGATCAAGATAAGACATGGGCTCCTCAGAAGGTCTGCTCAATTTGTGTTGAAGAACTAAGACAATGGATAAAATGTACAAAGAAGTCTTTTCGGTTTGGGGTTCCAATGATATGGAGAGAGCCTAAAAATCACAGTGATGACTGCTACTTTTGCTCATGTAAGATACAAGGACACAATTCAAAGAGTGTGAAAAACATTGTTTATCCAAATCTCCCATCTACATTGCGACCTGTTGCCCATGGACCAGATGTTCCAGTCCCATCACCACCAGGAAACCTTGAAGACATACACTTATGTTCTGAGTCAGAAAGCAGCAACAGCAATGATGATGTAGACTTCAATAGTGGTAAAAGTGAAGAACCTCAACTATTCAACCAGTGTGAATTAAATGATCTAGTGAGGGACTTGGGACTTGCAAAGGCATCAGCAAAGCTTTTAGGCTCCAGACTTAAATCCAAGAGTCTTTTAGTTCCTGGTGCATCATTATCTTGGTATCGTAACCGAGAAAAAGTGTTTGTTCCGTATTTTGCTCAAGAAAATGATTTTGTTTATTGTAAAGATCCATCAGGACTAATACAAACGTTTGGCATAAGTTACAGCCCTGATGAATGGAGACTCTTTATTGACTCTTCAAAGAGAAGTCTTAAAGAAGTTCTTTTGCATAATGGGTATAAATATGCTTCCATCCCTGTTGGACACTCAGTGATCATGAAGGAGACGCATGAAAATTTGATGTTACTCTTAAACATTATTAAATACAAAGATCACAACTGGATGATTTGCGGTGACTTGAAGATTATTTGCATGGTACTTGGACAACAGTCAGGCTACACAAAGTTTCCTTGTTTCTTGTGTGAGTGGGATAGTAGAGCCAGGGACCTCCATTGGTCTCAAAAACAATGGCCAAGTCGGGATACGCTTACACCAGGGACAAAGAACATCCTTCAAGAAAGCTTGGTGAATCCGAAAAAGGTTCTTTTGCCTCCTCTACATATAAAACTTGGCCTGATGAAGCAATTTGTAAAAGCTTTGCTACAGGATGTAGAAGGCTTCAAGTATTTGCGTAGTAAGTTTCCTGCTCTATCAGATGCCAAGGTTAAAGAGGGTGTATTTGTTGGACCAGATATAAGAAAACTCGTCAAGGATGAAAATTTTGAAAACTCTCTTAGTGATCCTGAAAAAGATGCACGGATTAGTTTGAAAAATGTGATGAAGAACTTCTTGGGTCATTAAAAGGATCCAAACTACAAAGACATTGTGGGAAGAATGCCAGAAAGGTTTGAGGCCTTAAGATGTAAAATGAGCCTTAAAGTTCATTTCTTACATGCCCATTTGGATTACTTTCCGGAAAATCTAGGGGATGTGAGTGAAGAACAAGGGGAAGGGTTTCATCAAGATATGAAGGAGATGGAAAGAAGATATCAGGGAAGATGGAATGTCAGTATGATGGCCGACTACTGCTGGATGTTGCATCGTGAAAGTCCACCAAATGCTCACAAACGAAAAAGTTCCAGGTGTAGTTTTCAAGTGAGAAAGAAGAGATTTTGAGGTGCTGAACCTAAAGAAATGATTGGAGCACTTGTAAAGAATCTATTGTCTTACTTTTTAATTGCATTTGTGCCATTTCTCTTTGCTAAATAGAGTACCAAATTTATTTAATTAGTTTCATTATCTCTTACCATATGGGAATTTACCGAAAATTCTTGTATATTTCATCATCAATTTGTAAGAAAACCTTACGTGATGGAGAAAAACAGTTTTGATATTTCGAATTAGCACCCCAAAAATATATAAAATAACATAAAATTATCAAAACAATTTTTTTAAAGTTCCATTTTGCAGACATGTGATTATCTTCAATAGGGGTGTTTAAATTTACCCAAACACCCAATTTTCACTCATGCACTCCCCTTGGAGTTACCTTAGTATGCATGCAAAGTTTCAGGCTGTTAGATTTCATGGTTTTGGAGTTATGGAGGAGACACACACACGCACACACACGCACACGCACACGCAAACACACACACACACACACACACACACACACACACACACACACACACACACACACACACACACACACACACACACACACACACACACACACACACACACACACACAGACACACTTATTAACATAGAAGATGCATTGACAGTTTATCACTGCGATTTCATTCGCCCCATCATGACTGACAGTAAACTGCTCTCAACAACAAAGTTCGACTCCCGAACCAGACATGAACCGTCATCCCAGTGTTTACGGACATGGTGGTTCATCATTGTGTGTGCAGTCCCACGGATGAACGTTAAACCTGTCAGAGTTATTTGGAGGTAGTTAAACATCCCATTGTGTACTTCGTGAAGAGGAGGCGAGCCATCACCCGCACCCTGAACAAATTACAAATCCTTCCCTTACCAGCAGGGGGCACTGCATCAGCGGCACATCCGTGCTCCCAGCAATGATGCAAACGAAGAACCAAAGACTGCACACGAAATGAATGAATATCTGACTGCACTGCACCCACGACCCAACAACGAAACACAGACCAACAATCAACAACCACATGTCCACAACCTTCTGTGGTGCTGAACAGAATGCCGTGTTTCGGTCTCAGTCTTCTCTCCATATCCTCAAGACCCCTTGAGTAAGGTGTATCTTTCAGCTTGACATGTCGAACCTTCTTTTTTCGTCCTCGTTTTTATTGAGGGTTGAAGTTTTTGCGTGGAATATTTTTAAGATGGAAGAAATGCTGTGATAATACACGGTAGTGGGAATGAGAGAACGATCGAGAGGGATTCGAGAGAAGAGTTGTGAGGAAAGTGAAGAAGAAGAGTCGTGTGTTGATGAAGCGTGGATCCGTGTTCCCGGGACACGAACAGGGAAAGAAACATTCTCCAAGCGAGTTGTGAGTGGATCGAAGTGTTGTGAAGATTTATTGTGTTTAACATCTTCGTGAGTAGAACTAAAGCTCGTGATGTAGTTGGTGTTGTGCACGTGGTGCACGTTTCAACGTTTCCATGGTGAATGGTGTCTTTTTAATGTTCCACACAAGGGTCCAGTTCATGGAGTTACATTTGAACCACTAGAGGGCGAAGTTCGATGAAATCAAGGCCAGATTAGAAAGTTTGTCCACCATCATCATTCCGGGAAAAATTACATGTGAAGAACTTGAAAGATGGGGGAAAGCTGCGCTTGCTGTGGTTGTACCAACCGAAGGAGGAGAAACAGTGGAATTTCCTTTCATAAGTGAGTGGTATAGTAGAGTACATGACGTCACAGAGTACATAACGTCACAGAGTACATGACGTCACAGAGTACATGACGTCACAGAGTACATAACATCAAACGATAACTAGTTAGTCCTACTTTACTACCAGACCATACATGACAATTTGTAGGTGACAAAATGGGTTGGTTGAATCGAAAACGAGTTATTACTTGGCGGAAAAAAATTTCAACAAGTATGTTTGTCTGTCTGTCTGTCTGTCGGTTTGTGACGATTTTTGGTGACTGCTTTCAAGCAATCGTTCTGAAATGTTTTGTGTGTGTTGGTGACTGGCCAAGGACAGCAACGCTTAATTTTTTTACATTGGTGGATTTTTATAAAACAAATAAAGTATTGTACAGTACACTTCATATTGTATTTTTCTAAACTAGTGCGTGCCCGTACGTGCGTGCCCATACCTGCGTGACCGTATCTGTGTGGCCATACGTGCAAAAATTTTTTAAAAAAACTTTGAAACCGCGTGCCAGAAACAACAACCTGATTTTTATTGGTTGTTTCTTTTTTTTGTTTTTTGGCCTGTCTGACTTTGACTGTCTGATGTTTCTCTGGCTGTTAGGAAAACATGCACAAACTAGAGGGGGAGCACTCGGGAGAGTGCAAAACCTCCGCCGCCAATATTGCTTGGTCACTCAAGTGAACCTGATATCCTATTCATTCAATTTGACGTCAACAGTGCTCACAGTTATAGTTTGCAACTTTCCCTTTTACATACTCAATTCATTCGTCATAACTAGATTCCTTGAGACAGAAATTGATTTTACGTAGGTATATCCACCTGAAGTTCCAAAATCAGCCGTAATTATAATTTTGGCATGTTTTTTTTTTTTGTTGGAAATCACTTACAACATGGAGAAATGCAAAAAAAAAAAAATCGAAATTTTGTTGAAAAAAAAGTTGCAAAATTTTTTTTTCTCGAACAATTTCTTTTTGGGGGGGGGGGGTGGAAATCACTTAAAACATGTAGAAATGCAAAAAAAAATTCAAATATTTTTTCAAAATGGCCGCCATAGCAGCCATATTGGATTTTGGACCAAGTCCAAAATCTAATGGCATGATCCTTGGACCATACCGAACCCCCCCCCCCACCAAGTTTCGTCGAAATCCGTCGAGGAGTTTTTCCGTAATACTGTTCACAAACAAACAATCAAACAAACAGACAGAAAGGGGTGAAAACAGTAACCTCCGATCTTCGATGGCGGAGGTTAACAAAAACGAAAATAGTTTAAGAAAAAGGGACGTTTGTAGCCATCCGACTACAATGAGAATGTACATGCACAGTCACTTAACAATTTTACTTAACAGACGGTGCCACGACAACATTCACAACAAAACCGTATCGCCAGGCCGTTCCTTCGCTCTTGCATGCCCATACGTGCGTGGCCGTACGTGAAAAAAAAAAAAACTTTCAAACAACCACACAGGCTGTTCCTTCGCTCTCGTAAACAACGACTGGATTGGGGCATTGGGTTTATGTATAAATGTGCATAAGAAATCGAGAAATTATTAGAATACACTAAGTCATCACAATCCAGAAGTCCGTACGTTGTAAACCGTAATGGGGAACGCGGCTGAGGTTCTCTTCCCCAACGGCCACGCCTACGCAGCAACCTGTCCTGTCATTGGTAACTAAATGGCGCACTTTCCCCATCGGCCACGCCTACACAGCACCGTGTCCTGTCATTGGTTTGGTAAATAAATGGCTATAACTTGGGAACCACTTGTCCGATTAATATCAAACCTTGAAAAGGCACTTCCTCAGATCCCCAGCAATATACTTGGCAAGTTTCAACTACATCGGACCAGTGGTTGTCGAGAAACAGCGGTCACAGACACACACACAGAGGTTGCTGGAATTATAGATACACTAGTTCATGCCCGTAGGTGCGTGCCCGTACATGCGTGGCCGTATGTGCAAACAAAACAAACAAAAAAAACTTTCAAACCGCGTGCCAGAAACAACAACCACACAGGCCATTCCTTCGCTCTCGTAAACGACGACTGGATTGTGGCATTGTGTTTAAGAAAATCGAGAAAGTACAGAAATCGAGAAAAAAAATAATACAGTCAGTTGATAAATTGAGAAAAAAATCGAGAAAGAATACAGTAATCGTCACTGACTGGATTGGGGCATTGTGTTTAAAAAAAATCGAGAAAGAAATTGAGAAAGTACAGAAATGGAGAAAGAAAGAATACAGAAAGTCGATAAACCGAGAAAAAATCGAGAAAGAATACAGTAATCGTCACTCTCCTGAAGTCTGGAAGTTAAGTCCTCACTGTCCGGAAGTTCACATATCGCAGTTACGATTATTCACAATTTAGTTTTAATGGCCAATTATTCAATTAGCACCAACGTATTTTGCCTTTTCACAATGTAATCGCAAGGAAAAACACAGAGAAGAGAAGAAAAAAAAAACAAACAAAAAAAAACGGATGTGCTAAGAAAACCCCCCCCAAAAAACAGATGTGCAAAAAAAACAAAAGCTTTCAAACAACTACACAGGGCGTTCCTTCGCTCTCGTAAACGACACACACACACACACACACACACACACACACACACACACACACACACACACACACACACACACACACACACACACACACACACACACACACATACACATTGCTGGAATTATAGATAGATGAACAATTAACTACTTTCTCTGCAGTGTGACGCCATTTTCTGGGTGGGGGCGGGGGGGGGAAGTGCCAAAACAGCAACAAAAAAACATCTAAAGGTACCAAAAAAACACCCGTTGTTTTAATTTTGTCTTCTACTTGCTTATTTTCGATCGTAAGTTATCGCGTGTCTAAAATTTACTTCCTGGTTCGGAGCATACCAGCTCACTCTGATGTTACCGAAATTTATGCACCATCTGATATGAAAACGATCATAACTTGGGGCATTGTGTTGATCTATAAATGCGCATAAGAAATCGATAAATTATTAGAATACACAAAGTCATCACTATCCGGAAGTCCGAACGTTGTAACCCGTAATGGGGAATGCGGCTGAGGTTCTCTTCCCAATCGGCCACGCCCACACAGCAACGTGTCCTGTCATTGGTTGGTAAATAAATGGCCATAACTTGGGGAGCTCTTGTCCGATTAATATCAAACCTTGAAAAGGCACATAGTAAGGTCCCAGCAATGTAGTTGGCAAGTTTCAATTAGATCGGACCAGTGGTTGTCAAGAAACAGCGGTCACACACACACACACACACACACACACACACACACACACACACACACACACACGCACACACACACACACACACACACACACACACACACACACACACACACACACACACACACACACACACACACACACACACACACACACACATTGCTGGAATTAGAGATAGATGATATTTTTCCTTTGACCATTAAATTCAAGGTTGCACTGAACGAGGCCTGATGGTATTTGAATTTTCTGCTCTTTGGAACAGACATTAACTGTTTGAGACCTGAGATGCTGAGAGCAAGATACTCATCCAGGTCTGGAGGGGAGTGAATGGAAAACGGGTAATCTAAGATGAGCAAAGGGAGATGAGATGGAGTGAAGTGAGCGAAGAAGATGTGGAGTGAAAGAAGTAAAACAAAAGTCTGAAGGGCCTCCATGTACTTCGATGAGGATATGTTCGTCGGACTCTACAAAGCCTTCGTACAGCCACATTTGGAATATGTTCATTCTGTGGAATCCGTAGAAGTTAATATATGTTGATGCTGTAGATAATATACAAAGGAAGGAGAACTACAAGATTTTTCCACATCCCTGGAAGGCCTCATTTATGATGACAGACTTGGTGAAACAATCTTTCAACTATCGTCTATCAAGGTGCACCTGCATGTGTAGACATGATGGAGACCTTTAAGAAGCTCAATAAATGTGACAAAGTGAACTTTATCACCAGCGCAATGCTCCAATAAACAGAGGACACTCTTTCAAACTGTCAACTGGTCTCCTTAATTATTCTTGGATAGGAGCTTGCGGGAAGCATTGGAGAATGTTGACTTTTCTGCTCCAGAGGGAATATATTGGAGACTGCTTAAGGAGGAGATGAGGAAGCACTGAGTCATTAATTTAACACAGCCGGTATGGGTTTGCTAAAGGGACATGATGTTTCTTCAATTCTATTGAAACAAATCACAAGCTAGTCAAACACAGAATATGTCCTTCAATCCTGACAAATCTTCCTCTATTTATCTCTCTCTCTCTCTCTCTCTCTCTCTCTCTCTCTCTCTCTCTCTCTCCTCTCGCTCTCTCTCTCTCTCTCTCTCTCTCTCTCTCTCTCTCTCTCTCTCTCTCTCTCTCTCTCTCTCTCTCTCTCTCTTTCTACAAAAGTACCGTTTGGAAACCCGTCTCCCTCCCTCCCCCTTTTACTTTCTTAACAATCTTCTTGAAGAAGTTCTTTCACTCAAACTGCTGGGTCTCACTATCAGTCAGGATCTTTCTTGGGAAACCACCCTTTGAAGTTGGCCTCCAAAGCCAACCGCTAAATCGCAATCCTCCGTCGCACAAAGTCCTTCCTTGGCACACCTGAACTCTTTTGCACTTACAAGGTGTTCATTGGCAGCTTGATGGAGTACTGCTCTCCCAACTGCGCTGGCTCCCCTGCCTCACATCATGCTCAGCTTGACGTCATGGAAACGAAGGCCTTCCAGTTCTTTGGGATCTCCCACAATGAAGCTGTATCAATGTGCCTTTAATTTTGCCATCACAGACTGGTCGGTGGTTCTCTGGCTTCTACCTCTTCCTTTTCTGTTTTTGCACCCTCTGCCCTTTCCCTAATTTGTTGCCCAATTTATCGCAATGGCACTCACAGACAAGAAAGTACTTTGATATACAATAGGTCCTGATGCACAGGAGTCTCTTGGGGTGTTTGGGTTTGTGTTGCGAAGGTGTTGGACTCTGAGTTTCTGGATTGGAACTTGAACTTTGCCCGTTGTGAAAGGATGCCAGATCTTTTGGCCGCAAAGGAGTAAATGCCCTCGGGAAACTGTGAGGGGTGGCAAGGTTGTGAAGTGGATGCTGTCACAACAGCAGCTTTGCCTTATAAGGTCTCCTTTGTGGCAAAAAGATCTGGCACAGGTGCAGGTATGGTCAACATTTGCAGCCGCATTGTTAGCTCTCATTCACTCGTTTTGGCGATGATGCTGTTCCACTGTTTTAATTCTGCCAGTGTGTGATTGAAATTGAAATTGAAAGTTTTTGAAATTGAAAGATTGAAATTGAAAGTCATATTACTTTCCTGTGAAAGCTCAAAACATCTATCTTTGATCCGAATGACCTGAAAAGCAGATACAATCCCATCTTACCATCTCTTCTTTGTGCCATAGCAAAACCTCTTCTTCTCCAGTTCTCCAAACACCTGTTTTGGCATCTGCTGTGGCCCCACGTGGCCAAGGTGGTCAAGCCAACGCAGATGTGTTCCTCACACTGTTGGTACTTTATCACTCCGATGATGGTCCAAAAGCAACGATTATGGAAATGTTTCACATGCCTCACATGTTCTGCTTTGATGGTGTGTATCTCGGCACCATAACGCAGAAGTGTATAGACCACAGCACGATATCCTGCCCGCTTGGTTGCGAGAGACAGATTGCTATTCTGAAATATTTGCTTTTTCAAACATACAAAGACTCTTTCAGCTTAAGCAATGCGCTGCACCACTTCCTTTCTCAGCTCACTGCCATTTGTGATATTGCTTCCATGGTATGTGAAATCCTCAACGATTTCTATTGAGCCATCTTCTTTCTGTGTTTGTGTGGCATCTTCACCTTCTGCATGTATGTTGTACTCCAAGGAACGCTCTTTCTTACATTGGTGCAGGAAGAAGGTGTTGGGATCTGAGGGGTATTGAGTGTGTCGGCAATGCGTACAAATGGTCTTTCTTAAAATCTCTACGACAGGTGACCAAGTACTACTCGCCAGTATGATGAACTTAACTGAATTCCCATGGACATGTTCAAGGTGAATGTTGGGGTGACATCATATTTTCTTAAAAGTTGGTTCATTATTTATTTCCTGAAATCCAGTGATGAGGGAAAACTGTCGACATTTTAGCATATGTGCTGCATGGATTACATCTGAGCATAAATACTCCTTCATCAATGCCCTCTGTTCTTGTGTGGAAAGCCTTCTCACGATTGAATGTTTTTTTATCTAAAATTGCTGAACAAGCTCAGATTTTATATCAATATCTAAACGTTGATATGTTTTATATGTGGCCAAATTAAAATTTACATCAACATGGAATGCAATGGCAGTATTGTATCTGCAACATGCACAATTTATTTATGGGGATATCAAAGCGTGTGTGTATGTGTGTGGTGAACGTTGAAGGTGCTGCAACTGATTTGGGCAGAGGATAAGATCTCAAGTACAGAGGTAGTTCACATATACAGTACATCCCCTTTCAAAATTTTCACCTTTTTTTGCCTTATAGCCTGGAATTAAATTGCATTAAATCAGACTTTGTCCACCTTTATTTACACATCGTGACACACAACTTCCAAATGAAAAACATTCTTCAAATTTCAGAAAATTAATTAAAAATACAAAACTAGAATATCTTGGTTAGATAAGTGTCCACCCTCTTGATAAGTGTCCACCCCCCCTTGACTTAATACTTGGTGGATGTACCTTTGACAGCAATTGCAGCTGTGAGTCTGTTGGGATCGTTGTCTACAAACTTTGCACACCTTGATTGAGCAATATTTGCCCATTCTTCTGCACAAAACTGTTCAAGCTCAGTCAAGTTGCATGGGGAGCATTGATGGACAGCAATCTTCAAGTCGTACCACAGATTTTCGATTGGATTAAGGTTGGGACACTGACTGGGCCACTCAAGGACATTACCTTTTTGTCCTTAGCCCAGTGTTTCTCAACCGGGGTTCCCCGGAACCCTAGGGTTCCGCAAGAGGTCGCTCGGGGTTCCGTGACAAACTAATAAATAGGCTAATGTATTTTTGAGTAGTTTTTGTTTGATTTAATATTCCTAATTTTACTATACACGTACGGCATATTGTTGGAAACTCCTTGGTTATTATAATAGAGGCTTCAACCTCTTATATTATTTACAATTATAACAACCATAGGGAATGTATTTAACGATGTCAATATGGCACCAGTGTGAAACTGCCCTCACTGGTTAGTGGACGTCCTGTACGCGGCGGATTCGTGTATCATTGAGTGACTGACTCAAGTACGGGACGCATGCACGGTGTCCATCTATCTTCTCTGTGCTTCCGAGCACGAAGTCTCTCTCTCTCTCAAGGTTAGTTCTTCTGTTTACCTTTATTGCTTCAGCTTTATTTGTTTAAGTTTTGTTTATCAAGTTACATGAGGTGTGTTTTTTAATTGTCAAACAGACTCGGGGTTGACAAACACTTTCAAAAATGACGTTTTTTAATTGACAAGCACAGGTTTAACACTGGAGGAGTAAATTTCAATATTAAATGGGTTGAAAATAACATTTACTGGCCCACACATTTATTCATAGGACATTTTACCTTGATTTATCTTATGTCTTTTCAAAATTGTCAATGAACGGTTATTGTAATAGTTATATACTTTCGTTATGTTTATATGTGTTATACATATGTGATATTGGTTGTTTATGTATATTTTTTGTGTGTGTTTACAGATTTTTTTTTGTGAATTAAAACCTCGGTGTGAGGTCTCATAAACGAATAGTATGTTTTTTTTTCATTGCCAATAAATTTGACAAAAAGGGGGTCATTTTTTCCTTAAACCAGGTATCTGAAAAAAAATATTATATTTACCATGTGAACTATGATAAAAATATAAAAGAGCTAGATATTAATAATGGCAGATAATAATTTTTATGCAGGGGTTGCCCGAGACATGAAAACTATTTCAAGGGTTCCACAAGGGTAAAAAGGTTGAGAAACGCTGCCTCAGCCACTCCAGTGTAGCTTTGGTTGTGTGCTTCGGGTCGTTGTCATGCTGAAAGATGAACTTCCGTCCCAATTTAAGCTTTCTTGCAGAGGGCAGCAGGTTTTCCTCTGGGATTGCTCCATCCATTTTCCATTCTGTCCTGACAAGTACCCCAGTCCCTGCTGATGAGAAACATCCCCACAACATGATGCTGCCACCGCCATGCTTCACAGTAGGGATGGTGTTCTTTGGGTGATGTGCTGTGTTGGGTTTGTGCCAAGCATCTCGTTTTGCATTTCATTCAAAAAGTTCAGTTTTCAAAGCCTGACAATGACGTTTTTATGTGTGCTTATTTTTAATGGAGAAATCAAATAGGGAGGACAGTGTGCACTTATTTTTCACATGCGCTTATATTCAAGCGTACACTTCTTATCCAAATTCAACTGCATTCCAGTTTTGTATTTTAAAATTAATTTTCTGACATTTATAGAACTTGTTTTTCAGTTGTAAATTGTGGGTTACGATGTGTAAATAAAGGTGGAAAAAGCCTGATTTAATGCAATTTAATTCCAAGCTGAAAGGCAAAAAAAGGTGAAAATTTTCAAAGGTGGTATAGACTTTCTGTTGGCACTGAAGATACTGTGTGGGATCAAGGCACTCAGAGTGGAGGAAGCATCATGAAGAGTGGTATGTTCACTGCTTCTTTAAAGGTTCGCCCACCACATACGCCCAAGTTGGTTGTTGGAAGGATTCCTGTCGTGTGCAGCTGGAATCAGAAAAGCTGACAGTGCTCAGGTGTGGAATGAAGGTTGAGGAGCTGGAAGGATCTTCTGAGGCTCTGCAGATAAAAATAAAGGATGTGAACTCCTTTGGTCTGGAAGAGGAGCAAAGCGATCAGCTGAATGGTGAGTTGTATTGTGTTCATTACCTTTGATGGGATCTGTGATTGTTTAGCACTGGGGTTTTTTTTGTTTTTTTATACACAGTGCATGATCGAGGCTCATGGAAGACCGAGAGTGCAATGGAAGAGAATAAAACGGAAAAGGGGAAACAACAACAGCAGAGTAGAAGTGAGAGAGAGAAGAAGTGTGGTGAACGTTTGAGATGCTGTGACTGATTTGGGCAGAGTATAAGATCTCAAATACAGAGGTAGTTCACGTGTTTGTACTGTGTGGGATGAAGGTACTCAGAGTGGAGGAATCATCATGAAGAGTGGTATGTTCACTGCTTCTTTAAAGGTTCACCCACCATGTACGCTCAAGTTGGTTGTTGGAAGGATTCCTGTCGTGTGCAGCCGGAATCGCAACAGCTGACTGTGCTCGGGTGTGAAACGAAGGTTGAGGAGCTGGAAGGATCTGATATTCTGCAGATAAAAATTGAGGATGTGAACTCATTTGGTCTGGAAGAGGAGCAAAGTGACCAGCTGAATGGTGAGTTATATGATCGTCATTACTGCTGATGGGATCTGTGCTTGTTTCATGCCCAGTTTTTAGTTTTTTGTGTACATGATAGAGGCTCATGGAATAGAATAAAATGGAAAGGGGGAAACGACAACAATAACAGCAGAGTAGAAGTGAGATGAAGGGTAGGGGAGAAGGATACATGGGGGTGAACAAGCTGCACAAAAGTTGAATGAAACACAAGAAGAAGAGTTAGGGGAAAGTGGGTATGAAACAGAAAAGTAACAAATCAACGAAGAAAGATCATGTTTGGATGTGGAATGATTTGAGATGGTGGCGAACAGCTGTCTTGAAGATCTGGAGGGAAGAATGAGAGTGAAGAAAATGTCAAAGTTGTTTCCACAGGCCGGAAAAAAAAAAACAGAGGAATGGAGGCGAACAGTGATTTTGGAATTGGGAGTTTCAGCAGAAGAGGGCTGCTGGTGGACATATTTAGTGTGGAAACCTGGGATGGTGACAAAGCATGGAAAGAACAGACGAAAAGGAGACAGGACAAGAAAGAGACACCACCTTCCTGTATGGAGTATCACCGTGATTAGCCCATTGACTTGGCTTCATCATCGGAGATTCCATTTACCTTGAGGCCTTGTTTTACACGGCATGAAGCTGAGCGCGATGTGAGGCAGGGGTGCCAGCCTATAGGGGAGAGTAGTGCTCCGTCATGCTTCTGATGAAGGCCTTATTGCTTGATAAGAGTTCAGGAGTATGAAGGAAGGACTTTGCACAATGGAGGATGCCTACTCTGGCTTTGGAGGCCAATGCAGAAATGTGGTTTCCCTCAGAAAGATCATGGCTGATAGTGAGACCCAAACGTTTCAGTGACTGATGAGGATTGTTAAGAAAGGAGATGGGAGGGTTTGCCAGATGGTGCTTTGGACAGAGAGAGTGAGTAAGAGATTTGTCAGAATTCAAAGACATATTCCAAGTGTTTGAGCAGCTTGTGATTCTATCAAGGTCTGAGGAGAGTGAAGAGGCTGCTTCCTGTCTCTCAGAAGAATGAGGGATGTGATAGCAGGGAGTTGTCAATTGCAAAAGGATAAAGAGGATTTTATGGCTCAAGAGATGGCCCTGATCTCATGTGTCACATTGTGGGACTTCATCCATTGTTGTGAGAGAAAAAGCAGCATGTTCATGAAAGAGTGACAGTCCAGTCCTTCACAACAATTGCGCATCAACACATGATTTTTCCAAATCCAACCCTGAACTTTTCTCCACTTGCTGTCTCTTTTGATCCTTTCCACTGCCCTCATCACAGTCACATGTTTTGGCTTTGGTCTCTTCATTCCAGTCCCTGCATTTGTCCACATGTTAACCTGCCACACTCAGACATTTCGTTTTCCAAGAGCGTTTGACTTTCAAGGCAAATAAAATCAAACAGATAGTTGTAATTGTTTGTGATTTGCCAATCAATGCAGGTTGGAGAGAAAACCTTCTCAACTTTGTGTTCTCTACATTTTCCTTGCCCTCTCAATTTTGTTGGTTGTGATTTTGGGTGGTGGTGAAATTCCCACTGAAGTTGTGGTCTGATGAGCATCTCGTAACATCGTGACAGTTTATTCTTAACGTAATGCTTTGATATAGTAATGCTTTGATATCGTAATGCTTTGATACAACACCATTCCCATGGGGAAATGTTTTATTTTCTCTCTTCAAGGAAGAACTCAAATCGATGATTTTAATACAATATTTATTGAGCTATTTTAAGAATATGGAATGTGACACAATACTGCCTCCATTTTTATAAAAGTTACTTTTTACAGATTTATTTGTGAAAGTGGAAGTGAAAACCGAGCATGACATTGATGTCCACCAGGATCGACCAGAACCAAATGACTCTGAATCTTCTTTCTTCAAGAGACATCATAATGAAGGTTTCTGTCAATGCCGACACATTTTGATTCGGACATTTTGATGATGTACTCTGGTATGAAGAAAAAAAAAACCCGACGTTTTGATTTCATTGCTTTAATAAATATTTGTGATGATGATGGTCGATCAGTTTCTTAAACATCCATTCTCCCTTTCACCATTCAGGGAAATATTTTAACCAACAATAATATAACTTTTTTATCCTGTTATCCTGAATTTAAATGATAGTAAATTCTGATTGAGCTCTAATTTCACACTTTTTATCGATTTATTTTGGAATGATCGGCTTGTGAAATAGTGAGGTGACCGAGAGAAAAAGGAAACAAATTGACAATAGGGCAGTGATGCAACAGTTGGTGAAAAGGAAGAGGAAGAGGAGAGAAGATGGAGGGAACAATAATCTGATAACAGGGTTGGGTGGGTTTTGGTTAATGTGTCTCAAACAGCTTAATGTGTCAAATGTGGTTAATGTGTCTTAACAGCTTGAGACCTTTTACAAACCTTTCGACCTTCAGTCAGACCTTTTAAAACCTTTTTCCAGGCAAAAATGAGTCCTGAAAGGGACGGCAATGTGATTTTTCTTTGTCGTGATTACCCAACGCACGTGAAGCAAAATGCAGCATTTTGCAATTGGTATCTGTCTGTCCGTCCATTTGTCTTATCAATTTATGATCAAGGAGCAAGTTATTTAAATCAAATGTTGTATTTTGAACACGAATCGGAACATGAATAGGAAGACAAGTCTTTCATTTTCATAGAGGTACTTCGGCTTTGAATTCATCCGATCGCACATGTGCAAAGAGGAGGAAGATAATATTTTTACTCTGCCAGCCTGGCAGTCAAACAAAAATTAAAATCCTTTGAAACAGATAAAACTTACCATCTTTTTAGGACGTCATAAAGGACATATTTATTGTGAGGACATTTTCTGTGAGGCTCACTTGGCTGCACCTGGATGGGTTTGAGGGTTGTGGAGTGGCGGCTGAAACACGAATCCTATCCAGGTTCCTCTTGATGACTCCATCTTTTCTCTTTCCTTCTTCGGGTTCCTTCTTAGTCTTCCGTTTGATCATATAACGTGTTGGATAGGGTGACAAAGGATTCTGGGTGAAAGGGCAGTAAAACCTGGAATTAATTTTTGTGACTTTTACAATCTTTATTCCCCTCCCCACCCCCCTCCCCCCATTGGAATTAGTCTGAAAAGGGGGCTTATGGATTTGGTCCCGATTTTCGTGTCCTTGCATGCGTGTGTGCATCAGCAACCATATCTTGGACATGTCTGGACCCATTTTATTCGAACTCGGCACAAAGCCAACACAAGAGGGTATACATATACATGCCATTTTTTTCGACATCAGATCAAACATGGCCGACTGGCAGCCATTTTCGTTGTAAAAAATACACTCCTTATCGAACACGTACAAAACCATTTCTCAGACATGCATTTACCGATGTTGTTCAAACTTGGCACCCAGATAAGGAATGATGGCTGACATATGCACGTCATTTTCTTTTCCAGATCAGATCCAAGATGGCTGTCTAGTGGGCATTTTGTTCCTTAAATGTCTCCCCAACCATTTCTCAGACATGCATGATCCGATTTTGTTCAAACTGGGCACAAGCACAGTACATGATGGTAAACACGTGGCCTCACTTTATTTTGTGATCTCCTCAAAGATGGTCGACTCGAAGACTGGCGGCCATTTTAGTTGTACATAAATATGGTCTTGCCCTTTAACTCCACACAGTAAAATTATTAAAACAATCGGGGCAATGACATATTAGGTCTTTTTGACTTCTTGGGGTACCAAGCCTCCAAGGCTGGGTAACCTGTTGTTTTTCTTCTGTTTACGATTATATTTCTTCCTCCAGCAATTTGTGGGTTTTTTCGCTTTAAATTTCATTTTCTCGGCAACCTAAGTCCGATCGACACTAAATTTTCATAACAGTATGTATCTTTTTGGATAGAATACTTCATTGATAATTATTACATCACAGGTCACGTGTTATTGGCACCATCTTTGAAAAACCGAAAAACTTTGGTCCTCTGTATCTCCGAAAACGAACAATGGAAAAAAATTGAAACTTGGCACATGGCAAGAACTCTCCATGGGGAAGCAGTGTGAGTTTTTGTGATATCAACAGTGAAGTGGTATCCTGGTGACATTTAGACACGTAGAACGCGGCATCAGAAAAAATTGAAATTTCTTGAGCATTATCTGAACACCTCACCGTTTTTGTGGCCATTTTTCCCTGATGAGCAGGGGTCAGCTTTTTGCTGGTTCCATGCAACCATGTTTCCCTTCTTGAGGCAATGTTTTATGGCCGGATGCCCTTCCTGACGCCAACCCTGGTCACCTCTTAAGACACACAAGGATATGGTACTCCTATTCTTTCCAGCGCATACACCGGTACCAGTACACTGGTACTCATTTCGCTAACCTCGAAAGGATGACAGGCTGAGTCAACCCCCGGTGTTAATTCAGTGGCCAACGGGGCTCGATCTCAGGACCCCGAGGATCCCAAGCCACCACCCTAACCACGAGGCCAACACCAGGCTTACACAACTCACCGTATAAAAAAAATATTTTGACGTCGTAGGTCACGTGATTTTGTAGCCATATTGTTTTGAAAAGAGAAATTTAAAAAATCTTCTCCAGAACGGCTGGAAAGATTGAGGCGAAACTTTACACACACATTCCCCAAGACATCCTTTGACATGTTCTCATATGAGCCTCGCCAATGTATACATAGTTTGTTAATTTTTACTTTGTAGGTCACATGGTTTGGCGGCCATATTGAATTTATTTACCCTAAACCTTCAAACATCTTCACCAGAACGTCTGGTCTGCTCAAGGGGAAACTTCACACACATATTCTCCAAGTCAAGCGGATGTGTGTTTTTTAATGAATAATTGATAGGTCACATGGTTTGGCAGCCATATTGGATTGAAGAAAATATTAAATAACGTTTCTCTGGAACCACTTACCCTATCGAAGCGAAACGTTGCCATTATTATCGAACGCCATGGCTGTATACATGGTAAAAATTATGATGTCACACACAAGTCACAATGTTTGGTGGCCATCTTGGATAGAAAAACGCATCTTATCCAACTAACATGAAACTTTGAAAGCATGATCCACGACCCCATTAGAGTCAGAATATAAACTTATGGTGTCATAGGTCGCGTGGTTTGTCAGCCATATTGGATTGAAACTTAAAATATATAAATCTTCTTCTCCGAATCAGTTGAACATATTGAGAGGAAACGTTACGTTTACACACATGTTCCTCCAGACATGCTTGAGTAAGTTTGTTAATTTCTAATTGATAGGTCACATGGTTTGGCAGCCATATTGCATTTACTTTAAAACCCTAAAAAATCTTCTCCGGTACAACTGGTCAGATCGAGGGGAACCTTCACAAACATATTCTCCCAGAATAGGGGATATAATATAAGTTTGTTAATAAATAATTGCTTGGTCACATGGTTTGGAAGCCACATTGAAAAAAAAAACCTTATCCGATTAACACGAAACTTAACAGGCGTGATCCACGACCCCATTGGAGGTGGAATGTAAGTTTATGATGTCATAGGTCACGTGGTTCATCAGCCATATTGGATTGAAAATTAATATATTAAAAAGTGCTTTTCTGTGAAACAGCTGAACAGATCGAGGTGAAACTTTACTGGGATGAGCGACTATCCATGATGAACAAAAAGTACCCACCTCCTTTTGATGTGGGTCACCTTTGTTGGCAGCCATATTGGATTGAAGGAAAAATATTAAATAATGTTTACTCTGGAACTGCTGCATTATTCAATGTGAACCTTCACAGTTATGATGACGCAGAAATGTGGAATGTAAGTTTTAGATTTCATCCCAATCAGCCACATGGTTTGGCAGCCGTATTGGATTGAATTCAGATATTAAATAATGTTTACTCTGGAACAATCTGCATCAATCTGCATCAATCTCTGCATCAATCTCTGTTTCAATCTCTGCATCAATCTCTGTTTACTCTGCATCAATCAATGTGAAAATGATCTGCCAGACATGGGGACTGTACCTTTTAAATGTCAATCCGACCGGCCACAAGGTCTGGCAGTCAGAATTATTGGAATTATTTGAATCTGAGAAGTTTTCAAATATATTTTTTTTTTTGCAGAAGGCTCACTTGGCTGCGCCTGCATGCATTTGAGGGTACAGGAGTAGCAACTCAATTGATACCGATGATGGCCCCAGGAAGAATGGTCATTATTATTTACATAATAAATGGATGGAACGTGGCCTGTTCCTCAGTGCATAACTTGTGAATCCCGTGTCATAGAGAAATTTGTCGGGCCTCATTAGACTCAGGGGAATCCCACTTTGCACTGATGGTGTCCACATACTTTGTGTTCAAGTTGTATAAAAACCAATGCAATTTAAAACGACTATGTATTGAGGAAAAAGGGATAACTGCTTATGCAATAAATAGATTGAATGCGGTGTGTTACTCGGTTCACAACTCATCAATCTCGCATCACAGGATGACAGGATGGGAGGCTTCGTATTACTCGGTGGAGAGAGACGTATGGGAGGCTTTGTATTACTCGGTGGAGTTCCAGTTTGCCCTGTGTACCCATTGTGACATATCCTGCAGATTTATTAGTTGGTGTTCAGGAAATCGAAATGACAATTCAAGTGATACCAACAATGTCCCCAGGAAAAAGTGCGAACTGCTTACGTCATGAATAGATTGAACACTTTGTGTTACCCAGTGCGTAACTCGTCATTCCCTTGTTGTATCGAAGCGGGACATCTTGGTACCCGGTCATCACTTCCAGCAGTTATAAAGTGGCAGTTCTACTTTTATTAGGTCATCTCTACCGAGATGACCTAATAAAGCCGGACCAATTGTACGTCCGTATGTCCGTCCGTACGTCCGTCAACAATTTTTCTTTCCGATCTTGATGAAACTTAGTATCTGAGTAGAGGTTGATGAGTGTTGCACAACGATATAACTTTTGTCCAGGTTCAAGGTCAGGGACGAGGTCACGATGTCACGTAAGTTATAAAAATCGCCATTTTCAAAACCTATCTTCTGCCATTCTACAAGATATTCGGCAACTGTTTATTGATTATGATAGTAAAAAAAAATATTATCTTGTATCGAACCGGACAGATTTTTGAATTTCCTTCCCGTTTGATCGTCACATGATCTGGAAGATGTCCAAAAACGCCGATGCGATTCGCAAAGAAGGAAGGAAGGAGAAATGAAATATAAATATAAAACACATTTTTAGCCTTTTATATTTATACATTTTCCGCTGAAGGTGCAAAAGTTTCGAAACCCGAAATGTAAATGTCGGCATTTATTTTCAAAATATAATTTCGTGCGCGTGTGCCAAAATGCCGAGTCATCTTTAACCAAACTGTGCAGTAGAACTGCGCAGTAGTCCGGTCATGGCGTCTGAGCAGTGGCCAGCGTGGTTCAGATTGACTGTGGTTTCTGGGGCGAAGGTGATTGTTCAGAAGTATGTCGGCGGTATAAATTCGAGTGACTGTATTGGTGATTTAATCACGCAACATCTTGACAACGAATATTCTGGCCAAACGATTGCATCAATTCAGTGCATCAGCAGGGATAATTCGCAGGCTCCTCTTGATCGTGCCGATATCTAACATAATCACCGGCGGACATAGGGCTGCAGGCTGTGGGGCGAGGCCACGGATCCCGGATGAGGGGATAAGTGATAAATTATGCTACATGCTTCGGGCTTTCTGATTAATATATCAATGAGTACATTCCATAATTAATGAATTAATAATTAATGAATCTGGCATCCAAAATGTTTTTTCATACCTGACATGTTACTTTGTGCAGTGTCACGAAACTTCTGTGGAATTAATAATTAATGAATTTGCTCGCTCTAACGATTTTTCAAACCTCAATATCTCTATAAATACTTGACCAATTTTCATTCTGAAAGTTGCATTATAATCAGTGAAGAATAATCTACAGGATTATCATAATCTCCGAGAGCTAAGCCTATTTTTTTTCTACAACCGGAAGTGAAATGTCCCCAGAGAGTGGACGGACCCGAAAACCATATATTGCACTTACTGGTGATTCTGATGTGTTAATCCGGGTACCAAATGAACAATACATATTTATTAATTATCTCATTTGTATTAATATCCAGGTGTATCTCTGTGAACTATTTCAATCTAAACGGTTAGTTTGTACTGTTTCGCGGTTACCTGAACTGAACATTGAGAACTTGTGGTATTATAGAGATGACCGTCACCCCCACATGGGGGTAATTTTTTCCATTGAATTATATACTTGTACAATGCAGAACACAATTTGCCTTCTTAATACTTCCAAGAACCTCCAGTTCTGCATAACTTGGACCAGTGGTATTTCAGAGTGGTGCATAAGGCGGCTTCAATCACGCTCAGCCTCCATGTTTTTTGAGTAATCTTTAAAATCATTATTTTATTTAAATTGAAGTATAGACTTGAACACTACATGGGATATCGTGTTCCATGATCTCTCTCGTTGACTTTTGCAGTTTGTTTCAATGCATTTGTAAATGCTGTTAATTTTCAGGAATATGATTTATCACTGATAATTTACCACAAACAATGAATATCATGAGGAAAACCCAAACTTTAGCACAGCACTGCATATTTTCAGCAATAATATTTTTTTAAACTTTTCTGCAATAGAACAAACACAAATTTACATATTTGCGTACGTTTGTCAGAATGATATTACGAGAATTGTGCAGAATTTGATTGTTATTTTTTACAGGTCATGTGATGTTGTATTTACAGGTGGAACCATTGAATCTACAACGAAGACTGCACCTACTTTTACGAACGGCTCAGACACGCGCCTGCAGGACTTGCCATCTGCAACAAACAATAGGAATTTTAACGAACAGGCCAAACTGAAAAATGAACTGTTTGCAGAGAACAATTTTCACAACATTCACAAAAGAAAGAAAACTGAGCATCAAAACAAAGACAAAACTTGTGGAAAATCATTCAATCAGTCATCCAACCTTAAAATGCATATAACAATTCACAATGGAGAATGCCCACACAAATGTACAGTTTGTGGAAAATCTTTTAATCAGTCATCCACCCTAAAATCACACATGAGAATTCACAATGGTGAACGCCCATACAAATGCACAGTTTGTGAAAAATCCTTCATTCATTCATCCAGCTTTAAAATACACCTGAGAATTCACAATGGAGAACTACCATACAAATGCACAAGCTGTGGAAAATCTTTTAATCATTCATCCACCCTTAAAAAGCACATGAGAATTGACAGTGGAGAATGCCCATACAAATGCTCAACATGTGGAAAATCTTTTAATCAATCATCCACCCTTAAATCACATGTGCTAATTCACAACGGAGATCGCCCATACAAATGTACAATTTGTGAAAAACATTTTAATCTGTCATCCACCCTGAAATCACACATGACAATTCATAATGGAGAATGCCCATACAAATGCACAGTTTGTGGAAAATCTTTCAATCAGTCCTGTCACCTAAAATCACACATGAGAATTCACAATGAAGAGCGCCCATACAAATGCACAGTTTGTGCAAAATCTTTTAATCAGTCAACTCACCTAAAATCACATGTGAGAATTCACAGTGGTGAATGCCCATATAAGTGCACAATTTGTGGAAAATCTTTTAATCGGTCATCCAACCTGAAACGACACGTGATAATTCACAATGGTGAGTGCCCGTACAAATGCACAATTTGTGGAAAATCTTTTCATCGATCATGCACCCTGAAAACACACATGGCAATTCACAGTGGTGAGTGCCCATACACATGCTCAAGTTGTGGAAAATCTTATATTTGGTCATGCAACCTCAAAACGCACATGAGAATTCACAATGGTGAAAGCCCATACAAATGCTCAATTTGTGGAAAATCTTGTATTAATTCATCTGACCTCAAACGACATGTGAGAATTCACGATGGTGAACGCCCATAGAAATGCTAAAGTTGTGGAAAATCTTGTAATCAGTCAACCAACCATGGAATATACATGGTAATACACAACACACAATGTCCACACAAATCACAGTTTGTGGAGAATCTTTCAATCAGTCATCTCACCTGAATAAGCACATGAAAATTCACAATGGAGATCAAGGAGATGACAAAGAGAAATCGAGAATGTCCCTACAATAGCAAAATTTGTGAAAAACCTTCATTAAATCATGTCAGCCCATGAAAGACTTTTTTTGTTTTGTTTTTTTTTTAATCCGTATTCGAGGCTCATGGAAGAGCTCGTATTTGTACAGTCTTTGGATCAGAATACATCAGGTCAAAACGTCCACTTGAGAGAGGGGGAAACACCAACAGCAGAGTTTCAGTCCAAGATTGAGATAGGCTTGGACAAACAATAGGTGTGGGGAGGGACGAGAGGCATTGGGATGAATAGGGTGAACAATATCGATGCAGAAGGAAAATCAAAGGAGGGAATACTGGAAATTTGGAAGGACGAGGGATTGGATAAAGAGGATATTCCAGTCAGAGTGATAAGATCAGGAATAAGACTGGGCCAAGAACACAATTTGTTGAAAAAAACTTTAATCTGTCATACCACCTGAAAAAGCACTTAAGAAGTCACACTCGACAATGTCCACACCGATGAACAATTCACACAAGATCCTTCACTCGATCATGCCTGAAAACACAGTACCACATAACACATTGGGTGATGGCATTACCCATTGGGTGATCATTCACCCCCCTCCCTCCACAGTGATGCGCATGCACACACACACACACACACACACACACACACACACACACACACACACACACACACACACACACACACACACACACACACCAAAGCATTTTAATTGTTTGTAAACTTGGATATGCAATTCTGTAAAAAATTTGTTGTAAATTTATCTGCCCTCTCCCCCTCTGAAAGTTGTTCTCCCCAAAGCCTTCACTCTCCACCCCAACCCAAAGGCATCAATCCCTCCCCACTTCAATCCATCACCCCCTCCCCCCCACAACTCCTCAACCCCCCCAACCCCCCACCTTCCAAATCTGTCCCATTTTTACTCCTCATTTTACACTGAAGGGAAGGGAAGGCATGGCGATTGTGGGAAGGCATGGCTATTTTACACAACTGATGGGGAAGGCATGGTGATTGTGATCTGACGTCTTTGACCTCGTATCAATAACATGGCGGCCGTAATGTAGAAATTGTGGGTGGAGTCAGGTGAACTGTCCAAACAATGGGTGAAACCCTGCCATATGCACAGATGGATGCATGGCTACTTTTGGAGAACATGCATGAAAAGTAATAATGGTGAGTTCTCGGACAATTGCACAATTTGTGGAAAATCCTTCAAGCAATCAGCACATCTTGATACACACAGGAATCAGTTGTATCAAAAGGGAGGCTTTGACGCAGTAATGTTTACCATTTCTCAAAGTCGCAATATTTGCTCGCTTATGTTCACTCATATTTATCCTTTTCGAACTGGTACACATTACTTCGTCAAAGCCCTCCCTTTTGACACTACTCCCCCTGTCGGGGGCTGGGCTTCGCCCCCTTTCATGTGATCATTTATTTCATCAAATTGAGTACTCATGCAGAGATGCTATAAATATTTATGTTTTATTTTCTGGAATGACTAAATTTATTCATCAATTAAAAATAATGCAGCATTAGCCTGTTAAAACCCCCAATGCCATTATTTATTAATACTTATACTTTAAACCCAAAAGGTAATGTATTTATTTCATCACTCATGATATGTCTTGTATCATCAAATGCTGTTCGAGCTTTCTTACAAACAGTCTCTGAGAATATTTTGTGTTTATTACTCCGAATAACATTCATCTCTCTATCAACATCCTTTCTCTTCCATATACATTCAAGGTAATGTTGAAAGTTCATGGTCTCTTTTAATACACTCTGCTCAACAAAGTTACTTAAAGGTCGAAAGGAGAGATGAAATGACAAACCTCTCTTAATGCTCTTGTCTGAGCATATTTTGCAACCACTACATTGAACTTATATAAAGAGTGAATGAGTATTGATGTTCTATTTCATAAAATTGTTTTGTCGCACTCATCTGTTATAAAATATTTTCCATGCTCGATCCTTTTTTTTCTCAAACACGAACACATTCAGACAGTTGCACTGGGTGCAGCTGCAAAACAGGAAAAGAGAACAATGGGTAAGCAAGCCTCGGAAAATTTCCAACTTGAGAAATGCTTTTTTTCATTTCCTCGAACATGCCATATAAGTGAGGCACTCAAAATAATTATATCCAACGAAGATAGATGACAATTTGCTTCGTGATCCAACAGACATGGACCATCGTTCATCCGATAAAGAATATGACTCATCACAACATTGGTAAGTTTCATTCACGATTAAACTCCTCATGTAAACCTGTATAGTGCGTGCATGAAATTGGTTTTCAATTTGATTGTGTATGATTAAATATATAAATAATTATTTATTTTCCGTCTTTTTACAGCATTTCAAACTCACTCGTCGATGAGGTGAATTGGCATGCAAATGCTCTTTTGAAGGAATGCAGGCTCTGAATGACGTCCTGACAGAAATCCAGTTCGTTTGTCAGGCATTTAACAACGACCTCATTTTATGCATGACGAACTTGCCTCCGAGACTTTCGACACCACAGAATTTACATAATGTTTTCATGTCAAGGTATTTCACATAATAAAATACAATGATGTTGAATTTCAATGTTCTTTCAAGATTCACTGGCAAGCTATTTGCACACAATAAAATACAATTGTGTTAAATGAGACTGCCTGCGTTTCCTGTTTTTCCAGTGTTAATCACGAAGAAAGTGCAGATGTGTTGCCGCTTGGTCCAAACAGTCATCAGAGGCTACCCCAGGTAATTAATTATTCATCTCTCTGATTGAAGCTAATACATGAGAGTTCGGATTTATTTATTTATTGACAGCACGCTATACTCCGACACCTCCTTAGGTATTCACAGGTGTGTCATGTAATATTAATATGTGTGGTTTGTGTGTGTGTGTCTTAACAGGAAATAAATACTCAGATGATTCAAGACCCCTCACTCTCTCACTCAAACAAACATTATATCATAAAATTTGTTGGAGATATTTCAATGTGTCATACATTGATGTTTTAAGAGTGAATTATAAATGCTTTGCTTACAATTATTTAATTCTTAATTACAAAAAAAGGATAAAGGTTGTGTAAAAAGAGGGGAAGGGGGTGGGTGCGCTCCCCCAATGACCCACCACACCCCTTCATCCCACCCCTCCCCTCCCCGTGTGTATATAGGGAAGGGTGAGGTGGGATGAATGGTTGTGGTGGGTCAAAAGTGGGGGTGCACAAGGGGAGGGGAAGTGGAGGGTGGGATGAATGGGTGTGGCTTGTGTGGGTAGAGACAAAGAAATGGGTGGAGCAATTTTCAATTAAATAAACACTTTGTGTGTGGGGAACTAATAAACTAATCATTGTGTGATGGATGTGGATATGGTGGATGTGAGTGTGGCTTGGGGGGTGTGGGTGTGGCTTGTGTGGGTGGAGTCAAAAAGGGGTGGGGTCAAAAAAGGGGTGGAGTCAATTTTTGAATTTTTTTTTCTGCGATGGTTTTTGAATCTGTTGAATATTCATTGTTTTGAAGAGCATTCACAACATAATCAGGGGGTTGATTTATCTCTTCCAGTTGTTGAAATAATCCTTCAACATCATATTCTAATTCTGCTATATCTTCCAATTCCTCATCCATCATTTGATGAAAATCTTTTATCATTTGATGTTTTTTAGGGGTGTATTCCATCATAAGAATTGTTGACAATTGTTGGGGAGTTTATCTTAAAACTGGCTTTAAAAGTTTCTCTTGTTTTCTTTCAAACTCTTCGTCACCAGTTAGTTTCTGTCTGCGTTTCTTCTTTATGTCTTCCTTTTGTTTTACAATTTTTGAAACCAACTCTTGATGTTACTTAAATCTTCTTGCTCATTCTTTCGTATCCATTTATTAATTGGAAAATATCATTTAGTGAATTGCAAAGGTCAAGAAGGAAATTTTCCTTTTCTTCATCATTAAAGTAGATGTGTTAAAATTAATTATTTTGTCAAATTCTTTTTGGAATTAATACTAGTTGTAATTTCTTCTTCACTAATACTTGTATCTCTGCTTTTCATACGTTTGCATCGAGTTTCTTCATCAACATCAAAACCGAATGATAAAATCTTAATTCCATTACCACTCAGATGTTTAATAATTATTTGTCTCATTCCTTATGGATTAGTTTCTGATAACCCAAGACCACCACATTTTAGTTTATTTAACTCACACTTACAATGTGAATATTTTGTTGTACCAAGAGAGACTTCCTCAAATATTTGACCTTCGTTCCTCAATCGCATATGTTCCTCGATTGAAATGTAGTAATGATCATTACCTTCTACTTCTCCTGGTCGCATTACTCTGGTTGTGGAGACAATATGTATCACAGGGTGTGTTTTGAAAAAAAAAAATGTAATCTTTTCATTTTCAGGAACTTGGATTTCTGAAAGTTTTTTCCAGATACAGATTTACCCACAAGATTGATAATAACAACTATTATTTATGTTTGTGATTGTTTATAAAATAAAAAATATATCCCTCAGTTTCTCATCTTGTTTCACAACAATGTATTTATATTTTCCAGCTGTATGTTTCGTATTCTCCTCAAATTATTTTTTACGACACAACGTAGAACAATTGTCTCTCCAAATTTTTTTTATATCTGTTGAATTTAACTTGAATAAAATAAAAGTATTTGCATTATTCCTTATCGAGCGACGAGGGAGTTGAAAGTATGATTGACTAAGATAAATACATTTACAAGAAGAATGCCTCTCTCTAGTGTAATAACTATCCACAACTGTTTGGTTTCTCTCATTAACACAATCATCAAAAATAACGAGATTCTTTTTTTATTGATCCCAATCTTGGGGGGAGGGGGGAAGGTAGATCTTCCATCTTATCACGAAGAATACAAGTTTTAGGTTTTGATTTATTTTTACACATCTGTGTATCACAAAATAGTTGAACTATATCTTCAATGTTATTATCGTGTTGTTTGTTTTGAAGTTTAAAAAAACCAATTATGTCTTCTTTTTGATAGTGGGGCAACTTCGCATAACAATTGTGCATTTTGTGAGGAAAGCACCAAATTTAGCACACTAGTAGCCTATCATATTATGAACAGATTTGGATATTGGGCCATCTCAAAATTTTTGATGGCAGTGGAAAATGGCTGCCACAGCCATCAGCGGCTGAATTTGAGATGCCCCAATATCCAAATCTGTTCATAATATGATACGCTACTGGTGTGCCAAATTTGGTGCTTTCCTCACAAAATGCACAATTTTATGCTATGTTTAGCTAAGTTTCCCCACTATGAAGACCTGCATTAAAACCTTGTGAGAGTAGTTGATACTCAGGTTGAAAACTTGACTTTGGAAAAATTATTATATGATCAAAATCTAAAAAGTTGGGAATAAGGAGCATCTTCAAAAGCAGGCACGTTTTTCACATCTGCTTGAACCAACTATGAGGCATCTTAATGAATGTGGAACATTTTTATGGTTGTTAAATTTTCTCTTATTTTACCAAATGGGTAAAAAAATCATTCATTTATATATTTAAAAAATAAATTACATAAATTTATATTGGCTTTTTTTAGAAACTCTATGTTTTATCCTGAGTTCAGGTTTAATTTCAAGATAATGCATTATTTTATTGATACAATATCTTGTGTTGATATTTCCCTGAAAATGGCAATTGTTAATAATATGCATCATCAATCCATGAAACATTACCGTCAATTGTTCAGTCTCTTCTCTTGTAAGAATCAGTGTATTTTCACCCTCGTACTTAACAATATAGTCTCTTATTAATCTTGTAAAGTCATTAATTTTAGGTGTAATTTTGAAACAGTTTTGTTCATTTTTATATGTATATATTTTTTCATTAATGAGAAGACGATCACAAAATCTTGGTCGTTCATTGTTTCTGGGCTTCTGACTCTGTGTTTAATCCCACTCTATCACGTGCAGGCCAATTCTCAAATTTGTCAAATGGAGAATCAGGGAATTCAAGAGGTCCAAGATCTAGTATACCATTCATATTTATAAAGGAAAACTTAACTTCAAATTAAATTCGTCTTCGGTATCATCTTTGGTACTTTCATTGGTGCTTTCACAATCATCGACAAAACTACTTTCACAACTATCGTTTGAATATAAACTCTCAATATCATAACTGTCTTCTTTTCCAACAGAGATACTCTCATCACTCATAATTTTCAAAATCTTCAGTTGAATAATGACTCGTATTTAATTAGTACAAAAAATATTACCATCTTTATCCACATACTTTTTTTCGTTAACAGATTCACAACTGCAGTTTTTTTCCTTAAAGGTAATTTTAAAATTGTCCTTAACGACTACTGAACGAAATGTCATTTCACCTGATATATTAACATCCTTTATTTCATCAAGATTTACATCTTTCGGGTTGTTGAAAAACATACAAATTTCTCCTTGCATGTAGCTGACGGTCTTGTCTTTTCTTTCTGAAGCTTCATCCATAAGGTTTTTCTTTTTTGATACTTTTTCTTGTTTCATTGCACTTTCTTGTTTTGAATATATTGCCATAAGGAGAGGAGAAAGTTTTAATGGAGCGACTTTAATTGATGTTCTTCCATATATACTAAAATCCCTTCCACTGAAGGAAATTGAAGAACTCATATTATTGACCATTATTGTTTTTATCCAATAGTTGTTATATTTATCTTTATTCAATTTTACATCCTCGACATATTTCTCAGGACCTTTTAGAAATGTAGAGATTGAGTGAAACTTGTCTTTTGTGTCTTGGTACATTGTATTTATTAAGTGAAAAAAATTGGTGGTTAAAATGGTTTTAAGCACAGATTCACCTATAAATTAAACGGAATTTTCATCAAGAAAATTTTAGTTTAAACGAAAAGCATTTATAAATTACCGTGAGATTTTCATCAAAAAAATTTGATTTTGAGCAAAGTATTTCCATATAAATATGGTGAATATTTCACATTTTGTTCTGCGACATTTGTCATCATAAATATAAATGTTATAAAAAACACCTTCAAACCAACAAATACACATTCAATCTTTTCAGACAAATATCTCCATTTGAACGAGAAACAAAACATTGTGATGTCTGTTCTAAGGATGTCTTAAAAGAGAGTTAAAAAAACACCTTCCATCACAAAAACACGTAAACAACATTGAGAGAAACTTGAAGAGAAATAAGAAGAAAATTGGATTTGAGGGAGATGTCATTGCGCCAAAACCATTTGAAATAACAACTCTTCAAAGATGTTTTAAAGAGCGAATGGAGGTGATGTGGATTTTTTAAACCCACCTTGTTGTGATTGTTGTCCTCCTGAAGGATTCTAACTGGCCGATTGTGGAATCCTATTTGACTTCAGACAGAGTTTAACGTTTGTCCGATTTGATTATAAAATCCTACAAAAACCCTATCGACACTGATAAAACTGATCTCCACACAAGTCCTTCCTTGTGAAACAATTTATTTCCTAACTATACACCATACACTTCTCTCCCTTGTACAATGAACTTAAGAATCTCCATTTGATTGCAATATTATTTGGTTCTATTTCATTTATTCTTACTTTAGTTAACAGTAAGACCAACCCGATTCAATTCACTTCTACATTACATCAGAGAGTTTTATTCTAACTTGGTACTTGGTCAGTTCCAAGGAGTACAAGCCACTGAGAAACTATACTTCCTCACGTGCTTGCACTGAGAACAATGTGCCTTCCAAAATATTTTACACTTCCATGAGAGAGAGGTTGGGGGATATTCACCCAGACTGTAGACGTGGCTTTTAGACAAAAAAGCCACTTCGTACATTTTCTAAGTAAAGGTTCATTTATCAGCTCGGTCACTCTGCTCCAGAACAACACATTTCTTATCATTTAGGGCAAAAGTCTTTTGGCCAGAAATGACAGCCAATTCAATTTGCAGCATAAAAGTTACATTTCTGAAACTCCATTTGTTACAATTTAAAATACATTAATATAATTTTTTTCCCCCACAGAGGTAAAACTTATAAGATTTAATATCAGTGTAAGATCCATTTGGGAAGCGATTCATATCTCAAAGGATTCAATTGTCAAGGTTGTTCGTAGAATGTTGAAAAAGCATAAATCATTCAAAATATATCTTGGAGCCTCCTTTACCTTCTCAAGAGAAGATAATGTTATTGAAGAAAAATATATGAGAATGATTACATCAAATGTAATTGTCATGAGAACGATTACATTAAAGATGACACCACCACACCTTGTGACATCAAATGATAGCTTCCTTAAATCTCTTATCTTTGAAGAGCTTATTAGATTTGAATGAGAAGAACAACAACAAGGTCGTACGTTCAACATTGGGAATGTTTCATACATCAATCTTAATTTTCTTCAATTGACTCCGCTGAAGGCTTCTTCTCGTATTGATTTACCGAAGGATGTGAATAATAAAAAGGCAATAATTGATATTAAAAATACTGACAATAAATGCTTTCTCTGGAGTACCTTCGCACATCTTTTTCCACAGGAAAAGGACTGTGAAACAATTTCAAAGTGTATTAAATATGAGACTAAGTTAGAAGCTGGTGATCTCAGCATCTCCAGAGGAGAACCCATGAGCTTGAAAGATATAACAAAGTTTGAGAATATGAATAACTTATCAATAAATGTTTTTGGTTTAACTGATATTAAGAAAGTCCAAATTCTAAGAGTTAGTTGTACTATATCCAATGCTAATTATTGGTCAAATGACCGGCATGTAGATCTCCTATATTTCACTAATAAAGAAACCACTCATTATGCTAATATCAAAAACTTTTCTCGATTGGTAAGTATTCAGGTTTATAAATCAAAGCAAAAATCATATCCTTGTAAGAGATGTCTAAATATCTCAATCTCAACAAAGACTTCATAAACATTTAAAGTATTGTTAGAATCATAAAGCAGCAGTTGTTGAGATGCCAGGACCAGGAGAAAAAGTTGTATTTAATGAAACAATTAAAGGTATAAAACACGCATTTATAATATATGCTGATTTTGAGAGCATCTTGGAAAAGACTGGTGATAGTGTTAAGGTTCTCGGAACCATATGCACACAACATACAGGTGTCCCAAGTCAGTTATTCTTTTAAGTATATGTGCAGATACAACCCCTCCTCGTGTGTAGTGGGAAAGCAAAAGGGGTGCGTTGCAATGGCTTTTAGTTAGGTTTATAAATCATTTCTCCCCTTTTATTTTGAACTACAGTACCCTCCTCTCGCTTGCTCCTCTCGCATGAGCTGAACAAACGCTTGTTCGCCTACTCGCCTCACCGGCGACTCGCTTGCCGAGGCAAAATCTTCTTGCAGTAGTTCCTTTTTGGCGAGTCCATACACGTGGAGTGGGCGGGCTTCCCGGCATGGCCCAAATCCGCCCAGAAAGGGCGGATCCATGGAAGCCCTGTGCAATCGAGGCGGACAGTGACGTCAGCTTCAACAAGGCACCTCCCCACTGTGGGAAATCTATAAATTACGACACCATCCTCAGAGGAGGGGGTTGAGAGAGTTCGTTGAGGGAGCGTTGGAGTAAAGAGCCTTGGAGTGAGGAGTGTTGGAGTTGACAGTTCGTCGGCTGGTAGCGAAAGAAAGCAGGAAGGTCGTAGAGTGATTGTGTTCTTTGGGGCTCGTTTGATTTTTAGTGTGAGAGGGCTGGGAAGACCTCGACCCGACCTTGACCAGGTCTCTCGTTGGGTCCTGTCTGCAGCCCTGATCCCCGCCTCTGACTCCGCTCTACTCGACTCGGGCTCCTTCGCCGACACAGTCTCCACACGGTGGGCCGTGGACAGAGCCGCACGGACATTGACAGGTGCCGCACCATGGAGCATTCCTTTCCCCGAAACTCAGGAACCGAGAACTGCGACCTCAACTCCCTCCCTGCCTGCAAAAGTCCTTTGCCATTCATCTGGGTTTATTTTGTCCGAGTGTGTGGTACCAGTCCATTAAGTAGAATTGCATAAGTGCTTTTATTTGATCATTGTAAATCTTGCCTTTATTCTCGTGACAAGTCTGCTCTGCGTCCTCTTTTGTAAGTTGCTGTAAAATTGTCGCACTACGCTTCTTTCTTTCCCCTGCATAACATCCAATAAACCTGTTTCTGTGCCACATAGATTTCCTCACTTTATTGCAAATAAATTATTGTAGAAATGTTCCCAGTTCGTTTTTGTCTTTCCCTCCGTTGGTCCAGCATGGTTCGGATCTAAAGTCAGCCGGGTCTTTATTACTGTTTAATCTGTTCATTCGTCCTTGGTAGTTCCGCTCGGCTGCATCCGATCCGGAGTTGGTAGTTGGTACTCTACCGTGGTCGGGAGGGTGTTCCGGTTCGGGAAAGGCGTACCGAGGGCGTGGTTCCCCGGTTGTCGAAATCGCGTAGTTAATTAGGTAAATTGATTCCAGGCAAAAAGACCCTTTGCTATGCGGTTGTGATATTGGTGTCCACGGTCGGTTAAGCAACCCGCCGCATCACGGAATTACCCATGAGCGATGGCCTACAATTCCTGGAGCCTGGTGGGAGACGACGTAACTTCCCCCAATTAGTGGTTGTTCTCGCCACCGGTCCCCGGCCCACAACAATATTAACAATTATCAAAAGCATATCCCTTGCGGGTTTTGTTAGAACATTAAATCAAATGTCAGAAGTAAATATGATAAGTTGGAGTTGTATGGAGGACCTGATGCTGCTGATGAATTTGTTAAAAGCATTGAGGATGATTGCATTCAGCTAACTGAAATTATGTCAAGAAAAAATAAACCCCTTGACTGATCTCCAAATGAAGAGAAATAATTTGAAGAAGCAAGGATTTGTAATATGTGCTCAGAGGCTTTGGTAAAAATTGATAAAAGGGTTAGAGATCATTGCCATATTACGGGGAAATATACAAGAGCAGCTCACAATAATTGTCATCTTCATTTTAGAATCCCGACATTCTTACCTGTATTTCTTCATAATATTTGTCATTATGATACGCATCTCTTTATAAAAGCACTAAGTAAGACTCCTGCAAAGATAACAGCAATTCCTAATCCAGATCAAAATTACATCTCATTCACAAGACAGATTTATACTCATGAAATGGGTTTAAATACAAATATTAGATTTCTTGACACATAAATTTATGACAAGCCTCAAAGTTCTTTGGTTTCAAGCATCTCCTCTTTACCAATACTTTCTCGTCAATTTACGACTGAAACCGACTTGGGTAAAGACATTCCTCTTCTATTCTCACTAAAAAGGACATTTACCCACATGATTATATGGATTCCTTTTAAAGATTTAAAGAAACAAGACTTCCTCCTCAAAAGCGTTTTTATAACAAGTTAGGAAGATGGCATATTACGGGTGGAGAATATGAAAGAGCAAAACAAGTTTGGAGAGAGTTTGAGATCAAGAATATGGGTCAATATCATGACCTAAATTTAAAAACTGATGTTTTATTACTCGCTGATGTGTTTGAGAAATTGAGAGAAGTTTGTTATAATAATAAAGATTCCGATGGACTTGATCCTGCCCATTATTATACATCTGCTGGACGAGCCTGGAGCGCTATGTTAAAAATGACTAAACAACCCCTTTATCTTCGAAGTGATGTTGATATGCTCTTGATGATTGAGAAGGCTAAAAGAGGAGGAATTTCACAAGTGTGTTCAAAGAGACATGCTGAGGCAAATAATAAATATCTTCCAGACTTTTCACCTGATAAGCCCACATCTTAATTAATGTACTTCGATGCTAACAACTTGTATGGCTGGGCATTGTCTGAATCTCAACCCAATGGTTATTTTAAATTGGTGAAAGAATACGAGTTCAAATCTATCTTCGATGTTATAATCTCTTCAAGTCCAGAAGATTTAGAGAAACGGGATAATGGGTATTATTTTGAAGGAGTTTTAAACAATCCAAGAAAACTTCATAACAAACATAAAGACCTTCCTGATGGAGCTGAAAAAGAGATCCCCAATCAAGAGCTATTCAGTGGTGATCAACAACATTTCTTCAGTTCTTCAAATGAGTTTAAATATATTCCTTCAACTAAATTACCAACAACATTGTTTGATAAAGAGAAGTATGCTCATCAAAGAAATCTAAAGCAATTTATAGAAGCAGGACTGCAAGTGAAAAAGGTCGTTTGGGCACTAAAGTTTACTCACAGTCATTGGTTGGGTAAATATATTGATTATAATACGAGGATGAGAACAAAGGCTAATAATGATTTTGAGAAGCACTTTTACAAGTTGATAAATAATTCTTTGTTTGGTAAAACAATGGAAAATACAAGGAATAGACAAAATGTAAGACGTGCTCCAACTTGGGAGCAGGTGGAGAAGTTGATTAATAAACCAAGCTTTAAAAGAGAAGAAATATTTACAGATTATTTTGTGCTGTTCATTTGAATAAAGAGAGTATAAAGATAGATAAACCAATATATGTGGGAATATCTGTTTTAGATCTTTCAAAGTATTGAATGTATGATTACTTTTATAATAATCTAAAGAAAAGATATGGTGAGAATATTGTTTTGCTATGTGTGGATACGGATAGCTTCATACTCGACATAAATACAGATGATGTTTATAAGGATATGAAAGAAGATGAAGATATTTATGATACAAGTAATTATGATCCTAACAACCTGCTCTTTTTGAATAAGAATCGAAAAGTTATTGGTAAATTTAAAGACGAATAAGGTGAAAAGATACTGAGTGAATTTGTCGGTGTTTGATGAAAAGCATATGTTTATAAATGCTTTACGAGAGGGTTAAATTCATTCAAATGTGAAAAGAAACTTACAAGTCTAAAGAAGAATGTATTGAAAGAGACCATGAACTTTCACCATTACCTTGAATGTATTTGGAAGAGAAAGAATGTTTATAGTGAGATGAATCTTATTAGAAATTATAAACACTAAATATTCTCAGAGACTGTTTGAAAGAAAGCTCAAACAGCATTTGATGATCAAAGATATATCATGAGTGATTGAATAAATACATAACTTGATGGGTTTAAAGTTTAAGTATTAATAAATACTGGGGTTGGCGGTTTTAACGGACTACCACTGCATTATTTTTAATTGATGAATAAATTAAGTTATTCCTGAAAATAAAACATAAATATTCATCGTATTTCTATATAATTACTCAATTTGATTAAAGAAATGATCATATGAAAGAGGACGAAGCCCAGCCCCTGGCAGGAGGAGTAGTGTCAAAAGGGAGGGCTCTGATGAAGTAATGTGCACCAGTTTGAAAAGAAGAAATATGAGTGAGCATAAGCAAGCTAATATTGCGACTTTGAGAAATGGTAGACGTAACTGCGTTAAAGCCTTCCTGTTGATACTACTATCAGACAATCTTCAAACACAGGAGAAATCAGAATGGATTTTGAGTGGACTGAGCAGAGAGCCAAAAGGGTTTGCAGCCCTATGGGCATTTACCTAACCAGCTGAGGGGCCCCTCTGCAATGCACAGTGAAAACATTTGAGTGCTGCTCATCTCAATCAGCTCAGATAACCATGTTCTGTGATAATTGCATTATGTCATTAGTTTCAAATTAAATTATTTTGTGTGCACATACGGATTGGTTAATTGATTTGTGCTCTGCCTGAAGGGTCCTTGGTGACTTGAAAAGGGTGATACTGGGCGGTTTGTCATTGCCTTCCCAGCAGTTAGTCATGGCAGCAATTTGTAATTCATCCAGGGTGCCGATGATAGTTCGACTACTCTGAGTGAAAGACACCGTGGGATCTTTCATATCCACCAACTAATGAAAGCAGATGGGACACCCGGCTTAACATCCATCTGACGGACGGCATGCATATTCATGAATCATCCTGCCTGTGAAGCACTGGCATGACACTCGTGTGACTATCTTACCTTGCCTCATGTGGTGCGGTGTGCACAGCAGCGTATCTGTCATGCCAAGGTGCATGTGATTAGCACTGTGGCTCTTGCACTTGATCAAACGTTCCCTGAATCAAAGAAGACGATTCGATTATTTTTTTAGTTCATAATTCTGTGACTGCAACATAATCTATGTTCACAAAGTTAATTTACAGGTTGGGAGGGAAAATGAAAAGGAAATGAAGATGGGAGGAGAAATGCAACAAGTGAAATTAAAATGTGAAGAGATGAAAGTCAAATGTGATGGAAATAGAGATAGAAAAAGGTAGACAGTGAAGATGCAGAGTGAGTGAAGAAAATGAATAATTATAACGAGAAAAAATATAACAATGAAACGGTGACAGAATTTAAATTGTATTTGGCCATCAAGGAAAAGGTCGTTCTCCCATGATGATGTTGTTATCATATTTTGCCACCAAAACACTATGCAATCATAGTGCAGCAGATAACTGCAAAAATACTTCGGTTTGTGATGCAAGCATGAAATTTGGCACAAATACTCTTTGAGGTCCACTTTTTTTCAAAAAAGGCGCTGGCCACGCAGAATTCTAAGATGGCGACCATTTTTCAAGATGGCCGCCATATGCACAGAAAATTCCTCTTCTGCAGCTAAATATTTGAAACAAAACACAACATTAAGGGTGTTAACCAAAGTTTTTTTGTGTCTAAGATTTTAGCATGATTATTCTTTGTAATGTAACACCTCACAGCATGGTTGTAATGTCTGCCAAAACAAAAACAATGCTCATATTTCAGGAAATAATAGACATAGACTCATAATTTTTGGATCTATTCCTAGGTTTTTGGGATCAACTAATTAGGTGGACATGGTTTTAGATTCCTCGTTCCCATGCATACTGCTGAAACAAAGATGGGAGTCCAAGATGGCTGCCACAATAGCTATAAACCACTGTTCACAAACTAGCGTTTGGAACAAAATCAAGATTTTTTTTTCAGGTTTACTAACTTGACAGATATGATTCAGATTTGGACAGAAAAATTCTTTCCATTTTGCAAAGGGAAAATCAACCATGGATGGTTAGTCGTCATAGGAGATGTTGAGGCCATGCTCATGCAGCATTTCTGCCAGGCTTCTCTTCCTGGTTTTGGCAAAGACAGAGAGACCCATGTACACTGGGAATGGTGTTTCTCTGTCTTTGGAGTGTCTGTGTGTTGCGGCTCCCTCTTTGTATCGGGAATAGCAGTTATACTGCAGCAGCTGGGAAATGGCCTGGTCAGACTTTGAAGCCCCAAATCTCAGCTGTGATTTGATGTCTGTTCCATGTTCAACCATCCCGACGAAGAGTATTCTGATGCTTTTGATAGTGACAAAGCCACATCTTTCTGGAATGCTAAAAGCACACCTCTTCCCTTTTTGTGAGCTTCAAGCTTAGGGATTTCAGCCAATAATTTATCCTTTAATCTGGTGGTATTGACAGTGGGCGTATCAACAGCCAGTTGTGCCAGACGTTGTTAGTATAACTGGGAAATATCTGCAAAGGGGAAGACTGTGGGACTGTCTGAATTCAGACTGGTTTCAACAATGTAATTCACCAATTCCGAAAGAACCAGTGGGTACACATCTGGTTCCTCCTTAGTTTGATGTGAGTCTTTCTCAAGACTTCTGAGACGGTATCTCTCCCTGTTGTACAGAGTAGTGAGACAGGCACGATGGTATTTTAGTTCCTGGGCAATGGCATCTCCACCACCCAATTTTGCTAACAATGTGCCATCATTCAGTGTTTGAGCACACTCGTGCAGCCTCTTGTCCAAGTTCATGGTCATAACTTGCCGAAGGTCAGATTCAGGTGATGTCTTTTCACACATAATACATACTTGACCATCATGGCTAGTTCGTCACTGCTTCACATGCCCTTCATCTGTTTCACTACCACGAGAGTCGGATCGACGTTTCTTGGCACGATCGAGTTTAGTGTTATTAAATAACAACCGACAACTCATGTGGTACTTTGCCTCATTCCTTCTCAGCGTTGCCTCTATACCTCCACCCTCATTCAGTCTAGCTGGGTCTAAAATCAATGGGAGTGCACTGATCTCATTGAATTGAGGTATATTGGTCGCTAGCATAGTATACCCATCATGTTCTGGGACATGATGGGTAGGAGGGGAAGTCAGGGCTTCATTCTTTTTGTCTTTTTGGCAAAGACAGCATCTAGTCCAATCTGTTTGCCTCTTGGCTAAAATTGGATTTGCATCTGCCATTTTGATTAAGGCCAAGGGTTTATCCTTTTACCACCTTAATCAACGCACATTCCTGTATGGGATACGACTGGGTTCGGGTGACCTACACCGAGCCCGATCATTCATCCAGTGTCATTTAAGTCCCGTGTGATCTGTACACCATTCGAGTAACTACATGAGCAAGTCATGTTTCGCCCCCTTACCCTTGGCTCGGCTCTCCCGCGCTGGCATACCCTGTCAATTCAGGCACGGCTATCTAACTAAATCTAGTAACTACAAACTACTGTTTACTAGCTACTGGATATGGGGCTGTTAGACAGCATTTGGGACACTAAACTATACTACAACTACTAGTCTATTACTACAGCATTAGTAAAGCAAGATCAAATGACACTGAACCCCATGCTGAGTTACACAGCAGTGACATCACCAGTGTGCCCTGGTTGTGCGCTGACATCACTCTATTATAATTATGCTAAGCTTTCCTCCACCCTCTAAAATGCAATCTGACAAAATAAGTAATAATTATAATGAAATCCATTATCTTTATTACCTATTTGCCGACTTATTATACTTAGTATTTCTATGTTTATTCATTGATGAGATATTTTAAGTTTTATGGCGGCCATCTTGGACGCCATCTTTGTTGTGACAGGTAATTTTGTAATATATGACAAACAAGTGAACATTTATGCAATAAATCGGAAATAAAAGTATTTTACCACTAAATTTTGTGAAATGATAAATGATTATTACTGGCTTGATTTTTCTGGAGATACGGCTTAGCAGCCATCTTGAAAATGGCAGCCATTTTAATTTTCAGCAGGAGCAATATTTTTGCATAAAGAGTGATCCTTGAAAACTAGAGATCATTTATGTCAAATTTCATGCTTGCATCATATGATATTCTGATGAAAATAAGAAAATATCTTCAGCACAATTCCTGAAATATTAGGATTTATAGATTTCATGGCAGCCATCTTGGACGCCATCTTTGCTTTGACCATTTGATTATGTACTAGAGCCCAGACAACATTCCTATTAGATTCCTTTGACCCCAAAAACCTAGGTATACGCTCAAAATATTGTCTTTAATCCAAATACTTGCTTTAGGAATAATACTTTTCAATTTGGATGGTGGCCATCTTGGAAAATGGTCGCCATCTTGATTTTTTTTCGTGGCCAGCGCCATTTTTAACACAGTAGACCAAAGAGAGTATTTGCGTCAAATTTCAAGCTTGCATCACAAACCGAAGTATTCGAGGGGTATTTTGCAGTTATCTGCTGCACTATCATGTCATAATCATAATCTTCTCATAATCATAACCTGTTGGAATTACCCTTCAGAATTTCACTTTAGAATTAACCTTTGGAATTACACTTCAGAATGACACTTTAGAATTACCCTTCACAATTTCACTTTTGAATTACCTGTCAGAATTACACTTTAGATTTACACTTTAGAATGGCACTTTAAAATTACACTTTAGAATTACACTTTAGATTTACACTTTGGAATTACACTTTAGATTTACACTTTGGAATTACACTTTGGAATTACACTTTGGTACTACCCTTTAGAATTACCCTTCAGAATTACACTTTAGAATTACACTTTAGATTTACACTTTAGATTTACACTTTGGAATTACACTTTGGTACTACCCTTTAGAATTACCCTTCAGAATTACACTTTAGAATTACACTTTAGAATTACACTTTGGAATTATCCTTTGGAATTACACTTTAGAATTATACTTCAGTATTACCCTTTAGAATTACCCTTCAGAATTACACTTTGGAATTACACTTTGGAATTACTCTTCAGAATTACACTTTAGAATTATCATTTAGAATTACACTTCGGAAATTACCCTTCAGAATTACCCTTCAGAATTACACTTTAGAATTACACTTTAGAATTACAATTTGGAATTACCCTTCACAATTACCCTTCACAATTACACTTTTGAATTACCTGTTGGAATTACCATTCAGAATTACACTTTCGAATTACCCTTTGGAATTACACTTTAGAATCACACTTTAGAATTACCCTTCAGAATTACACTTTAGAATTACACTTTAGAATTACCCTTTAGAATTACACTTTGGAATTACCCTTCACAATTACCCTTCACAATTACACTTTTGAATTATGTTAGAATTACTCTTCTGAATTACACTTTAGAATTACCCTTTGGAATTACACTTTAGAATTACCCTTCACAATTACACTTTTGAATTACCTGTTAGAATCGCACTTTAGAGTCGCACTTTAGAATTGCACTTTAAAATTACACTTTAGATTTACACTTTGGAATTACACTTTGGAATTACACTTTGGAATTACACTTTAGATTTACTCTTTATAATGACACTTCAGAATTACCCTTTAGAATTACACTTTAGAATTTCCCTTCACAATTACACTTCAGAATTACCTGTTTGAATTACACTTTAGAACTACCCTTTATAACTACCCTTCAGAATTACCCTTTGGAATTACACTTTAGAATTTTATAATGATTTTTCACCATTGGGAGATCGGGCCAACAATGATACATCGCACAATGTATCAAAAGTAGTGGACGGATTCGGATGAAACTTGGTGGATAGGTTGGGTGTGTGAGAAGGAAGAAATGATTCAATTTTGGTGAACATCCGAATACAAATCTGGATACAATAAATATTTCATATTAAAAGTAATTCTTCACCATTGAGAGATTGGGCCAAAAACAATATCGTACGAGAGCAAGATATTCCAAAAATGTAATGGGCCCGATATGTTCTCGTGGATCAGGCATTGCGTGGCGGAGGCATGCGCTCCACCGAGTGCTCTTCTAGTTTTATTATTGTTTGGCTCGCGGCGGTGAAGTTTCAACTCTCTGGCATTTGCCTTATCAGAGGCGCCGATGTGTTTATGTTCATACTGATGTGTTTAATTTATCATTTAACATATGTTGTTAAAAAAAAACAGCAAAGTGTTTCACAGGGCTCTGTCTGTGAGGAACATTGTTGTTTCAACAACCCCCCTCCATCTCCCAACTTTCCATTTTGTTGTCGATCTGAAATTAAAATATTCTCACACTGAAACCAACTCAACCTGACACTTTTGACTTATTAAAATCAGACTCTCAGTTTTGTCAGTCACCTTCATGGCTCCATTACAAGGCTCTGAAGGAAAACAAACAAAACTGGAAATGTGGAAACAAATTTGAAACAATCTGTTGTGGAACCTGATGAAGTCCAGCATTTATCACACTCAGCTACTCCTGTACCTCTCACGTTCTGGTGAGGGAAGGGTATTCAAACATGGTGGCTGTGTGGCCCCAGAAGCGTGTGCTGCAGGTTCGCTCTTCTGATACACACTAATCAGTGCTTGATTTGCACTGATGTTTGTGTATTATCTCACTGATCTACATAAATGTATTTTACTTTCTTTATCAACTCTTTTACACTTTCCCCACCCCCTCCCCCCCAAAAAATACAACAGAAATTGGAAAGGAATATTCTTCTCTGCGTTTTTTTGTACCAAAGTGTGATGTCTGGTTGCAATCGTTTATTTTTTTCGATGTTCACGCCTGATGAGATCATTAGGTCCCCACCGATACTTGTTCACAATGTTCACGCGGTACTTCAATGTTTTCATTGAATCATTTTGGTACATTTTCCCACAAATTTTCTGGATGTGGGATATCAACGTTTTTAAGATGTGCCAGCAGATTACTTCACAATCTCTGTTGTGTCGTTGTGTGTGCAGCTGTTCTGACATGAGTTTGTTGTGTGTATATGTGTTCGGTCATTCGCTTTGCAAACACCACCTCCATCCCTCTCTTTTCTATCTCTTTTTTTTCCTCTCCCTCTCTCTCTCTCCCCTCTCCCCATCTCCCCCCTCTCTCTCTCCCTCTCTCCCCCTCTCCCCCTCACCTCGCTCTTCCCCATTTTCTGGCTTTCTCTCTGTCCTCCCTTCTTCCTCTGCTCTCCCCTCCCTCTGTCCACTCCTCTACCCTCCTTCCTTATGCTCCTCTGCCTTTTAAAAGGAGTTTTTCTCCTCTCTCTCTCTCTCTCTCTCTCTCTCTCTCTCTCTCTCTCTCTCTCTCTCTCTCTCTCTCTCTCTCTCTCTCTCTCTCTCTCTCTCTCTCTCTCTCTCCCCTCACTCTTCCCCATTTTCTGGCTTCCTCTCTGTCCTTCCTCTCCTTTCCCTCCATCCTCTGCTCTCAACTCCCTCCATCCTCTCCTGTCCCCTCCCTCCGTCCACTCCTCTGTCCTCCTTCCTTCTGCTCCTCTGCCTTCCTTCAGTCCTCTCCTCTCCCCTCTGTCTGTCCTCTCCTCATGTGAAACCATTGGATCAAAATTTGATAGCATTTATGGCAGATTATGATGTGGTGTTTTCACATTTGTTATCTACACGTCACAGATATAATACACCGATATTATAATACAATGTATTATAATATATAATATATATTAATATAATGTATAATACACCTTCACATTATAATATAATATAATGTATTATAATATTATATAATCATATAATATAATGTATTATAATACATCACCGATAATTATTGGCCACACGTCGGGGGGGCACACTTTCGGCCGCCAGTGGCTTGCGGGCCGAGCAATGAAGAACAGAGGTACAGATTGACAGTTTGTCACTGCGATTTCATTCGCTCCATCATAACCGACAGCAAACTGCTCTCAACAACAAAGTTCGACTCCCGAACCAAACATGAACCGTCATCCCAGTGTTTACGGACATGGTGGTTCATCATTGTGTGTGCAGTCCCACGGATGAACGTTAAACCTGTCAGAGTTATTTGGAGGAAGTTAAACATCCCATTGTGTACTGCGTGAAGAGGAGGCGAGCCATCACCCGCACCCTGAACAAATTACAAATCCTGCCCTTACCAGCAGGGGGAACTGCATCAGTGGCACAGCCATGCTCCCGCAATGATGCAAACGAAGAACCAAAGACTGTACACAAAATGAATGAATATCTGACTGCACTGCACCCACGACCCAACAACGAAACACAGACCAACAATCAACAACCACATGTCCACAACCTTCAGTGGGGGTGAACAAAATGCCATGTTTCGGTCTCAGTCTTCTCTCCATGTCCTCAAGACCCCTTGAGTAAGGTGTATCTTCCAGCTTGACATGTCGAACCTTCTTTTTTCGTCCTCGTTTTTATTGAGGGTTGAAGTTTTTGCGTGGAATATTTTTAAGATGGAAGAAATGCTGTGATAATACACGGTAGTGGGAATGAGAGAACGATCGAGAGGGATTCGAGAGAAGAGTTGTGAGGAAAGTGAAGAAGAAGAGTCGTGTGTTGATGAAGCGTGGATCCGTGTTCCCGGGACACGAACAGGGAAAGAAACATTCTCCAAGCGAGTTGTGAGTGGATCGAAGTGTTGTGAAGATTTATTGTGTTTAACATCTTCGTGAGTAGAACTAAAGCTCGTGATGTAGTTGGTGTTGTGCACGTGGTGCACGTTTCGACGTTTCCATGGTGAACAGTGTCTTTTTAATGTTCCACACAAGGGTCCAGTTCATGGAGTTACATTTGAACCACTAGAGGGCGAAGTTCGATGAAATCAAGGCCAGATTAGAAAGTTTGTCCATCATCATCATTCCGGGAAAAAATTACACGTGAAGAACTTGAAAGATGGGGGAAAGCTGCGCTTGCTGTGGTTGTACCAACCGAAGGAGGAGAAACAGTGGAATTTCCTTTAATAAGTGAGTGGTATAGTGGAGTACGTAACGTCACAGAGTACGTGACGTCACAGAGTATGTGACGTCACAGAGTACGTGACGTCACAGAGTACCTGACGTCACAGAGTACGTGACGTCACAGAGTGTATGACGTCACAGAGTGTATGATGTCACAGAGTACATAACATCACAGAGTACATAACTTCACAGAGTACATAATGTCACAGAGTACATAACCTCACAGAATACATAACGACATAAAGTACATAACATCACAGAGTACATAACCTCACAGAATACATAACGACATAAAGTACATAACGTCACAGAGAACATAACGTCACAGAGTACATAACGTCACAGATTACATGACGTCACAGAGTACAAAACGTCACAGAATACATAACGTCAGAGCACATAACATCACAGTACATAACGTCACAGAGTACATAACGTCACAGAGTACATGTCACAGAGTACATATCATCACAGAGTACATAACGTTACAGAGTACATAACGTTACAGAGTACAAAACGTCACAGAGTACATAACATCACAGAGTACATGCGTCACAGAGTTCATAACATCACAGAGTACATAACGTCACAGAGTACATAACATCACAGAGTACATGACGACATAGAGTACATGACGTCACAGAGTACGTAACATCACAGAGTACATAACGTCACAGAGTACATGACGTCACAGAGTACATAACATCACAGAATACATAACATCACAGAGTACATAACGTCACAGAGTACATAACGTCACAGAGTACATAACATCACAGAGTACATAACGTCACAGCGTACATAACGTCACAGCGTACATGACGTCACAGAGTACATGATGTCACAGAGTACATATCATCACAGAGTACATAACGTTACAGAGTACATAACGTTACAGAGTGCAAAACATCACAGAGTACAAAACGTCACAGAGTACATAACATCACAGAGTACATGCGTCACAGAGTGCATAACATCACAGAGTACATAACGTCACAGAGTACATAACGTCACAGAGTACATAACATCACAGAGTACATGACGTCACAGAGTACATAACATCACAGAGTACATAACGTCACAGAGTACATGACGTCACAGAGTATATGACGTCACAGAGTACATAACGTCACAGAGTATATGACGTCACAGAGTACATAACATCACAGAGTACATAACGTCACAGCGTACAAAACGTCACAGAGTACATAACGTCACAGAGTACACGACGTCACAGAGTACATAACATCACAGAGTACATAACGTCACAGAGTGCAAAACGTCACAGAGTACATTACGTCACGGAGTACACGACGTCAGAGTACATAACATCACAGAGTACATAACGTCACAGAGTGCAAAACGTCACAGAGTACATTACGTCACGGAGTACACGACGTCAGAGTACATAACATCACAGAGTACATAACGTCACAGAGTACATAACATCACAGAGTACACGACGTCACAGAGTACATAACATCACAGAGTACATAACGTCACAGAGTACAAAACGTCACAGAGTACATGACGTCAAAGAGTACACGACGTCACAGAGTACATAACATCACAGAGTATATAACGTCACAGAGTGCAAAACGTCACAGAGTACATCACTTCACATAGTGCAAAACGTTACAGAGTACATAACGTCACAGAGTACATAACGTCACAGAGTACATAATGTCACAGAGTACATAACGTCACAGAGTACATAACGTTAAACGATAACTAGTTAGTCCTACTTTACTACCTGACCGTACATGGTAATTTGAAGGTGACAAAATGGGTTGGTTGAATCGAAAGCGAGTTATTACTTGGCAGAAAAAAATTTCGCCAAGTATGTTCGTCTGTAGCGTTTGTCTGTTTGTCTGTCTGTTTGTGACGATTTTTGGTGATGGGTTTCAAGCAATCGTTCTGAAATGTTTTGTGTGGTTGGTGACTGGCTAAGGACAGCAATGCTTAATCTTTTTACGTTGGTGGATTTATGTAAAATAAATAATGTATGGCACAGTACACTTGATATTGTATTTTTATAAATGATATTTTTCCTTTGACCGTTAAATTCAAGGTTGCACTGAACGAGGCCTGATGGTATTTGAAATTTCTGCTCCTTGCAACAGACATTAAATGTTTGAGACCTGAGATGCTGAGAGCAAGATACTCATCCAGGTCTGGAGGGGAGTGAATGTAAAACGGGTAATCTGAGATAAGCAAAGGGAGATGAGATGGAGTGAAGTGAGCGAAGAAGATGTGGAGTGAAAGAAGCAAAACAAAAGTCCGAAGAAAGAGTCAGAAGGGACTCCATGTACTTCGATGAGTAAATGTTCGTCGAACTCCACAAATCCTTCGTACGGCCTCGTTTGGAATATGTTCGTTCTGTGGAGTCCGTAGAAGTTAATATATTGTTGTGGATTCCCGCCACTCCGGCGTGCGGACGACCGCCTCAGCCCAATTGTGGCCGCACGCCCACCGAATGTGGAAATCCAGTCGCAGCTTTCAGATCAACGCTGAAATCCAGCTACGGGTGTGTTTTTAACCACACCACAACCTTGTCAATGCTCTGTCGTTTGCTTCAGGGTCGATCGCCGAATTGTCGATTTACCTAATTATTCACGCAGACAGACTACCGAGAGGTTGTACCTCAACGGGACCTGCTCGGAAACGAGCCGCTTAAGCAGCTCGCTCCGTTTGCGATTGCCGAGTGGTTTTTATATCGCCAGGCCCTGTCGGACCCGATTATCTTATCGGTGTTAAAAACCAGCTAATATTCCGAATGCAATTATGGCAGTTCAATGGAGGACGGGACGCAACGAGCAGGTGAATATTCAAACAAAGGGGACATTTATTTTCAATGCAGGCACGTATGCAATGAATGGGGGATGGGGACAACACACGAGCAAAAAGACCTACAGCCGATGTCTACTTATTGTGTACATGCACTTAACAACAATTCTACTTATCGGACAAGGCGCCACAGACTTCCATGCAAAACCCAGAAAGAAAAGACCTGGGCTCGTAAGCCTTTAATATTTGCTCGGAGTCGGGATGACCGAAGGGACTCCGGGAGACCGAGCAGGCTACCTGCCACCCTCTTGGTGACTCGCTGGGCGACTCTCGATGTCTCTGCCCGAACTCGTCTCGACTCCAACAACGTCTTCAACGGTGCCTCTAACAGCGAACTGGCTGACGACTCCTCTCCGACTCGACCAACTCCAACGACGCCTTCAACTTCTCCCGCTCTCCACACCGATTCCACCGGTTCCACCGATGTCCTCACCAATTATCTCACAACCGCCTTCTCGGCGTTCCAATGCGGCCTTTTATCGCCCCGGGCGTTGCCCTTCCCTTTTCGGCGCGCGGGGGAAAATTCCAGGGGAGTTCAGCTTGGCTCTTTGTTGGTAGAGGAGGGACGTGATAACCAACATTCTATTTCTTTTCCCCGTCCTGAGGGACACACCCCAACCGTAACTTCTGTTTACCCGTTCTGAGGGATATCGGGGCGGGAGTTGCTGAGATGCTGTTGTGGTGGTGGAGGTGGCGTGGTTGTACTATGGTTGTTGCTGTGGTGGGAATGGCATGGTTGTTGAGATGCTGTTTTGGTGGTGGAGGTGGTGTGGTTGTAGTGTGGTTGGTGCTGTGGTGGGGATGGCGTGATTGTTGAGATGCTTTTGTGGTGGTGGAGGTGGCGTGGTTGTAGTGTGGTTGGCGCTATGGTCGGAATGGCGTGGTTGTTGAGATGCTGTTGTGGTGGTGGAGGTGGTGTGGTTGTAGTGTGGTTGGCACTGTGTTGGGAATGGCGTGGTTGTTGAGATGCTGTTGTTTGAAATAAAAGATAGAACAGAATAACGGCTAACTCAAAGATGCACAGCCCGGCACACGAATAAGTCCCTTTTGTACATCGGTGGGGAAATATAACCTGGAACATACACTTATCGACATAACTGACCTCTGGGGAACCTGAATGGTATTGTGTGAATTTCCACAACTGTAACACTACCCCCTCCCCTTTTACAGACTCGTCCCGAGTCGTCACATTTTCGTGTGCCTTCATGTGTAAGTTTCCCCTAGTACGATTTACCTCCGGATCCTTGAGTGTGACATTTGGTGTATCCGTGTCCCAAAAGTAAATAACCTATGGGCTGTGTAACTCACTAAACAAACTCACTCGAACAGACGACTTAACTACAATTGCCGGCGCTACGACAAACATGTAGGGGGAGCAAAACTCATTTACAATTTTACCCTTAACTTAACCTTCTACATTTTACACTAAACCATGGCCCAGGACTGATGGACTCTGTGGGAGAAAGGGCATGGCAAAGTTATTCAGTATTTTAGGGTGAGCGCTCCGCAGCTGAAGTTCAGATGTCTTTGGGGCCTGTTCAAAAGGCCCCGTTGTCTGTCACATAACCTTTTTCTTGTCTTCAGCTTCTGGAGGCAACTCACCCCAACCCGGCATGCCATATGCCATCCCACAGGCCATTCTTGAAGCAGGGAGCCAGGCTGCCCAAATGCAGTCTCTGGCTCATGAAACAATTGCATGTTTGAACACAGAAGGTGGCCGGCTGCCCAATGCAGTCCCAGGCCTCCCCCTTGAAATGAGCGCAGTTGAGCAGTGAACACAAACGGTGCACAGGCTGCACCAATGCAGTCCCCGTGTGTGGCCGCCTGCAGGGCAGTCCCTGCAGAACACTGGAAGGGCTCTGACGCAAGCAAACACAATGATCGGCGGGGCTGCCTGCAGGGCAGTCCCTGCAACTTGTGCGATGATCCTGGTGCACATGGTAATGGATGGACACAGAGGCAAATGCAAACAAGGGCTAGCATGCATCGGGTCAAGGCAGAGGCAGATAGACAAGGCATGGCAAGGCCAGAACAGGCCGCTGTCGCCAAAACAGGCTGGCATACGCAGCTGGCCAGCCTCTTGTCTCGTTCTGGAGGTTTGTGGAGGGAGCGCGGTGGTGCCGGCCGGTCTGAAGGCAGGCTCGGACCTACCCTACTGTCTCCCTCCCAACCTACAGCCTTTGCCTGTCTCTGTCCATACCCACTCCCTTAGTTTGCAAAAAATCCAACCAATTTAACCCCATCTAATTATTTTTTTTGAATTTGTTTTATTTTATTATTTCCTTTTAATTCGTCTCCCGAACCCCCTTTATTGTCTCTGTCCGGCTAACCTACCATGTAACCTAGCCTACTCCCAACCCCAACGTTCCCTTCCTGGATTGGAATAAGGGAGAGCTAGCGTCCTGTCTCGAGGCCCAATGAAGCCTCAGAATGGCATCCTCAGATCTCAGCGATCTAACCCCAAAGTGGGTCCAGCGGCCTACAACAAGAGCGAAGGGATGGATGGTGCAGAGGGGTACACTTCCCTATCTACCCTAATATTCATTAACCTTAAACTACCCCGGGGCTTTCAACAACCGCCTCTCACTTAATCTATTGGTTCTACCAACCAAGATTCCCGTCGTCTGTGTTGGTGTCCTCTTAAATTTGGGCCTTGCTCTCAAATTTTCCCTCGTGCCCTCGCACGGTTTCGTGGCTGGGCAGCGTGGCTCACTTGGCAGGAACTACCCTCTGCCGATTCTCCAACCATGGCACCCCTGCAGCTGAGGCTGTCTCTGAGCCTACTAGCTCCCTAAAACCTGGGGAGTGCCCTCCATGGCTACTCCCCCTCGATGCTCACGTGGCAGTCTGGCGCCACGGGCCCCTTTCCCCGGGTGCCCGTGCCCACGACACTGCCCACGTGGCTATTGGCGCTACGGGCCCCGCATCATTCGGGCCCACCCGTGCCCACTACTCTATCCCGACTCCTCTTGGACCCTTGGCCTACCACGGCCGACTAGCCCGGTGCCCGGGATGCCCACTAAGCGATACTCACCGTTCGCAGCCACGCTCCCAGCCCGTCAACAGGACTCCTGCACCCCTCCAAACGGGTTTCGAGCCTACATTCGCACCAACAGCAAAACGACCTCCATTTTGTCAATTTGGTTAACCCACTATCTGACTTTACTCTGACCCCGGGGTCCCTTGGGTGGGAATCACTCCTCCCCCCAATCACTCATCACATCATGCATACCACATTCGCTCCATACACTCAGGCCCGCTGGCCCTCACTCATTCAACATGTTTCCATTCCATTTCTCAACTCACATCGCTGATCACTGCTATTCTTCTCACGAAATCCCTCAACGAACTCGTGCTCCCTCCTCATCCCTTACAATATAGCACATCCTTTTAACTGTTGTGGTGGTGGAGGTGGCATGGTTGTAGTGTGGTTGGCGCTGTGGCGGGGATGGTGTGGTTGTTGAGATGCTGTTGTTTGAAATAAAAGATAAAACCGAATAACGGCTAACTCAACGATGCACAGCCCGGCACACGAATAAGTCCCTTTATACATCGGTAGGCAAATCTAACCTGGAACACACACTTATCGACATAACTGACCTCTGGGGAACCTGAATGGTGTTCTGTGAATTTCCACAACTGAAACAATATGTTGATTCTGTAGATAATATACAAAGGAAGGAGAACGACAAGATTTGTCCACATCCCTGGAAGGTCTCATTTATGATGACAGACTTGGTGAAACAATCTTTCAACTTTCGTCTATCAAGGTGCACCTGCATGTGTAGACATGATGGAGACCTTTAAGAAGCTCAATAAATGTGACAAAGTGAACTTTATCACCAGCGCAATGCTCCACGAAACAGCACACTCTTTCAAACTGCCAAATGGTTACCTTAGTTATTCCTGGATAGGAGCTTGCGTGAAGCATTGGAGAACGTTGGCCTTTCTGCTCCAGAGGGAAGTTATTGGAGACTGCTTAAGGAGGAGATGAGGAACCACTGAGTCATTAATTTAACACAGCCGGTATTGATTTGCTAAAGGGACATGATGTTTCATCAATTATATTGAAACAAATCACAAGCTGGTCAAACACAGAATATGTCTTTCAATCCTGACAAATCTTCCTCTATTTATCTCTCTCTCGCTCTCTCTTTCTACAAAAGTACCGTTTGGAAACCCGTCTTCCTCCCTCTCCCTTTTACTTTCTTTACAATCTTCTTGAAGAAGTTCTTTCACTCAAACTGCTGGGTCTCACGATCAGTCAGGATCGTTCTTGGGAAACCACACTTTGAAGTTGGCCTCCAAAGCTAGCCGCTCAATTGCAATCCTCCGTCGGTCAAAGTCCTTCCTTGGCACACCTGAACTCTTTTGCACTTACAAGGTGTTCATTGGCAGCTTGATGGAGTACTGCTCTCCTCTCTGGGCTGTCTCCCTTGCCTCACATCTTGCTCAGCTTGACATCATGGAAACGAAGGCCTTCCAGTTCATTGGGATCTCACGCAATGGAGCTGTATCGATGTGCCTATAATTTTTCCATCACAGACTGGTCGGTGGTTCTCTGGCTTCTACCTCTTCCTTCTCTGTTTTTGCACCCTCTGCCCTTTCCCTAATTTGTTGCCCAATTTATCACAGTGGCACCCAGAGACAAGAAAGCACTTCTATATACAATCGGTCCTGATGCACAGGGGTCTCTTGGGGTGTTTGGGTTTGTGTCATGAAGGTGTTGGAATCTGAGTTTCTGGATTTGAACTTGAACTTTGCCCATTGTGAAGGGATGCCAGATCTTTTGGCCGCAAAGGAGTAAGTGCCCTCGAGCAAGTGAGAGGGATGGCTCGGTGGCTATGTTTATGCCGTCACAACAACAGCTTTGCCTTATAAGGTCTATTTTGTGGCGAAAACATCTGGCACTGGTGCAGGGATGGTTAACATTTCCAGCTGCATTGTTAGCTATGATTCACTTGTTTTGGCGATGATGCTGTTCCACTGTTTTAATTCTGCCAGTGTATGATTGAAGCCATATTACTTTCCTGTGAAATCTCAAAACATCGATCTTTAATCTGAATGACCTGTAAAGCAGACACAATGCCATCTTACCATCTCTTCTTTGTGCCATAGCTAAACCTCTTCATCTCCAGTTCTCCAAACACCTGTTTTGGCATCTGCTGTGGCCCCACGTGGCCAAGGTGGTCAAGCCAACGCAGATGTGTTCCTGACACTGTTGATACTTTGTCACTCCGAGGATGGTCCAAAAGCAACAATTATGGAAATGTTTCACGTGCCTCACATGTTCTGCTTTGATGGTCCATGTCTCTGCACTAGAAAACAGAAGTGTTAAGACCACAGCACGATATCCTTTTCCGCTTGGTTGCTAGAGACAGATTGCTATTCTGAAATATTTGCTTTTTCAAACATACAAAGATTTTTCAGCTAATGCAATGTGGTGCACCACTTCCTTTCTCATCTCACCACCATTTGTGATATAGCTTCCATGGTATGTGAAATCCTCAACGATTTCTTTTGAGCCATCTTCTTTCTGTGTTTGTGTGGCATCTTCACCTTCTGCATGTATGTTGTACTGCAAGAAACGCTCTTTCTTACACAGGTGCAGGAAGAAGGTGATGGGATCTGAGGGGTATTGAGTGTGTCGGCAATGCATACAAATGGTCATTCTTAAAATCTCTACAACAGGTGACCGTGAATGTTGGGGTGCCATCATATTTTCTTAAAAGTTGGTTCCTTATTTATTTCCTGAAAGCCAGTGATGTGGGAAAACTGTTGACATATTGTTACGAATCTGGAACACATCGCACTCAACAGCCAGAGTCCTTATAGATCAGTTATATCGGTAAGTATGTGTTTCTAGTTAGGGCCGCGTGCCTTGTTTAATGGGTAATTAAGTGTACTTGCGCTACGAAGTTGTTTTATAGTCAGGTCTTTAAATCCTTAGATCCGCCAAACCAATCACCCTGCCATTCCCATTCACAACTCCTCCACTGAACTAGCACTTTACCAAGCTCCCCTTGCTGTTCAGTTGGAGTTTTCACAACACGTGAACACACCTGATCCCTGTCCAATCAGGAGTGAACAGCACGTCAACACACCTGATCCCTGTCCAACCAAGCGTGCACAGAGCATCCGACACCGAGGCTCCACCCCGCTCAGGGAGCGGATAAAAAGACCAGGCTCCCTTTGGAGGTGTGTTCGTGTTCGTGTTGGCGTCAGAGCCTGGTTGTTTGTCGGAGCCTGAGGAGAATCACTTGCTTCGCCTGCCTCGCCGCCTCCTCGCTTGTTTTTTTGCCGTCCAGATCGTGCTGGCGTCTGCCGCTCCACTCTTGGTGCCATTGTCCTTGACGCCACATGAAAGCTGCGGGTTTGAGTCCCGCCACTGAGCCAGATCGTCGAAGACCGCCCGAAGTGGACAGGTCCAAGCACAGGCTCTGGTCTCCAGCTCACCTTTCCTCGAGCTAGAAGCCTTCAATAAAGACCCGACGTGGTCCGTTTTTTTGGGTGTGCGTCTGTGTGTGGGCCCTCTCTCTTTAGTAGTATTGTCAAGTGCTGTTGCTCACTGTATATTGCCTGCCTGATATTCTGATAACTCTGCCCTTACGTGCTTCCTGCCCCGATTATTGTTATTGTAATAAATTTCCCTATTGTTGAATGTCCCAGCTCGTTCCATGTCATTTATTTTATTGGCTTAGCACAGTGCGTGTTGAGAAATAGCGAGGCAGTAAATTGTTCATTTGGACCGACGGGCCTTGGTAACCATCCACTCGGGTTACACACGGTTCGGGCACGGTAACTGCTCCTTCCGCTCGAGGTCCGCCGAGGGTGTGAATTCCCCGGTAGCTTTGCCGCGTGGGTACTTTGGGATGTTGAAGTTTGGCAATTGACCCTATCCCACACGGTCGAATTATTGACGATTCATGGTCCTGTAAGGGACCCGTGCCTTTCGGACTTATCCGAGCGTCACGACCTAAATTCCGGGTGTTCAGTTGAGACAACTCTCCTGCTCCACCTAGCGATCGTGCTCGTCACCGATACCCAGCCCCACAACAATATTAGCATATGTGCTGCATGGATTACATCTGAGCATATATATATATATACTCCTTCATCCACGCACTCTATACTTGTGTGGAAAGCCTTCTCATTATTGAATGTGTTTATTCTAAAATTGCTGAACATGCTCAGATTTAAAATCAATATCTAAACGTTGATCAAAATCAAAATTTACATCAACATGGAATACAATGACAGTATTATCTCTGCAACATGCACAATTTATTTATGGGGATATCAAAGCATGCATGTATGTGTGTGCTGAACGTTGAAGGTTCTGTAACTGATTTGGGCAGAGGATAAGATTTCAAGTACAGAGGTAGTTCACATATACAGTACAGTGCCGATAGAAAGTCTACACCCCCTTTCAAAATTTTCACTTTTTTTGTCTTGTAGCCTGGAATTAAATTGCATTAAATCAGACTTTTTCCACCTTTATTTACTCTTCGTGATGCACAACTTCCAAATGAAAAACATTCTTCAAATTTCGGAAAATTAGTTAAAAATACAAAATTAGAATATCTTGGTTGGATAAGTGTCCACCCCCTTGACTTAATACTTGGTGGATGCACCTTTGACAGCAATTACAGCTGTGAGTCTGTTGGGATAGGTCTCAACAAACTTTGCACACCTTCATTGGGCAATATTTTCCCATTCTTCTGCACAAAACTGTTCAAGCTCGGTCAAGTTGCATGGGGAGCATTGATGGACAGTAATCTTCAAGTCGTACCACAGATTTTCGATTGGATTAAGGTTGGCACTCTGACTAGGCCACTCAAGGACATTTAACTTTTTGTCCTGAGCCACTCCAGTGTGGCTTTGGATGTGTGATTCGGGTCGTTGTCATGCTGAAACATGAACTACTGTCCCAATTTCAGCTTTCTTGCAGAGGGCAGCAGGTTTTCCTCTGGGATTGCTCCATCCATTTTCTATTCTATTTTGACAAGTGCCCCAGTCCCTGCTGATGAGAAACATCCCCATAACATGATGCTGCCACCAGCATGCTTCACAGTAGGGATGGTGTTCTTTGGGTGATGTGCTGTGTTGGGTTTGCGCCAAGCGTCTCGTTTTGCATTCAAGTCAAAAAGTTCAGTTTTCAAAGCCTTACAATGATGTTTTTATGTGTGCTTATTTTTAATGGAGAAATCAAATAGGGAGGCCCATACACTTCTTATCCAAATTCAACTGCATTCTAGTTTTCTATTTTAAAATTAATTTTCTGAAACTTGTAGAACTTGTTTTTCACTTGTAAATTGTGGGTTACGATGTGTAAATAAAGGTGGAAAAAGCCTGATTTAATGCAATTTAATTCCAAGCTATAATGTATAAAAAGGTGAAAATTTTCAAAGGTGGTGCAGACTTTCTGTTGGCACTGTAGATACTGTGTAGGATCAAGGTAATCAGAGTGGAGGAAGCATCATGAAGAGTGGTATGTTCACTGCTTCTTTTAAGGTTCGCCCACCACGGATGCCCAAGTTGGTTGTTGGAAGGATTCCTGTCGTGTGCAGCCGGAATTGGAACGGCTGACTGTGCTCAGGTGTGAAATGAAGGTTGAGGAGCTGGAAGGATCTTCTGAGACTCTGCAGATAAAAATAGAGGATGTGAACTCCTTTGGTCTAGAAGAGGAGCAAAGCGATCAGCTGAATGGTGAGTTGTATTGTCTTCATTGCCTTTGATGGGATCTGTGATTGTTTTGCACTGGGGTTTCTTATGTTTTTTTACACACAATGCATGATGGAGGCTCATGGAAGACCGAGAGTACAATGGAAGAGAATAAAATGGAAAAGGGGAAACAACAACAGCAGAGTAGAAGTGAGAGTGAGAAGAAGTGTGGTGAACGTTTGAGATGCTGTGACTGATATGGGCAGAGTATAAGATCTCAAATACAGAGGTAGTTCACATGTAGGTACTGTGAGAGATCAAGGTACTCAAAGTGGAGGAAACATCATGAAGTGGTATGTTCACTGCTTCTTTAAAGGTTCACCCACCACGTACGCTCAAGTTGGTTGTTGGAAGGATTCCAGTCGTGTGCAGCCGGAATCGCAACAGCTGACTGTGCTCGGGTGTGAAATGAAGGTTGAGGAGCTGGAAGGATCTGATATTCTCCAGATAAAAATTGAGGATGTGAACTCATTTGGTCTGGAAGAGGAGCAAAGCGACCAGCTGAATGGTGAGTTATATGATCGTCATTACTGCTGATGGGATCTGTGCTTGTTTCATACCCAGTTTTTTGTGTTTTTCTGTACATGATAGAGGCTCTTGGAATAGAATAAAATGGAAATGGGGAAACGACAACAATAACAGCAGAGTATAAGTGAGATGAAGGGTAGGGGAGAAGGATACATGGGGGTGAACAAGCTGCACAAAAGTTGAATGAAACACAAGAAGAAGAGTTAGGGGAAAGTGGGTATGAAACAGAAAAGTAACAAATCAACGAAGAAAGATCATGTTTGGATGTGGAATGATTTGAGGTGGTGGCGAACAGCTGTCTTGAAGATCTGGAGGGAAGAATGAGAGTGAAGAAAATGTGAAAGTTGTTTCCACAGGCTGGAAAAAAAAAAACAGAGGAATGGAGGTGAACAGTGATTTTGGAATTTGGAGTTTCACCATAAGAGGAATCCTGGTGGACATATTTAGTGCAGAAACCTTGGGTGGGGACAAAGAATGGAAAGAAGAGACAAAAAGGAGACAGGACAAGAAAGAGACACCACCGTCCTGTCTGGAATGTCACCGTGATTGGCCCATTGACTTGGCTTCATCATAGGAGATTCCATTCACCTTTTGGCCTTCTTTAACACGGAGTGAAGCCGAGTGTGATATGAGGCAGGGGTGCCAGCCCAGAGGGGAGAGTAGTGCTCCGTCATGCTTCTGATGAAGGCCTTATTGCTTGATAAGAGTTCAGGAGTATTAAGGAAGGACTTTGCACAATGAAGGATGCTTACTCTGGCTTTGGAGGCCAATGCAGAAATGTGGTTTCCCTCAGAGAGATCATGGCTGATAGTGAGACCCAAAAGTTTCAGTGACTGATGAGGATTGTTTAAGAAAGGAGATGGGAGGGTTTTCCAGATGGTCCTTTGGATAGAGAGAGAGTGAGAGTAAGAGATTTGTCAGAATTCCACGACATATTCCAAGTGTTTGAGCAGCTTTTGATTATATCAATGTAGAAAGAGAGTGAAGAGGCTGCTTCCTGTCTCTCAGAAGAATGAGCAATGTCACAGCAGAGGGTGGAGTCAACGGCAAAGGGATAAAGAGGATTTTATGGCTCAAGAGATGGCCCTGATCTCATGTGTCACATTGTTGGACTCCATCCATTGTTGGGAGAGAAAAAGCAGCATGTTCATGATTGAGTGACAGTCCAGTCTTTCACTACAATTGCTCATCAACACATGATTCTTCCAAACCAAACCTGAGCTTTTCTCCACTTGCTGTCACTTTTGATCCTTTCCATTGCCCTCATCATACAGTCACATGTTTTGGCTTTGGTCTCTTCATTCCATTCCCTGCATTTGTCCACACTAGTGCGTGCCCGTACGTGTGTGCCCGTACATGCGTGGCCGTTCGTGAAAAAAAAAAAAACTTTAAAACAACTACACAGGCCGTTCCTTCGCTCTCGTAAACCACCACTGGATTGGGGCATTGTGTTTATCTGTAAATGCACATGAGAAATCGAGAAATTATTGGAATACAGTAAGTCATCACTGTCCGGATGTCCCTACGTTGTAACCCGTAATGGGGAACGTACTCTAACTTGGCCATAACTTGGGAACATCTTGTCCGATTAATTTCAAACTTTTTTAAAGGCAAACAAACAGAGATTGCTGGAATTATACATAGATAGAAGATAGATACTGTGGGTGCAAAATGCCAAGCAACGTGTCCTGTCATTGGTAACTAAGACGCCCTTTCCCCATCGGCCACGCCTACACAGCAACGTGTCCTGTCATTGGTAACTAAGGCGCCCTTTCCCATCGGCCACTCCTACGCAGCAATGTGTCCTGTCATTGGTTTGGTTAATAAATGGCCATAGCTTGGGAACTACTTGTCCGATTGATATCAAACCTTGAAAAGGCACATACTCAGGTCCCCAGCAATATACTTGGCAAGTTTCAATTAGATCAGACCAGTGGTTGTCGAGAAACAGCGGTAACACACACACACACACACACACACACACACACACACACACACACACACACACACACACACACACACACACACACACACACACACACACACTGCTGGAATTATAGATAGATGTTAACCTGCCACACTGTCATTTGGTGAGGGTTGACTTTCAAGACAAAAGAAAAAATCAAACAAAGTTGTAATTCTTTGTGATTTGCCAAGCAACGCAGGTTGGAGAGAAAACCTTCTCTATTTTGGGTTCTTTTCACTTTTATTGCCCTCTCCATTTTGTTGGTTGTGATTTTGGGTGGTGATGAAATTCCCACTGAAGTTATGGTCTGATGAGCATCGTGTAACATCGAGACAGTTTGTTCTGACACAACACTATTCTCATGGGGAAATGTTTTATTTTCTCTCTTCAAGGAAGAACTCAAATCAATGATTTTAATACAATATTTATTTAGCTATTTTAAGAGTATGGAATGTGACACAATACTGCCTCCATTTAATAAAAGTTACTTTTTGCAGATTTATTTGTGAAAGTGGAAGTGAAAACCGAGCATGACATTGATGTCCACCAGGATCGACCAGAACCAAATGACTCTGAAGATTCTTTCTTCAAGAGACATCCTAATGAAGGTTTCTGTCAATGCCGACACATTTTGATTCGGATATTTTGATGATGTACTCTGGTATGAAGAAAAAAAAACCTGACGTTTTGATTTAATACTTTAAGAAATATCAATGATGATGATGATGATAAGCCTGGTGTTGGCTTAGTGGTTAGGGTGGTGGCTTGGGATCCAAGGGTCCTGAGTTCAAGCCCTGTTGGCTGCTGAATTAACACCAGGCGGTTGACTCAGCCTGTCATCCTTCCGTGGTCGGCGAAATGAGTACCAGTGTACTGGTCCCGGTGTATGCCCCGGTTAAAATAGGTGTACCATATCCCTGTGTGTTGTAAGAGGCAACCAGGGTTGGCGTCAGGAAGGGCATCCGGCCATAAATTATTGCCTCAAGAAAAAGCCAAACCCCTGCACAGCAGGGAAAAATGGCTGTAAAAACGGTCATTTTATTATTTTATAATGATGATGATGATGGTCGATCAGTTTCTTAAACATCCATTATCCCTTTCACTTCTTCTTCCTCTTCTTCTTCTTCGTCTTCTTCTTCTTCTTCTTCTTCTTCTTTCGGCTGCTCCTGTTAGGGGTTGACACAGCGGATCATCCGTTATGATCCGCATAATGATTTGGCACAGGTTTTACGCCAGATGCCCTTCCTGACGCAACCCTGGTCGCCTCTTACGACACAGGGATATGGTACACCTATTCTAACCGGGCCATACACCGGGCCCAGTACACTGGTACTCACTTTGCCGACCTCTGAAGGATGACAGGCTGAGTCAACATCCTGGTGTGTATTAATTCAAGCGGCCAACGGGGCTTGAACTCAGGACCTTTTGGATCACAAGCCGCTACCCTAACCACTACACCAACACCAGGCTATCCATTATCCCTATCACCATTCAGGGAAATATATTAACCAACAATAATACACCTTTTTATCCTGTTGTCCTGAATTTAAATGATAGTAAATTCTGATTGAGCTCTAATGTCACACTTTTGTCGATTTATTTTGGATGTTTAAAATGATCGGCTTGTGAAATAGTGAGGTGACCGAGAGAAAAAGGAAACAAATTGACAATAGGGCAGTGAGGCAACAGTTGGTGAAAAGGAAGAGGAAGAGGAGAGAAGATGGAGGGAACAATAATCTGATAACAGGGTTTGGTGGATTGTGGTTAATGTGTCTCAAACGCAAGACCATAACATCCTAAGCTGGCCTCCTTAATCAATAAACCAACAACAGGCTTGTAATAATAATGGTATAGAATGTTAATGATAATAATGACAGTGAAAATGATAATGGTACGAAATGATGACAATGACAATTATCATGGTGCATAATGTCAATGATAATGGTACACAATGATAATGATGTTATAGTAATGATAAAGGTACATAATGATAATGAAAATGATCTTCATAATGACTATATTAATGGGGCATAATGTTCATGATAATAGGACATCATGATGATCATAATGACAATTGTCGATCATAAGAAGAGTGCATAATGATCATGACACAAAATAACAATGATGATGGTCCATCATGATAATGGCCCATAATGATAATGATGATTATAATACCAGTCGATGGTCATGTTGATATTGCGAAAAATAACAATCATGACGATAATGAAATATGACTTAAGACTCTGGAGACATCATTACAATGGTACCCGGTAATAATGGTATGTCAGTTCATCTATTAATTGCATACTATTGGAACGTGAGTATGTCTTTTAAATACGTACAATTGGAACGTTGCTATGTCCATTGATTACGTACTATTTAAACGTGACTCCGTCTATTATTTATGTACGCTTGAAGCACGCCTTTTTGACCTTTATACCCTTCAGACAGCAGAAATTTTTAAGACTCTGTCAATGCCTTAAACCCCTTCAAACCGTTCAGACCATTATACCCCATTTGGTCCTTGAGACCTTTTACAAACCTTTCGACCTTCAGTCAGACCTTTTAAAACCTTTTTCCAGGCAAAAATTAGTCCTGAAAGGGACTGCAATGTGATTTTTCTTTGGAGTGATTACCCAATGCACGTGAAGCAAAATGGGGGATTTAGCAATTGGTTTGTGTCCGTCCGTCCATTTGTCTTATCAGTTTATGATCGAGGAGCAAGTTATTTCAATCAAATGTATTTTGAACACGAATCGGAACATCAATAGTAAGACAAGTCTTTCATTTTCATGGAGGTACTTCGGCTTTGAATTCATCCGATCGCACATGTGCAAAGAGGAGGAAGATAATATTTTTACTCTGCCTGCCTGGCAGTCAAACAAAATTGAAAATCATTCCAAACAGATAAAACTTACTATCTTTTTCGGACGTCATAAAGGACATTTATTGAAAGGACATTTTCTGTGAGGCTCACTTGGCTGCACCTGGATGGGTTTGAGTGTTGTGGAGTGGCGGCTGAAACACGAATCCTATCCAGGTTCCTCCTGATGACTCCATCTTTGCTCTTTTCTTCTTCGGGTTCCTTCTTAGTCTTCCGTTTGATCATATAACGTGTTGAATAGGGTGATGTAAAGGATTCTGAGTAAAATTTCAGTAAAACCTGGAATTTATTTTTGTGACTTTTACAATCTTTATTCCACCCCCCCCCTCCCATTGGACTTGGTCTGAAAAGGGGACTTATGGATTTGGTCTCAATTTTCGTGTCCTTGCATGCGTGTGTGCATCCACAACCATATCTTGGAGACATGTCTGGACCCATTTTATTCGAACTTGGCACAAAGCCAACACATGAGGATATACAGATACATGCTAATTTTTTTCGACATCAGATCAAACATGGTCGACTGGCAGCCATTTTAGTTCGAAAAAATATACTCCATTTCGAACACGTACAAAACCATTTCTCAGACATGCATTTACCGATGTTGTTCAAACTTGGCACCCAAATAAGGAATGATGGCTGACATATGCACGTCATTTTCTTTTCAAGATCAGATCCAAGATGGCCAAATAGTGGGCATTTTGTTACTTAAATTATCTCCCCAACCATTTCTCAGACATGCATGATCTGATTGTGTTCAAACTTGGCACAAGCACAGTACATGATGGCAAACACGTGGCCTCACTTTATTTTGTGATCTCCTCAAAGATGGTCGACTCGTAGACTGGCGATCATTTTAGTTGCACATAAATATGATCTTGCCCTTAAACTCCACACAGTAAAATTATTAAAACAATCGGGGCAATGACATTTTCGGTCTTTTTGACTTGTTTGGGTACCAAGCCCACAAGTAACCTGTTGTTTTTCTTCTGTTTACGATTATATTTCTTCCTCCAGCAATTTGTGGGTTTTTTTTCGCTTTAAATTTCATTTTCTCGGCAACCTAAGTCCGATCGACACTAAATTTTCATAACAGTATGTATCTTTTTGGATAGCATACTTCATTGATAATTATTACGTCACAGGTCACGTGTTATTGGCACCATCTTTGAAAAACCGAAAAACTTTGAACCTCTGTATCTCCGAAACCGAACAATGGAAAAAATTGAAACTTGGCACATGGCAAAAACTCTCCATGGGGAAGCAGTGTGAATTTTCGTGATATCAACAATGAAGTGGTATCCTGGTGACATTTCGACACGTAGAACGCTACATCAGAAAAATTTTTAATTTCTTGAGCATTATCTGAACAACTCACCGTTTTTGCAGCCATTTTTCCCTGATGAGCAGGGGTTAGCTTTTTGCGGGTTCGATGCAACCATGGTTCCCTTCTTGAGGCAATGTTTTATGGCCGGATGCCCTTCCTGACGCCAACCCTGGTCACCTCTTATGAAACACAAGGAAATGGAAGACCTATTCTTTCCAGGGCATACACCGGGACCATTACACTGTAACTCATTTCGCTAACCTCGGAAGGATGACAGGCTGTCAACCCCCGGTGTTAATTCAGTGGCAAACGGGGCTCGATCTCGGGACCCCGAGAATCCCAAGCATCCACCCTCACCACAAGAGTAGTAGATACAAGTCTGAAGACGACGATGGTTCACGAGCGGTATTTGACGATGTAGATTGTTTCAGAAGTCAAGGATGAGACAATGTGATAATGTTTGACCAAGTTATAAAATGATCAAAATGATGTGGTACCAGTGACAGGTTATTAGCTGCAAAATGTCGAAAACCCGATTTCGTTCAACAACTTTCAAAATTTGACCTTTGCATAACCTTTAAAGGTCACAAAACAATGTTGTGGACATTAAAATAAGGAAACAGGATACGTGCTATAGCTTATTGGAGTTACTTTGTCGAAGAAGGTCGAAAACCCGGTTCGATTTCCACAACTTTGAAAATTTGACCTTTGTGACCTTTAAAGGTCAAAGGTCAAGGATTATGACCTTTGGTGCAAAACTTCCTCTGGAACATTCCAGGAACAATATAACGTCATATAGGCTACATGGCATTTTGCACTCCTCGGATTAACCAGACTTTGATGAAATCAGCGTAAAGACAAACTTGAAGGGGGCGCCACGGGCAAGGTGTTCGAGATAGAGCAAAATGGTTTCAAGACTTTAGGTGGGGAATGACCTCAAGATTATGCATTAAAAATATTGTCATCCTAGCTCTCAAAGTTTGGGCGGTCGTATGATTTTTATGTCAAAATTCGAAATTTTCTAAGTTCGTGACCTTGTGACCTTGACCTTGGGAGGAAAATGAAAAATCGAGCTCCGTGGGGCTATGCAGGTGCCATTGGGCTAACCAAATACCGAAACCTCTGCTAGATTCGACAAACCCCTCTGAGAAGAAAAAAATTTTGGTCGAAATTCGCAATTTTCTAAGTTCGTGACCTTGTGACCTTGACCTTGGGACGAAAATGAAAGAAATCGAGCTCCGTGGGGCTATGCAGGTGCCAATGGGCTAACCAAATACCGAAACCCCTGTCAAATTCGACAAACCCACTATGAGAAGATGCAAATTGAAATCGGCTACCCCCTAAAAACACAATTCGCAATTTTCTAAGTTTGTGACCTTGTGGCCTTGACTTTGGGACGAAAATGAAAAATCGAGCTCTGTGGGGCTATGCAGGTGCCATTGGGCTAACCAAATACCGAAACCCCTGCTAGATTCGACAAACCCCTCTGAGAAGAAAAAAATTTTGGTCGAAATTCGCAATTTTCTAAGTTCGTGACCTTGTGACCTTGACCTTGGGACGAAAATGAAAGAAATCGAGCTCCGTGGGGCTATGCAGGTGCCAATGGGCTAACCAAATACCAAAACCCCTGTCAGATTCGACAAACCCCCTAGGAGAAGATGCAAATTGAAATCGGCTACCCCCTAAAAACATGTTTTTTGGGCATGGCTCCGCCCTTAATGGGCGAACCACGCCCATTTTCAGGAAAACAACTGGATCATGTTATAAACCTCCCACCAAAATTTTGTCAGGATCGGTTCAAAACCCACGGAGCTATGCTCGGGACAGACAGACAGACAGACAGACAGACAGACAGACAGACAGACAGACAGACAGACAGACAGACAGACAGACAGACAGACAGACAGACACACAACATGAACGAATATAGTGGTCACTTATTTTTTTCATGAACCAATATGGGGTTTCTAAGGCAACCATGCAAATTAATGGGGTGAAGGGTGAAAACTCTTTGAATTGATCCCCAAAAACCCCGAAACAGGAATTTAATTCCTCCCCCCACCCCCCATACAAATGTATAGGGAGAACTCTCTGACTTGAGACCCATCAGGACAAAAAGAGGAGAATGATTTTCTGCCACACAAGCTCATGTTAAATTGAGACTGTCTCAGGGCCCAAAAAAACCTCATACAAATTAATAGGGGAAGCTTTTTTGCTCAAGGTCCATCAGGTCAAAAGAGGAGAATGATTTTCTCTCCCCCCTCTGACTCTCGGTCCATGGGATCAAAAGAAGAGATCGATCTCTCCCCCATTACTTACTCCATTCAAAGAGTGAGCCAATGAATATTTGATCATGTTCTACTTCAGGTAATAAATTAATTTTCCGATTACATTCATCGCCATCGAGTATGTTCACAAATATTATTTTAGAACTTAGTTCTTGGTCGAAATATCTTTGTTGAGCAGAAATAAAATGATAAACTTCTCTCAATGCTCTTGTTTGACCACCTCCTGAGCCACATATCATTTTGAGATTATAGTAAATTGTTTTTCCATTGTTTAATTGATAACTATCAAAGTTTTCAGTCCATTCAAGGATATTAATTTTTTTTCTTTACATCCTCTAACTTATTTGTAATTAAATTTATCCACTTATTTGTTTTATCTACTTTTACCCCGGTTATTTCTTCAATAAGGCTTATTTGATATTTCTCACATTCTTCATGTTTTCCATTTACGTACCAAGGTTGATTACATCTCCACTCTTTGGTTTGGTTATTGCTTGGTTCTATCATTTATAAATCAGCAAAAGACATTAGTAGTCCCTCAGCACTTATACTTATAACCAAAAGGGAGACTATTAATTCCATTCTCTAAAATATATCTTTTATCATCAAAAGCTCCTAATGCTTTCTTATTTAGCTCTTCTGTATATAATTGATGTTTATAACTTCTTATTGTATTCATTTTCTGTACTCTTCCTTCTTTAAGGTTAAACAGTTGTAATAATGTTTAAAGTTTATTGTTTCCTTGATTATATTTTTCTTTATTCCGTTTAGCTTCTTATCACATCTTTCAATGTTATTGTCAATATATGTAAAAGCATTAGCCTTTGATCTCAATCCGAAAATTCCCTCATAACCTTCCCACCCAATTCATCTTTGAACTTACCAATAACCTTTGCGTTATTTGATGAAAAACAACACATCACCATGTTTATAATTATTTGTATCATACATATCAATATTATCAATCATATCCTCATATACATCACTTGTCTTAATTTCTAATACTAGTACGGGCCCGTAGGTGTGGGCCCGTAGGTGCGTGCCCGTAGGTGAGTGCCAGCATGTGCAGCCCTCTCTCGCCCCTCTCTCTCGCCCCCTCTCTCGTCCCACTCTCTCCCCCCCACTCTCATCCCCCCTCTCTCGCCCCCCTCTCTCGCCCCCCTCTCTCGCCCCCTCTCTCGACCCCCTCTCTCGACCCCCTCTCTCGCCCCCTCTCTCGCCCCCCTCTCTATCCCCCTCTCCCCCCCTAGTCTCACCCTTCCTCTCTCGCCCCTCCTCTCTCGCCCCCACTCTCATCCCCCCTCTCCTGTCCCCCTCTCTTGCAGATATTGGTCGACAGATAAATGGCCGTAACTTGGGAACTGCTCGTCCAATTAATATCAAACCTCGAAAAGGCACATCCACGGGTCCCCAGCAATATTCCTGGCAAGTTTCAATCAGATCGGACCGTCAATCGTTCAAAAAAATAATAATAAAAATAAATAAATAAAGAAATAAACATTAATTGTGACGTCATTCATGACGTCATAGCACCGTGTCTTGTCATTGGACGACAGATAAATGGCCGTAACTTGGGAACCGCTTATCCGATTAATATCAAACCTTGAAAAGGCACATCCGCAGGTCCCCAGCAATATTCCTGGCAAGTTTCAATCAGATCGGACCGTCAATTGTGCAAATAAATAAATAAACATTAATTGTGCCGTCATTCGTGACGTCATAGCACCGTGTCTTGTCATTGGTCGACAGAGAAATGGCCGTAACTTGGGAACCGCTCGTCCGTTTGAAATCAAACCTCGAAAAGGCACATCTGCGGGTCCCCAGCAATGTTCCTGGCAAGTTTCAATGAGATCGGACCGGCGGTCGTCGAGAAACGGCGGTCGCAGACAAACAGACACACACACACACACACACACACACACACACACACACACACACACACACACACACACACACACACACACAGATTGCTGGAATTATAGATAGATAAAACTATCGGTATCCATATATATCAATGACACATTATCCTTATACTTTATTTTTAAATGATTATAGTAATAGTCATACATTTACGACTTTAACAAGTCAAGAATTGATGTTCCGATATAAATGGGTTTATTCATTTTAATACTCTCTTTTTTCAAATGAATAGCACAAAAGTTCTCTGAAAACACCTCCGCTCATTCAAAACTTGGTCTCTTAATTAACTTTGAAGCCTGTTTCCATGATGTAGAAAGTCTTATGTTTTGTCGATTCCGAACATTTTCCAGTCTTTCCAAATACAGCATTATTCATTAATTTATAAAAGCTCTTCTCAAAATGTGTTTCTGCGTTTTTTTCTCTTTTTTGTATTAAAATCAACATATTTCTCGAACCAATGACTTTGTTTAAATTTCAAAATCCTATGAATTTTTCTCACTCTCAACCCAGCAGATAAATATTGTCTCAAGTTCCTTTGATGTAAAACATAACTTTCTTTATCATTTAATGTAGTAAGTAGTTTTTCTGAAGATTTACCTTTTATATTAAATGACTGTTGGTAATCACTCAACCATTCTTTTCTCGGACTTTCTTTATCTTTGCCATAGGGTAGGTCTTTATGTTTATTATGAAGTTCTTCAGGGTATTTTAAATCAACCTCAAAATAATATCCAACTCCAGCCTCATCCAATTCTTTTTGAGAGGAGATAACAATATCAAGTAAAACTTTTTCATAATGTTTTTCTTCAACCCATTTAAGTTCCCCGTAAGGTAAAGATTGAGACATGGCCCACCCATACAAATTGTTAGCATCATAATACATCAGGTAAGAGCTATCCTCGTTCTTATTATAATCAGGAAGATATTTGTTATTTGCTTTAGCATATCTCTTGGAACATACTTGAGATATTCCTCCTCTTTTAGCCTTCTCTATCATTAAAAGCATATCTATATCACTGATTAATTCCAAATTTTGTTTTGTCATTTTTAACATCGCATTCCAAGCCAAACCTGGGGCTGTGTAATAGTGAGCGGGGTCTAATCCATAAGAATTTTTTATTATGACAGACTGTTCTGAAAGTTTCAAACACATGACTTAATAACAGTACATCAGTTTTAAGATATAAATCATGATATTCCCAAAGATTCTTTATATTAAACTTCTCCCAAACCTTTTTCGCTTGTGTATAATCTTCATCAGAAATATGAGTATTATTCGACTTACCATAGAAACTTTCCCTTGAAGGAAGTTCTGTTTCTCTAAACCTTTCAAATGAATCCATATAGTCATACGGATATATTCCCTTTTGTGATAGGAGATCAATCTCTTCTTGATTTGAGAAATATGATTTAAGACTCGGGAAATTTTTAATATTTGATGCTAACTCAGATAATGAATCTCCCTTAAACTTGTATGTGTCAAGAAATCTGATATGGGTAATGGGGGATGTATAAATTGATTTTGTGAATGAGATACATTTTTGATCTGTGTTTGGAATGGCGAAAATATTTCCGAATGTCTTTGAAAGTTAATTTATAAATAGATGTAGATGTGTGTCATAGTAAGCGTTGTTGTGAAGAAAGACAGGAATAAAATTTGGAGGCTTGAAATTAAGATTACAATGGGAATGAGCTGGACCTCTATATTTACCAGTAAGATGACAGTGATCCCTAACCTTGATCTCTCCCTCAATTTCCTCATCACAAATATGACAGGTACTGTTCTCTCTAAATTCCTTTTCCTCTTCCTTTGTTAATGACATTGGTTTATAGGTTTTCACCATTATTTCTCTTTGTCTTTTACAATCTTTTTCCAATCGTCTTACAAACTCCTCTGAGGCATCTCCCCCTCTATAAAGTTCTCACTTGTTGTATTCATCACCAACAGATGATTTGATATAATAACAGAAACCACAAGGAGTATGTTTTTGATGTTTATTTCTGTATGATTTATTTCTATTTGGAGAAACAGTATCTATCTTTTCAAGGGTACTTTCAAAATCAGCATATATCACAAACGGATGTTTTATAGATTTGTTAAAATCTTTGAATGATATGTTTGAACCTGCTTTTGGGAAATTGATTACGGTTGATTTATGATTACTACAACATTTTGAATGTTGATTTAATCGTCCTTTTGTGTGAAAGGAGTTGAGACATCTCTTAGAAGGATACGTTTTACATTTTCTCTTATATATTTGTGATTTGGTTAATCGAGAAATTTTTGATGAAAGCATAATGTGATTTTTCCTCTGAAGTAAAGTGGAGAAGATCATTGTGTTTCATTATTTTTATAGTTGTTTGAAACTTTTAATATCTGAACTTTGTTTCTATCCGTTAATCCATATACGTTAACAGATAGATTATTCATTTCCTCAAATTTAGGAATATCTCTCAACGACATTGGAAACTTAAAATCTTTAATATTTAATGTATTCTCTTATTTCTTATAATGTTTAACCCTTTCAGGATTCCATTGTGGAGGATGTAAGTGAGCAAAACAGACCATAGAAAACATTTATTATCTTTGTTTTGAATATTAACAACCGCTTTCTGAAGTTTTATCTTTTTTGGTAAATCAATATAAGAAGAAGCTTGAAGAGGATCTGATTTTAAGATGTGTAAGTCTAAAACGATTATTTTTGTGATAGTAAATCCACCACCTACTACAGTGTTATCAACATCTTGTTCCTGTCTCTGGAGATCATCGTGAACATCACATCTTACAAAATCTTGAAATGATGAGATAAAGTGTGGGTTTGTCCTCATATAGGGAGTAATTTCTTCGTCTTGTCTTACCATTTTCAATTTTACTCCCATATAAAACTTAAAAGTTTTCATTTCACCTAATGTGATTTTAATTATCGTTTCAACACTTTGTTTTACCATATCAACAGCTTCCATGATTGAAGATGGTCCAGGGTCTTGAAAACGAAACAATCTTATTTTTATATGCCCTTTAAATGCCCCATCAGTGTTTTCAATGGAGAATTTAGCTTCCCTTTCTTCATTGTTCTTGTGTTTGCATGATTGAAGATGTTTATTAGAAAAAAATTAAGAATATCATTATCACATCTATTACAATGTTTTGTTTTTTGTTCAAGTGGAGATATTTGTTTGAAAAGATTGAATGTGTGTTTGTTGGTTTGAAGGTATTTTTTATAATATTTATAGTCGTGATTACAAACATCGCAGTATGTTGTATTCACCATATTTATATAATAAAACTTTGCTTAGACTAAAATTTTCTTGATGAAAATTTTGTTTAATTTATTTGTTAATCTGTGCTTAAAACCATTTTATCCTCCAACTTTTTTCACTTAATAAATACAATGTTTCAAGATACAAAAGACAAATTTCAATCAACCTCTTCATTTGATAAAGATACTGAGAAATATGTCAAGGACGTAAAATTGAACAAAGATAAATATAGCAACTCTTGGATAAAAACAATTATGGAAAATAAAATGAGTTCTTCAATTTCCTTCAGTGGAAGGGCTTTTAGTATACCTGGAAGAACATCAATTAAAGTATCTCTAACAAAAGTTTCTCCTCTCCTTCTGGCAATATATTCAAAACTCGAAAAAGCAATGAAACAAGAAAAAGTATCAAAAAATAAAAACCTTATGGATGAAGCTTTAGAAAGAAAAGATAAGACCATCTGTAATATGCAAGGTGAAATTTGTATTCTTTTCAACATCCCCAAAGATGTAAATCCTGATGAAATCAAGGATGTTAATATATCAGGTGAAATGACATTTCGTTCAATAGTAGTTGAGGGTCATTTTAAAATTACCTTTCATATAAAAAATGTAGCAATTGAATCTGTTAATGAAAAAAAGTATATAGATATCGATGGTAATGTTTTTTCCACGAATTAAATGAGTCAATATTCAACTGAAGATTTTGAAGATTATGAGAGTGATTATGATACAGAGAGTTTGTGTTCAAATGACAGTTATGATACTGAGAGTTTGTGTTCAAACGATAGTTATGAAAGTAGTTTTATAGATGATTCTGAAAGTATCAAAGATGATAGTGAAGATGAATTTTAGTTTATGTAAAGTTTTACTTTCTAAATATGCTAGATTTTGAGCCTCTTGAATTCCCTGATTCTCCATATGACAAATTTGAGAATTGTCCTGCGTGTGAAAGACGGGGATTAAACACAGAGTCAAAAGCCTATAAACAATGTATTTCTGTGATTATCTTCTAATTAATGAAAATAAAAATTATAAAAAGGAAAAGAATTCTGTTACATTCACACCAAAAATGAATTACTTTACAAGATTGATTAGAGAAATGAATGTAAAGTATGAGGGTGATAACACACCTTTCCTTACAAGGGAAGAAATGGAACATATTAGAGAAATGTTCAAAGGATTGTTGTTATATATTATTCATGATTGTCATTTTCAGGGAAATATCAACACAAGATATTGTATAAATAAAATAATGGATTATCTTGAAATTAAACCTGAACTGAGGATAAGGTTCAACTGTGAGGGGTGAATCAAAGTATTTTGATAAACCATTGGATATAAAAAATGAGGACGATAGAGTACATATTGATTTACTAACTCGCTTAATTATGGAGTTTCTGTTGCCAGTTAAGGAAGGAAGAATGAAAAGGAGAAACACATTATTGAGGCTCTAAGTATCCTTGGTTCAGGTGTTAGTTTTCTTCCAAATGATCCATCACAATTAGTTAATAGACTGTTATTGTTGTTAGGTAGTAATAAGGCTGGATATAACAATTGTTTTAATGAAACATCAGCCATTTTAGACCAGTTGATGAACATGAAAATAATTAATAAATATCATTATAAAGATATTTTATCTCATATTAAATAAGATGAGAAGCACAATCCTGAGGTTTAATTTCACAACAAGCGACCACACATCTTCATTCCCATACCCACTACAACTTGACCCAACAAAAGAATATGAGGCATCTTTATTGTCCATGGAAACTTATAATACCTTATTTAATATAACTGAGAAAAATGACAAGTTTAGTTATAATCCGGGAAGTGGATACAAAACGATAACAGTCTCACCCGGAGCATATGAGATTTCTCAAATATCTTCCGAAATTCCTCGTCTTATGAAAGAACAGGGTGATGAACCAAAAAAAATATTGTTATAGATATTCAAAAACATACTTCAAAATCAACGATTAAACTTAAAAATAACTACAAGGTTGATTTCACAATTGATAATTCATTTAGAGAGTTATTAGGTTTCTCCTCAAAAAAGATTGAAACGAATGGGACGTTTTACAGTGATAATGTCATTCAAATATCCTCAGGAATAAATTCCGCATTAATTCACTGTGATTTGATTAATGGTGCTGATAATGATGGAATAAGAACAAATGCAATATTTTCATTCAGCGCAGACTCAACCCCAATTGGTTATAAATTCAATATGGAACCCAAAAATCTGGTTTATCTCCCTGTGTCAGGAAAAACCATACAGAATAAATTTTAGGATAACCGACCAAGATAATTGTATGATTTCTTTTAATGGAGAAGTTATATCCATCAGGATTCACCTCCGTGAAGTTTTCCAATAAATAAATGCGATGGTTATTGTGAGGAATCACGAGTTGGGAAAATATAAAATAATTACAGGGGATGGGATGTTCCTTTCCCCATACTACAAGGGTGAAGGTATGTATCTTGGTAGAGGATACTATAAACCTAAGAGACAAAGGGGTGTTGGACATCAATTTAGAGGAGATGGGATAATTGATACTCTCATGGGTATCGGTTCAACTATTCTTAAACATAAAGACCGAATTGGTTCAACTGCTTCTGCTGTGGGAAATGTAGCAGGTGCTATAAAGAGTATAAAAGATGCCCAAAAGGAATCTCATGAATTACAAGCAATAAAATAAATTAAGAAAGGCAAAACTCAGTTGTCTCCCCAAGAACGACAGAAAATAATTCAAATACTTGGGTCAGGGTTTCAAAAGTTTTAACCTCTTTTTTCCTAAATAAATACAAGTATGGAAGCAATTGATAGTATCTATGATTTGGATGATACTATTATCATCTCAAACTCCACGAAAAAAGAAGATTACTTCAAGGTAAATGCAATAACTGGAACAGACTGGAATGCAAATGGTACAAAAAGTTTTGAAATAAAAAATCAACAAACTTATTTGAATCTATCCGAAAGTTTCTTGTTGTGTAAATTTAAATTCTTTAAGGCTGGGAATAACACAAACGCTACACTCGTAAATGATTTCTTCTGGAAAATGTTTGATAGTGTTCGTTTATATATTGGGACACAAGAAGTTGAAGTGGTTGATTATGTCTCTGCTGTATCTGAAATGAGGAAATTTACACTATATTCATTCAGTGATAGAATGAGAAAGGGGTCTGTCGAAGGTTTTATTCCTGATATGTCAACGGGAACAACCACATACCCTGGATATATTCAAAGGAAAGGAGCGTATAATGATGATACAAACGCAGTTCATAGTTTTACTGTGGTAGTTCCTCTTAAAGGTATATTTGGATTTTGTGATCATGATAAAGTTCTGTATGGTCTGAACCCTCTTGAGCCCCAGGGGTTATTGTTTTGTTCACCCAGAACATTTAGTGGGCTCTCGAGGGTTAAAATTAGATTTCAACTACAAAGGAATAATAATGAAAATAGATTACTTTTTGGTGTTGGTAGTGCTTTTGGTGATCAGAATAAATTTGTAATTGATGAAATGAGTTGGTATATTGGTGAATATACTCCTAATCTTAAAACAGAAGAGAAGTTAAATAGAAGACTTAACCCAAAGAAACCACTTAATGTATCATAACTTAAAAGAAGATGTCAACAAGTTAAACTAAACTAAACCACTTACACGTGGAATTTGGGTGTTCTGGAAGGAAAGCCACGATATCTGTGGATCATTTTTTAAAAACCAGATGGTGATACTGCTACTGATAAGAATAATGCATTGAGTGATAATGCTAAGGTGAAACAACTTCGCGTTTCTCCAGATGGAACATTTTATCCAGGAGATAGATTGGAAATTAATTGGGGAAAAAATGATTTTGCTGAAGCATACAAGTCTTAACAAAAGGTTTGTGAAAGTAATGGAAATAAAGAACCTATTTTGGATATGACAGCTTTTAAAAGCTTGCATACAATCTATGCGTTTGACCTGAGTGCTCAAAATGAAATTATAAAGTCGAATCGAGTGGATACTTCCCTATACATTGAAAGAGGAGAGAGTGAAGAAGTTGATACATATTGTTTGCTTTTGGAAGAAACAGAATTACAGATTAATACAGATAATGGTGTTATGATTAGCCTCACGTAATTTTTTTGTTAAATAAATGAGTGGCAAAGTACCAACTGGGGTATATGTTAATCAAATCAATTTTCACAAACTATCATCTTGTGTTCAAAATCAAAAGCCTTGTACGATTAATGTTAATACAATTCAGAGAAAAGGAGCAGTAAGAATTGATGTTTTGCTCACAAGAGAACAGGTGAAAATCTTGAACGATACTGGCTCACTTAAAATTAAAATGACAAAACCAATGTTGAAAAAATATTCAATAAGAGAGACGAGTGGAGGATTTCTCAAATTTCTAATTCCTTTATTTGCTGGTTTAAGTGCGGTTGGAGCATTGATGGGTGGTATTTCAAGAGCGGTGAAAATTTCCAACGAAAGGAAGGCTCAAATCCGGGCTCAAAATAATTGGAAAGATATCACAAAGAGTTGGAGAAACAAATTAGTGGAAGTGGTGTAATTGTAGATTTTGCTGAAAAACTTGAAAGTCTGCCTGATAATGCGAGATTGTTAGTTGGAGATATGCTTTCTTCTATTGCACAAGCAGGTCTAAAATTAACTAAAAGGGGTAATGGACTATATCTTTCTAATAAATAAATGAGCATTGGTGAGTGGTTTAAAGAATTTGGAAAGAATACAACATCAAATTTACAACTTGTCAAATATTGTAAGAAATTAAAAATTCATTATGTGGTTATTTGTATGAGAGATGAATTGACAAACATTCCTAAACATGCATAGAATATTATTATGAACTTAGAAGATAATAATGGGAACGGTTCTCATTGGGTTTGTATTTTTAATAGTCAAGATAAATATTATTTTGATAGTTTTGGTCTTCCACCTCCTGTTGAAGTCATAAAATTCTTACAGAATGGTGTTTATCAAACATTTCAAGTCCAAGAATTAAATTCCAAGTGTTGTGGTCAATTATGTCAAAATGTGTTATTTCAACTCAACAAAAATAATTTTTTATGGCATTATTTTTAATCTAATATAAATGACTTATGTTGGTAAAGATGGTTCTATCCTTGGTATATCCCAAGAACTGGATATTGATTTATCAAATTATTACACAAAGGCACAAGCTGAACGACAGAAATATAGTATAACAAAAAATATTAATATGAAAAATGCTTATAAATTAAAAAATTATCCAAGCCCGACTGATGCGAATGACTTGGTGAGATAAAGTGATTTATCACAATATATATCCTTAAATAAAACAGCCGTGTAAGCCAAAGATACAGAAGTGTTGATTTTATCTCCAGGTCATACAGAATTCACAGTTCCAATTAAAATAAATTTTTATAAAGAAGTGCGTATCGTTTGTATGAGAATAGAACAATGGGGGTTCTATTTTGCCTTTTCGCAATGTCATCGCAAGAAAAAACAAAAAGAGAAGAGAAGAAGGAGAAAAATATTACTTCCTGGTTCGGAGCACACCAGCACTCTGATGTTACCGAAATTTATGCACCGTCTAATATGAAAACGATCATAACTTGGGGCATTGTGTTTATCTATAAATGCGCATAAGAAATCGAGAAATTATTAGAATACACGAAGTCATCATTATCCGGAAGCCCGTACGTTGCAACCCGTAATGGGGAACGCAACTGAGCTTCCCTTCCCCCATCGGCCACGCCCACGCAATAACGTGTCTTGTCATTGGTTTGGTAAATAAATGGCCATAACTTGGGAGGCACTTGTCCAATTAATATCAAACCTTGAAAAGGCACATCCTCAGTTCCCCAGCAATATATCTGGCAAGTTTCAATTAGATCGGACCAGTGGTTGTCGAGAAACAGCGGTCACAGACACACACACACACACACAGACACACACACAGACACACACACAGACACACACACAGACACACACACAGACACACACACACACACACAGATTGCTAGAAATATTGATAGATGTTCTACAACATAAGAATGATGTATTTTCAATAAAAGATTGGCTTTATGCTGATGTTGATAAGCCGACAACTTTAGATTTAATTAAAATGTTAAATAATGAAAACATGAAAAGTTAAGAAAACGTAAGGCTCTTTTAGAAATTCAGAAGAAATTTTTTTGGTTTCCTGTTGTCAAAAAAATTATTTTGCATATAGGAATAACAAGAAATCCTGATGAATATATGTATGATATTCTATGGGGTGTAAGTGATTCGAGGATAGTCATGGACGAGGAAGGAGTTGAAGAAGAGAGAGAAGAGGAAGAAAAGGAGAAGAGAGAGAAGGAGGAGAGGGAGAAGAGAGAGAGAAGGAGAGGGAGAAGAGCAAGAAGAGAGAGGGAGGAAAGAGAGGAGAGGGACGAAAGAGAGAATAAATAAATATGAAAATATGGAAACCAGTGAGATTAAAAAAAGATTTGGGGTATTACAGAAAATAAATAAATCTCAACGTACCGAGGAGGAAAACAAAGAATTGACAAGTCTATTAACAATGTGTTCGACAAGACTATTGACATCGTTTTCAAGGGAAAGATATTGACGTTCATTAAAGTTTTTCATTTTTTTTCTTAAATAAATGGAGGAGAGAGTGAGGACATTTCTGAGGATTCTTTATGTTTTAAAAATTAAGATTCAAATGTGCATGTTGGAAACTAAAAAGGTTTTGCACTCTGCAGGAATTTTTCTCATAAATAAATGAGTTATTGTCTCAAATGTGAAAAGAAAACTAACACTTAAAAATTTCATATTTTAAAAGTAAAAATAATATGGTTATACAAAAAGGTACATGTTCGGTGTGTGGTTCAAAAAAGTGTCAATTTATCTCCAAACACAAACGTGGAGGAGATATACAAAAGTTTTTATCAGGAAGTAAATTTACAACTACTGGAATACAGGGGAATTACATCTACAAGGATATTCTTTCTGTGGTCCAGGCACAAACTTGGATAACAGATTAGATGAGGAAGACAATCCGAAACCATGGAGTAAACCCATCAATAGGGTTGATGAAGTCTGCATGATGCACGATATTGATTATGGGAATACCACAACTTTGGAAGAAAAACATGAAGCCGATAGAGAAATGTTGCATAATTTGTCTCTGATACAAAATCCAACCTTGAGAGAAAAAGTTGATAGGTTCATCCTGAAGAAGATGATCAGTGCTAAATTGGAACTTGGACTTGGAAATTCAAAAAACTTATAGTCTCGAATGATGTCATTAAGACTGAAGAACAATTAGCTGATGAATTACTTAAACTGATATTCACAAAGTTTCAGAGAAGGAAGGTTTATTCCAAGGAAGTTCATTATATCTGGTCCACTGATTTGATTGAACTCAATAATGATAAGGGGTACAAGTATGCTTTAACCGTTATTGATTTGAGCAGTAGATATGCGTGGGTTGTCCCTTTAAGAAACAAAACAGGTAATACTCTTACCTGTAATATGTTAGCTTATGTTATGTTATGTAATATGTAATATCTTACCAAAAACAGGTAATATGTTAGCTTTTCAACAGATATTTAATAAAAGTAAGAGAAAACCTAAAAAATTGTGGACTGATGAGGGGAGAGAGTTTTATAACAAGACATTTATGAATTTTCTAAAAAAAACAGCATTACATTATACAGTATCTTTAATGAAGGAAAAGCCGTTGTTATTGAACGTTTTAATCGTATTTTATGTAATCGTATTTATATAAAAAAATTCACACAACTCGGTTCTCAACAATGGTCATCTTTTATTCAGGATATTGTGGATAAGTATAATGGCACGATTCACACGTCACTGAATATGAAACCATCAGAAGCATTTACAAAATTAGAATGTGAAAAAGAGATTAATGTCAGAAAACCTAAGTTCAAAGTTGGTGATATCTTAAGAATATATAGGTGGAAATCTCATTTTGAAAAAGGTTATACAAAGCGATGGACAAATGAACTTTTTAAAATTGTTGATGTAATAGATACAGTTCCTTGGACTTATAAGGTGTATTATTTAGAAGGGCAAGAGATTTTAGGTTCATTTTATTCACAGGAATTACAAAAGAAAAAACAAAGCAAATAATACTCATTGGAGCAATAGGTTGGCGCTTCACTCCCCTCTACTATACACCTTTATGGACACTCGAGGACCAAGTCCGAGGTGTATAACAGGGTTAAATTTACAAAAATATATAATGTGTGTCAAGGGGGACGTTCGTAGATCTGTGAACCCCAAACACAGAATCCTCAACTGAATAGTCATTCAAGGCTTAACTTTTGTTTGTTGGTGTGTGTGCGGTGGGGGACGTTCTTAGATCTGTGAACCCCAAACACAGAATCCTCAACTACATATTCAAGGCTCAACTTTTGTTTGTTGGTGTGTGTGTGTGTGTGTGTGAGTGAGATAATATAACAGGGAGCATAATCAACCCTAACCCACCCTTACCCACCCTAACACTCACATTCAAAATCTCAACCCCAACCCAACCCTTACCCACCCGTACCCTCACATTCAAAATCTCAAGCCCAACCCAAACCCACCCTAATCTCACATTCAAAATCAAAACCCCAACACAAATCCACCCTAACCCTTACATTCAAAATCACAACCCCAACGCAAACCCACCCTAACTCTCACATTCAAAATCTCAACCCCAACGCAAACCCACCCTAACCCTCACATTCAAAATCTCAACCCCAACGCAAACCCGCCCTAACCCTCACATTCAAAATCTCAACCCCAACCCAAACCCACCCGAACCCTCACATTCAAAATCTCAACCCCAACGCAAACCCACCCTAACTCTCACATTCAAAATCACAACCCCAACGCAAACCCGCCCTAACCCTCACATTCAAAATCTCAACCCCAACCCAACCCTTGCCCAACACAATATCTTTTTTTAAATACTTATTTCAACGATATATTTTTTGTTTTTTTCTCTTCTTCCAATTCTGTCTTTTAAAGCTTTCAGGTTTGATGAAGTAGAAAGGGAAAGTAAGAACCTTCCTGCATCTTCTTTCCAGAACTAACAATATATTGTTACGAATTCTGGCCCGCCAGGCGTGCGAGCGATTGCGTAACTCCAATCGCAACTGCGTCGCCCACCGGACGGACAATTCAGTCGTGACCCTCCTGGAACTACCGCCAGGAGCCAGTCACGGGTGGGGGTTTAACCTCACCACGATCGTGCCAATTGCCCACCCGCGCAGGATAGGATTGCTCGCAAAATTCGACCTACCTAAGTACCTGCGCGAGTAGTTGACCGGGCAATTGTACCTCGCCGCAGGTCGGCCTAGGACACGAACTGCTTAAGCGGTCCGTTCCGTGCCACAGTGATAACTGAGCAGTGTTATCGCCGATCTCGACGGATCAGATTCTCTTCTTTACCCGGGTGTTCAAAACCCACTACTAATTTATTCCGCGATTTAAGATGGCACTTTCAAAAGGGAAAAAGACGACGAACGGGATACATTTCACACAAGGGCATTTATTCAAGCAAGCACATATTACACACACAACACAAGCAAGGAATCATGCATGTATTTACAAGCAAGGCAAATCAAAATGAAACACTGATACAGGCAAGAAAGCAATGAAAGCAATACCACCGACTATAACTATTAGCAATTTACAGGCACTTACACAGGTTTACTTGTCGGACACGGCACCACCCACACACACACACGCACACACAAACAAAAGAAAAGACCTCCCTTTAGTGGTCGTCCAATCTCTCTCCCACGACCGTCAGCGTGGTCGCGCCTGGTTCCGGCCTCCCACGTGGCGGGCGAACCCTCTCCGGCACCCCTCGTCCGGACGCGCAGGTCCACCAGACAGCCGGCACTGCTGCGCCTCCTGTCCACGTCTCCACCAACAGGCCACTCGCCGGACCACGAGCGCAGGACCACGAGAGGGAGAGAGAGAGAGAGAGAGAGAGAGAGAGAGAGAGAGAGAGAGAGAGAGAGAGAGAGAGAGAGAGAGAGAGAGAGAGAGAGAGAGAGAGAGAGAGAGCTGCACCGAGAAGAAGGTGAGGCAGAGAGGGCTTCCGGACCAGAGAGAGAGAGAGAGAGAGAGCGAGCTCAACCCTGGCCACCAAGTGAGAGGAGCACTCGACCCCGACAGAGAGAAAGTGATGTTGACGGCCCAGACAGAGAGAGCTCATGGACCAGAGAGAGAACGGCGTCGACGACCCAGACAGAGAGAGCTCATGGACCAAAGAGAGAACGGCGTCGACGACCCAGACAGAGAGAGCTCATGGACCAGAGAGAGAGTGAGCTCCGCGCGCGGTCTGCCTTATTTTGCGCAGGGCTCCGCCCTTCGCTCCTCCCCGTTTTCGGCTCCACCTCCCTTCGAGAAGGTTCCCGAAAAGGGGCGTTCCCTCACCCCGACCGCATCACGCTGTTCATCCACCAATCGGCGGCGAGCTGCCCTCCCCCTTTCCTTCACACCAAGCGCGGGGAAAAATAGGCGGGAAAAAATCCGGGCGCCAAAGAGGGAACTCTTTTGGTTCCCTTTTTCGTTCGACGGTTTTCAACGCGGCATGTTGCTTGCGTGGAGGTTTGTTCAAAATAACAATAGAAAAAGAAAAACGGCTATCTCAAAGAGTCGCAGCCCAGTGAATCACACGATTTCCCTTTAAACAACGGTGGGGAACTATCTGCACATAAACTTAGCATCATAACTGATCTACGGACCCTTTATGGTGTTTTGCGAATTTCCACAGCCGTAACACTACCCCCTCCCTTTTTTACAGACTCGTCCCGAGTCGTCAAATTTTCGTGTGCCATCATGTGTAAGTTCTCCCCTAGTACGTTTTACCTTCGGATCCCTGAGTGCGACATTCAGTGTATTCGTGTCCCCATAATAAATAACCTACGGGCTGAGTAACTAACTAAACAAACCCACTCATACAGACGACTTAAATAAAATGCTGGCGCTAAGACAAACATGCCGGGGGCGCAAAATACATTTACGATTACATCTTAACCCTAACCTTATAATTGTACACTATACCATGGCCCAGGAACGATGGACTCTGTGGAGAAAACAAGAGTTAGCAGGGAGCCAGGCTGCTCAAGCGCAGTCCAAGGCTCATGAAATGTAGGTGACAGGGAACGTGGCCGGCTGCTCAAACACAGTCCAAGGCCTCCCCCCTCTGAAATTAATGCAGCGAACAACGGTGCACGAGCTGCGCAAACGCAGTCTCCGTGTTGGCTCAAGCAACACAAGCAATGAATGATGCACGGGCTGCCGGTGCAGGCCCGTGTTGCAGCTGCCATCACGGCAGTCCCTGCAAATTTGCATGGTGATCCTGGCGCACATGGCAATGAACAAGGGGGTGGGGGGGAGAATGCAAAACAGAACGGGGAAACTGGACGAGGGCAGCAGGCATGGGCCAAGGCAAAGGTAGGCAGGCAAGGCATGGCATGACAAGGCCGCTGTAGCAAACACAGCCAGCAGATGAAATGGCAGGCACAGGCCTTGTAGCAAACAGACGATCCGACCGGCACTGTCCTTACAGCAAACAGCCAGCCGATGAAGTGGCCGGCACAGGCCTTGTAGTAACAGCCAGCTGATGAAGTGGCCGGCACAGGCCTTGTTCAATGGAGGTTGGTGGAGGGAGTGCGGTGGTGCTGGCCACTAGGAAGGCGAGCTCGGACCTAACCTACTGTCTCCCTCCCAACCTATCGTCTTTGCCTGTCTCTGTACCTACCCACCCACTTAATTTGTAAAACCCAATTTAGCCCCAACTTATTTTTTTGTTATTATTTTTACTTTCCCACTATGAATCGTCCCCTAACCCCCTTTATCATCTTTGTTCGGTTAACCTATCCTGTCATCTAGCCTACTCCCAACCCCTACGTTCCCTTCCTGGAGGGGAATATGCGAGAGCTAGCGTCCTGTGTTGAGGCCCAACTCAAGCATCAGGATGGCCTCCTCGGAGTTCAGCGATCTACTTTACCACGGTGAGTTCAGCGGCCCACAACGAGTGAAGAGATGGATGGTGCGGAGGGGTACACTTCCTATCTACCCTAACCATTTAACTGTTAACTACCCCGGGGCTTTCAACAAGCGCCTCTCGCTTAAACTATCGGTTATAACAACCAAGATTCCCGTCGCCTGTGTTGGTGTCCTCTCAATTTTTGGGCCATGCCCCCCAATTTTCTTCCCGTGCCCTCACTCGGTTTCGTGGCTGGGACGCGTGGCTCCCTTGGCAGGCACTACCCTCTGCCGATTCCCCAACGATGGCACCCCCGGGCACTACACTGCCTCCGAACCTACCAGCTCCCTAAACACTGGGGAGTGCCCTCCTCGGCTACTCCCCCTCGATGCCCACGTGGCGTGTTGGTGCCCCGGGTCCCTTTCCGAGGGTCGCCCGTGCCCAGTACACTGCCCCCGTGGCATATGGCGCCCCGGGCCCCCGCATCATGCTGGCGCACCCTTGCCCACTACACTATCCCGGCCCCCATGGGCCCTTGGCCGACCGCGGCCGACTAGCCCGGTGCCCGGGGTACCCACTCAGCGATACTCACCGTTCGCAGCCACGCTCCCAGCCCGTCAACAGGGCTCCTGCACCCCTCCAAGCTGGTATCGAGCCTACTTTCCCACCAACAACAAAACGACCTCCATTTTGTCAATTTGACTAACCCCCTAACTCACATTATACTGACACCGGGGTCCCTTGGGTGGGAATCATTCCTCCCCCCAATCACTCATCGCACCATGCATTCCACAATCACTCCATGCACTCAGACCCGCTGGCCTCACTCACTCAACATTCACCCTCTCATTCTATTCACCCTCTCATTTTCCCAAGGTCATCTGCCATCTGCTTGGAAATCTGCTAACATCACTGCCCTGCATAAAAAAGGTGCAAAAACAGATCCCTGTAACTACAGACCAATCAGCCTTCTCCCAATCATCAGCAAGGTTATGGAATCCATCATTGCTTCAGACATGAAATCCTTCCTCTTCTCCAATGGCTTGATTTCCAATCATCAATTTGGTTTCAGACCAGGTCACTCTACCCTGGATATGCTGCTACTGCTCTCCCATCAATGGATGGAGGTCCTCAATGCCAGACAGGAAATCCGAGCCGTATCCCTGGACATATCACGTGCTTTTGACACAGTCTGGCACCCTGCCCTACTCACCAAACTCTCTTCCCATGGTATTCAAGGCCATCTCCACTCATGGCTCGCAGACTTCCTCTCCTGTCGCAGTCAACGTGTGGCCCTAAATGGAGTTCTTTCATCCCCTCTTCCTGTGCAGGCTGGAGTTCCTCAAGGTAGCGTTCTGGGCCCTGTTCTTTTTCTGGTTTTCATCAATGATCTCTCGGACTCTCTGGAAAATCCTCTATTTCTCTTTGCCGATGACTCCACCCTCTGCCGTACCATCTGTCATCCCTCAGACCGGCAAGCAGCAGCTTCTTCGCTCACTGCAGATCTGGATAAAATCACAAACTGGTCCAACACGTGGAACATGTCTTTCAATCCACACAAATCTCACACTCTCACTATGTCTCTTCGAAAGGACCGTTTACAAAACCCCCCATCCACTTTCTCAACAATCCTCTGGAAGAAGTCTTTTCTTTCAAGCTTCTGGGTCTCACTATCTGCCATGACCTTTCCTGGGAAAGTCACATTTCCAACCTCGCCTCAAAAGCCAGTCGCCGACTGGGAATCCTCCGTCGTGCAAAGTCCTTCCTCGGCCCTCTTGAGCTCCTGACTACTTACAAAGCTTTTGTCCGTAGCCTGATGGAGTACTGCTCTCCCCTCTGGGCTGGTGCTCCTGCCTCCCACCTTTCTCGACTTCACGCTGTCGAAACCAGGGCTTTTAAGATCATTGGCATCTCCCGCAATGAAGCTGAGTCTTTGGGCCTCTCACTCAATCACCGCAGGTTGGTCGGTGGTCTTTCTGTCTTCTACCGACTCCTCTCCAGCCTTGCCCAGCGTGCTCTCTCTGCGATTTGTCCCAACCACATTTCCACAGGGCGCTCAAGGTCCGCCAACAACCCCCTTGTGGTAAAGCTACCAAAGTCACGAATCAGTGCTCATCTTCACTCTTTCATTCCTCTTTTTCCCGCCTTTGGAATAAACTTCCTCACTCTATTCTTTCCCATTCTTCCCTCCAGGCTTTCAAAACAGCTGTTCACTACCACCTCTTATCTTCCCCCATCCAAATCCTCGATCTTTTCTACCCCCGATAATCCACCCAAGCCCACTTCCTTCAATTCTCCTGCTTTCCTTCCTGAAAGTCCCTGTAATGTCCATCTTCTCCTCGCCATGTTCCCCGTCCCATCCCCATCCCTCTCCCTTCCACAGTTCACCTGTGTCTGTTCCCCAATGTTTTGTCCCTTCCACTCCCACCCCTCTTGTCTCATGCCTCCTTGCTGTGAGTTGTGTGTTAGCTCTCATACGAGCCTCGACCAAGGTATACAAAAAAAAACAAAAAAAAAAAAAATAAAAAACATGTTTCCTTTCACAACTCACTACTCACACATCGCTGAACTCTGCCATTCTGCTCACTACTTCCCCTAACTAACTCGTGCTCCCTCGTCATACCTTACACTACAGCACATTCCTTTTAACACTACGTACCTAAGCTACGTCCCCTCTACACACTCACAGTCTGTCACTGTCTCCAAATATTATTTCCCATCTCCCTTCCTAAATCTGAACTAAAATCCCTCTAACTAATCCATTCCATGGGCCCCATGAGGACTTATCCCTGCCCCATGGAGCCGGTCTAACTAAGCTAACTCATCCCCCTAACTAGTGGTATCCTGTGCCCTGAACAGGGGGGTCTTTCACCCCTGCCCAGGGAATTCTGTTCACCCGAAGCGAAGCTTGCTTTTTAAAATTTTTTTTAATTCGCGCAGCACCAGCGCGGCAACTCGCAACCTGCACTCTTTTACGTGACGTCATGGCAGCTGCTCGCGCACCTTTTATCTCGTCCCTCCGGGATGGCACCATCCGGCAGGGATTCACCCTCCTGCCGGATTCCAACCACACGTGCAGCCATGACGTCACCCTGCGCATCAACAAACCAAGCCTCGCGTTTCGAGGGGTTCCCCACACGAACACATGTGCTCTGCCCGTCGGAGCTTCACACACACACTCGCGTGGAGAACCCATCCGGTCCAAATCCATTACCAGCCTACCTTTTGTCCGTCGCGGGATCGGCAACATCCACCGTGGGCGTTTCCGGACCGGGTTTCACTCCCGCAAGCGCGCACGCGGCGGTCTCGTGCGAAGCATGGCCCGAACCTCCCGCTCGCCACTGGGTAAACCCGGCGTGGTCCCCAATCCAGCTACGGCTGCTACCCAGCCTCTGTCCCTCTGTTGCCGTCTTCGTCTCCATTCAATCCACGCGCTCAAACTCCCGCGTGTTACGACGCTCACACACCATTCCATGACATTCACACTCGGAGACGTGGCTGCGTGCTCCCGCATGCCGACCGTCATCTCCCTTGCATACCGCTCTCACACACACGGTCTCTCTTGCACTTGGCCGTTCACTCACGCACAACATTTCACTCGCACACGTGGTTCCACTCACACCCGGCCTTCCACTCGCACAGGGGGTTTCACTCAGACACGGGGCCTCTGTCACACACACCCCTTCACTCACGCACGGTGTGCTGGGAAGCACGCACTCTGGCACACTCGTAAACACGCACACCTGCACAACCACACTGGCGATATGCGCCACCACTAGGGGTCCCGGGGTCTCCACACCCCCCAAGCTGCACGTGCACCCGTCCACAGCACTCGCCCCCTCTAACTCGCTTGACACGACCGAACCCACCTGGTCGCGATCAGCTCCAAGGGAGCATAGCGTCTCCCTCCATTCCTGAAGGAGGCTATCCGGCTGCTTGCACCGGGTCACGACACAGTCCACCAGCTCGCCCCCATTAAGCCTCGCTAACTCCATGTGTGTGTGCTCGTCTCTCACCCCGTCTTTATCGTGTAATCTCTCATCTATTTTTTCTATCTCCCGAGTCTCTGGCAATACTTCTCCCTTCTCTAGTTTTATTTGTGTCTCCTTTATTTGAGTTGGTCCAAGTTGTTCTTTCATTCGACGAGTGGTGTCGATCAAGTCCTGTACCACTAACGTTCCTCCTTGTGGTGATGTCACACATCCCACACTATTGCGCTGTTCCATTTCCTGGCTCCTTTTGAGTCGTTCATCCTCTCGGAGCTTTTTGAGTTGTTCGTTCTCTCTCCGGAGTTTTTCGATCTCCGTGGACTCAATTTTTGCTCTCCCCTCGAGCTGGTTAATTTCAAACTCGTATAGTTTTTGTTTTCTCTCCCACTGTTACTCATGCTTTTCAGTCTCCAATCTCATCGTTTCTTTCAATTGGCTTAGTTCCTTTTCCCGTTTCGTTCGTTGTTCTCTCATTATCTCTGCGTACCTCAACCTTGCTTTCTTTTTTAATTGTTCTTGTCTTTCTTTTTTAATTTCTTTCACCCCCTGTCCCTTATTCTCCAATCTCATAGTTTCCTTCAATTGGTTAACCTCAAATTCATGTTCTTTTTGTTTTCTATCCTATTGTTCCTCTCGTTCTTCCCTCTCCAATCTCGTTGTCTCCCTCAATTGTCTGATTTCTTCTTCCCGCTTCATTCGTTCTTCTTTGAGTCTTTTATTCCACTGTCTTTCTTGTTCCTCATTCTGCAATCTCGTTATTTCCTTCAATTGGCTGATTTCCTTCTCCTGTCTCATTCGTTCTTCCTTCATTACTCTTTCTTGTTCCTCATTCTTTAATCTGGCCTTCGCTTCCAGCTGTTCGATCTGGACAGTGTGGTTCCTTAACGTTTCATTCTCTGCTGTCGTTCTCTCCCTCAACATTCCAACTCGTTTTGTAATTCCGTCTCTTTGTTTTGGTGTTTCTGTAACTCAGAAGCTTTCTTTTCTAATTCCTTTCTCATTTTGCATGCCTCCTCACTCATTTCACACATTCTCTTGCTCATCTCCGCCTCACTTTCCACTGCTTTCCTCCTCAATTCGTCCCTTTTCCTATTGTTTTCCTTTAGTTCTTCCCACCATTCCTCTTCTTCTTTTATCGGCTTTTCGAGGCATTTTCTTTCAAACTGGCCGATCCTTACCTCTCGCTTCAGTTGTTCCAATTCATAGGTACTCAACTCTACTTTCCTCATTTCTCCCTCTAGTTCTTCAAACTGTCTTGACTTTTCCAATAATTCTTCCTTTAGTTGTTTTAATTCCAAATTGTGTTCCTTTTGTTTCTTTTCTAGCTTGGTTTTCCATTCTTCCTCCAATTGTTTCGGAAGCCCGCCCATGTCCGCCTGCCTCGCCTGCCATGACCACGTGGTTTGAAGCGGTGACTGAAAGCACTCACCTCGTGTCGTGCCGTTCATTGCGCTAAAAATAGCCACCTGCTCCGTGCCGCGCCGAGGTGCGATCGCGCCCCCATTGTGCGACTCCGTTTGCCGGCAAAGTCCGTGCTCAGTATATGGGGTTGAGCTCCCCCGTGGAATAAAATTACAAAAGGAACCGTCCCGGGCCATGGATTCCACATTATTACACGTATCTAATCCACCCGGCACCCGTTCGCCTTGAAAAGCCATCTTATTTCTCGGAATTAATTTTTTAAAACACTCGCAATTTGGTGGGAACGGTGGGGGGGGGGGGGTTTGCTTCGCACACCCCTGGTCCGACTCCCGTAAATTTAGTTGGAGACCGATGTGGATTCGAATCCCACACTCCTGTACACCAGTGTTACGAATTCTGGCCCGCCAGGCGTGCGAGCGATTGCGTAACTCCAATCGCAACCGCGTCGCCCACCGGATGGACAATTCAGTCGTGACCCTCCTGGAACTACCGCCAGGTGCCAGTCACGGGTGGGGGTTTATCCTCACCACGATTGTGCCAATTGCCCACCCGCGCAGGTTAGGGTTGCTCACCAAATTCGACCTACCTAAGTACCTGCGCGAGTAGTCAACCGGGCGATCGTACCTCGCCGCAGGTCGGCCTAGGACACGAACCGCTTAAGCGGTCCGTTCTGTGCTACAGTGATAACCGAGCGGTGTTATCGCCGACCTCGACGGATCAGATTCTCTTCTTTACCCGGGTGTTCAAAACCCACTACTAATTTATTCCGCGATTCAAGATGGCACTTTCAAAAGGGAAAAAGACAACGAACGGGATACATTTCACACAAGGGAATTTATTCAAGCAAGCACATATTACACACACAACACAAGCAAGGAATAATGCACGTATTTACAAGCAAGGCAAATCAAAATGAAACACGGATACAGGCAAGAAAGCAATGAAAGCAATACCACCGACTATAACTATTAGCAATTTACAGGCACTTACACAGGTTTACTTGTTGGACACGGTGCCACACACACACACACACACACACACACACACACACACGAAAAGACCTCCCTTTAGTGGTCGTCCAGTCTCTCTCCCACGACCGTCAGCGTGGTCTTGCCTGGTTCCGGCCTCCCATGCGGCCGGCGAACCCTCTCCGGCACCCCTTGTCCGGACGTGCAGGACCAACAGACAACCGGCACTGCTGCGCCTCCCGTCCGCGTCTCCACCAACAGGCCGCTCGCCGGACCAGGAGCGCAGGACCGAGAGAGGGAGAGAGAGAGAGAGCGCTGCACTGAGAAGGAGAGGCAGAGAAGGTTTCCGGAGCAGAGAGAGGGAGAGAGAGAGAGAGTGAGAGAGAGAGAGAGAGAGAGAGAGAGAGAGAGAGAGAGAGAGAGAGAGAGAGAGAGAGAGAGAGAGAGAGAGAGAGAGAGAGAGAGAGAGAGAGAGAGAGAGAGCTCGACCCTGGCCACCAAGTGAGAGGAGCACTCGACCCCGACAGAGAGAGCTCCTGGACCTCGTGCGCGGTCCGCCTTATATAGCGCGGGGAGCGAGCTCGACCCTGGCCACCGAGAGAGAGAGAGAGAGAGCTCGACCCTGCCCACCAAGAGAGAGGAGCACTCGACCCCGACAGAGAGAGAGAGTGACGTCGACGGCCCAGACAGAGAGAGCTCATGGATCAGAGAGAGAATGGCGTCGACGACCCAGACAGAGAGAGCTCATGGACGAAAGAGAGAACGGCGTCGACGACCCAGACAGAGAGAGCTCATGGACCAAAGAGAGAACGGCGTCGACGACCCAGACAGAGAGAGCTCATGGACCAGAAAGAGTGTGAGCCCCGCTTGCGGTCCGCCTAATATAGCGTGGAGCTCCGCCCTTCGCTCCTCCCTGTTTTCGGCTCCACCTCCCTTCGAGAAGGTTCCCGAAAAGGGGCGTTCCCTCACCCCGACCGCGTCACGCTGGTCATTCTCCAATCGGCGGCGAGCTGCCCTCCCCCTTTCCTTCACACCAAGCGCGGGGAAAAATAGGCGGGAAAAAATCTGTGCACCCAAAAGGGAACTCTTTTGGTTCCCTTTTTCGTTCGACGGTTTTCAACGCGGCTTGTTGCTTGCGTGGAGGTTTGTTCAAAATAACAATAGAAAAAAAACGGCTATCTCAAAGAGTCGCAGCCCGGTGAATCACACGAAATCCCTTTAAACAACGGTGGGGAACTATCTGCACATAAACTTAGCGTCATAACTGATCTAAGGACCCTTTATGGTGTATTGCAAATTTTCACAGCCGGAAAAATATTTTGTTTATGTTTTTTTCTCTTCTTCCAATTCTGTCTTTTAAGGCTTTCAGGTTTGATGAAGTGGAAAGGGGGAGTAAGAACTTTCCTGCACTTTCTTCCCAGAACTTTCTTGATATTGCTCTCATCAAGCACCATTCAACAAAGAATCACATTTATAGGTTGAGATCCCCAAGAGTCTTCTTGGTAGAAACCACATTTCAAGTCTCCAAAATAAACCCAACTTTCCAAGTCTCCAAGGTATAACCACATTCCTGTTGAGTTTCCAAGATATGTATCACATTGTGAGTTATCAAGCAAGAACCCACATTTCAAGTCTCCAAAATAAAACCAACATACAAAGTCTCCAAGGGATAACTCATTTCTTGATTTTTTCAAAATTTGTGAGTCTCCAAGTAGGCTGCATATTTAGAACCATCTTGGCAGAACCCTTTTTCCGAGTCTCCAAGGTAGTTATTTAAACCATCAAGGCAGAACTCATTTACTGATTTTTAAAAAAATTGTTGAGGTCTCCGAGGTCGGTTTCATATTTAAAACCACCAAGGATAACTCATTTACTGATTTTTAAAAAAAATTGTGAGTCTCCAAGGTGGGCTCCATATTTAGAACCATCTTGGCAGAACCCTTTTCCCGAGTCTCCAAGGTAGTTATTTAAACCATCAAGGCAGAACTCGTTTACTGATTTTTAAAAAAATTTGTGTCTCCAAGGTAAAACTTGTATTCTGGCTCATCAAGGTACAACTTGTTCAATGGGTATTGTCTTGATAACTCACAATGAGTACTATTGCGGTGAAACTCTTCTTCAGGATTTTGCTGGTCTCCAAGGTATAACTCTTTGGTTGGGTCATCAAGGTCGAGCTCATTCTGTGGGTCTTGGTCACTCGCAAGGTCTTCAACCAAATCGACAATTTCGCCCCAAGTTGTGGCAAAAGCAGTATTTTCGTTTTGTATTCCAGATACAATTTCCTGTGAGAGAAAATAATAATGTATTAATTCAGTGATTTAATTATTAAATGATTATCTGCTTGAATCAAACGCTGTAAATAGGAAAATAAAATCTTACCTCAACAGATAAGACGTTTGAATCCAGTTCATCAACTTGAAGGTTTAGTTCTATACAAGTAGTAGAACTCCAAGGAACTCCAAAGTCATCCCACTCAAGATCAGGACAGCAGTCCATTCTCAGTAAAAGTAAAAATATGTTTAAAATCAGTCTGGGTTTGAAGCCTTTATAGAGAAAGACTGGTGGGTGTGGTTTCCTTTTTCAAAATGGAGAATTCTTTAAAAATTCCCTGGGCAAGCCCAGGCAAGCCTTGTGAGTCAGATGTTAGAATGGAGAAATTTTTTTCAAAATGGAGAATTCTTTGGAAATTCCCTGGGCAAGCTCAGGCAAGCCATGTGAGTCAGATGTTAGAATGGAGAAATTTTTTTCAAAATGGAGAATTCTTTGGAAAATCGATTATGTATAATTGATGAAGAAAATCGATTGAGGTTTCCTTTTTCAAAATGGAGAATTCTTTGGAAAATCGATTAACAGGAAATGATGTGGAGTAGATGATCCTCACAAAAGAGGGTGGGGCTTAGTAAAAGTGGGCAGAGCTTAGGAAAAGTTGGCATGGTTCATAAAAAGTGGGCGTGGCTTATGAAAAGTGGACGTGGCTTAGGAGAAGTGGACGTGGCTTAAGAAAAAGTGGGCGTGGCTTATGCAAAAAATAATCTGTGGCTCAGGAGGTAGTCAAACAAGAGCATTGACAGAAGTTTATCATTTTATTTCTGCTCAACAAAGATATTTAGACCAAGAACTAAGCTCTAAAATAATATTTGTGCACATACTCGATGGCGATGAATGTATTCGGAAAATTAATTTATTACCTGAAGTAGAACATGATCAAATATTCATTGGCTCACTCTTTGAATGGAGTAAGTAATGGGGGAGAGATCCATCTCTTCTTTTGACCCCATGGACTGAGAGTGAGGGGGGTGGGGGGAGAGAAAATAATTCTCCTCTTTTGACCTGATGGGCCTTGAGCAAGAAAGCTTCCCCTATTAATTTGTATGAGGTTTTTTTGGGCCTTGAGACAGTGTCAATTTAACATGAGCTTGTATGGCAGAAAATCATTCTCCTCTTTTTGTCCTGATGGGTCTCGAGTCAGAGAGTTCTCCCTATACATTTGTATGGGGGAGAATGGGGGGGAGGAATTAGACTCCTGTTTAGGGGTTTTCGGGGATCAATTAAAAAGAGTTTTTCCCCTTCACCCCATTCATTTGCATGGTTGCCTTAGAAACCCCAAATATCTACTATTCACGAGGCCAACATGAGGCTTACACAACTCACCGTATAAAAAAATATTTATGACGTCATAGGTCACGTGATTTTGCAGCCATATTGTTTTGAAAAGAGAAATTTAAAAAATCTTCTCCAGAACGGCTGAAAAGATTGAGGCGAAACTTTACACACACATTCCCCAAGACATCCTTTTACATGTTCTCATACGAGCCTTGACAATGTATACAAAAAAAAACAAAGTTTGTTAATTTTTAATTTATCGGTCACATGGTTTGGTGGCCATATTGAATTTATTTACCCTAAACCTTCAAACATCTTCACCAGAATGTCTGGTCTGCTCAAGGGGAAACTTCACACATATTCTCCAAGGCAAGTGGATGTGTGTTTTTTTAATGGATAATTAATCGGTAACTTGGTTTGGCAGCCATATTGGATTGAAGAAAATATTAAATAACGTTTTCTTTGGAACCACTTACCCTATAGAAGCGAAACTTTGCCATTATCAACGAACGCCATGGCTGTATACATGGTAAAAATTATGATGTCACAAGTCACAAGATTTGGTGACCATCTTGGATAGAAAAACGCATCTTATCCGATTAACATGAAACTTTGAAAGCATGATCCACTACCCCAATGGAGTCAGAATATAAACTTATGGTGTCATTGGTTGCGTGGTTTGTCAGCCATATTGGATTAAAAATTAAAATATATAAATCTTCTTCTCCGAATCGGCTGAACATATTGAGAGGAAACTTTACATTTACACACATGTTCCTCCAGACATGCTTGAGTAAGTTTGTTAATTTCTAATTGATAGGTCACATGGTTTGGCAGCCATATTGAAAAAACCCAAAAACCCTCAAAAATCTTCTCCGGAACAACTGGTCAGATCGAGGGGAACCTTCACAAACATATTCTCCCAGAATAGGGGATACAAGTTTGTTCATAAATAATTGCTTGGTCACATGGTTTGGCAGCCATATTGAAAAAAACACCTTATCTGATTAACACGAAACTTAACAGGCGTGATCCACGACCCATTAGAGGTGGAATGTAAGTTTATGATGTCAGAGGTCACGAGGTTCATCAGCCAGATTGGATTGAAAATTAATGTATTAAAAAGTATTTTTCTCTGAAACTGCTGAACAGATCGAGGTGAAACTTTACCGGGATGACCGACTATCCATGATGAACAAAAAGTTCCAACCTCCTTTTGATGTGGGTCTCATGGTTTGGCAGCCATATTGGATTGAAGGAAAAATATTAAATAATGTTTACTCTGGAACTGCTGTATCATTCAGTGTGAACCTTCACAGTTATGATGACGCAGAAATGTGGAATGCAAGTTTTAAATTTCAATCCGATCAGCCACATGGTTTGGCAGCCATATTGGATTGAATTCAAATATTAAATAATGTTTACTCTGGAACTGCTGCATCAATCAATGTGAAACTTCAAAATTATGATCTACCAGACATGGGGACTGCACCTTTTGAATGTCAACCTGACCGGCCACAAGGTCTGGCAGTCAGAATGATTGAATTATTTGAATCTGAGACCTTTTCAGGTTTTCTTTTTTTTCCAGAAGGCTCACTTGGCTGTGACTGCATGCATTTGAGGGTACAAGAGTAGCAACTCAATTGATACCAATGATGGCCCCATGAAAAATGGTCATTATTATTTACATAATAGATTGATGGAACGTGGCCTGTTCCTCGGTGCATAACTTGTGAATCCCATGTCAAAGAGAAGTGTCAGGCCTCATTAGACTCAGGGGAATCCCGCTTTACCCTCTGCACTGATGGGGTCCACATACTTTGTGTTCAAGTTGTATAAACACCAATGCAATTTAAAACGACTATGTATTGAGGAAAAAGGGATAACTGCTTACGCAATAAATAGATTGAATGCGGTGTGTTACTCGGTTCACAACTCATCAATCCCGCATCACAGAGAGACGTATGGGAGGCTTCGTATTACTTGGTGGAGTTCCAGTTTGCCATGTGTACCCATTGTGACATGTCCCGTAGATTTATAACTTGGTGTTCAGGAAATCGAAATGACAATTCAAGTGATACCAACAATGTCCACAGGAAAAGGGTGACCTGCTTATGTCATGAATAGATTGAACACTTCGTGTTACTCAGTCTGTAACTCGTCAGTCCCATGTTGTATCAAAGGAGGGTGGTATCGAAGCCGGACATCTTGGTACTCGGTCATCACTTCCAGCAGTTATAAAGTGGCAGTTCTACTTTTATTTACATTGAATTATATACTTGTACACTGCAGAACACAATTTGCCTTCTTAATACTTCCACGAACATCCAGTTCTGCATAACATGGACCAGTGGTGTATAAGAGTGGCACATAAGGTTGCTTCTATCATGCTCAGCCTCCATATTTTTTGAGTAATCTTTAAAATCATTATTTTATTAAAATTGAAGGAGGGACTTGAACACTACGTGGGATATCGTGTTCCATGAACTCTCTCGTTGACTTTTGCAGTTTGTTTCACATGCATTTGTAAATGCTGTTAATTTTCAGGAATATGATTTATCACTGATAATTTACCACAAACAATGAATATCATGAGGAAAACCCAAACTTTCGCACAGCACTGTATATTTTCAGCAATAATATTTCTTTTTACTTTTCTGCAATAGAACAAACACATATGTACATATTTGCTTTCGTTTGTCAGAATGTTATTACAAGAATTGTGCAGAATTTGATTGTTGTTGTTTACAGGTCATGTGATGTTGTATTTACAGGTGGAACCATTGAATCTACAACGAAGACTGCACCTACTTTTACGAACGGCTCAGACACGCGCCTGCAGGACTTGCCAACTGAAACAAACAATAGGAATTTTAACGAACAGGCCAAACTGAATAATGAACTGCTTGCTGAGAATAATTTTCACAACATTCACAAAAGAAAGAAAACTGAGCATCAAAACAAATACAAAACTTGTGGAAAATCATTCAGTCAGTCATCCAACCTTAAAACGTATGTAACAATTCACAATGGAGAATGCCCACACAAATGTACAGTTTGTGGAAAATCTTTTAATCAGTCATCCACCCTTAAATCACACATGAGAATTCACAATGGTGAACGCCCGTACAAATGCACAGTTTGTGAAAAATCCTTCATTCATTCATCCAGCTTTAAAATACACCTGAGAATTCACAATGAAGAACGACCATACAAATGCACAAGCTGTGGAAAATCTTTTAATCATTCATCCACCCTTAAAAAGCACATGAGAATTGACAGTGGAGAATGCCCATACAAATGCTCAACATGTGGAAAATCTTTTAATCAATTATCCAACCTTAAATCACACGTGCTAATTCACAACGGAGATCGCCCATACAAATGTACAATTTGTGAAAAACCTTTTAATCTGTCATCCACCCTTAAATCACACATGACAATTCATAATGGAGAATGCCCATACAAATGCACAGTTTGTGGAAAATCTTTCAATCAGTCCTGTCACCTAAAATCACACATGAGAATTCACAATGAAGAACGCCCATACAAATGTACAATTTGTGCAAAATCTTTCAAACAGTCAGGTCACCTAAAATCACATGTGAGAATTCACAGTGGTGAATGCCCATATAAGTGCACAACTTGTGGAAAATCTTTTAAACATTCATCCAAACTGAAAACGCACATGATAATTCATAATGGTGAATGCCCATACAAATGCACAGTTTGTGCAAAATCTTTTAATCGGTCAACTCACCTAAAATCACATGTGAGAATTCACAGTGGTGAATGCCCATATAAGTGCACAATTTGTGGAAAATCTTTTAATCGGTCCAGTCACCTAAAATCACACGTGACAATTCACAGTGGAGAACGCCCATACAAATGCACAGTTTGTGGAAAATCTTTCAATCAGTCATGTCACCTAAAATCACATGTGAGAATTCACAGTGGAGAATGCCCATATAAGTGCACAATTTGTGGAAAATCTTTTAATCGGTCATCCACCCTGAAACGACACATGACAATTCACAATGGTGAGTGCCCGTACAAATGCACAATTTGTGGAAAATCTTTTCATCGATCACGCACCCTGAAAACACACATGGCAATTCACAGTGGCGTGTGCCCATACACATGCTCAAGTTGTGGAAAATCTTATATTTGGTCATCCAACCTCAAAACGCACATGAGAATTCACAATGGTGAAAGCCCATACAAATGCTCAATTTGTGGAAAATCTTGTATTAAGTCATCTGACCTCAAACGACATGTGAGAATTCACGATGGTGAACGCCCATAGAAATGCTAAAGTTGTGGAATATCTTGTAATCAGTCAACCAACCATGGAATATACATGGTAATACACAACACACAATGTCCACACAAATCACAGTTTGTAGAGAATCTTTCAATCAGTCATCTCACTTGAATAAGCACATGAAAATTCACAATGGAGATCAAGGAGATGACAAACAAAGAGAAATCGAGAATGTCCATACAAATGCAAAATTTGTGAAAAACCTTCATTAAATCATGTCAGACCATGAAACACTTTTTTTTGTTTTAATCTGTAGTCGAGGCTCGTGGAAGAGCTCGTATTTGTACAGTCTTTGGATCAGAATACAGCAGGACAAAAGGTCCACTTGAGAGGGGGAAACACCAACAGCAGAGTTTCAGTCCAAGATTGAGGTGGGCTTGGACAAACAATGGGTGTGGGGAGGGACGAGAGGCATTGGGATGAATAGGGTGAACAATACCGATGCAGAAGGAAAATCAAAGGCGGGAATACTGGAAATTTGGAAGGACGAGGGATTGGATAAAGAGGATATTCCAGTCCGAGTGATAATTTAAGAAGATCAGGAATAGGACTGGGCTGAGAACACAATTTGTAGAAAAAAACTTTAATCTATCATACCACCTGAAAAAGCACTTGAGAAGTCACACTCGACAATGTCCACACCGATGCACAATTCACACAAGATCTTTCACTCTATCATGCCTTAAAACACAGTACCACATGACACATTGGGTGATGGCATTACCCACTGGATGATCATTCATCCCCCCTACAGTGATGCGCGTGCATATATATATACACACACACACACACACACACACACACCGAATAATTTTAATTGTTAGTAAACTTGGACATGCAATCCTGTAAAAAATTTTATCTGCCCTCTCCCCCTCTGAAAGTCGCTCTCCCCAAAGCCTTCACCCCTCTCCTCCCCCAACCCAAAGGCATCAATCCCCTCCCCCCTTCCAAATCTGTCCCATTTTTAGGTCATTTCTATCATCTCAGTGGAGATGACTTAATAAAGCCAGTCTAGAAGTCTGTCCGTACGTCCGTCCGTACGTCCCTCCATCCACAATCAAACCGAGTGGAGACAAATAACCAATAGCGGAATGGATAGAGGTCGATGAGACATGCACAACGATATAAAGTTTCAAGGTCGTCCAAGGTCGAGGTCAAGGTCACGAGGCTGTCTCGAGATGGGGGTGGGTGGTTTTGAAACCCGGAAGTGGAGCGTACGTACTTTATGAACTGCCCCTATTCCAGTCTGGCACAGAGTTAATTTCGACCTCTGGCAGAGATGACCCGCACTCCCGCTCGGGGGTATTTTTACTCCTCATTTTACACTGAAGGGAATGGAAGGCATGGCAATTGTGGGAAGGCATGGCAATTTTACATAACTTATGGGGAAGGCATAGCGATTGTGAATCTGACGTCTTTGACTTCGCATCAATAACATGGCGGCCGTAATGTAGAAATTGTGGGTGGAGTCAGGCGAACTGTCCAAACAATGGGTGGAACCATGCCATCTGCACAGATGGATGCATGGGTACTTTTGGAGAACATACATGAAAAGTAATAATGGTGAGTTTGTGAACAATTGCCCAATTTGTGGAAAATCCTTCAAGCAATCAGCATATGTTGATACACACAGGAATCAGTTGTATCAAAAGGGAGGCTTTGACACAGTAATGTTTACCATTTCTCAAAGTAGCAATATTTGCTCGCTTACGCTCACTCATATTTATCCCTTTCAAACTGGTACACATTACTTCGTCAAAGCCCTCCCTTTTGACACTACTCCCCCTGTCGGGGGCTGGGCTTCGCCCCCTTTCATATGATCATTTATTGAATCAAAGTGAGTACTCATGCAGAGATACTATAAATATTTCTGTTTTATATTCAGGAATAACTTCATTTATTCATCAATTAAAAATAATGCAGCGGTAAGCCCGTTAAAACCCCCAATGCCATTATTTATTAATACCTATACTTTAAACCCAAAAGGTAATGTATTTACTCCATCACTCATGATATGTCTTGTATCATCAAATGCTGTTCGAGCTTTCTTACAAACAGTCTCTGAGAATATATTGTGTTTATTACTCCGAATAAGATTCATCTCTCTATAAACATCCTTTCTCTTCCATATACATTCAAGGTAATGTTGAAAGTTCATGGTCTCTTTTAATACACTCTGCTCAACAAAGATACTTAAAGGACTAAAGGAGAGATGAAATGACAAACCTCTCTTAATGCTCTTGTCTGAGCATATTTTGGAACCACTACATTGAACTTATATAGAGAGTCAATGAGTATTGATGATCTATTTTATAAAATTATTTTGTCGCGCTCATCTGTCATAAAATATTTTCCATGCTCGATCCTTTTTTCTCAAACACGAACACATTCGGACAGTTCCACTGGGTGCGGCTGCAAAACAGGAAAAGAGAACAATGGGTAAGCAAGCCTGGGAAAATTTCCAACTTGAGAAATGCTTTTTTTCACTTCCTCGAACATGCCATATAAGTGAGGCAATCTAAATAATTATATCCAACGAAGATAGACGACAATTTGCTTCGTGATCCAACGGACATGGACCATTGTTCATCCGATAAAGAATATGACTCATCACAACATTGGTAAGTTTCATTCATGATTAAACTGCTCATGTAAACCTGTATAGTGCGTGCATGAAATTGCTTTTCAATTTGATTGTGTATGATTAAATATATAAATATTATTTATTTTCCCTCTTTTTACAGCATTTCAAACTCACTCGTCGATGAGGTGAATTGGCATGCAAATGCTATTTTGAAGGAATGCAGGCTCTGAATGATGTCCTGACAGAAATCTCGTTCGTTTGTCAGGTATTTCACAACGACCTCATTTTATGCATGACGAACTTGCCTCTGAGACCTTCGACATCACAGAATTTACATAATGTTTTAATGTCAAGGTATTTCACATAATAAAATACAATGATGTTGAATTTCAATGTTCTTTGAAGATTCACTGGCAAGGTATTTGCACAAAATAAAATAAAATTATGTTAAATGAGACTGCCTGTGTTTCCTGTTTTTCCAGTGTTAATCACAAAGAAAGTGCAGACGTGTTGCCGCTTGGTCCAAACAGTCATCAGAGGCTACCCCAGGTAATGAATTATTCATCTCTCTGATTGAAGGTAATACATGAAAGTTAGGATTTATTATCTTGCCAAAACGAAGTTTTTGCAAGATATGTTAGTCAGCTTGTATGTTTTTTTTTTTTTGTCTGTAATCACGTATCGATCACTCTGCAGAGCACAGTTATCATTGGAAATTTTTGTAACTTCGCATATCAGAGTCCTATTGAGGTCCCTTTCAGCGCATAAAATTTTCAAGGTCAAAGGTCAAGGTCACTTTGTCGCAAATCAGGGGAGTCGACGAAACCCTTATTTTTTGAGTAATTTTGATCGGATCGTCTTCAAACTTCATGGGAATATAGTTCATTGTCTGGCGCTCAGCTGATTAATTTTTGGTGGCGATCGGCCTTGACCTTCATGGATAGCACTGGAGGTCGAAAGTTTTTGACCCCAAGGTCAAATTTTGAAATCTTAGATACCATACCGAGTAATACCTCATATGAAAGCACTTGATAAGTGCTTTCCAGATATGTCAAAAGTTTGACGCTATGACGTCATTTGATGACGTCATGACGAAAAAACGGATTTTTCATGAAAATTTTATTTCCTCAGTTCTCATCAAAATCTCTTGATATTTCATGTACAACGGTCCTGGAGAGATACCATTAACCGTACGAAAATATAAAGGTCAAGGTCACAAAAAGGTCAAGCATCAAGGTCGACGAAACCCTTATTTTTTGAGTAACTTTAATCGAATGATCTCCAAACTTGGTGGGTATGTAGGATGTGGAATGGCACTCAGCTGATTAATTTTTGGTGGTGATCGGCCTTGACCTTCAAAGTCATCTTGAAGGTTATTCATTTTTTTACCCTAAAGTCAAATTGTCAAGTTTCAGTTACCATATCATGTTGTACCTCAAATGAAAGCCCTTGATGAGTTCTTTCCAGACATATAACGATTTTGACGATGTGACGTCATTTGACAAAGTTATGACGAAAAAACTGCATTTTTCATGTATACTGTATTGCTTAAGTTCACATAAGAAACTCTTGTTTAGGTCACTCTGTATAGCACAGTTCTCATTGGAAAATCTTGTGGGTTTATACGTAGTTGTCTTATTGGAATACCTTGCATTGTACATAAAGGTCAAAGTCAAGGTCAAAGGTCAAGGTCACTTTGATGTCAATTAAAGAGGTTGACGAAACCCTTACTTTTTGAGTAATTTTAATCGAATCAGCTCAAAACTTTACAGGAATGTAGTATGTGGTCTAGCGCTAAGCTGATTAGTTTTTGGTAGCGATCGGCCTTGACCTTCACGGTTCGCTCTGGAGGCTGAAACTTTTTTGCCCCAAGGTCAAATTTTGAAATCTTAGATACCATAAGGAGTAATACCTCATATTAAAGCCCCTGATGAGTGCTTTCCTGATATGTCAAAAGTTCTAACGCTATGACATTATTTGATGACGTCATGATGAAAAAACGGATTTTTCATGAAAATTTTATTTTCTCCTTTCTCATCAAAATCTCTTGATAGTTCATGTATATGTGTCCTGGAGACATACTATCAACCATACTAAATTGTTAAGGTCAAGGTCACAAAAAGGTCAATAATCAAGGTCGACGAAACCCTTCATTTTTAAGTAACGTTGATCGAAGGATCTCTAACCTTGGTGGATATATAGGGTGTGGTTTGGCGCTCAGCTGATTAATTTTTGATGTTAATCGGCCTTGACCTTCAAGGTCAACCGAAAGGTCATTTTTTGAACCCTAAGGTCAAATTTTCAAGTTTCAGTTACCATATCGAGTAGTAACTCAAATTAAAGCCCTTAATGAGGGCTTTCTAAACATACAACTATTTTTACGATGTGACGTCATTTGACGATGTTACGCCGAAAAACTGCATTTTTCATGTATTTTGCATTGATTTAGTTCACATCAGAAACTCTTGTTTAGGTCACTCTGTATAGCAAATTTCTCATTGGAAACTCTTGTGGGTTCATATATGGTTGTCTTTTTGGATTACTTTTCAGTGCACTTAATGGTCAAAGTCAAGGTCAAATGTCAATATCACTTTGAAGTCAATTATGGAGTTAGATGAAACCCTTCTTTTTGAGTAATTTTCATCGAATCATCACCAAACTTTGTGGGAATTTAGTAAATGGCTTAGCGCTCAGTTTATTAGTGTTTGTTTGTGATCGACCTTGACCTTCAGGGTTAGCGCCAGAGGTCGAACATATTTGACCCCAAAGTCAAATTTTCAAGTTTTAGGAACCATATCCTGGAGTACCTCAAATTGAAGTTCTCGATGAGTGTTTTCTAGATATGTCAAGCTTTAGCCATTATGACGTCATTGGGTAACGTTATTAGGCAAACACGTATTGTTCATGGTCACTCTGTAAAACGATTATCATAGGAATCTCTCGTAGGCAGATATTCCTCAAGGAGTTGCTCCTCGTGGATAGCAGTTCTGTTCACCTCAGTGTGACCTTAAATAAGTCACTCATGTTCACATTTTGGCAAGATACTGGCCACCCTGGGGGTGACATTGGTTCATTTATTTATTGACAACACGATATACTCCGACACCTCCTTAGGTATTCACAGGTGTGTCATATAATATAAATACGTGTGTGTGTTTGTGTGTGTGTCTTAACAAGAAATAAATACTCAGATGAGTCAAGACCCCTCACTCTCTCACTCAAACAAAAATTATATCATAAAATCTTTTGGAGATATTTCAATGTGTAATACATTGCATGTTTTAAGTATTAATTATAAATGCTTTGCTTCCAATAACTTAATTCTTAATTACAAAAAAGGATAAAGGTTGTGTAAAAAGAGGGGAGGGGGTGGGTGCGCTCCCCCAATGACCCACCACACCCCTTCATCCCATCCCTCCCCTTCCCGTGTGTATGTGGGGAAGGGTGGGGTGGATGAATGGTTGTGGTGGGTCAAAGGTGGGGGTGCACAAGGGGAGGGGTCGGATGAATGGGTATGGCTTGTGTGGGTGGAGACAAAGAATGGGGTGGAGCATTTTTAAATTAAATAAACACCTTGTGTGTGGGGAACTAATAAACTAATCATTGTATGATGGATGTGGATGTGATGTATGTGAGTGTGGTTTGGGGGTGTGGCTGTGGCTTGCATAGGCGTGGTTTGTGTGGGTGGAGTCAAAAAGTGGTTGGGTCAAAAAAGGGGTGGAATCAATTTTTGCATTTTTTTTTTCAATTTATTATCTTTGTCTTTTGCAATTCCTGTGAGTAAAATGAACCTAAAATCTCTTCTCCTTTTAAATAACATAATTTGTAAGTCAAAGGAACTGTATTATTACATCAACAATTAAAAAAAATTAATTTGTCCATCGCTAAAGGCCCTGTCACACCTTGACATTTTAGCCAGTGTATGGCAAGGTCTCAAAATGTATGTAAAAAAAAAAGTATGAACTTGATGTTTTTTTAAAGTTTTGGACATATAATAACGTGTTGGACGAATGCATAATGTATTAGTAACGTACATAGAACGTTTTAATCACACATTGATAATTTATACCAACGAATGCTGAGCGTGTTGTTGGCGTTCACAACCTATGCCCAAAGATAGTCTAACTTATGCATAGCGCGGCAGCGTATCGCCGACGATCACGTGGCGTAGGCTATTCATAGGCTGCGGCTCGACGATTCAAATCATAACCACACTAGACATCTAAGTGTGAAGCCGCTGTCACACCTTGACGTTTTAGCCAGCGTATGCCGACGTATGAAAAATTTGCCGAACCAAGCTGGCACACATCGAATACGTTATGGGTAAGTTTTGTATACGTTAATAGCATGCTGGCATATATCGTAGTATGCTGGCGTACGTCGTCATACGCCAAGTACGTCGAGAAATTTTCAGCATGTTGAAAATTTCTCGACGTACTCGACGTATGACACACATTCCACATACGCTGGCATAAGTTGTAGGCACGCTACGCGATCGTTGACACACGTTATTTGTAAGTTACTCATAAGTCGAAACACGTCGAGGTAATGTTTAGCATAACCGAAACTTAATTTTTATCCTATGAGTAACGTGCTTTGAACCTTTGAGTAACGTGCTTTGAACATATGTGTCACGTTTCTCCAACGCACATTGACATATGTAGACGTATTTGATTGACGTCTTCCGGACAACCACAGAACTTACTGAACGTGTTTCTAACTTACAGCTATCGTATAATGGCGTTTTGCCAGCGTTTAGGGGAATTGGTATATAAAAATGGGCTTCACAGGAGGAACCCGTCAGTGTTCCAGACTCCATGTTTTTTTTTTTTTTTTTTTTGGGGGGGGGGGGATCACGGCAACAAAAGGTTGAGAACCACGAAGCCAGACATTACCTCGACGTGTTTCGACTTACGAGTAACTTACAAGTAACGTGTGGTCGACGTGTGTCAACGATCGGGTAACGTGCCTACAACACATTACTCATAGGTTAGAAATAAGTTTCGGGTACGCTAAACATTACCTCAACGTGTTTCGACTTATGAGTAACTTACAAGTAACGTGTGTCGACGTGTGTCAACGATCGCGTAACGTGCCTACAACTTATGCCAGCGTATGCGGAACATGTGAGTCATGCGCTGGCATAGGTCGGAAAATTTCAAGCATGGAAATTTGTCTAACAGCTCGGCTAACTACGACTTATGCCAGCATACTACGACATATGCCAGCGTACTACGACATATGCCAGCGTACTATGACGTATGCCAGCATGCTCTTAACGAATACAAACTTACCCTTAGCGTATTCGACGTGTGTCAGCGTTTTAGCCCAATTTTGCATACGTCAGGCATACGTTGGCTAAATCGTCAAGGAGTGACAGGGCCTTTAGCTTAACCTTTTTCAAAATGAGATTTCCACCTGTATATTCTTACTATATCACCAACTTTGAACTTTGGCGTTCTCAGATTAATCTCTTTTTCATATTCTAATTTTGTAGATGAAAATTTTGTATATTTTGTACATATAATTTTGCATATTGGCTTTTAAATGCAACCATATCCAAAATGGGTTCTTTATTACCATTGCTTTCACACACCTTTTGGTAAGACTAGAATGCTTCAGCATAATCATGTTTTTTCCAAATCAATTTCCAATCTATCTCATGGATAAAATGTTCCATCCAGAGAAACGCAAAGTTTTTCTGACCTGAGCATTATCACTCAATGCATTATTCTTATCAGTGGCAGTTTCTCCATCTGGTTTCTTAAAAATGAGCCACAGATATCATGGTTTTCCTTCCAGAACACCCAAATTCCATATGCAAGTGGTTTGGTTCAGTTTAACGTTTTGACATCTTCTTTTAAGGTATGATACATTTAGTGGTTTATTTGAGTTAAGTATTCCATTCAACATCTCTTCTGTTTTAAGATTAGGAGTAGATCACTAATATACCAACTCATTTCATCAATAACAAATTTATTCTGAGCACCAAAAGCATGAGCAATGCCAAAAAGCAATCTGTTTTCATTATCATTCCTTTGCAGTTGAAATCTAATTTTAAGTCCAGACAGAACTTCATCATAATCACAAAATCCAAATATACCTTTAAGAGGAATTGCCACGGTAAAACTATTATCAGCTTTTGTATCATCATTATACATTCCTTTTCTTTGACTATAACTGCTATCTGCATTTGTTCCCGTTGTTATATCAGGAATAAATCCTTTGACAACACACCCATGCAATCACAAAATGAATATAGTGTAAATTTCATCATTTCAGATGTTGCAGAAACATAATCAACCGCTTCAACTTCTTGTGTTTCAATATGCAAACGAACACTATCAAACATTTTCCAGAAGAAATAATTTACGACTGTAGCGTTTGTGTTATTCCCAGCCTTTGTGAATGTAAATTTACACAACAATTTCGGATAGATTCAAATAAGTTTGTGGATTATTTCAAAACTTATTGTTCCATTTGTATTCCAGTCTGTTCCTGTTAGAGCATTTACCTTGAAGTAGTTTTCTTTTTTAGTAGAGTTTGAGATGATAATGGTATCATCCAAATCATAGATACCATCAATGGCTTCCATACTTGTATTTATTGAGGAAAAAAACATATCTTAAAACTTTTGAAACCCTGATCCAAGTGTTTGAATTATTTCTGTTGTTCTTGGGGAGACAACTGAGTTTTGCCTTTCTTAAATTCTTTTATTGCTTGCAATTTATGGGATTCCTTTTGGCATCTTTTATACTCTTTATGGCACCCTCTACATTTCCCACAGCAGAAGCAGTTGATCCAATTAGGTCTTTATGTTTAAGAATAGTTGAAATTGTACCGATTACAGTATCAATTATCCCATCTCCTTTTTTTCGAAATTGATGTCCTACACCCCATTGTCTCTTAGGTTTATAGTATCCTCTACCAAGATTCATACCTTCACCCTAATAGAATGGGGAAAGGAACATCCCATCCCCTGTAATTATTTTACATTTCCCAAACTCGTGCTTCCTTACAATAACCATGGTATTTATTTATTGGAAAACTTCACGTACATAAATTCCGATGGATATAATTTCTCCATTAAAATAAATTATGCAATTATCTTGGTCGGTTATCCTAAAATATAAATTCAATATGGAACCAAAAAAATCTGGACCATCGACCCGTGTCTGAAAAAACCATATACAGAGTAAATTTTAGGATAACCGACCAAGATAATTGCATAATTTATTTTAATGGAGAAATTATATCCATCGGAATTTACGTACGTGAAGTTTTCCAATAAATAAATACCATGGTTATTGTAAGGAAGCACGAGTTTGGGAAATGTAAAATAATTACAGGGGATGGGATGTTCCTTTCCCCATTCTATTAGGGTGAAGGTATGAATCTTGGTAGAGGATACTATAAACCTAAGAGACAATGGGGTGTAGGACATCAATTTCGAAAAAAAGGAGATGGGATAATTGATACTGTAATCGGTACAATTTCAACTATTCTTAAACATAAAGACTGAATTGGATCAACTGCTTCTGCTGTGGAATGGAATAAGAATAAATACAACATTTTCATTCAGTGCATACTCAACCATCATTATAAGCTCCTTCACTCAAATCACATTGAAATATTTCCGAATTTATGCCTGAGGATATTTTAATGACATTATCACTGTAAAACGTCCCATTAGTTTCAATCTTCTTTGAGGAGAAACCCAATAACTTTCTAAATGGATTATCAATTGTGAAATCACAATTGTGTGTGAAAACGACACACGATTATCAATTGTGAAAATGGACAGCGCAGGTAGGACGGTTTGGAGACAAAGTGAGAGAGGCGAGATTGAGATGGTTTGGACATGTGCACAGGAGGGAAACGGAGTATATCGGGAGAAGGATGTTGAAGATGGAGCCGCCAGGCAGGAGGAGAAGAGGAAGGCCAAAGAAGAGGTTCATGGATGCGGTGAGAGCGGACATGCGGGTGGTTGGAGTGTCAATGGAAGATGTGGAGGATAGAGTGAAATGGAGACGGTTGGTCCGCTGTGGCGACCCCTAACGGGAGCAAGCCGAAAGAGGAAGAAGAAGAAGAAGAATTGTGAAATCAACCTTGTAGTTATTTTTTAAGTTTCATCATTGGTTTTGAAGTATGTTTTTGAATATCTATAACAATATTTTTTTGGTTCATCACCCTGTTCTTTCATAAGGTGAGCAATTTTGGAAGATGTTTGAGAAATCTCAAATGCTCCGGGTGAAACTGTTTTTGTTTTGTAACTGCTTCCCGGATTATAATTAACTTGTCACTTTTCTCTGTGATATTAAACAAGGTATTATAAGTTTCCATGGACAATAAAGATGCTTCATATTCTTTTGTTGTGTCAAGTTGTAGTTGGTACGGGAACAAATTTGGGTGATCACTCATTGTGAAATTAAAACTAAGGAATGTGTTTTTCATTTATAAGTTTTGAAAAGTCTATGTATAATTATTATAAATCTTTTTTTATTTTCTGAAACACCATACTTGTTCAATAGTCTTGAAAAGAAGATAACTTAAATCATTTTTCTTCCAACATTCAGTGCCAGTAATTCCACCATTATCTGATCTATAAATATATATACTTCTTTATCACCGGGCGTAGTGGCGTGCGCCTGTAATCCGGCTACTCGGAGCCTTGGGCTGGAGGATCGCTTGAGGACGGGAGGTCTGCGCTGGGCCGGCCTATGAGAGGGTGTAGAGCAGCGCGGAATCATGGCGAAACCCAATCCTTATCCCTGTGTCGTAAGAGCTGACCAGGGTTGCGTCAGAAGGGCATCCGGCATAAAACCTATGTCAAATCAGTATGCGGATCATAACGGATGACCCGCTGTGGCGACTCCTAACGGGAGCAGCCGAAAGAAGAAGAAGAAGATATATACTTCTTTATCGTCTTTCAACAATGAAAAATAATTCATTTGCATCTGCAATTGATGATATTTTTCAATTTCATCATTAGAGAGAATTAAACTCATTTAACATGGGATAAAATATTTTTGTATTGACATTTATTAATTATTTTCTTGTTTATGAACTGGTCTAAAATGGCTGATGATTCATTAAAACAATTGTTATTTCTAGCCTTCTTACTGTCGAAAAACATTAACAGTCTATTAACTTATTATGATTGGTCATTTGGAAGAACACTAACACCTGAACCAAGCCTACTTAAAGCCTCAATAATGTGTTTCTCCTTTTCATTCTTCCTTCCTTAACTGGCAACAGAAACTCCATAATTAAGCGAGTTAGTAAATCAATATGTACTCTGTCATCCTCATTTTTTATATCCAATGGTTTATCAAAATACTTTGATTCACCCTTCACAGTTGAACCTTGTCTTCCATCTTTTGTAAGAAGAAACATTAATCTCGGAGTTAATTTAACAGGTTTCGAACAGAACTCAAGAACCTGAATTCATCATTAAATATCAATCCCTTTTCATGAACAAGATGGGGCATTCCATGTCAAGTGTACACACCCTCCCAACACTAATACCTCATTTTCTCCCCATATGTTGGTCATTTATTCACTTGGGTGAAAAACTCAAAATACCAACTTTTACACCTGTGGGCCCATCGGGGCCCATTTTAGGTGCGCCCCCAAATTTGGGAACCCCCGGCTGCCCCACAATCTTCCAGAGGCCATATCACAGGTTGTAGTGGTCCGATTTGGCTGATCTTGTTATCAAAATGCTCGTAAAAGCGAGATATTTCGAATCGCGTAAAGTAAAATCACTCCGAAACAATAATTCAAAAAGTTATAGTTTGGGGTGTCCTTTGACCTTGGGCCCCCGCTCCCCAGCCAAACCGACAGTCCCGATTTTTTCGTGTGAGAATACCCCTTCATATAATCCAACACCTCAGCATAAATGAAAATGGGATCTCAATGGGTTCAAGTGTGATGATGGTTTTATTGTTCGGGGACTCGGGTGCTGGATACATAATACATCGCACAATATTTGAACACAAGATTTCCAATACACTATATCACTATATTGTACATAAATTTTCCACATGCACATGCAGGAACTGGAAGTGATACTGGTATGAGTAAGAGTTTTTTCCGAGCATAATATAGTCAAGATTTTTTGCCAACCAATGTTTTATTTGACAGCTGTGTTTCTTTTTTACTGATTGTGTAGGTTCTACCTGTAGCAGTTTTTGGTTCTACGGAAAGAAGTATATCAGAATTGTCTAAAATGCAGTGATCTTCAATGTCAGGAAAAAAGAAACTATTTGCGGGCCCGTTTGGATGAAGAAAATTCACTTTCACTTCATGAGTGTCCTGAAAGGCTTCCATGATGCAGGCAAGCCATCATTTTCCATCATAGTGCACTGTGACATAACCTGAGTTTCCCGTTAAAAGTTGGTGTAGATTTTTAAATCGCTGATTCGATACGGTGTTCCTCGCTCAGGCTGAATTCACGTACTTGAAGAGCAGTTTCAGAAATAGGGATGAAAGCATGAAGTTTTTGAGTTCCAGCTATGGTTTTGACTGTTCTTAACCTTTCTTCCAGATTTCGTTCTTCCTCGTCATACGCCTCTTGGATTCCTTAACCGAACTTCATTTCATTCAAACCATTTTTAGCAAAGGTGAAAAGATCTTTTGGAGAAATAATTTGACTGTTGTAAGGTCTATGCAGGCTCTCACGTGTTGCTTCTCGTTTGACTGTACCTCCCACGCCATCTGAAGGGCCCTTGCCATAACCTGTGGCAAAAAAATGCCATTCTGCTTCAATACCATACACTGATTTGTGAGGACATAGGTTTATGAAGGCTTTGCAATTCTTATATTGGCCAGCACAACCGTCTGAGAAATAATAAAGTTCCTTTACATTTTCAAAGCTAGATTTCAAGTGTTCAATGAGCATTCTTTGGAAGAGGTGGACTGAGACAACGTCGTGAGTATTGCATTCTGATATAATCGTGAACGAATCGTGGTTTAATTTGCCATCGTCCGATTTGAACTAGTAAACCCAGGGGTGAATTGTCACTTGAGAGCAGTTCCAATGGAATCCTTGGGCCGCATCCTGTACGACAAATGAATAGTCCTCTGAGAAGTCTCCAATAATGACAAATTCTCCTTCACCGATTTCGTCTTTCTTATTTTTCAGAAACTGAGATTGGGCCTTGGCAATGAAGTTGTGTCTCACTAATTTCACCGTGCGTTCACAGAATTGATTCATGAATTCTTCCAAAGGTAGGACCATGGAGCTCAGTTCAGATCTGTCGGTGGATGTCCACCGTTTAAATTGAATTTCATCAATATCCTCTCGTTCATAAGCACTCAGTAGCTCAGTTTTGAAGTCTTCAATTGATGGGCAACTTTCACAAGTTCTTAAATAACATGCCGGTTGTGCTGGGTTACAAACTATGCGTGCTATCACATGATGATAGCGAGGAGGTTTGGCTATCTGTGGCATTTTGGAACCAAACATCATGACTTTCACATTTTGATGTATCGTACATACACATACACTGTGTGTACCGCCTGAACCGGCCAGGACACACTCCGAGGGACGGAGCATGGCGAACTTCGCGAATCCAACTTTCAAGCCAGGGTTCTTCTCTGAATTTCTGAAACAGTTCCTTGAGATTGTTTAGTACCAGGCGCTTTTGAATTTTGTCTTTTCCATGTTCATTCCTGACCACCACACAGTCCTTTTTTCCCGGCATTATTCGGCTGACTTCATCACTTCGGTAAAATTCGGTTACGGCGGATTTCACTTCGTCAGGCAATATTTTACCCTGTTTGGGATTTGGAGACGATAGCATACCATTTTCTTTCTCTAAATTTTTGGCTTGCACAGCCATTCTTTGGGAGCAAGTGAATTCACTCATCATCCCTCTGGTGCTCATATTCCCAGCAAATATTGTCAGCATACGTCTTTGCTCTGAACGGCTCAAAACAACGTATTTTTCTTTCAGGCTTTTGATCACCTCTGGCATGCAGTTTTCATCACATTTTGATGCTGCACTTTGTGTTTTCTTCACAGTGCTTGGTCCAGCAACTAGTTCTAATTTCTTTCGCACAGAATCTTTCACTTTACTTCGCTTTTCAGGAACGTACCCTGGGTTCCTTTACGCCTTTCGTTTGTCGAATGGGCTTTCGTCTATCATTGATAATGACTGGTTTAATAGGTCAACTTCTGCTTCTCGCTCAAAAACCTCCTCCTCCACATCTGTCGAAATAGATTCTGCAATGCCTTCGATAGTACCTTCTGATGATAATTTCAAACTGGTCGAAGATGATTCTTCAATACGCTCTGGTGACAACTGAGAAAGTTTCTTTCTGCACGAAGTACAAAGTCTGTCATCTTTTTTCACCTTTGATGAAAATTTCATTAACATATCATTTGATACATTGCGAAGATCTTTTTTTTGTTTCGTTTTATGGCAGCTGAATGGATCGCAACAGCATTTTCGGAACTCCTTTCGATCTTCAGTCGCCATGCTTACCGCAAAATATGCAAAAACTGAGATTAGCCCATTTATAACTTAATTCGATGATGGTTATACAATAAATGTACACTTAGAAATCAATAGGCAGAATAATTTTTGCAAGTGATGCAATATATATATATATATATATATATATATATATATATATATATATATATATATATATATATATGTATGTATATGTATATATATATATGTATATATATATATAAATATATATATGTATATATATATAAATATATATATATATATATATATATATATATATATACATTATACATACATATAATAATCCAGGCCCGGTGTATGCCCCGGTTAGAATAGGTGTACCATATCCCTGTGTGTCATAAGAGGCGACCAGGGTTGCATCAGGAAGGGCATCCAGCGTAAAAACCAATGCCAAATCATTATGCGGACAACAAAACGAATTTCCAAACCGGATCGGTCGAGGCCCGGGTTACCGACGACCGCCACCAGTACCAGTGGTCAGCAGGATACCAGTGGAAATTGTGCTACTGCTGAGCGAAGGAGAAGCAGGAGATGGGGAAGGCGAGTCCGGAGTCAGTGGGAGAGGGGGAAGGGTAGAAGTGTGGAGGTGAGAGTTGGAACTCTGAATGTTGGGACGATGACTGGCAAAGGGCGAGAGTTGGCTGATATGATGGAGAGAAGAAAGGTGGACATACTGTGTGTACAAGAGACCAAGTGGATGGGGAGTAAGGCTAGGAGCATTGGAGGTGGTTTCAAACTGTTCTACCATGGTGTGGATGGGAGGAGAAATGGTGACGGGGTAATCCTGAAGGAAGATTATGTTAAGAGGGTATTGAAGGTGAGGAGAATGTCTGACCGAGTGATGAGTGTGAAGTTGGAAATTGAAGGGGTGATTATGAATGTCATCAGTGCATATGCACTGCATATGGGGTGTGAGAGGGAATATAAAGAAGATTTCTGGAGTGAGTTAGATGAAGTGGTGGAGAGTGTATCCAAGGATGAAAGAGTGGTAATTGGAGCAGATTTCAATGGGCATGTTGGGGAAGGGAATAAAGAGGATGAGGAGGTGATGGTTAGGTACGGTCTCAACAAGAGAAATGTGGAAGGGTAAATGGTGGTAGAGTTTGCAAAAAGAATGGAAATGGCAGTGGTAAATACGTATTTCAAGAAGAAGGAGGAACACAGGGTGATGTACAAGAGTGGAGGAAAGTGCATACAGGTGGATTACATCTTAAGCAGGAGATGCAACCTGAAAGATATTAGAGACTGTAAGGTGGTGGCAGGGGAGAGTGTAGCTCGACAGCATCGATTGGTGGTCTGTAGGATGATTTTGGAGGTGAGGTTGAGGAAGAGAGTGAGGGCTGAACCAAGGACCATATGGTGGAAGCTGAAGGAGGAAGACTGTTGCGTGGAATTTAGGGAGGAGGCGAGACAGGTGTTGGATGGTGGTAAAGATGGGTGGGATGATTGGGCAACTACAGCAGAAGTGGTGAGGGAGATAGCTAGGAAGGTACTTGGTGTGACATCTGGACAGAGGAAGGAAGATAAGCAGACTTGGTGGTGGAACGAGGAAGTACAGGAAAGTATAAGGAAGAAGGGGTTGGCGAAAAAGAAGTGGGATTGTCAGAGAGATGAAGAAAGTAGGCAGGAGTACAAGGAGTGGCGGCGAAAGGCAAAAAGAGAGAGGTGGCAAAGGCTAAGAAAAAGGCATATGACGAGCTGTATGAGAAGTTGGATACAAAAGAAGGGGAAAAGGATTTATACCGATTGGCAAGACAGAGGGACCGAGCTGGGAAGGATGTGCTGCAGGTTAGGGTGATAAAAGACGCAAATGGGAATGTGCTGCCGAGCGAGGAGAGTGTGTTGAGAAGGTGGATGGAGTACTTTGAGGAGCTGATGAATGAAGAAAATGAGAGAGAGAGAAGGTTGGAAGAGGTGGAGATAGTGAATCAGGAAGTGGGATGGATCAGTCAGGATGAAGTGAGGACTGCTATGAAGAGGATGAAAAGTAGAAAGGCGGTTGGCCCAGATGACATAGCAGTGGAGGCATGGAAGTGCTTCGGAGAGATGGCAGTGGGGTTGTTAACCAGATTGTTTAAGAAAATCTTGGAAAGTGAGAGGATGCTGGAGGAGTGGAGAGTAAGTGTACTGGTTCCGATTTTCAAGAACAAGGGTGATGTGCAGAGCTGATGAAATTACAGAGGGATAAAGTTGTTAAGCCACACCATGAAGTTGTGAGAAAGAGTCGTGGAAGCTAGGTTGAGAAGAGAGGTGACGATTTGTGAGCAGCAATATGGCTTTATGCCAGGAATGAGCACCACTGATGCGATGTTTGCTTTGAGAATGTTGATGGAGAAGTATAGGGAAGGCCAGAAGGAGTTACATTGTGTGTTTGTGGATTTAGAGAAAGCTTATGATAGGGTGCCAATAGAGGAGTTGTGGCATTGTATGAGGAAGTCGGGAGTGCTGGAGAAGTATGTGAGGATCGTGTAGGATATGTATGAGGACAGTGTGACAGCGGTGACTTGTGCGGTAGGAATGACAGACCGGTTTAAGGTAAAAGTGGGATTGCACCAAGGATCAACTCTGAGCCCTTTCCTGTTTGCAATGGTGATGGACAGGTTGACGGACGAGATCAGACTGGAGTCTCCATCGACTATGATGTTTGCGGATGACATCATGATCTGTAGGGAGAGTTGGGAGCAGGCTGAGGCGAGCCTTGAGAGGGGGAGATACGCACTGGAGAGAAGGGGAATGATAGTCAGTAGGAGTAAGACGGAGTACATGTGCGTAAATGAGAGGGAGGGTGGTGGTATGGTGCGGTTGCAAGAAGTTGAGGTGGGGAAGGTGGATGGGTTTAAATACTTGGAATCAACTGTCCAAAGTAACGGATAGTGTGGGAGAGAAGTGAAAAAGAGAGTGCAGGCAGGATGGAGTGGGTGGAGAAGAGTTGCAGGAGTGATTTGTGACAGAAGGGTAGCTGCAAGAGTGAAGGGGAAAGTATATAAGAAGGTAGTGAGACCAGCTATGTTGTATGGTTTGGAGGCGGTGGCGCTGACAAAAAGACAGGAAGCGGAGGTGGAGGTGGCAGAGTTAAAGATGCTGCAATTCTCGTTGGGAGTGACGAGGATGGACAGGATAAGGAATGAGTATATTAGAGGGACTGCGCAGGTAGGACGGTTTGGAGACAAAGTGAGAGAGGCGAGATTGAGATGGTTTGGACATGTGCACAGGAGGGAAGCGGAGTATGTCGGTAGAAGGATGCTGAAGATGGATCCGCCAGGCAGGATGAGAAGAGGAAGGTCAAATAAGAGGTTCATGGATGCGGTGAGGGTGGACATGCGGGTGGTTGGAGTGTCAATGGATGATGTGGAGGATAGAGCGAAATGGAGACGGTTGATCCGCTGTGGCGACCCCTAACGGGAGCAGCCGAAAGAAGAAGAAGATATATAATAGTCCAGAGATGATGATTGTCAATTTCAGACATAAGGTCACCTGCCAGCAGGTGTCGCCATTGGAACCATGATGGCAAACTTCGCCCAAAGTCGAATCAAGAATTAGTGATATGTGGACCCCGAACAATAAAACAATCATCACACTTGAACCCATTGAGATCACATTTTCATTTATGCTGAGGTGTTGGAGTATATGAAGGGGTATTCTCACACGAAAAAATCGGGATCATCAGTTTGGCTGGGGGGGGGGCGGGGGCCCAAGGTCAAAGGGCGCCCCAAACTATTCCTTTTTGTATTACTGTTTCGGAGTGATTTTCCTTTATGCGATTCGAAAGATCTTACTTTTACGAGCATTTTGCTCCCAAGGTCATCCAAATCGGACTACTAAAACCTGCGATATGGCCACTGGAAGATTGTGGGTCAACCGGGAGTGCCCAAATTGGGGGGGCGGGGCAGGTCTGAAAATTGACACATAGTGTTTTACGGTGGATACAAACACTTGCACACAAAAAGAGTGAAATCTAAGACGATGTGTCAAAATTTCGCTGAAAAATGTGTACACTTGACATGGAATGCCCCAGATGGAATATTGCTGGTTGTTCTGTTGGAATGAGACCTGCTATGGTTTTTTAATCTGTTGAATATTCATTGTTTTGAAGAGCAATCACAACATAATCAGTCAGTTGATTTATCTCTTCCAGTTGTTGAAATAATCCTTCATCATCATATTCTAATTCTCCGATATCTTCCAGTTCTTCATCCATCATTTGACGAAAATCTTTTATCATTTGACGGTTTTTAGAGGTGTATTCCATCAGAAGAATTGTTGACAATTGTTGGGGAGTTTTTCTTAAAACTGGCTTTAAAAGTTTCTCGTTTTCTTTCAAACGCTTCGTCACCCGTTAGTTTCTGTCTGCATTTCTTGTTTATGTCTTCCTTTTGTTTTACAATTTTTGAAACCAACTCTTGATGTTCCTTAAATCTTCTTGCTCATTCTTTCGCATACATGTATTAATTGGAAAATATCATTTTGTGAATTGTAAAGGTCAAGAGGGAAATTTTCCTTTATTCATCATTAAAATAGATGTGTTCAAATAAATTATTTTCTTCAAATATTTTGTCAAATTCTTTATTGGAATTAATACGAGCTGTAATTTCTTCTTCACTAATACTTGTATCTCTGCTTTTCATACGTTTGCTTTGAGTGTCTTCATCAACATCAAAACCGAATGATAAAATCATAATGCCATTACCACTCAGATGTTTAATAATTTGTCTCATTCCTTCTGGATAAGTTTCTGATAACCCAAGACCACCACATTTTAGTTTATTTAACTCACGCTTACAATGTGAATATTTTGTTGTACCAAGAGAGACGTCCTCAAATATTTGACCTTCGTTCCTCATTCGCATATGTTCCTCGATTGAAATGTAGGAATAATCTTTACCTTCTACTTCTGGTCGCATTACTCTGGTTGTCGAGACAATATGTATCACAGAGTGATATTTTTATTGATATATATGTAATCTTTTCATTTTCAGGAACTTGGATTTCTGAAAGTTTTTTCCAGATACAGATTTACCCACAAGATTGATAATAACAACTATTATTTATGTTTGTGATTGTTTATAACATAAAAAATATATCCCTCAGTTTCTCATCTTATTTCACAACAATGTATTCATATTTTCCAGCTGTGTATTTCGTATTCTCCTCAAATTATTTTTTACGACACAACGTAGAACAATTGTCTCTCCAATTTTTTTTTTTAATCTGTTGAATTTAACTTGAATAAAATATAAGTATTTGCATTGTTCCTTATTGAGCGATGAGGGAGTTGAAAGTATGATTGATTAAGATAAATACAATTACAAGAAGAATGCCTCTCTCTTGTGTAATAACTATCCACAACTGTTTGGTTTCTCTCATTAACACAATTATCAAAAATAATGAGATTATTTTTTTATTAATCCAAATCTTGGGGTGAAGGAAAATCATCCATCTTATCACGAAGAATACAAGTTTTAGGTTTTGATTTATTTTTACGCATCTGTGTATCACAAAAATAGTTGAATTATATCTTCAATGTTATAATCGTGTTGTTTGTGTTGAAGTTTAAAAAACCAATTATGTCTTCTTTCGGAAGACTGGCATTAAAACCTTGTGAGAGTAGTTGATATTCAGGTTGAAAACTTCACTTTGGAAAAATTATTATATTATCAAAATCTAAAAAGTTGGGAGTAAGGAGCATCTTCAAAAGCAGACATGTTTTTTTCACATCTGCTTAAACCAACTATGAGGCATCTTAATCAATGTGGAAGATTTTTATGGTTGTTAAATTTTACCTTATTGTACCAAATGGGTAAAAAATCATTCATTTATATATTTAAAAAATAAATTATATAAATTTTTATTGCCTTTTTTTGAAACTATGTTTTATCCTGATTTCAGGTTTAATTTGAATATAATCCATTATTTTATTGATACAATATCTTGTGTTGATATTTACCTGAAAATGACCATTGTTAATAATATACATCATCAATCCATGAAACATTACCTTCATTTGTTCAGTCTCTTCTCTTGCAAGAAAAGGTGTATTTTCACCCTCGTACTTAACAATATTTTCTCTTATTAATCTTGTAAAGTAATTAATTTTTGGTGTAATTTTGAAAGTTATGTTCCTTTTTATATTTTTCATTTTCATTAATTAGAAGACAATCACAGAATATACATTGTTTATGGGCTTCTGACTCTGTGTTTAATCCCACTCTATCACGTGCAGGCCAATTCTCAAATTTGTCAAATGGAGAATCAGGGAATTCAAGAGGTCCAAAATCAAGTGTATCATTCATATATATAAAGTAAAACTTCACTTCATATTAAATTCGTCTTCTGTATCATCTTTGGTACTTTCATTGGTGCTTTCACATTCATCTATAAAACTACTTTCACAACTATTGTTTGAAAACAAACTCTCAATATCATAGCTGTCTTCTTTTCCAAAAGAGATACTCTCATCACTCATAATTTTCAAAATCTTCACTTGAATAATGACTCGTATTTAATTAGTACTAAAAATATTACCATCTATATCCATATACTTTTTTTCGTTAACAGATTTAACAACTACAGTTTTTTTCCTTAAAGGTAATTTTAAAATGGTCCTTAACTACTACTGAACGAAATGTCATTTCACCTGATATATTAACATCCTTTATTTCATCAAGATTTACATCTTTAGGGTTGTTGAAAAACATACAAATTTCTTCTTGCATATTGCTGACGGTCTTATATTTTCTTTCTGAAGCTTCATCCATAAGGTTTTTCTTTTTTGATACTTTTTCTTGTTTCATTGCATTTTATAGTTTTGAATATGTTGCTATAAGGAGAGGAGAAACTTTTAATTGAGTGACTTTAATTGATGTTCTTCCAGATATACTAAAATCTCTTCCACTGAAGGAAATTGAAGAACTCATATTATTGTCCATAATTATTTTTATCTTTGGTTTTAGATCTTTAGTTTTAGTTTTAAATTGTTTAGTTTAAACGAAAATAATTTTCAATTAGCATGAGATTTTCATCAAGAAAATTTGATTTTGAGCAAAGTTTTTCCATATAAATATGGTGAATATTTGACATTTTGTTCTGCGACATTTGTCATCATGAATATAAATGTTATAAAAAACACCTTAAAACCAACAAACACACATTCAATCTTTTCGGACAAATATCTCCATTTGAACGAGAAACAAAACACTGAAATGTCTGTTCTAAGGATGTCTTAAAAGAGTTATAAAAAAACACCTTCAATCACAAAAACACATTAACTACATTGAGAGAAGCTTGAAGAGAAATAAGAAGAAAATTGGATTCGAGGGAGATGTCATTGAGACAAAACCATTTAAAATAACAACTCTTCAAAGATGTTTTAAAGATCGAATGGAGGTAAAACTTAGAAGATTTAATATTAGTGCAAGATCCATTTTGGAAGCGATTCATTTCTCAAAGGATTCAATTGTCAAGGTTGTTCGTAGAATGTTGAAAAAGCATAAATCATTCAAAATATATCTTGGAGCCTCCTTTACCTTCTCAAGAGAAGATAATGTTATTGAAAAAAATATATGAGAATGACGACATCAAATGTAATTGTCATGAGAACGACTGCATCAAAGATGACACCACCACACCTTGTTACATCAATTGATAGCTTCCTTAAATCTCTTTTCTTTGAAGAGCTTATTAGATTTGAATGAGAAGAACAACAACAAGGTCGTGGGTTCAACATTGGGAATGTTTCATACATCAATCTTAATATTCCTCAATCCACTCCACTGAAGGCTTCTTCTCATATTGATTTACCGAAGTATGTGTGGAATAAAAAGGCAATAATTAATATGAAAAATACTGACAATAAATGCTTTCTCTGGAGTACCTTCACACATCTTTTTCCACAGGAAAGGGACTGTGAAAGAGTTTCAAAGTGTTTTAAATATGAGAATAAATTAGAAGCTGGGGATCTCAGCATCTCCAGAGGAGAACCCATGAGCTTAAAATATAAAACAAAGTTTGAGAATGTGAATAACCTTTCAATAAATGTTTTTGGTTTAACTGATAAAAACAAGTCCAAATTCTAAGAGTTAGTTGTACTATATCCAATGATAATTGGTCAAATGACCAGCATCTAGATCTTCTATATTTCACGAATAAAGAAACCGCTCTTTATGCTTGTATAAAAAAACTTTTGTCGAATGGTGAGTATTCAGGTTTATAAATCAATGCAAAAATCATATCCTTGTAAGAGATGTCTAAATATCTTTCGATCTCAACAAAGACTTGATAAACATTTAGAGTATTGTTAGAATCATAAAGTAGCAGTTTTGAGATGCCAGGACTAGGAGAAAAAGTTGTATTTAATGAAACAAATAAATGTATAAACACCCATTTGTAATATGTGCTGATTTTGAGAGCATCTTGGAAAAGACTGATAATAGTGTTATGGTTCTCGGAACCATATGCATACAACATACAGGTTTCCCAAGTCAGTTATTCCATTAAGTATATGTGCAGATAGAACCCCTCCTCGTGTGTGGTGGGAAAGCAAAAGGGGTGCATTGCAATGGCTTCTAGTTATGTTTATAAATCATTTCTCCCCTTTCATTTTGAACTACAGTACCCTCCTCTCACTTGCTACTCTCGCATGGGCTGAACAAACGATTGTTCGCCTACTCGCCTCACCGGCGACTCGCTTGCCGAGGCAAAATCTTCTTGCAGTAGTTCCTTTTTGCCGAGTCCACACGCGTGGAGTGGGCGGGCTTCCCGGCAAGGCCGAATTCCTGCCCAGAAAGGGCGGATCCATGGAAGCCCCGTCCAATCGAGGCGGACAGTGACGTCAACTTCACCAAGCCCCCTCCCCACTGAGGGAAATCCATAAATTACGACACCATCCTCAGAGGAGGGGGCTGAGAGAGTTCGTTGAGGGAGCGTTGGAGTAAAGATCGTTGGAGTGAGGAGTGTTGGAGTAGACAGTTCATCGGCTGGTAGTGAAAGAAAGGAGGAAGGTCGCAAAGTGGTTTGAGTTCTTTGGGGCTCGTTCGTTTTTCAGTGTGAGAGGGCTGGGAAGACCTCGACCCGACCTTGACCAGGTCTCTCGTTGGGTCCTGTCTGCAGCCTTGATCCCCGCCTCTGACTCCGCTCTACTCGACTCGGGCTCCTTCGCCGACACGGTTTCCACGCATGCGGCCGTGGACCGAGCCACACGACCATTGACAGGTGCCGCACCACGGAGCATTCCTTTCCCCGAAACTCAGGAACCGAGAACTGCGACCTCACCTCCCTCCCTGCCTGCAAAAGTCCTTTGCCATTCATCTGGGTTTATTTTGTCCGAGTGTGTGTCTGAGTGTGTGGCTCCATTCCATTAAGTAGAATTGCAGAAGTGTTTTTATTTGATCATTGTAAATCTTGCCTTTATTCTCGTGACAAGTCTGCTCTGTGTCCTCTTTTGTAAGTTGCTGTAAAGTTGTCGCACTACGCTTCTTTCTTTCCCCTGCATAACATCCAATAAACCTGTTTCTGTGCCACATACATTTATTCGCTTTATTGTAAATAAATTATTGTAGAAATGTTCCCAGTTCGTTTTTGTCTTTCCCTCCATTGGTCCAGCATGGTTCGGGTCTAAAGTCAGCCGGATCTTTATCACTGATTAATCTGTTCATTCGAGCCGGTACGTCCTTGGTAGTTCCGCTCAGCTGCACCCGATCCGGAGTTGCTAGTTGGTAGTTGGTACTCTACCGTAGTCGGGAGAGTGATCCGGTTCGGGAAAGGCATACTGAGGGCGTGGTTCTCCGGTTGTCGAAATCGCTTAGTTAATTAGGTAAATTGATTCCAGGCAAAAAGATCCTACGCTATGTGGTTGTGCTATTGGCGTCCACGGTCGGTTAAGCAACCCAACGCATCACAGAATTACCCGTGAGCGATGGCCTACAATTCTGGGAGTCTGGTGGGAGACGATGTAACTTCCCCCACCTAGTGGTTGTTCTCGCCACCGGTCCCCAGCCCACAACAATATAAACAATTATCAAAAGCATATCTTTTGCGGGTTTTGTTATTACATTAACTCATCTGTAGGAAGTAAATATGATAAGTTGGAGTTGTATGGAGGACCTGATGCTGCTGATGAATTTGTTAAAAGCATTGAGGATGATTGCATTCAGCTAACTGAAATTATGTCAAGAACAAATAAACCCCTTGACTGATTTCCAAATGAAGAGAAATAATTTGAAGAAGCAAGGATTTGTAATATGTGCTCAGAGACTTTGGTAAAAACTGATAAAAGAGTTAGAGATCATTGCCATATCACGGGGAAATATAGAAGAGCAGCTCACAATAATCGTAATCTTCATTTTAGAATCCTGACATTCTTTCCTGTATTTCTTCATAACAATTGTCATTATGATACGCATCTCTTTATAAAAGAACGAAGTAAGACTCCTGCAAAGATAACAACAATTCCTAATCCAGATCAAAATTACATCTCATTCACAAAACAGATTTATATTCATGAAATGGGTTTAAATACAAATATTAGATTTCTTGACACAAATTTATGACAAGCCCTCAAAGTTCTTTGATTTCAAGCATCTCCTCTTTTCCAATAGTTTCTCGTCAATTTCGGACTGAAACCGACTTGGGTAAGTACATTTCTCTTCTGACTAAAAAGGACATTTACCCACATGATTATATGGATTCCTTTGAAATATTTAAAGAAACAAGACTTCCTCCTCAAAAGCGTTTTTATAACAAGTTTGGAAGATGTCATATTACGGGTGGAGAATATGAAAGAGCAAAACAAGTTTGGAGAGAGTTTGAGATCAAGAATATGGGTCAATATCATGACCTAAATTTAATAACTGATGTTTTATTACTCGCTGATGTGTTTGAGAAATTTAGAGAAATTTGTTCTAATAATAAAGATTCTGATGGACTTGATCCTGTCCATTATTATACATCTGCTGGACTAGCCTGGAGCGCTATGTTAAAAATGACTAAACAACCCCTTTATATTCTATGTGATGTTGATATGCTCTTTATGATTGAGAAGGCTAAAAGAGGAGGAATTTCACGTGTGTTCTAAGAGATATGCTGAGGAAAATAATAAATATCTTCCAGACTTTTCACCTGATAAGCCCACATCTTAACTAATGTACTTTGATGCTAACAACTTGTATGGCTGGGCCTTGTCTGAATCTCAACCCAATGTTAATTTTAAATGGGTGAAAGAATACGAGTTCAAATCTATCTTCGATGATATAATCTCTGCAAGTCCAGAATATTTAGATAAACGGGATAATGTGTATTATTTTGAAGTAGATTTAAACTCTCCAAGAAAACTTCATAACAAACATAAAGACCTTCCTTATGGAGCTGAAAAAGAGACCCTCAATCAAGAGCTATTCTGTGGTGATCAACAACATTTCCTCAAATGAGTTTAAATATATTCCTTCAACTAAATTACTAACAACATTGTTTGATAAAGAGAAGTATGTTCATCAAAGAAATCTAAAGCAATTTATAGAAGCAGGACTGCAAGTTAAAAAGGTACTTTGGGCACTAAAGTTTACTCAAAGTCATTGGTTGGGTAAATATGTTGATTATAAAACGAGGATGAGAACAAAGGCTAATAATGATTTTGAGAAGGACTTTTACAAGTTGATAAATAATTCTGTGTTTGGTAAAACAATGGAAGATACATGGAATAGACAAAATGTAAGACGTGCTTCAACTTGGGAGCAGGCTGAGAAGTTGATTAATAAATCAAGCTTTAAAAGAGAAGAAATATTTACAGATTATTTTTGTGCTGTTCATTTCAATAATGAGAGTATAAAGATGGATAAACCAATTTATGTGGGAACATCTGTTTTAGATATTTCAAAGTATTGAATGTATGATTACTTTTTTAATAATCTAAAAAAAAGATATGGTGAGAATATTGTTGTTGATTTCTGCCACTCCAGCGTGCGGACGACCGCCTTTAGCTCAATTGCGGCCGTGCACGCCCACCGAACGTGGCAATCTAGTCGCAGCTTCCGGCTCAACACCGAAACCCAGCTATGGGTGTTTTTAACACACCATAAACCAGCCAACTCTTGTCCACGCGCTACAGGGTCGATCGCTGAATTGTTGATGTACCTAATTATTCGCGTGGACAGAAATGTCGGGAGTTTATACCTCGACGGAGCCTGCACAAAAATGAGCCGCTTAAGCAGCTCATTCCAAATGCAATTGCCGAGCGGTTTTATATCACCAAGCCCCGTCGGAGCAGATGTACGTTTTATCAGCTTATAATCAGCCAGCTTACATTCCAAACGCATCATGGCAGTCAATGGCAGAAAGTGACACAACGAGCAGGTTAACATTCAAAAATGGGGACATTTATTTCAAATGCACATATGCAATGAATGGGGGGATGGGGACAAGACACGAGCAAAAACCTACAGCCGATGTCTATTTATTATGTACATGCACTTAGTCGGTTCTACTTAGGGACAAGGCGCCACAGACTTTCATGAAAAACCCAAGAAAGAAAGAAAGAACCGGGCTCGTGAGCCTTTATAATTTGCTCGGAGCCGGGATGACCGAAGGGGCTCCGAGAGACTGAGCGGGCTACCTGGCCACCCTCTTGGTGACTCGCCGGGTCCTGGTTCGGCGACCCTCGGCGTCTTTGCTCGGACCCCAGAGCTCCGACTGGCTCCCTTGGTCGTCCGGCCTCCACTGCGGCCTGGTCTTGCTGATGACACGCTGGAGGAGTGAACGGGCCTGTACTCCAGCTTCCTGGTTGTGCCGGCGAACCTTCCAGTGAACCAACTGCCCGAACTCTGAACTCTCCAGCTCCAACTCAACTGGACTCCCCGGACTCCAACACTCCAACAACTCTTCGGACTCCAATACTCAACTCAACTGGCTTCTCGGCTTTCCAGCACGGCTTTTTATCGGGTTCGGGGGGTGCTCGCTCTTTCACCTTCGACCCTTCACCCCCGGCTGGCTCCGCCCCTTTCGCCATTTTGATCCGTTCTTGCCGTCAAACGCGGCCATGTTAGAGATCACCGTCAGAACGTGGCCGTGTTAGAGATCACCGTAAAACACGGCTGTGGGTTGGCATTGTTGCTGTTGTTGTTATTGTTGTTGTTGTTGTTGTTAAAATAAAAGACAGAGACAGAATAACGGCCAACTGAAGATGCACAGCTCGGCACATGAATAATTCCAGTTATACATTGGTGGGGAAATCTAACCTGGAACACACACTTATCGACATAACTGATCTTTGGGGAACCTGAATGGTGATCTGTGAATTTCCCACAACCGTAAAACTACCCCCTCCCCTTTTTACAGACTCATCCTGAGTCGTCAATTTTTCGTGTGCCTTCATGTGTAAGTTCTCCCCGAGTACGATATACCTTCGGATCCCTGAGTGTGACATTTGGTGTATCCATGTCCCAAAAGTAAATAACCTATGGGCTGTGTAACAAACTAAACAAACTCACTCATACAGACGACTTAACTACAATTGCCGGCGCGACTACAGACATGCAGGGGGAGCAAAACTTATTTACAATTTTACCTTAACTTAACCTTATACATTTTACACGAAACAATGGCCCAGGACTAATGGACTCTGTGGGAAAAAGGGGCATGGCAAGGTTAGTCAGTATATGAGGGTGAGTGCTCCGCAGCTGAAGGTCGGATGTCTTCGGGGCCTGTTCAAAAGGCGCCATTGTCTGTCACAGAACCTTTTGCATGTCTTCAGCTGCTGGAGGCAACTCACCCCAACCCGGCATGCCATATGCCATCCCACCGGCCATTGTTGAAGCAGGGAGCCACGCTGCCCAAATGCAGTCTCTGGCTCATGAAATAAATGCAGCACTGAACACAAGAAGGTAGCCTGCTGCCCAATGCAGTCCGAGGCCTCCCCCTTGAAATGAATGCTGTTGAGCAGTGAACACAAGCACAGGGAGGTAGCCGGCTGCCAAATGCAGTCGCAGGCTTCCCCCTTGAAATGAACTGGATGACGCAAGTAAACACAAATGGTGCACGGGCTGCACCAATGCAGTTTCCGTGTGCGGCTGCCTGCAGGGCAGTCCTTGCAACTTGCGCGATGATCCTGGCGCTCATGGTAATGGATGGAACAGGGGCAAACACAAGGGCTTGCAGGCATGGGGTCAAGGCAGAGGCAGGCAGACAAGGCATGGCAAGGCCGGAACAGGCCGCTGTAGCACAAACAGGCCGGCATACGAAGCTGGCCGGCCTCTTGTCTTGTTCTGGAGGTTTGTGGAGGGAGTGCGGTGGTGCCGGCCGCTCCGAAGGCGGGCTCTGACCTACCCTACTGTCTCCCTCCCATCATATCGCCTTTGCCTGTCTCTGTCCATACCCACTCCCTTAGTTTGCAAAACCAAATTTAGCCCCATCTGATTTTCATTTCTTTCTTATAATTCGTCTCCCAAACCGCCTTTATTGTCTCTGTCCGGCTAACCTACCATGTAACCTAGCCTACTCCCAACCCCTATGTTCCCTTCCTGGAGGGGAATAAAGGAGAGCATCCTGTCTTGAGGCCCAACAAAGCCTCAGAATGGCCTCCTCAGATTTCAGCGATCTAACTCAAGGTGGGTCCAGCGGCCTACCGAGAGCGAAGGGATGGATGGTGCGGAGGGGTACACTTCCCTATCTACCCTAACATTTACTCGCCTTAAACTACCCTGGGGCTTTCAACAAACGCATCTCACTTAATCTATTGGTTCTACCAACCAAGATTCCCGTCGCCTGTGTTGGTGTCCTCACAAATTTGGGCCTTGCCCTCCAATTTTCACTCGTGCCCTTGCACGGTCTCATGGCTGGGCCGCGTGGCTCACTTGGCAGGAACTACCCTCTGCCGATTCTCCATCCATGGCACCACCGGGCCCTGAGACTGTCTCCGAGCCTACCAGCTCCCTATGATCTGGGGAGTGCCCTCCATGGCTACTCCCCCTCGACGCTCACGTGGCATGCTGACGCCACAGGCACCTTTCCCCGGGTGCCCGTGCCCACGACACTGCCCACGCAGCCATTGGTGCTACGGGCCCCGCATCATGTGGGTCCACCCGTGCCCACTATGCTATCCCGGCCCCTCTTGGGCCCTTGGCCTACCGCGGCCGACTTGTCCGGTGCCTGGGGTGCCCACTAAGCGATACTCACCATTCGCAGCCACACTCCCGGCCCGTCAACAGGACTCCTGCACCCCTCCAAACGGGTTTCAAGCCTACATTCGCACCAACAGCAAAACGACCTCCATTTTGTCAATTTGGCTAACCCACTAACTAACATTACTCTGACCCCGGGGTCCCTTGGGTGGGAATCACTCCTCCTCCCAATCACTCATCGCACCATGCATACCACATTCGCTCCATTCACACATGCGTGCTGGCCCTCACTCACTCATTGTGTTTCAATCCATTTCTCAACTCACCTCGCTGAACACTGCCATTCTGCTGACTGCATCCCCGAACTACCTCATGCTCCCTCGTCATCCCTTAAACTCATGCATGTTCCATTTACTCTATGTAGCTAAGCTACGGCCCCTCTACACTCAAAGTCTGTCTCTGTCCTCAAATCCAAAAATCCCATACTCTAAATCTAACCTAAAATCCCTCTAACTAATCCATTCCATGGGCACCATGAGGAACAACTCACGTCCCCATGAAGCCGGTCTAACTATCACTAACCCATCCCCCGAACTAGTGGTGTTCCTGTGCCCTAAGTAAGGGGGTCTCCTACCCCCTGCCAAGGAATACTGTTTACCCAAAGTGGCGAGGCTTGCTTTTCTCTCGTTTTTATTTATTTATTTATTTTTCTAAGTGCACCAGCGCGGAAAGTCACAAACTGCGCTCTTTTCCGTAACATCACGGCAGCTGCTCGCGCTTTGCGTACCTCGTCCCTTCTCGGACGGTAACATCCGGCAGGAATTTTCCTTCTGCCGGATTCCAACCATGCGTGCAGCCACGACGTCACTGCGCATCACTCAAGCAAGCCTCGCGTTTCGAGGGGTTCCCCATGCAAGCACATGTGCTCTGCTCGCCCGCAACCCGCACCACGGAATCCCCGATGACGTCACTCACACCCAAAAACCGCGCGATTTCTCGCGCAAGCCGGGGCATGCGTAACGCATCAGGGAAGCTGCTTCACCCGCTCTGCGAACAGAATGCGCGGTGCAAGCTACATGGGGCTTTACACACACGCTCGCCTGGAGAACCCGTTCTATCCAAATTCATAATTCCAGCCGAGCTTCTGTCCATCCGCGGGATTGGTTTGCATCCACCGCGGGCGTTTCTGGACCAGATCTCACTTGCACAGGCGTGCACGCGGCGGCCTCGTGTGAAGCACAGTACGGACCCCGTGCGCGCTGCTGTGCGAATCCGGCATGGTCCTCGAAATGGCTACGGCCGCTACACGGCCCTTGTCCCTCGTCTGGCGCTGTCTTTGTCGCCATTCAACGCACGCACTCCCGCGTGCCATGACGCTTACACACCTCGCCATGACACTCGGACATGCGGTTGTGTGTTTTCGCATACCAACCGCCATTTCTCTTTCATACCGCGTCCTCACACATGCGGTTCCTCTCACACACGACCTTTCACCCACGCTATGCGCGAGTTTCAACATGCATTTTGCCACACTCATAAACACACACCGGGACAATCACGCTGCGGATTCACGCCACCACAAGCGCTCCCGGGGTCTCCATACCCCCCAAGCTCTGCATGTACCCGTTCACAGCACTCGCCCCTCCTAACTCGCATGGCGCGACCGAACCCACCTGGTCGCAATTCGCTTCAAGGGGGCATATTCCCTCCCCTCGTTCCTGAAGGAGGCCATCCTGCTGCTCGCACCGGATCACGACACATTCCCCAAGCTCGCCCTCATTATCCCTCACTAACTCCACCTGTGTGTGTTCCCTTGTATCATGTAGTTCCTCTACCTTGTCTATCTCCCGCGTCTCTGGTGTTCTTTCCTTTGTCTCTTCGTGTCTCGTCCGACACGTTTCAGACTCCTGGGCTCCCGTTATTATTTCCACAGTCTCCATTTTTATTTGTGTCTCCTTTATCAGGGTTTGCCCTAATTGTTATTTCATCTGACGAGTGGTGTCAATAAAGTCCCGCACCACTAACATTCCTCCCTGTGGTGATATCACACATCCCACATTATTGTGCTGTTCTACTTCCTGGCTCCATTTTCCTTCCCATTTGAGTCGTTCTTCCTCTCTGAGCCCCCTGAGTTGTTCATTATCTTTCCGGAGCTTTTCCATCTCTGTGGACTCCAACTTTGCTCTCTCCTTGAGTTGGTTAATTTCAAACTCATATTGTTTTTGTTTTCTACCCCACCGTCTCTCATGTTCTTCATTCTCCAATCGCATCGTTTCTTTCAATTGGCTGATTTCCTTTTCCTGTTTCATTCGTCGTTCTTTCACCATCTCCGCGTACTTCAACCTTGCTTTCTCCTTTAGTTGTTCTTGTCCCTCTTTTTGTTTCCTCTTCCACTGTCTCTCATGCTCTTCAGTCTCCAATCTCATAGTTTCCTTCAATTGGCCGATCTCCTTTTCCCGTTTCATTCGTTGTTCTTTCACGATCTCCGCATACTTCAACCTTGCTTTCTCATTTAGTCGCGTCTTGTCCTTCTTTTTGTTTCATTCCTTGTTCTTTTTGTTTCTTAGCCCACTGTCTCTCTTGTTCCTCATTCTCCAATCTCGTCGTTTCCTTCATTACTCTTTCTTGCATCGCATTCTTTAATCTGGCCTTGGCTTCTAACTGTTCGATCTGCACAGTGTGGTTCCTTAACATTTCATTCTCCGTTCTCTTTCTTTCCTCTCTCAACCACCTCAGCTCGTTTTGTAATCCCATCTCTTTGTTTTTGTGTTTCCGGAACTCAGAAGCTTTTTTTTCTAATTCCTTTCTCATCTCCACACCTCTTTCACATTCTTCCTTCCTCATTTCATCCATTCTCTTGCCGTATTCCTTTAGTTTTCTTTAGATATTTCTCTTTTCTTTTTATCTGCTGTTCTAAGCTTCCTCTTATCTGATCGCCTGATCTTACCTTTTTCTTCAGTTGTTGCAATTTCAAATCGTGTTTCCGTTTTTCCTTTTTAGGTCATCTCTACTGAGATGACCTAATAAAGCCGGACCAAATGTCCGTCCATCCGTACATCCGTACGTCCGTCAACAATTTTTATTTCTGATCTTGATGAAACTTAGTATGTGGGTAGAGGTTGATGAGTGTTGCACAACGATGTAACTTTTGTCCGGGTTCAAGGTCAGGGACGAGGTCACGAGGTCACGTAAGTTATAAAAATCGCCATTTTCAAAACCTATCTAGTCTGCCATTCTACAAGATATTCCGCAACTGTTTATTGATTATGATAGTAAAAAATATTATCTTGTATCAAACTGGACAGATTTTTGAATTTCCTTCCCGTTTGATCGTCACGTGATCTGGAAGATGGCCAAAAACGCCAATGCAGTTCGCAAAGAAGGAAGGAAGGAGAAATGAAATATAAATAATATGGAATAGGCAAAGCCTAGAAGCGAACGTAGAATTATTCTTACATTCGGTTCTGACTTTACATAAAACTTGTTCACAACTGTATACTTGCCAACTATACCGTGGTACATGTAAGCGCCGCACAGCTGATGATTTTGACGCAATTTCCGGTTACTTCAGCCTGGATTCGGGATCAGTGAACAAATAATGTAAATCACGATTAAAAAATATTTTTTGATGATGCGAGAGATTTCTTTATTAAAATTAACTTTGGGGGAAAAATAATTGAAGAAATAAATAAATAAACGATAACTTCTGGTCAAGAATAAAAGAAATTAAAAGTTCCGGAAAGAGTTTCAAAATCACTCCCGGTAATGTTAAATACGAAATAAACACTTCCTGTCATAAAAAAAAATCACCTTCGGAAGTATAAAATTAACTTTGGGAAAAAAATGATTGAATGAATAAATAAACACTTCCGGTCATGATCTCCCGGCATGCATCATTCCGCATGAAAAAAACCGGAAACAAAAAAAAAACCAGCAACAAAACAAAAAACGGTAGCAAAATAGTCATAGTCAATGACACGGATTCACAATGACCAAGGTATTGTGTTGTTTTTGTTGTTTCCTATTCTCTCATGTGCACGCGTTAAGTAATATTCACAAGATAGAGATAAAACCCAATCGTGTTTATACACCGCACAGCGTTTAACAACAACCGGAAGCAAAAAGTCAGCTAACGACACGGATTCCAAATAGCCAGGGCTATTGTGTTGTTGTTGTTGTTGTTGTTGTTGTTGTTGTTGTTGTTGTTATTTCCTATTCTCTCATGTGCACGCGTTAAGTATTAAGCTCACTTTGTTCGCTATAAAACACATTTTTTAGCCTTTTATATTTATACATTTTCCGCCGAAGGTGCAAAAGTTTCAAAACTCGAAATGTAAACGTCGGCATTTATTTTCAAAATATAATTTCGTGCGCGCGTGCCAAAATGCCGAGTCATCTTTAACCAAAAAATCTTTAACTTTAACCAAAGTTAATCTTTAACCAAAAAAAGAGTCAGTAGTCCGGTCATGGCGTCTGAGCAGTGGCCAGCGTGGTTCAGATTCACTGTGGTTTCTGGGGCGAAGGTGATTGTGAAGAAGTATGTCGGCGGTATAAATTCGAGTGACTGTATTGGTGATTTAATCACGCAACATCTTGACAACGAATATTCTGGCCGAACGATTGCATCAATTCAGTGCATCAGCAGGGATAATTCGCAGGCTCCTATTGATCGTGCCAATATCTGACATAATCACCGGCGGACATAGGGCTGCAGGCTGTGGGGCGACGCCACAGATCCCGGATGAGGGGATAAGTGATATATTATGCTACATGCTTCGGGCTTTCTGATTAATATATCAATGAGTACATTCCATAATTAATAATTAATGAGTCTGGCATCCAAAATGTTTTTTCATACCTGACATGTTACTTTGTGCAGTGTCACGAAACTTCTGTGGAATTAATAATTAATGAATTTGCTCGCTCTAACGATTTTTCAAACCTCAATATCTCTATAAATACTTGACCAATTTTCATTCTGAAAGTTGCATTATAATCAGTGAAGAATAATCTACAGGATTATCATAATCTACAGGATTATCATAATCTCCGAGAGCTAAGCCTATTTTTTTGTTTTTTTTTCTACAACCGGAAGTGAAATGTCCCCAGAGAGTGGACGCACCGGAAAACCACGTATTGCACTTACTGGTGATTCTGATGTGTTAATCCGGGTACCAAATGAACAATACATATTTATTAATTATGTCATTAGTAGTATTATCCTAGTGTATCTCTGTGAACTATTTCAATCTAAACGGTTAGTTTGGACTGTTTCGCGGTTACCTGAACTGAACATTGAGAACTTGTGGTATTATAGAGATGACCGTCACCCCCACACGGGGGTAATTTTTTTAGCTTTGTTTTCCATTCTTCTTCCAAGTTCTCTCAATCCCAGGAGTTACTAATTTGCTCTTCCTCTATTCTTTAGTTCAGTTTGCTCTTCTCTTGTTCCAACTTATGGGTACTCCCCTCTACTTTCCTCATTTCTTCCTGTAGTTCTCGACCTGTCTTAACCTTTCCATGAAATCATGGGTAATCCGCTCTACTTCAATCCATTCTCCACGTAGTTCCATGCCTGTATTGGCTAAGTCCTCCTCCAGCCTCCGAACTCGCTCCTGTGCCTCGTCCAATTCAATTTGCAATTCCTCTATACAGTTATCACCACACCTCCACTGCTCCAAGGCATCCGACAATTGTGTCTGAAGTTTGCCAATGTACGCTTTGTCATCCTGCCATGACCACGTGGTTTGAACCGGTGGGCGGGAGCATTTCCTTTGTGCCGTGCGTCTCGTTGCGCTATGAATAGCAACCCACTCACGCCTCGTGCCGCGCTGAGGTGCGGCCGCACCGCCATTTTGTGACTCCGAGTTTAGTTGCCGGCAAAGATCATGCTCAGGCCACTCCCACTGACGACAATTCGTGGTGCGATTATAATAAAAAGAACCCCAGGCCAGGGATTCAACATTAAAACATATTCCTCTCTGCCCCCGCTCGCCTTGAGCTGCCATTTTGCGTATCGGAAATAAAAAATTTCAACACTCATAATTTAATGGAACTGGAGGGTCGCTTCGCACACCCTTGATCCGGTTCCGTTAATTTCGTTTGGAGGCGGGTGAATTTGAATCCCACGTCCTGACAACAGTGTTGTTGATGTCCGCCACTCCGGCGTGCGGATGACCGCCTTGAGCTCAATTGCTGCTGCGCACGCCCAAATCAACGCCGAAACCCAGCTACGGGTGTTTTCAACACACCATAAACCAGCCAACTCTTCTGTTCATGCGCTACAGGGTCGATCGCCGAATTGTCGATGTACCTAATTATTCGCGCGGACAGAAATTCCGGGAGTTTATACCTCAACGGAGCCTGCACGAAAATGAGCCGCTTAAGCGGCTCGTTCCGAATGCGATTGCCGATCGGTTTTATATCGCCAAGCCCCGTCGGACCAGATGTACGTTTTATCGGCTTATAATCAGCCAGCTAACATTCTGAACGCATCATGGCAGTCGATGGCAGAAAGTGACACAACGAGCAGGTTAACATTCAAAAATGGGGTAATTTATTTAAAATGCACATATGCAGTGAATGGGGGGATGGGGACAAGACACGAGCAAAAACCTACAGCCGATGTCTATTAATTATGTATATTCTCTTCGTCAGTTCTACTTAGGGACAATGCCACAGACTTTCATGCAAACCCAAGAAAGAAATAAATACCGGGCTCGTGAGCCTTTATCATTTGCTCGGAGCCGGGATGACCGAAGGGGCTCCGAGAGACCGAGCGGGCTATCTGGCCACCCTCTTGGTGACTTGAGTCCTGATTTGGCGACCCTCGGCGTCTTTGCCCGGACCCCCGAGCTCCGACTGGGTCCCTTGGTCGTCCGGCCTCCACTGCGGCCTGGTCTAGTCAACGATGCCCTGGAGGAGTGAACGTGCCTCGACTCCGGCTTCCTGGTTGCTCCGGCGAACCTTCCAGTGAACCAACTGCCCGAACTCCAAACTCTCCAGCTCCAACTCAACTGGACTCCCCGGACTCCAACACTCCAACAACACTTCGGACTTCGATATTCAACTCAACTGGCTTCTCGGCTTTCCAGCATGGCTTTTTATCAGGTTCGGGGGATGCTCGCTCTTTCACCTTCGACCCTTCACCCCCAGCTGGCTACGCCCCTTTCACCGTTTTGATCCGTTCTTGCCGTCAAACACGGCCATGTTAGAGATCACCGTCAGAACGCGGCCGTGTTAGAGATCACCGTCAGAACGCGGCCGTGTTCAAGATCACCGTAAAACGCGGCCGTGGGTTGGCGTTGTTGCTGTTGTTGTTATTGTTGTTGTTTTTGTTAAAATAAAAGATAGAGACAGAATAACGGCAAAGTGAAGATGCACAGCCCGGCACATGAATAATTCCCGTTTTACATTGGTGGGGAAATCTAACCTGCAACACACACTTATCGACATAACTGATCTTCGGGGAACCTGAATGGTGATCTGTGAATTTCCACAACCGTAACAATATTGGTTTGCTATGTATGGATACGGATAGCTTCATACTCGACATAAATGCAGATGATGTTTATAAGGATATGAAAGAAGATGAAGATATTTATGATACAAGTAATTATGATCCTAATAACCTGCTCTTTTTGAATAAGAATTGAAAAGTTATTGGTAAATTTAAAGATGAATGAGGTGAAAAGATACTCAGTGAATTTGTCAGTGTTTGATCAAAAGCATATGCTTATAAATGCTTAACGAGAGGGTTAAATGAATTCAAATGTGAAAAGAAACTTACAGGTCTAAAGAAGAATTTATTGAAAGAGACCATTAACTTTCAACATTAGCCTTACTTATTTTATAACTTGGTTTACGCAGTTCTTCAGCTAATATGTAGGGTCGGTCGGTCGAAATATAAATATTATTTCAATTTTTAGAAATTATATATTTTTATGATTTTTTTTCAGATGTTCCATAGCAAAGACAAGGGTAGGTGAGGGGAAAATAAATATAAATCCAAGACCAGGAGGATCTAAGAAAACATTAAAGATGGAAGACCATTCAAATGCAGAATGCCCATGTTCACTATATCATCTGATGTGAAAAACAATAAAGAAGGATTAAAACTTGTTTTTACAATATAGTCTGGCATGTTTTTCTTATAGAAACCTGTTGGATCATCAAACAAATGGAAACAATGCTGAGAAAATTACTGTCCAAGTCGTAGATGTGTGCATGCACACCAGTGCATAGTGCTGGATATGATTTAAAAAATGTCTACTTGGAGTCAACACGCTCAAAACGGTCAATCAGAGCCATAACCAGCTCTTACTTTTCAGTGGGCATCTGATCGTATCGTCTCCCCATCCCCTGAGCACATCAAAGGCTGATTTCTGGTCCGTTGAAGGCTGAATATCAGCATCTCGCAGGGAAACTTTGACGTACTTGGTACCAAAATCATTCAATACAAACAGCGGTGTACAACTTTCGATGGAAATAAAATCGGCACGATCGAGAGTAACCTGCGAATCATCCCTGCTGCTGCACTGAATTGATGCAATAGTTCGGCCAGAATATTCGTCGTCAAGATGTTGCGTGATTAAATCACCAATACAGTCACTGAAATTTATACCGCTGACATACTTCGAAACAATCACTTTCGCCCCAGAAACCACAGTCAATCTGAACCACGCTGGCCACTGCTCAGATGCCATGACCAAAGACTACTGCGCAGCTCGACTGCGCAGTTTGGTTAAAGGGGACTCAGGCATTTTGGTGCGTGCACGAAATTAGATTTTGAAAATAAATGCCGACGTTTACATTTCGGGTTTTGAAACTTTTGCACCTACGGCGGAAAATGTAGAAGTATAAAAGGCTAAAAAATATATTTTATATTTATATTTTATTTCGGCAAATATACCATCGATGGATCCGTAAACCAAGTTATAAAATAACTAAGGCCTTACCTTGAATGTATTTGGAAGAGAAAGAATGTTTATAGAGAGATGAATCTTATTGGAAATTATAAACACAAAATATTCTCAGAGACTGTTTGAAAGAAAGCTCTAACAGCATTTGATGATAAAAGATATCTCATGAGTGATGGAATAAATACATTACCTGATGGGTTTAAAGTATAAGTATTAATAAATAATGGGGTTGGCGGTTTTAACGGGCTACCACTGCATTATTTTTAATTGATGAATAAATTAAGTTATTCCTGAAAATAAAACATAAATATTTATAGTATCTCTGCATGAGTACTCAATTTGATTAAAGAAATGATCATATGAAAGAGGACGAAGCCCAGCCCCCGGCAGGAGGAGTAGTGTCAAAAGGGAGGGCTCTGATGAAGTAATGTGCACCAGTTTGAAAAGGAGAAATATGAGTGAGCGGAAGCAAGCTAATATTGCGACTTTGAGAAATGGTAGACGTTACTGCATTAAAGCCTCCCTGTTGATACTACTATCAGGCAATCTTCAAACACAGGAGAAATCAGAATGGATTTTGAGTAGACTGAGCAGAGAGCCGAAAGGGATTGCAGCCCGAGGGGCATTTACCTAATCAGCTGAGGGGCCCCTCTGCAATGCACAGTGAAAACATTTGAGTGCTGTTCATCTCAATCAGCTCAGATAACCATGTTCTGTGATAATTGCATTATGTCATTAGTTTCAAATTAAATTATTTTGTGTGCACATACGGATTGGTTGATTGATTTGTGCTCTGCCTGAAGGCAGGTCCTTGGTTACTTGAAAAGGGTGATACTGGGTGGTTTGTTATTGCCTTCCAGCAGTTAGTCATGGCAGCAATTTGTAATTCGGCCAGGGTGCCGGTGATAGCTCGACTACTCTAAGTGAAGGACACTGTGGGATCTTTCATATCCACCAACTAATGAAATCAGATGGGACACCCGGCTTAACATTCATCTGACGGACGGAAAGCATATTCATCAATCATCCTGCCTGTGAAGCACTGGCATGACACTCGTGTGACTAACTTACCTTGCCTCATGTGGTGCGGTGTGCACAGCAGCGTATCTATCATGCCAAGATGCATGTGATTACCACTGTGGCTGTTGCGCTTGATCAAACTTTCCCTGACTCAAAGAAGACGATTAAATGATTTTTTAGTTCATTATTCTGTGACTGCAACATAATCTATGTCCACAAAGTTAATTTACAGGTTGGGAGAGAAAATGAAAAGGAAATGAAGTTGGGAGGAGAAATGCAACAAGTGAAATTAAAATGTGAAGAGATGAAAGTCAAATGTGATGGAAATACAGATAGAAAAAGGGAGACAGTGAAGATGCAGAGTGAGTGAAGAAAATGAATAATTATAACGAGAAAAAAATATAACAATGAAAGAGATTGACAGAATTTAAATTGTATTTGGCCATCAAGGAAAAGGTCTTTCTCCCATGATGATGTTGTGATGATATTTTGCCACCAAAACACCATGCAATCATGTCATCTATCTATAATTCCAGCAGTGTGTGTGTGTGTGTGTGTGTGTGTGTGTGTGTGTGTGTGTGTGTGTGTGTCTGTGACCGCTGTTTCTCGACAACCACTGGTCCGATCTAATTGAAACTTGCCAGATATATTGCTGGGGACCTGAGGATGTGCCTTTTCAAGGTTTGATATTAATCGGACAAGTGCTTCCCAAGTTATGGCCATTTATTTACCAAACCAATGACAATGTTTTAATGTTGCGTGGGCTGGGCCGATGGGGAAGGGAAGCTCAGCCGCGTTCCCCATTACGGGTTACAACGTACGGGCTTCCGGATAATGATGACTTCGTGTATTCTAATAATTTCTCGATTTCTTATGCGCATTTATAGATAAACACAATGCCCCAAGTTATGATCGTTTTCATATTAGATGGTACATAAATTTCGGTGACATCAGAGTGCTGTTCTGCTCTGAACCAGGAAGTAAAATTTTTTCTCTTTCTTCTCTTCTCTTTTTGTTTTTCCTTGCCACGACATTGCGAAAAGGTAAAATACGTTGGCGCTAATTGAATAATTGGGTATTAAAACTAAATTGCGAATAATCGTAACTGCGAATAATATGCGAACTTCCGGGCCACGTACGTACAGGCACGCAAGAGCGAAGAAACGGCCTGTGTGGTTGTTGTTTGTTGCTCGTGGTTTGAATATTTATTTATAATAATTATTTATTTATTTATTTATTTTACGGGCACGTACTAGTAATCATAATTTTCTCACAGATTGGAACAGACAGATTCACGATGAATGGAAACAAAATTGCATACATGGTCCAGGTGACTAGAATTTGATTTTTCTGGACACATTGTGTCACAATTCTCAATACAGGGGGATTCTACAGGGGACACGTCCACTCCCCCCCCCTCACTGTTTTGCTTGAATATAACATAAAATGTGTTTGTACAATCTACACAGGATTGGATGCAGGATTTCTCTAAATACATCAACTAATTATGTCCGAATCAGTACACAAGGAAATTAGACACGGGGGGGGGGGGTATATTCAGCCCATCACACTTGCACCACATCAACACCACACCAGTTAATATGAAAAAGAAAAAAAAATGCAAAAAATGTTTTTTGTGTTTTTTTTTCTGTGGTTTTGTTTTTGCAGTTTTTTTCTCGGCAGGATGGATTGGGAGGAGGGGGGAGGGTAGTGGACGAAAGTTCCTCTTGGGTGAGAAACGCACATCAAGCACACACGTGGTGTGATTTCACGGGGGGGGGGGTGATGGTGGAATTTCCCTGATGTGTTTTTTTAATCCGCAGCATTGCACTTGAAATTGTAAATTAACCCCCGACCCTCCCCCCCATCAAAATGTTTTGCATGATTAATTTGCCTTCAGAATTTCCCTTCAAATTACCATTCAGAATCACACTTTAAAATTAACCTTGAGAATTACACTTTGGAATTACCCTTTAGAATTACACTTTAGAATTACACTTTAGAATTACCCTTTGGAATTACACTTTAGAATTGCACTTTAGAATTACCCTTTGGAATTACCCTTTAGAATTACACTTTAGAATTACACTTTAGAATTACCCTTTGGAATTACACTTTAGAATTACACTTTAGAATTACACTTTAGAATTACATTTTCAAATTACACTTTAGAATTACCCTTTGGAATTACACTTTAGAATTACACTTTAGAATTACACTTCAGAATTACACTTTAGAATTACATTTTCAAATTACACTTTAGAATTACCCTTTGGAATTACACTTTAGAATTACACTTTAGAATTACCCTTTGGAATTACACTTTAGAATTACACTTTAGAATTACATTTTAGAATTACACTTTGGAATTACCCTTCAGAATTACCCTTCAGAATTACACTTTAGAATTACACTTTAGAATCACCCTTTAGAATTGCCCTTCAAAATTACACTTCAGAATTACCTGTTAGAATTACACTTTAGAACTACCCCTTAGAACTACCCTTTCGAACTACACTTAGAACTACCCTTTCGAACTACCCTTCAGAATTACCCTTTGGAATTACACTTTGGAATTACCCTTCAGAATTACACTTGAGAATTTTAAAGTGATTTTTATCCATTGAGAGATCAGGCCAATAATGACACATGGCACAATAACTCAAAAGTAGTGGACGGATTCGGATGAAACTTGGTGGACATGTTGGGTGTGTGACAAGGAAAAAGTGATTCAATTTTGGTGAAGATCCAAATACAAATCTGGATACAATAAATATTTCATTTTAAAAGTAATTCTTCACCATTGAGAGATCGGGCCAAAAACAATATTGTACCACACAGCAAGATATTCCAAAAAATGTAATGAGCTCTATATGTTCTCGTGGATGAGGCATTGCGTGGCGGAGGCATGCGCTCCACCGAGTGCTCTTCTAGTTTTATTATTGTTTGGCTCACGGCGGTGAAGTTTCAACTCTGGCATTTGCCTTATCAGAGGCGCCGATGTGTTTATGTTCATACTGATGTGTTTAATTTATCATTTAACTTATGTTGTTAAAAAAACAGCAAAGTGTTTCACAGGGCTCTGTCTGTGAGGAACATGGTCACGGACTCTGTCTGTGAGGAACATGGTCACGGACTCTGTCTGTGAGGAACAATGTTGTTTCAACAACCCCCCTCCATCTCCCAACTATCTATTTTGTTGACGATCTGAAATTAAAATATTCTCACACTGAAACCAACTCAACCTGACACTTCTGACTTATTAAAATCAGACTCTCAGTTTTGTCAGTCACCTTTGTGGCTCTATTACAAGGCTCCGAAGGAAAACAAACAAAACTGGAAATGTGGAATCAAATTTGAATCAATCTGTGATGGAACCTGATGAAGTCCAGCATTTATCACACTCAGCTACTCCTGTACCTCTCACATTTTGGCGAGGGAAGGGTATTCAAACATGGTGGCTGTGTGGCCCCAAAAGCGTGTGCTGCAGGTTCGCTCTTGTTGTACACACAAATCAGTGCTTGATTTTCACTGATGTTTGTGTATCATGTCACTGATCTGTATACGTGTATTTTACTTTCTTTGTCAACTCTTTTACACTCCCCCCCCCAAAAAAAAATACAACATAAATTCGAAAGGAATATTCTTCTTCTCTGTGTTTTTTTTGTACCAAAGTGTGATATCTGGTTGCAATCGTTTATTTGTTTCGATGTTCACGCCCGATGAGATCATTAGGTTCCCACCGATACACAATGTTCACAGGGTATTTCAATGTTTTCATTGATTCCTTTTGGTACATTTTCCCACAAATTTTCTGGAACTGGGATATCAACGTTTTTAAGATGTGCCAGCAGATTACTTGCAAACTCTGTTGTGTCGTTGTGTGTGCAGCTGTTCTGACATGAGTTTGTTGTGTGTATATGTTCCGTCATTCTCTTTGCAAACACTACCTTTTAAAAGGAGTTTTTCTCCTCTTGCTCTCGCCTCTCGCTCTCCCTCCTCCCTCTCTCTCTCTCTCTCTCTCTCTCTCTCTCTCTCTCTCTCTCTCTCTCTCTCTCTCTCTCTCTCTCTCTCTCTCTCTCTCTCTCTCTCTCCCCCTCTCCTCGCTCTTCCCCATTTTCTGGCTTCCTCTCTGTCCTTCCTCTCCTTTCCCTCCATCCTCTGCTCTCACCTCCCTCCATCCTCTCCTGTCCCCTCCCTCCGTCCACTCCTCTGTCCTCCTTCCTTCTGCTCCTCTGCCTTCCTTCAGTCCTCTCCTCTCCCCTCCGTCTGTCCATTCCTCATGCAAAACCATTGGATGAAAATTTGATAGCATTTATGGCAGATTATGATGCAGTGTTTTCACATTTGTGTTAGTATTATATTGCACCGATATTATAATATAATGCATTATAATTTATTATATAATGTATAATGCACCTACACATTATAATATAATATTATATAAGAATATAATATAATGTATTATAATACGTCACCGATAATTATCGGCCACACGTCGGGGGGGGGGGGCACACTTTCGGCCGCCAGTGGCTTGCAATGAAGAGCAATGAAGAACAGGGGTACAGATTGACAGTTTGTCACTGCGATTTCATTCGCTCCACCATGACCGACAGTAAACTGCTCTCAACAACAAAGTTCGACTGCCGGACCAGACATGAACTGTCATCCCAGTGTTTACAGACATGGTGGTTCATCATTGTGTGTGCAGTCCCATGGATGAACGTTAAACCTGTCAGAGTTATTTGGAGGTAGTTAAAGATTTTATTGTGTACTTCGTCAAGAGGAGGCGAGCCATCACCCGCACCCTGAACAAATTACAAATCCTGCCCTTACCAGCAGGGGGCACTGCATCAGCGGCACAGCCATGCTCCCAGCAATGATTCAAACGAGGAACCGAAGACTGTACACAAAATGAATGAATATCTGACTGCTCTGCACTGCACCCATGACCCAACAACGAAACACAGGCCAACAATCAACAACCACATGTCCACAACCTTCTGTGGTGCTGAACAGAATGCCATGTTTCGGTCTCAGTCTTCTCTCCATATCCTCAAGACCCCTTGAGTAAGGTGTATCTTCCAGCTTGACATGTCGAACCTTCTTTTTTCGTCCTCGTTTTTATTGAGGGTTGAATGTTTTTGTGTGGAATATTTTTAAGATGGAAGAAATGCTGTGATAATACACGGTAGTGGGAATGAGAGAACGATCGAGAGGGATTCGAGAGAAGAGTTGTGAGGAAAGTGAAGAAGAAGAGTCGTGTGTTGATGAAGCGTGGATCCGTGTTCCCGGGACACGAACAGGGAAAGAAACATTCTCCAAGCGAGTTGTGAGTGGATCGAAGTGTTGTGAAGATTTCTGGTGTTTAACATCTTCGTGAGTAGAACTAAAGCTCGTGATGTAGTTGGTGTGGTGCACGTGGTGCACGTTTCGACGTTTCCATGGTGAACGGTGTTTTTTTAATGTTCCACACAAGGGTCCAGTTCATGGAGTTACATTTGAACCACTAGAGGGCGAAGTTCGATGAAATCAAGGCGAGATTAGAAAGTTTGTCCACCATCATCATTCCGGGAAAAATTACATGTGAAGAACTTGAAAGATGGGGGAAAGCTGCGCTTGCTGTGGTTGTACCAACCGAAGGAGGAGAAACAGTGGAATTTACTTTCATGAGTGAGTGGTATAGTGGAGTACGTAACGTCACATAGTACATAACGTCACAGAGTACATAACGTCACAGAGTACATAACGTCACATAGTACATAACGTCACATAGTACATAACGTCACAGAGTACATAACGTCACAGAGTACATAACGTCACAGAGTACATAACGTCACAGAGTACATAACATCACAGAGTACATAACGTCACAGAGTACATAACGTCACAGAGTACATAACGTCACATAGTACATAACGTCACAGAGTACATGACGTCACAGAGTACATAACATCACAGAGTACATAACGTCGCAGAGTACATAACATCACAGAGTACATAACGTCACAGAGTACATAACATCACAGAGTACATAACGTCACAGAGTACATAACATCACAGAGTACATGACGTCACAGAGTACATAACATCACAGAGTACATAACGTCGCAGAGTACATAACGTCACAGAGTACATAACGTCACAGAGTACATAACATCACAGAGTACATAACGTCACAGAGTACATAACATCACAGAGTACATGACGTCACAGAGTACATAACATCACAGAGTACATAACGTCACAGAGTACATAACATCACAGAGTACATGACGTCACAGAGTACATAACATCACAGAGTACATAACGTCGCAGAGTACATAACATCACAGAGTACATAACGTCACAGAGTACATAACATCACAGAGTACATAACGTCACAGAGTACATAACATCACAGAGTACATGACGTCACAGAGTACATAACATCACAGAGTACATAACGTCGCAGAGTACATAACGTCACAGAGTACATAATGTCACAGCGTACATGACGTCACTGAGTACATAACGTCACAGAGTACATAACGTCGCAGAGTACATAACGTCACAGAGTACATAATGTCACAGAGTACATGACGTCACTGAGTACATAACGTCACAGAGTACATAACATCACAGAGTACATAACGTCAAACGATAACTAGTTAGTCCTACTTTACTACCAGACCATACATGACAATTTGTAGGTGACAAAATGGGTTGGTTGAATCGAAAGCGAATTATTACTTGGCAGAAAAAAAAATTTCACCAAGTATGTTCGTCTGTATTGTTTGTCTGTTTGTGACGATTTTTGGTGACTGCTTTCAAGCAATAGTTCTGAAATGTTTTGTGTGTGTTGGTGACTGGCCTAGGACAGCAATGCTTAATCTTTTTGCGTTGGTGGATTTTTATAAAATAAATAATGTATTGTACAGTACACTTGATATTGTATTTTTATAAACGAGTTCGTGCCCATACGTGCGTGTCCGTGCGTGCGTGGCCATACGTGCAAAAAAAAAAACTTTCAAACCGCATGCCTGAAACAACAACCACACAGGCCGTTCCTTCATTCTCGCGTGCCCTTACGTGCGTGGTTGTTCATGCGTGGCCGTACGTGCAAAAAAGAAAAAAAAATTCAAACCGCGTGCCTGAAACAACAACCACACAGGCCGTTCCTTTGCTCTCGCATGCCCGTACGTGCGTGGCCGCTGTATGTGCAAAAAATAAACTTTCAAACCGCGTGCCTGAAACAACAACCACACAGGCCGTTCCTTTGCTCTCGCATGCCCGTACACGCGTGGCCGTACTTGCAAAAAAACAAAAAATAAATTTCAAACCGTGTGCCAGAAACAACAACCACACACAGGCTGTTCCTTCGCTCTCGCGTGACCATACATGTGTGGCCATACGTGCAAAAAAAGAAAAAAAAACTTTCAAACCGCGTGCCAGAAACAACAACCACACAGGCCGTTCCTTCGCTCTCGCATGCCCGTACGTGCGTGGCCATACGTGCAAAAAAAGAGCAAAAAACTTTCAAACAACCACACAGGCTGTTCCTTCGCTCTCGTAAATGATGACTCGATTGGGGCATTGTGTTTATCGATAAATGCGCAGAAGAAATCGAGAAATTATAGATAGATACAGTAAGTCATCACTATCCGGAAGTCCGTACGTTGAAACCCGTAATGAGGAACGCAGCTGAGGATCTCTTCCCCAATGGCCACGCCTAAGCATGAACGTGAGTAGGGTAAGAATACTGATTCTGGCTCACTTTTCCCCATGTAAATGAATGGGGGATTTTCAGCGATTCATATTTTTTTTCCCTAAAAATAAATCCCCTTTTTATCCCAAGGTATATTTATTTGTCTCCCCTTTTAACCTGGAGGTTGAACCTCATTGAATTGAACACCTGGGGGTTGAACAGCTCACTCATTGAACCTATAAAGATTTGTTCATTCTCAAATTCCTTCAATAGTTTAATTTTCTTTGCACAATAATCCCCATCTAAAATATTGACAAACAAAACATTTGAATCTTTATATTTTTTAAGATACCCCATTTGTGCCATTACGAAATGATAAACTTCTCTTAATGCTCTCATCTGACCACCTCCTGAGCCACATATCATTTTGAGATTATAGTAAATTGTTTTTTCATTGTTCAATTGATAACCATCAAAGTTTTCAGTCCATTCAAGGATATTCATTTTTTCTTTACATCCTCTAACTTACTAGTTTTTAAATTAATTCGCTTATTTGTTTTATTTACCTTTGTTTTAGTTATTTTTTCAATAAGACTTATTTGATATTTTTCACATTCATTATGTTTTCCATTTATATACCAAGACTGAGATTTTCTCCACTCTTTAGTTTGATTAATACTTGGTTTAACCATTTATATATTGTGAAAAAACGCGGCGGTAGCCCTTAAAAAACCCTAACCCATCTTCCCATCGTTAAAACATAATCTATTTTATACACTCTATCATACAATATCCATATGGAACACAATCTATTCCATTATCTAAAATAAATCTCTTATCATCAAAGGCTCCTAATGCCTTTTTATTTACTTCTTCACTATATATGTTATGTTTATAACTTCTTATTGTATTCATTTTCCTATATTCTTCTTTCTTATTCATCAAACAATTATAATAATTTCTAAAAGTTATTGATTTCTTTATTACATATTTCTTTATTCCCTTTAACCTCTTATCAATCTGTTCACCATACTTATAAGCATATGCCTTTGCTCTCAATCCAATAAACTCACTCATTACTTTTCCACCCAACTCATCCTTAAACTTACCAATAACCTTTTCATTCTTTTTGGAAAATAACTCACTCTTCTTGCTGAAATTACTTGTATCATATACTCCAATATTTTTCTTCATATCTTCATAAACATCATCAGTTTTTATATCTAGGATAAAACTATCAGTATCCATATACAACAATGAAACATTTTCACCATACTCTTTCTTTAAGTCATTATACAAATAATCATACATCAATATCTTTGATAAATCAAGAACTGCTGTTCCAATATAAATTGGTTTATCCATTACAATACTTTCCTTTTTCATATGAATTGCAGAAAAGTTCTCTGAAAAAACCTCTTCTCTCTCAAAACTTGGTTTATTTATCAATCTCGAAGCTTCTTTCCAAGATGTTGCGAATCTAATGTTTTGCCTGTTTCTAACATTTTCCATAGTCTTTCCAAATACAGCATTATTCATTAATTTATAAAAGTCCCCTTCAAATTTTACTTTTGTATTTGCTCTCATATCTGTATTGAATTGAATATACTTTTTCACCCAAGGACTTTGTTTAAATTTTAAAACTCTATGAATTTTAGCCACTCTCAATCCTTCTCTCAAAAACTGTTTTAAGCTTCTCTGATGTAAAACATATCCCTCTTTATCATAGAATGTTGTTAATAACTTTTCTGTTGATTTGCCTTTAATATTAAAACTTTTATGATAATCACTTAACCATTCTTTCTTTGGAGTTTCTTTCTCACATGCAAAAGGAAGATCTTTATGCTTATTATGAAGATCACTCGGGTACCTCAAATCAACTTCAAAATAATAACCTTCTTCTTCGTCATTCAATTCCTCTTGAGAAGAAATAACAATATTCATCAAAGCCTTTTCATAATCCTTTTCTTCCACCCACTCTAATTTACCATAAGGCAGAGATTGAGACATTGCCCATCCATACAAATTATTAGCATCAAAATACATCAAATAATTACTATCTTTTTCACTATCATAATTTGGAAGATATTTATTATTTGCTTTAGCATATCTTTTTGAACATACTTGTGATATTCCACCTCTCTTGGACTTCTCAATCATCAAAAGCATATCCACATCACTGATTAAATCTATATCTTGTTTTGTCATTTTCAACATTGCACTCCAAGCTAAACCAGGAGCTGTGAAATAGTGGGCAGGATCTAATCCATAACAATTTTTATTATGACAGAGTGATCTAAAAGCTTCAAACACATCAGCTAACAATAAAACATCTGTTTTTAGATATAAATCGTGATATTCTCCAAGGTTCTTTATCTTAAATATTTTCCATATTTCTTGTGCGTGTTTATATTCCTTATCACTTATCTCTTCTTCATAAAGGTTATTATAGAAACTTTCTTTTGAAGGAAGTTGTGTTTCTTTAAATCTCATAAATGAATCCATATAATCATAAGGATAAATTCCCTTACTTGTAAGAATTTTCTCTTTACTTTGAATTTCATTCCTTGTTTGAATTTCCTCTCTCGTAAGAATTCCTTCTTTAATCAGAATTTCATCTTTAATCTGAATTTCCTCTTTAGTTCGAATTTTCTTTATAATTAGAATTTCATCTTCAGTTAGAATTTCCTCTTTACTTTGAATTCTCTCTTTAATCTGAATTTCCTCTTTAGTGAGAATTTCCTCTTTTGGAAAGAATGAATTAAGATTTGGAAAAGAGTCCGTGGAGCTTAGATTTGATGCGAGGTAGGCTAGTGGTGTTCCCATAAACTTGTAAGAATCTAAAAACCTAATACGAGTTAAAGGTTTTGTGAATATCATTTTTGAAAATGAAATATACTTTTGACTTGTGTTTGTTATAGCAGAAATATTCCCTGGTGTTTTTGAAAGTTCATTTATAAATAGATGTGTATCATAGTTGGCGCTGTTGTGAAGAAAGACTGGAATAAAAGAAGGTAATTTATAATTAAGATTACAACAGGAATGAGCGGGACCTCTATATTTACCAGTAAGATGACAATGGTCTCTAACTTTAGACTCCTTAATTTCCCCCTCACAAATATGACAGATATTGTTCATTCTAAATTCTAATTTTTCTTCTTTGGTTAATTTCATCGGTTCATTTGTTTCTTTCATTAATTTAGTGAGTCTTATACAATCCTTTTCTAATCGTTTTACAAACTCTTGTGAAGCATTTTTTCCACGATAATGTTCAAGTTTGTTATACTTTTCTCCAACAGATGATTTGATATAATAACAGAAACCACAAGGAATATGTTTTTGATATTTATTTGTATATGGTTCTTTTGGATTAGGAGAAGCAGTATTTATCTTTTTAAGGATACATTCAAAATCAGCGTATATCACAAATGGGTGCATGATAGATTTATTATAATCTTCAAAATAAATCTTTTCACCAGGTTTAGGCATTGTAATTACAGCTGATTTATGATTACTACAATATTTTGAATGTTGTTCTAATCGTTCTTTTGTATGAAATGAATTAAGACATCGCTTACAAGGATATATTTTGTTTGCTGTTCTGAATACCTGAGAAGAGATTAATCTTGATAAATTATTGATGTATGTGTAATGTGAATTCTTTCCAACACTAAAATATAAAAGGTCAATGTGTGTTTCTTCATTTTTATAGTTGTTTGAAATTTTTAATATTTGAACTTTGTTTGTATCCGTTAATCCATATACATTAATAGAAAGATTATTCTTTTTCTCAAATTTAGGAATATCTGTTAATGGCATTGGGAATTTAAAATCTTTAATGTCCAAGGTATTCTCATATTTCATATATTGTTTTACTCTTTCTGAATTACATTTTGGTGGATGTAAGTGAGCAAGAACAGACCAGAGAAAACATTTATTATCATTGTTCTTAATATTAACAACTGCCTTCTTTAGTTTTATTTCTTTTGGTAATTCAATATAAGAAGAAGCTTTAAGAGGGTTTGATTTTAGAATGTGTATATCTAAAAAGATGATTTTTTTAATATTGAATCCACTTCCTACCACTGTATTATCAACATCCTCCTCTTGTCTTGATAGTTCTTCATAAACCCCACTATTCAAAAAATCTTGAAATGATGTTATAAAATGAAGATCTGTTCTCATATAAGGAGTTTGTTCTTCATCTTGTCTTTTCATATTCATTTTCACTCCCATATAAAACTTTAAAGTTTTTATTTCTTTTAATGTATTTTTAATAAATTTTTCAACATCGGGTTTCACTATTTCAATTGATTCAGCTATTGATGATGGACTGGGTTCTCCAAATTGAAAAATCCTTATTTTTATATGCCCTTTAAATGCCTCATCAGTGTTTTTAATATAATAGTCTCCCTTTACTTTAAACTCATTTTTCTTGTGTTTTTGTGATTGAAGATGTTGATTATAACTACTCTTCAAAACATCCTTTGAACAGATATCACAATGTTTTCTTTCCAACTCAAGAGGAGATATTTGATGAAATAGATTAAATGTGTGTTTGTTGGTTCGGAGGTGTTTTCTATAATGTTTATATTCGTGATTACAAACATCGCAGTACGTTGTATTCACCATATTTATAGAATAAAACTTTGCTTAAACTAAAATTTTCTTGATGAAAATTTCGTTTAATTTATAGGTGAATCTGTGCTTAAAAACATTTTATCCTCCAACTTTTTCACTTAATAAATACAATGTTTCAAGACACAAAAGACAAGTTTCAATCAATCTCTTCATCTGTTAAAGATACTGAGAAATATGTCAAGGATGTAAAATTGAACAAAGATAAATATAACAACTATTGGATAAAAACTATTATGGTAAATAATATGAGTTCTTCAATTTCCTTCAGTGGAAGGGCTTTTAGTATACCTGGTAGAACATCAATTAAAGTATCTCTAACAAAAGTTTCTCCTCTCCTTCTAGTAATATATTCAAAACTAGAAAAAGCAATGAAACAAGAAAAAGTATCAAAGAACAAAAACCTTATGGATGAAGCTTTAGAAAGAAAAGATAAGACCATCTGTAGTATGCAAGGAGAAATTTGTATTTTTTTCAACAACCCTAAAGATGTAAATCTTGATGAAATAAAGGATGTTAATATATCAGGTGAAATGACATTTCGTTCAATAGTAGTTAACGATAATTTTTAAATTACCTTTAATATAAAAAATGTTGTCATTGAATCTGATAATGAAAAAAAGTATATCGATATCGATGGTAATATACAACTGAAAGTATAGATGAATTTCAGTTTAAGTAAAGTTTTACTTTATAAATATGCTAGACTTTCCTGATTCTCCATATGACAAATTTGAGAATTGTCCTGCGTGTGAAAGACAGGGATTAAACACAGAGTCAAAAGCCTATAAACAATGTATATTCTGTGATTATCTTCTAATTAATGATAATAAAAAATATAAAAAGGAAAATAATTCTTTTAGATTTACACCAAAAATGAATTACTTTACAAGATTGATTAGAGAAATGAATGTAAAGTATGAGGATGATAACACACCTTTCCTTACAAGGGAAGAAACTGAACGTATAAGAGAAATGTTCAAAGGATTGTTGTTGTATATTATTCATGGATGTAATTTTCAGGGAAATATCAACACAAGATATTGTATAAATAAAATAATGGATTATCTTGAAATTAAACCTGAACTTAGGATAAAATATAGAGTTTCTAAAAAAGCCAATAATAAATTAAATAACCTGTTTTTCAAATATATAAATGAATGATTTTTTACCTATTTGGGAAAATAAGATAAAATTTAACAACCATAAAAATCTCCCAAATTCATTAAGATGTCTCATAGTTGGTTCAAGTGGATGTGGAAAAACCTGCTTACTTTTAAAAATGCTCCTCACTCCCAACTTTTTAGATTATGATAATTTAATAATTTTCACAAAGTCGAGTTTTCAACCAGAGTATCAACTACTCTCACAAGGTTTTAATGCTGGTCTTCAAAAAGAAGATATAATAGGTTTATTTAAACGTCAAAAAAACCTAAATGATTATAACATTGAAGATATAATTCAACTATTTTGTGATACACAGAGATGTAAAAAGAAATCAAATCTTATCACTTGTATTCTTAGTGATAATACGGATGATATACCGTCTCCCCAAGATTTGGATAAATCAAAAAAGAACCTCGTTATCTTTGATGATTGTGTTAATGAGAGAAACCAAACGGTAATGGACAGCTACTACACAAGAGGGAGACATTCTTCTTGTAATTGTATTTATCTTAGTCAATCGTACTTTCAACTTCCTCGTCGTTCCATCAGAAACAATGCTAATACTTTTATTTTATTCAAGTTAAATTCAATAGATATCAATAATTTTTGGAGAGATAATTGTTCTACATTATGTAGTAAAAAGAAATTTGAGGATTATATGAAGCACATGACTGAAAAATATAAATATATTGTTGTGAAACAAGATGAGATATTAAGGGATATATTTTTTGTTTTATAAACAATTACATATATAAATGACAACTATTATTATAAATCTTGTGGGTAAATCTGCTTCTGGAAAAAACTTTCATAAATCAAGGTTCTTGTGTAGTACAAATGAGAATATTGTAAATTTACTTAAAAAACACCCCGTGATACGCATTGTATCAACAACAACTAGAGCAATAAGACCTGGAGAAGTAAAAGGTGAAGATTATCACTATATTTCAGTGGAGGAACATATGCGATTGAGGAATGAAGGACAAATATTTGAGGAGGTTTCTCTTGGTACAACAAAATATTCACATTGTAAGAGTGAGTTAAAGAAACTAAAATCTGGTGGTGTTGGGATATTAGAAACTAATCCAGAAGGAACGAGACAAATTATTAAATATCTGAGCGGAGTGAAGATTTTATCATTCGGTTTTGATGTTGATGAAGAAACTCAACACAAACGTATGAAAAGCAGAGATGCAAGGATTAGTGAAGAAGAAATTACAACTCGCATTAATGTTAATAAAGAATTTGATGAAATATTTAAAGAAAAGGATTTATTTGAACACATCTACTTGAATGATGAAGAAAAGGAAAATTTCCCTGTTGATCTTTACAATTCATTAAATGATATTTTACAATAAATAAATGGATACAAAAGAAAGAGCAAGAAGATTTAAGGAACATCAAGAGTTGGTTTCAAAAGTTGTAAAACAACAGGAAGACATAAATAAGAAACGCAGACAGAAACTAACGGGCGAAGAAGCATTTGAAAAAAAACAAGAGAAATTTTTTAAACCACTTTTAAAAACTTCCCAAGAAAAAATGAAAGATGTTTCCACAGTTCCCACAGTAGAATATACTCCCAGAAAGCTCCAAATGTTAAAAGATTTCAGTCAAATGACGGAGGAAGAATTAGAGCATATTGGAGAATTAGAACATGATGAAGGTTTATTTCAACAACTGGAAGAGATTAATCAAGCCCCTGATTATATTGTGAATGCTGTTCAAAACAATGAATATTCAGCAGATTCAAAAACCAAAGCAGGACTCATTCCAACAGAACAACCAGCAATATTTCATCTTGTTCAAGAAAAGGTATTGATATTTAATGATGAATTAAGGTTCTTAAGTTCTGCTCAACCCGCTGTTAAACTAACTCCGAGATTAATGTTTCTTCTCACAAAAGATGGAAGGCAAGGTTCAACTGTGAGGGATGAATCAAAGTATATTGATAAACCATTGGATATGGAAAATAATGATGATAGAGTATATATTGATTTGCTGAACACTCTAAATTATAAGGTTATTCTTTCTGGTAAAAGTAGGAAGAATGAGAAGGAGAAACACATTATTCAGGCTTTAAGTATCCTTGGTTCAGGTATTAGTTTTCTTCCAAATGACCCATCGCAATTAGTTAATAGACTGTTATTGTTGTTCGGCAGTAAGAAGGCTGGAAATAACAATTGTTTTAATGAAGCATCAGCCATTTTAGACCAGTTGATGAACATGAAAATAATTAATAAATCTCAATATAAAGACATTTTATCTCATATTAAATAAGATGAGAAGCACAATCCTGAGTTTTAATTTCACAACAAGCGACCACACATCTTCATTCCCATACCCACTACAACTTGACACAACAAAAGAATATGAGGCATCTTTATTGTCCATGGAGACTTATAATACCTTATTTAATATAACCGAGAAAAATGACAAGTTTAGTTATAATCCGGGAAGTGGATACAAAACGATAACAGTCTCACCCGGAGCATACGAGATTTCTCAAATATCTTCCGAAATTGCTCGTCTTATGAAAGAACAGGGTGATGAACCAAAAAATATTGTTATAAACATTCAAAAACATACTTCAAAATCAACGATTAAAGTTAAAAATAACTACAAGGTTGATTTCACAATTGATAATTCATTTAGAGAGTTATTAGGTTTCTCCTCAAAAAAGATTGAAACTAATGGGACGTTTTACAGTGATAATGTCATTCAAATATCCTCAGGAATAAATTCGGTGTTAATTCACTGTGATTTGATTGATGGTGCTTATAATGATGGATTAAAAACAAATACAATATTTTCATTCAGCGCATACTCAACCCCAATTGGTTATAAATTCAATATGGAGCCTAAAAATTTGGTTTATCTACCTGTGTCAGGAAAAACCATACACAGAGTAAATTTTAGGATAACCGACCAAGATAATCGTGTGATTTCTTTTAATGGAGAAGTTATATCCATCAGAATTCACCTACGTGAAGTTTTTCAATAAATAAATACGATGGTTATTGTGAGGAAGCACGAGTTGGGAAAATATAAAATAATTACAGGGGATGGGATGTTCCTTTCCCCGTACTACAAGGGTGAAGGTATGTATCTTGGTAGAGGATACTATAAACCTAAGAGACAAAGGGGTGTCGGACATCAATTTAGAGGAGATGGGATAATTGATACTCTCATGGGTATTGGTTCAACTATTCTTAAACATAAAGACCTAATTGGTTCAACTGCTTCTGCTGTGGGAAATGTAGCAGGTGCTGTAAAGAGTATAAAAGATGCTCAGAAAGAATCTCATAAATTACAAGCAATAAAAGAAATTAAGAAAGGTAAAACTCAGTTGTCCCCCAAGAACGACAGAAAATAATTCAAATACTTGGATCAGGGTTTCAAAAGTTTTAACATCTTTTTTCCTAAATAAATACAAGTATGGAAGCAATTGATAGTATCTATGATTTGGATGATACTATTATTATCTCAAACTCCACTAAAAAAGAAGATTACTTCAAGGTAAATGCAATAACTGGAACAGACTGGAATACAAATGGTACAAAAAGTTTTGAAATAAATAATCAACAAACCTATTTGAATCTCTCCGAAAGTTTCTTGTTGTGTAAATTTAAATTCACTAAGGCTGGGAATAACACAAACGCTACACTTGTAAATGATTTCTTCTGGAAAATGTTTGATAGTGTGCGATTGTATATTGGAACACAAGAAGTTGAAGCGGTTGATTATGTCTCTGCTGTATCTGAAATGATGAAATTTACACTCTATACATTCAGTGATAGAATGGGAAAGGGGTCTGTCGAAGGTTTTATTCCTGATATGTCAACGGGAACAAACACAGACCCTGGATATATTCAAAGGAAAGGAATGTATAATGATGATACAAAAGCAGAAAATAGTTTTACTGTGGCAGTTCCTCTTAAAGGTATATTTGGATTTTGTGATTATGATAAAGTTCTGTATGGTCTTAAAATTAGATTTCAACTACAAAGGAATGATAATGAAAATAGATTGCTTTTTGGTGTTGGTAATGCTTTTGGTGATCAGAATAAATTTGTAATTGAGGAGATGAGTTGGTATATCAGTGAATATACTCCTAATCTTAAAACAGAAGAGATGTTGAATCGAAGACTTAACTCAAAGAAACCACTCAGTGTATCATACCTCAAAAGAAGATGTCAACACGTTAAACTCAATCAAACTACTTACACGTGGAATTTGGGTGTTCTGGAAGGAAAGCCACGATATCTGTGGATGATTTTTAAAAAGCCAGATGGTGATACTGCGACTGATAAGAATAATGCATTGAGTGATAATGCTAAGGTGAAACAACTTCGCGTTTCTCTAGATGGAACATTTTATCCACGAGATAGATTGGAAATTAATTGGGAAAAAAATGATTTTGCTGAAGCATACAAGTCTTACCAAAAGGTGTGTGAAAGTAATGGAAATAAAGAACCTATTTTGGATATGACAGCATTTAAAAGTTTGTATACAATCTATACGTTTGACCTGAGCGCTCAAAAAGAAACTATAAAGTCTAATCGAGTGGATACTTCCCTATACATTGAAAGAGGAGAGAGTGAAGAAGTTGATACATATTGTTTGCTTTTGGAAGAAACAGAATTGCAGATTAATACAGATAATGGTGTGATGATTAGTCTCACATAATTTTTTGTTAAATAAATGAGTGGCAAAGTACCAACTGGGGTATATGTTAATCAAATCAATCTTCATAAACTATCATCTTGTGTTCAAAATCAAAAGCCTTGTACGATTAACGTTAATACAATTCAGAGAAAAGGAGCAGTAAGAATTGATGTTTTGCTCACAAGAGAACAGGTTAAAATCTTGAATGACACTGGCTCACTTAAAATTAAAATGACAAAACCAATGTTGAAAAAATATTCAATAAGAGAGACGAGTGGAGGATTTCTCCCATTTCTAATTCCTTTATTTGCTGGTTTAAGTGCGGTTGGAGCATTGACGGGTGGTATTTCAACAGCGGTCAAAACTGCCAACGAAAGGAAGGCTCAACTCCAGGCTCAAAAAGAATTGGAAAGACATAACAAAGAGTTGGAGAAACAAATTAGTGGAAGTGGTGTAATTGTAGATTTTGCTGAAAAACTTGAAGGTCTGCCTGATAAAGCGAGATTGTTAGTTGGAGATATGCTTTCTTCTATAGCACAAGCAGGTGTAAAATTAACGAAAAGAGGTAATGGATTATATCTTTCTAATAAATAAATGAGCATTGATGAGTGGTTGAAAGAATTTGGAAAGAATACAACATCAAATTTACAACTTGCCAAATATTGTAAGAAATTAAAAATTCATAATGTGGTTATTTGTATGAGAGATGAATTAACAAATGTGTCGAAACATACAAAGAATATTATTATGAACTTAGAAGATAATGATGGGAACGGTTCTCATTGGGTTTGTATTTTTAATAGTCAAGACAAATATTATTTTGATAGTTTTGGTCTTCCACCACCTGTTGAAGTCATAAAATTCTTACAGAATGGTGTTTATCAAACATTTCAAGTCCAAGAATTAAATTCCAAGTGTTGTGGTCAATTATGTCTATATGTGTTATTTCAACTCAACAAAAATAAAAAATTTTATGATATTATTTTTAATCTAATATAAATGACTTATGTTGGTAAAGATGGTTCTATCTTTGGTGTATCTCAAGAACTGGATATTGATTTATCAAATTATTATACAAAGGCACAGGCTGAACGATATAAATATAATATAAACAAAAATATTAACATGAAAAATGCTTATAAATTAAAAAATTATCCAAGCCCGACTGACGCGAATGACTTGGTGAGATTAAGCGATTTATCACAATATATATACTTAAATAAAACGGCTGTGTATTCTAAAGATACAGAAGTGTTGATATTATCTCCAGGTCATACAGAATTCACAGTTCGAATTAAAATAAATTTTTATAAAGAAGGGCGTATCGTTTGTATGAGAATAGAACAATGGGGGTATGATATGAATGATTTAGGGTATAATTGGTCATTTAAAATTAACCTCGAAGACCTGGAACAATTAAATCAGTCTCGTAAGGAAGAATATTATCCACTTGGTATCGAGAATGAGTTTTGTGGAGCCACAATTAGTAAACAACAAATAAAAGAATTTAATAAGGGTAAATATAATAATGGTTTTGCCCTTGTTTATCTCATGAAAACAGAAAAAAACAGGATTATATATAATAAGTAAGGAAATACAAAATGATTTAACTATGGGAAGATGGGGAGGTGTTTCGTGCCATAATATTATTCTAACATATATTTCTAATACATAAATGACAGCAAGAAGGCTTCAAGAAAATTATCATTTCTGTGTCCAAGCATACCTTCAAGAAAAGGGTATTCGGTATTTTAATAAATATGTTCTACAACATAAGAATGAGGTATTTTCAATAAAAGATTGGCATTATGCTGATGTTGATAAACCGACAACTTTAGATTTAATTAGAATGTTAAATAATGAAAAAATTATAAGGTTAAGAAAAGGTAAGGCTCTTTTAGAAATTCAAAAGAAATTTTATTGGTTTCCTGTTGTAAAAAAATTATTTTGGATACAGGAATAACAAGAAATCCTGATGAATATATGTATAATATTCTATGGGGTGTAAACGATTCAAGTATAGTAAGGGATGAGGAAGGAGTTGAAGAAGAGAGGGAAGAGGAGGAAAAGGAGAAGGAGGAGAGAGAGAAGGAGGAAAAAGAGAAGAGAGAGAGGGAGGAGAAAGAGAAGGAGGAAAAAGAGAAGAGAGAGAGGGAGGAAAGAGAGAGAATGAATAAATATCAAAATATGGAAACCAGTGAGATTCAAAAAAGAATAGAGGTATTAAAGAAATTAACTTATCTCACCAGGGAGGAATACAAAGAATTAAGAAGTCTATTTGCAATACTTTCAACAAAACTATTAGCATCGTCAAGCTATTCATTTTAATTCAAGTTTTTTCTTAAATAAATGGAGGAGAGAGTGAAGGCATTTCTAAGGATTCTTTATGTTTTAAAAATTAAGATTCAAATGTGCATGTTGGAAACTAAAAAGGTTTTTGCACTCTGCAGAAATTTTTCTCATAAATAAATGAGTTATTGTCTCAAATGTAAAAAGAAAACTAATACTAAAAATATTTCATATATTAAAAGTAAAAATAACAGGGTTATACAAAAAGGTATATGTTCGGTGTGTGGTTCAAAAAAATCAATTTATCTCCAAACACAAACTCGGAGGAGATATACAAAAGTTTTTATCAGGAAGTAAATTTACAACTACTGGAATACCAGGGGAATTACATCTTCCAGGGTATTCTTTCTGTGGTCCAGGCACAAACTTGGATAAAAGATTAGATGAGGCAGACAATCCTAAATCCTGGAGTAAACCAATCAATAGAGTTGATGAAGTGTGCATGAGACACGATATTGATTATGGGAATACCACAACGTTGGAAGAAAAGCATGAAGCCGATAGAGAAATGTTATATAATTTGTCTCTGATACAAAATCCAACCTTGAGAGAAAAAGTTGATAGGTTCATCGTGAAGAAGATGATTAGTGCTAAATTGAAACTTGGACTTGGAAATTCAAAAAACTTATAGGCTCTAATGATGCCATTAAGACTGAAGAGCAATTAGCTGATGAATTACATAAACCAATATTCACAAAGTTTCAGAGAAGGAAAGTTTATTCCAAGGAAGTTGATTATATCTGGTCTGCTGATTTGATTGAACTCAATAATGATAAGGGGTACAAGTATGCTTTAACCGTTATTGATTTGAGGAGTAGATATGCGTGGGTTGTCCCTTTAAAAAACAAAACAGGTAATACTCTTATGTTAGCTTTTCAACAGATATTTAATAAAAGTAAGAGAAAACCTAAGAAATTGTGGACTGATGAGGGTAGAGAGTTTTATAACAAGACATTTATGAATTTTCTAAAAAATAACAGTATTACATTATACAGTACCTTTAATGAAGGGAAGGCAGTTGTTGTTGAACGTTTTAATCGTACCTTAAAAGAGAGACTATATAAAAAATTCACACAACTCGGTTCACAACAATGGTCATCTTTTATTCAGGATATTGTGGATAAGTATAATGACACGATTCACACGTCAACGAATATGAAGCCATCAGAAACATTTACAAAATTAAAATATGAAAAAGAGATTAATGTCAGAAAACCTAAGTTCAAAGTTGGTGATATCGTAAGAATATATAGGTGGAAATCTCATTTTGAAAAGGGTTTTACTGAACGATGGACGAAAGAACTTTTTAAAATTGTTGATGTAATAGATACAGTTCCTTGGACTTATAAAATATATGATTTGGAAGGGGAAGAGATTTTAGGTTCATTTTATTCACAGGAATTACAAAAGACAAAACTAAGCAGATAATACACCTTTGTGGACACTAGAGGGACAAGTCCGAGGTGTATAACAGTATATAATGTGTGTCAAGGGGGACGTTCTTAGATCTGTGAACCCCAAACACAGAATCCTCAACTGAATAGTCAAGGCTTAACTTTTGTTTGTGTGTGTGTGCAATGGGAGCAATAGGTTGGCGCTTCACTCCCTCCTACTATACACCGTTGTGGACACTCGAGGGCCAAGTCCGAGGTGTATAACAGTATATAATGTGTGTCAAGGGGGACGTTCTTAGATCTGTGAACCCCAAACACAGAATCCTCAACTGAATAGTCAAGGCTTAACTTTGTTTGTTGGTGTGTATGTGTGTGTGTCCCAACCCTCACATTCAAAATCTCAACCCCAACCCTCACATTCAAAATCTCAACCCCAACTCAATCCTCACCCAACACAGTCTTTTTCAAAATGAGATTTCCACCTATATATATATATATATATATATATATATATATATATATATATATATATATATATATATATATATATATATATATATATATATATATATTTTACGTTTTTTTTTTCTCTTCTTCCAATTCTGTCTTTTAAGGCTTTCAGGTTTGATGACGTAAAAAGAGGGAGTAAGCCTGCACTTTCTTCCCAGAACTTTCTTGATCTTGCTCCCATCAAGCACCATCCGACAAAGAACTACATCGATAGGTTTAGATCCCAAAGAGTGATAGCAACTCCAAAAGTCTCCAAAATATAAATAAATAAAATAATAATAATAATAAATAAATAAATAAATAAATAAAAGCCCCCAAAAAAGTTTCAAGTGTCCAACATAAACCCAACTTTCCAAGTCTTCAAGGTATAACCACATTCCCGTTGAGTTTCCAAGATATGTATCACATTGTGAGTTATCAATCCAGAACCCACATTTCAAGTATTCAAAGTAAAACCAACTTACAAAGTCTCTTAAGGATAACTCATTTACTGATTTTTTCAAAATTTGTGAGTCTCCAAGGTAGGACCCATATTTAGAACCATCTTGGCAGAACCCTTTTCCTGAGTCTCCAAGGTAGTTATTTAAACCATCAAGGCAGAACTCATTTACTGATTTTTCAAAATTTGTGAGTCTCCAAGGTAGGCCCCATATTTAGAACCATCTTGGCAGAACCCTTTTCCTGAGTCTCCAAGGTAGTTATTTAAACCATCAAGGCAGAACTCATTTACTGATTTTTTCAAAATTTGTGAGTCTCCAAGGTAGGCCCCATATTTAGAACCATCTTGGCAGAACCCTTTTCCTGAGTCTCCAAGGTAGTTATTTAAACCATCAAGGCAGAACTCATTTACTGATTTTTCAAAATTTGTGAGTCTCCAAGGTAGGCCCCATATTTAGAACCATCTTGGCAGAACCCTTTTCCTGAGTCTCCAAGGTAGTTATTTAAACCATCAAGGCAGAACTCATTTACTGATTTTTTCAAAATTTGTGAGTCTCCAAGGTAGGCCCCATATTTAGAACCATCTTGGCAGAACCCTTTTCCTGAGTCTCCAAGGTAGTTATTTAAACCATCAAGGCAGAACTCATTTACTGATTTTTTCAAAATTTGTGAGTCTCCAAGGTAGGCCCCATATTTAGAACCATCTTGGCAGAACCCTTTTCCTGAGTCTCCAAGGTAGTTATTTAAACCATCAAGGCAGAACTCATTTACTGATTTTTTAAAATTTGTGAGTCTCCAAGGTAGGCCCCATATTTAGAACCATCTTGGCAGAACCCTTTTCCTGAGTCTCCAAGGTAGTTATTTAAACCATCAAGGCAGAACTCATTTACTGATTTTTTCAAAATTTGTGAGTCTCCAAGGTAAAACTTGTATTCTGGCTCATCAAGGTATAACTTGTTCAGTGGGTATTGTCTTGATAACTCACAATGAGTACTATTGCTGTAAAACTCTTTTTCAGGATTTTGCTGGTCTCCAAGGTATAACTCTTTGGTTGGGTCATCAAGGACGAACTCGTTCTGTGGGTCTTGGTCGCTCATAAGGTCTTCAACCAAGCCAACAATTTCGCCCCAAGTTGTAGCAAAAGCAGTATTTTCATTTCGTATTTCAGACACAATTTCCTGTGAGAGAAAATAATAATGTATTAATTAAGTTATTTAATTATTAAATGAGTATGCTTCAATCAAAGTTTGAAAATAGGAAAATAAAAAATCTTACCTCAATAGATAAGAGGTTTGAATCTAGTTCATCAACTTGAAGGTTTAGTTCCATAGAAGACAGAGAGTTCCAAGGAACACCAAAGTCATCCCACTCAAGGTCTTCAACCAAGCCAACAATTTCCCCCCAAGTTGTAGCAAAAGCAGTATTTTCATTTCGTATTTCAGACACAATTTCCTGTGAGAGAAAATAATAATGTATTAATTAAGTTATTTAATTATTAAATGAGTATGCTTCAATCAAAGTTTGAAAATAGGAAAATAAAAAATCTTACCTCAATAGATAAGAGGTTTGAATCCAGTTCATCAACTTGAAGGTTTAGTTCCATAGAAGACAAGCACACAGAACACCATTGCCAGCAAAAACAAATGTTTAAAATGGAGCCTGGGTTTGAAGCTTTTATAGAGAAAGACTGGTGGGTGTGGTTTCCTTTGGAAATTCCCTGGGCAAGCCTAGGCAAGCCTTCATTGGGAAATTTTTCAAAACCATAACATCCTGTAATTTTCTAGTGATTTCTTTGTGAGTCAGAGATGAACTGGAAATGATGTAAGAGTGGGCGGGGCTTAGCAAAAGTAGGCGGAGCTTAGGAAAAGTGGGCGTGGCTTAGAAAAATACCTTATGAAAAGTGGGCGGAGCTTAGCAAAAGTGGGCGGGGCTTAGAAAAATACCTCATGAAAAGTGGGCGGAGCTTAGCAAAAGTGGGAGGGGCTTAGGAAAAGTGGGCGGGGCTTAGAAAAAATACCTTATGAAAAGTGGGCGGAGCTTAGCAAAAGTGGGCGGGGCTTAGCAAAAGTGGGCGGGGCTTAAAGAAAAGTGGGCGGGGCTTATTGAATACCTTGTGGAAAGTGGGCGGGGCTTAACAAAAGTGGGCGGGGCTTAAAGAAAAGTGGGCGGGGCTTAAAAAATAACCTGTGGCTCAGGAGGTGGTCAAACAAGAGCATTAAGAGAAGTTTATCATTTCGTAATGGCACAAATGGGGTATCTTAAAAAATATAAAGATTCAAATGTTTTGTTTGTCAATATTTTAGATGGGGATTATTGTGCAAAGAAAATTAAACTATTGAAGGAATTTGAGAATGAACAAATCTTTATAGGTTCAATGAGTGAGCTGTTCAACCCCCAGGTGTTCAATTCAATGAGGTTCAACCTCCAGGTTAAAAGGGGAGACAAATAAATATACCTTGGGATAAAAAGGGGATTTATTTTTAGGGAAAAAAAATATGAATCGCTGAAAATCCCCCATTCATTTACATGGGGAAAAGTGAGCCAGAATCAGTATTCTTACCCTACTAACGTGTTTGTCATTGGTAACTAAATGGCGCCCCTTCCCCATCGGCCACGCCTACGCAGCAACGTGTCCTGTCATTGGTTTGGTAAATAAATGGCCATAACTTGGGAACCACTTGTCCAATTAATATCAAACCTTGAAAAGGCACATACTCAGGTCCCCAGCAATATACCTGGCAAGGTTCAATTAGATCTGACCAGTGGTTATTGAGAAACAGTGGTCACAGACACGCACACATAGATTGCTGGAATTATAGATAGACTAGTGCATGCCCGTACGTGCATGGCCGTACGTGCAAAAAAAAAAAAACTTTCAAACAACTACACAGGCCGTTCCTTCGCTCTCGCGTGCCCGTACCTGCGTGGCCGTACGTGCAAAAAAAAACAAAAACTTTTAAACAACTACACAGGCCGTTCCTTCGCTCTTGTAAACGACGACTGGATTGGGGCATTGTGCTTATCTATAAATGCGCATAAGAAATCGAGAAATTATTAGAATACAGTCAGTCATCACTCTCCGGAATAGTGCTTGCCCGTACGGAATGTTCACATGCATTCCACGAATTATCGCAAAAAAATTGTCTACATGTACACACCTTTATCTCGTTCGCACCTCTTCATAAAGAACATTGCTGAGGAAACGGCACTTCTTCTTTGTTTCCTCGTCCAGGGCAAGAATGCGGAGGCTGCTGGATCTGCCAACGTTTTGATAAATTATTTTCGGAACAATTTTTCTTCAATAAATAAATAATAATAAAAATGTCTACATGTACACACCTTTATCTCATTAGCACCTCTTCATAAACAACATTGCTGAGGAAACGGCGCTTCTTCTTTGTTTCCTCGTCCAGGGCAAGAATGCGGAGGCTGCTGGATCTGCCAACCCGACTGGCCACCACGTAGAACTGACCATGGCTGAAGAAGTCTCTTGGTCAGAAGACCCCAACACGGTGTAGCGACTGCCCTTGGGATTTATTCACAGTCATGGCAAAGCATGGTCGTACCAGACCGGCACCGCAGAGTGAACGGGAACATGTTGTCATATGCACTCAAGGTTATGCGTGGAATGAGCAATGTGCGTCCAGAATTGACACCCATCATAGATTTTGCAACCAACAGATTTGGCAGGCTCTGATGGATGATGTACCTTGAGCCATTGCAGTGCCCGCTCTGCTAGTCGAAGTTTCGTAGCAGCATGATCACCATACCCACCTTGAGAGTGATCCGATGTGGAGGCATACCAGATGGACAGAGGGTGTTCAGGAACTCAGGCGGATACAAATGATCACCCTCAGATTCCGCTGTATCGACGCTACAGCAAACATGTTCCTCCTCTGGAAATATGGTTGTCATGTTTTGATAAATTATTTTAGGAACAATTTTTCTTCAATAAATAAATAATAATAAAAATTGTCGCAATTTAGTTTTAATGGCCAATTATTCAATTAGCGTCAACGTATTTTGCCTCTTTGCAATGTCATCGCAAGGAAAAACACAAAGAGAAGAGAAGAGAAAAAAAATAAGAAAAAAAATGTACGTGCAAAAAAAAAAAACTTTCAAACAAAGACACAGGCCGTTCCTTCGCTTACGTAAATGACGACTGGATTGGGGCATTGTGTTTATCTATAAATGCGCATAAGAAATCGAGAAATTATCAGAATACACGAAGTCATCACTATCCGGAAGTCCGTACGTTGTAACCCGTAATGGGGAACGCGCCTGAGGTTCTCTTCTCCAAAGGCCACGCCTACGCGACAATGTGAATTGTCATTGGTTGGTAAATAAATGGCCATAACTTGGGAAGCACCTGTCCGATTAATATCAAACCTTGGAAAAGCACA
>NC_140977.1:16952576-16955076 GCF_056783735.1 Eptatretus burgeri
ATAAGACACTCAACATCTGTTGAATGAGGCTTGGCAGCCACAACTCTGCTTAATCCCTTCACCAGATTTGGAAACAGTTCTTTAGACACCAGATACTTGACCAGCTTGTTGAGAGTTAAGTCTTTTCCTTGTCCAGAAGACACAAGATCTTGGTATTCTAGACTGAGTTCCTCAAGGTCCAAATCTGGACATATCAGCTGATGAACAGCCTTGATGTCACCATCTTGTAGCTTCAAGAAGGGCACCAGTACCTCCATCATGTGCTTGTCAATGTCACTGTCAAACCGCTGTACCAGGAACTCTGACAGGGATTGCACAAGCTCGTTTTGTATGGCTGCATTCTCCCTTTTGCCACTAACAAAGAGGTGGTGGTCTTTGCTTCGGCGTCCTCTTTCCTCACCTGTAAACACGTAATCACATATATATTTAGATTAGATTGGTTGTAATCGTTCATCTCCCATTAAAATTAAAAATTGATTGGAATCTGAGATATTACATTCCATTAGAAAGTGAATTTCATCTTCAACTTTCCCGCTATTGTACAGAGTGCATTTTCTATCACACAGTGCAGTTTTTGGTTTATTTAAACGGCCGGTCTCTACAGCAAGCGGTAAACATCCTGATCAGAATTTAAAAAGAATACGTCGGTAGTCATAGAGTTAGAATGGTTTAAAATTTGACGAATTGTTCTTGTTGATAGTTACGAAAAAACTTTAAAAGACGAAAAAATGTTGATTGTTAAGAAAAAGGCTCATCAAGTGTGATATTCTTCAGTCTGTAGGTGGCATGCCCCTCTTCCTCTGTGGACTCCAGTTGTGTCTGCAAGGTGGCAACCCAGCCATCCAGCAGTGGAATTTCCTTGAGTTTCGCCAGGTTTGATGTCACAAGAGATGTTTCAATATCCAAGTTAAGCAGGGTCACACTGTCCGACTGAATCTTCTTCTGGAATCGTGAAAACAGCTAGTACATCGGCAACAAATGCCATTAGCTCAAGCACAGATTTGTTGGTCAATAGCGTCAGGAAACCATGAGCTGCTTTGTCTTCCGATTCCCGGAAGTATAGAACCAGAACATACAATGAAGTCAAGATTGCATTGACAAGAGATAATGTGAACTCTGTCCAGCGTATTTCAAACACCCTTGGCAAGGCACAGCACTTCAGTCCTCGTTTGACTGCAAGGGCATTCAAATCTCTTGTTCTCACCCCTGAGGTGTGGAAGAATGATGATATCCCACTGAGTATTTGGATCAGATGACTGATTTCATTGATGCCATATTTTCCATTGATTGATTTCCATGCAAGTTGGGACCTATGAACTGCACACCAAATCTTCATCTTTGGAACCTCTGACTCAATTCTGTCAAATGCTGCCCAAATCCCATTCTTGTCACCAGTGTTCACACTTGCTCCATCTGTCACTATGGAAGACATATTGGAGAAGATCTTTTGGGTTGCTTCTTTGCCAACAGTGTTATTGCAAGCCTGTTCCACCGCATTGAACACACCATGAGCTCCCCTAGTCTCAGGTTCATGAGCACAAAGGAAAATGGTATCTTCATCCCCACTCACGGTTATCAGCTTAGCCAACACATAAATCTTGTCTACCTGGGTTCTGTCCACGAAGCCGTCACACCTGAGTGAAATGGCAATGGAATTGTGAATCTTTTGGGATAGTGATTGTCTATCTGACTCTACAATGCACTTGAGTAACTCGAGGTGGCTCGCCGGGGTCACATACTGGAGGTCCTTGTCAAGCTTTACTTCCTGGGAGGGATCATTGAAGTTGAAGCTGTGTGACTTTCTGTAAGTCACTACTCTCATGGGGAAGGAATTTGCAGATAAAGACAGCTTCTTGCCATCTCCGTACACCAGAATTAGTAGACTGCCAATTTTGTTTGCAAGGTCTTCATTTGCTGTTGATATTAATTTATCCAAATGAGAGACTTGCACAACTTCCATCCTGGAAAGTGAATCTAGTCTTTGTTTTTTCATGACTTCTCTGTGCATTTCAGATTTAACATGAACATCTGTGACAGCTTTTCGGTACACAGTTCCTCTGGGTAGGGTGATAGGAGGTAATTTCCCCTTTGGCGCATACCTTTTCACAACATGAGACTCCTTCATACAAGGATCACAGTAAACTAAGTGTCTCCCATGTCTGTGAAGGTGGACAAAACATCCTTGATCACTGTTGGTTGTAGATGGATTTGAGTTATCTGCTGGAGGGTCATTTGTGTTTTCACTACCTTCAGAAGTACTTCTTTCCAATTCGTATTCTCTTGATTCATCTTCTACACTTTCTGTATCTGCCTCAGACTGTTTGTCTTCATCTGCAGCTGTTGATGTACCTGGCATGGTATCATCATCCTCACCAGGTTTGGATGCTACACCACCAGCTGGACTAAACCATTTCCTCATATCCATTCTGACCGATGACCATGCCTGTCAAAAAAGAATTATATAAATTACCTCACATATACTAAAAACAGTATCTATTTG
>NC_140977.1:16957576-17062576 GCF_056783735.1 Eptatretus burgeri
GCCCATTGTGAAAGGATGCCAGATCTTTTGGCCGCAAAGGAGTAAATGCCATCGAGAAAGTGAGAGGGATGGCTCGGTTGCTATGTGGATGATGTCACAACAACAGCTTTGCCTTATAAGGTCTCCTTTGTGGCGAAAAGATCTGGCACAGGAGCAGGGATGGTTAACATTTGCAGCCGCATTGTTCGCTATGATACACTCGTTTTGGCGATGATGCTGTTCCACTGTTTTAATTCTGCCAGTGTGTGATTGAAGCCATATTACTTTCCTGTGAAAGCTCAAAACATCTTTGATCCGAATGACCTGAAAAGCAGACACAATGCCATCTTACCATCTCTTCTTTGTGCCATAGCAAAACCTCTTCTTCTCCAGTTCTCCAAACACCTGTTTTAGCATCCTCTGTGGCCCCACGTGGCCAAGGTGGTCAAAACAACGCAGATGTGTTCCTGACACTGTTGATACTTTGTCACTCCGAGGATGGTCCAAAAGCAACGATTACGGAAATGTTTCACGTGCCTCACATGTTCTACTTTGATGGTCCATGTCTCGGCACCATAAAGCAGAAGTGTTAAGACCACAGCACGATATCATGCCCGCTTGGTTGCTTGAGACAGATTGCTATTTTGAAATATGGGCTTTTTCAAACATACAAAGACTCTTTCAGCTCAAGCAATGCGGTGCACCACTTCCTTTCTCAGCTCACTGCCATTTGTGATATTGCTTCCATGGTATGTGAAATCCTCAACGATTTCTATTGAGCCGTCTTCTTTCTGTGTTTGTGTGGCATCTTCACCTTCTGCATGTATGTTGTACTCCAAGGAACGCTCTTTCTTACACTGGTGCAGGAAGAAGGTGTTGGGATCTGAGGGGTAGGGAGTGTGTCGGCAATGCGTACAAATGGTCTTTCTTAAAATCTCTGAAACAGGCGACCGAGTACTACTCGCCAGGATGATGAACTTAACTGATTTCCCATGGACATGTTCTGGGTGAATGTTGGGGTGCCATCATATTTTCTTAAAAGTTGGTTCATTATTTATTTCCTGAAATCCAGTGATGTGGGAAAACTGTCGACATATTTGCATATGTGCTGCATGGATTACATCTGAGCATAAATACTCCTTCATCCATGCCCTCTGTACTTGTGTGGAAAGCCTTCTCACGATTGAATGTTTTTATCCTAAAATTGCTGAACAAGCTCAGATTTTATATCAATATCTCAATGTTCATATGTTTTATATGTGGCCAAATTAAAATTTACATCAACACGGAATACAATGACAGTATTGTATCTGTATCATGTACAATTTATTTATGGAGATATGAAAGCATGTGTGTATGTGTGTGGTGAACGTTGAAGGTGCTGTAACTGATTTGGGCAGAGGATAAGATCTCAAGTACAGAGGTACTTCACATATACAGTATACTGCATATAGAAAGTCTACATCCCCTTTCAAAATTTTCACCTTTTTGGCCTTATAGCCTGGAATTAAATTGTATTAAATCAGACTTTTTCCACCTTTATTTACACTTCGTGACCCGCAACCTCCAAATGTAAAACATTCTTCAAATTTCAGAAAATTAATTAAAAATACAAAACTAGAATATCATGGTTGGATAAGTGTCCACCCTCTTGATAAGTGTCCACCCCCTTGAGTTAATACTTGGTGGATGCACCTTTGACAGCAATTACAGCTGTGAGTCTGTTGGGAGAGGTCTCCACAAACTTTGCACACCTTGATTGAGCAATATTTGCCCATTCTTCTGCACAAAACTGTTCAAGCTCAGTCAAGTTACATGGGGAGCATTGATGGACAGTAATCTTCAAGTCGTACCACAGATTTTCGATTGGATTAAGGTTGGGACTCTGACTGGACCACTCAAGGACATTTTACTTTTTGTCCTCAGCCACTCCTGTGTCGCTTTGATTGTGTGATTCGGGTCGTTGTCATGCTGAAACATGAACTTCTGTCCCAATTTAAGCTTTCTTGCAGCGGGCAGCAGGTTTTCCTCTGGGAATGCTCCATCCATTTTCCATTCTATCCTGACGTGCCCCAGTCCCTGCAGATGAGAAACATCCCCATAACATAATGCTGCCACCACCATGCTTCACAGTAGGGATGGTGTTCTTTGGGTGATATGCTGTGTTGGGTTTGCGCCAAGTGTCTCCTTTTGCATTTCACTCAAATAGTTCAGTTTTCAAAGCCTGACAATGACGTTTTTATGTGTGCTTATTTTTAATGGAGAAATCAAATAGGGAGGCCCGTGTGCGCTTATTTTTCACATGCGCTTATATTCAAGCGTACACTTCTTATCCAAATTCTACTGCATTCTAGTTTTGTATTTATAAATTAATTTTCTGAAATTTGTTGAACTTGTTTTTCACTTGTAAATTGTGGGTTACGATGTGTAAATAAAGGTGGAAAAGGCCTGATTTAATGCAATATAATTCCCAGCTATAAGGCAAAAAAGGTGAAAATTTTGAAAGGTGGTGTCGTCTTTCTGTTGGCACTGTTGTTACTGTGTGGGATCAAGGTACTCAGAGTGGAGGAAGCATCATGAAGAGTGGTATGTTCACTGCTTCTTTAAAGGTTCGCCCACCACATACGCCCAAGTTGGTTGTTGGAAGGATTCCTGTCGTGTGCAGCCAGAATCGGAAGAGCTGACTGTGCTCAGGTGTGGAATGAAGGTTGAGGATCTGGAAGGATCTTCTGAGACTCTGCAGATAAAAATAGAGGATGTGAACTCCTTTGGTCTGGAAGAGGAGCAAAGCAATCAGCTGAATGGTGAGTTGTATTATATTCATTACCTTTGATGGGATCTGTGATTGTTTTGCACTGGGGGTTTTTTATGGTTTTTTTTACACACAATGCATGATGGAGGCTCATGGAAGACCGAGAGTGTAATGGAAGAGAATAAAATGGAAAAGGGGAAACAACAGCAGAGTAGAAGTGAGAGTGAGAAGAAGTGTGGTGAACGTTTGAGATGCTGTGACTGATTTGGGCAGAGTATAAGATCTCAAATACAGAGGTAGTTCACATGTAGGTACTGTGAGGGATCAAGGTACTCAAAGTGGAGGAAACATCATGAAGAGTGGTATGTTCACTGCTTCTTTAAAGGTTCGCCCACCACGTACGCTCAAGTTGGTTGTTGGAAGGATTCCTGTCGTGTGCAGCCGGAATCGCAACAGCTGACTGTGCTCGGGTGTGAAATGAAGGTTGAGGAGCTGGAAGGATCTGATATTTTGCAGATAAAAATTGAGGATGTGAACTCATTTGGTCTCGTAGAGGAGCAAAGTGACCAGCTGAATGGTGAGTTATATGATCGTCATTACTGCTGATGGGATCTGTGCTTGTTTCATGCCCAGTTTTTCGTTTTTTGTGTACATGATAGAGGCTCATGGAATAGAATAAAATGGAAAGGGGGAAACGAAAACAATAACAGCAGAGTTGAAGTGAGATGAAGGTTAGGGGAGAAGGATACATGGGGGTGAACAGCTGTCTTGAAGATCTGGAGGGAAGAATGAGAGTGAAGAAAATGTGAAAGTTGTATCCACACGCTGGAAAAAAAACGAAGGAATGGAGGCAAACAGTGATTTTGGAATTGGGAGTTTCACCAGAAGAGTGCTGCTGGTGGACATATTTAGTGCGGAAACCTGGGGTGGGGACAAAGCATGGAAAGAACAGATGAAATGCAGACAGGACAAGAAAGAGACGCCACCGTCCTGTCTGGAATGTCACCGTGATTGGCCCTTTGACTTGGCTTCATCATCGGAGATTCCATTTACCTTGAGGCCTTGTTTAACACGGCATGAAGCCGAGCGCGATGTGAGGCAGGGGTGCCAGCCCATAGGGGAGAGTAGTGCGCCATCATGCTTCTGATGAAGGCCTTATTGCTTGATAAGAGTTCAGGAGTATGAAGCAAGGACTTTCCACAATGGAGGATGCCTACTCTGGCTTTGGAGGCCAACACAGAAATGTGGTTTCCCTCAGAGATCTCATGGCTGATAGTGAGACCCAAAAGTTTCAGTGACCGATGAGGATTGTTTAGAAAGGAAATGGGCGGGTTTGCCAGATGGTCCTTTCAACAGATAGAGTGAGAGTAAGAGATTTGTCAGTATTGAAAGACATATTCCAAGTGTTTGAGCAGCTTGTGATTCTATCAAGGTCTGAGGAGAGTGAAGAGGCTGCTTCCTGTCTCTCAGAAGAATGATGGATGTCACAGCAGAGGGTGGAGTCAACAGCAAAGGGATAAAGAGGATTTTATGGCTCAAGAGATGGCCCTGAACTTATGTGTCACATTGTGGGACTCCATCCATTGTTGGGAGAGAAAAAGCAGCATGTTCATGATTGAGTGACAGTCCAGTCTTTCACTACAATTACTCATCAACACATGATTTTTCCAAATCCAACCCTGAACTTTTCTCCACTTGCTGTCTCTTTTGATCCTTTCCATTGCCCTCATCATAAAGTCACATGTTTTGGCTTTGGTCTCTTCATTCCATTCCCTGCATTTGTCCACGTGTTAACCTGCCACACTCAGACATTTCGTTTTCCAAGAGGGTTGACTTTCAAGAAAAAAAAAAATCAAACAGATAGTTGTAATTGTTTGTGATTTACCAATCAACGCAGGTTGGAGAGAAAACCTTCTCTATTTTGTGTTCTCTACATTTTCTTGCCCTCTCAATTTTTTTGGTTGTGATTTTGGGTGGTGGTGAAATTCCCACTGAAGTTGTGGTCTGATGAGCATCTTGAAATATCGAGACAGTTTGTTCTGAACGTAATGCTTTTAATATCGTAATGCTTTGACACAACACCATTCTCATGGGGAAATGTTTTATTTTCTCTCTTCAAGGAAGAACTCAAATCGATGATTTTAAGACAATATGTATTTAGCTATTTTAAGAATATGGAATGTGACACAAGACTGTCTGCATTTAATAAAAGTTACTTTTTGCAGATTTATTTGTGAAAGTGGAAGTGAAAACCGAGCATGACATTGATGTCCACCAGGATCGACCAGAACCAAATGACTCTGAATCTTCTTTCTTCAAGAGACATCCGAATGAAGGTTTCTGTCAATGCCGATACATTTTGATTCGGACATTTTGATGATGTACTCTGGTGTGAAGAAAAAAAAACTCGACGTTTTGATTTCATTGCCTCAAGAAATATCTATGATGATAATGATCGATCAGTTTCTTCAACATCCATTATCCCTTTCATCATTCAGGGAAATATTTTCACCAACAATATACATTTTTAACCTCTGCCATCGAAGATCGGAGGTTACTGTTTTCACCCCTTTCTGTTTGTTACTTACGAAATCTAAAGATTCCGTAAGTATTTTGATCAGTTCCGTTTCTGTTTGTTTGTTTGTGTGTCTGTTACTTACGGAATCTAAAGATTTCGTGAGTATATTGATGACTTCCGTTTCTGTTTGTTTGTTTGTTTGTATGTTTGTTTGTTTGTTTGTAGGCACGATAACTCGAGAACGGAAGAAGCTACCAATGTCAAATTACGCCACGTGATTTAGGAGGGTGATGGCTGGCGCTGATTAGATTTTGGTCGAAATCGGTCAAAGGTCAAGGTCACAGTGAGGTCAAATATCCGATTTTTGATGGTTTGGAACAGAAAACTCGAGAACGGAAGAAGCTACCAATGTCAAATTACATCACGTGATTCAGAAGGGTGATGGCTAGTGCTGATTAGATTTTGATCAAAATCGGTCAAAGGTCAAGGTCACAATGAGGTCAAATATTCGATTTTTGATGGTTTGGTACAGATAACTCAAGAACGGAAGAAGCTACCAATGTCAAATTATACCACGTGATTCAGGAGGCTGATGGCTAGTGCTGATTAGATTTTGGTCAAAATCGGTCAAAGTTCAAGGTCACAGTGAAGTCAAACATTCAAAACATTCAATTTTTGATGGTTTGGTACAGAATCATCGTACAAACTTCTGGTTTGCGTCGCTACCTTCTCTCGAGACAGCTTTTATTTGACAAGGGCAGATGTCAAGTTGACGATTTCGTTAGTACCAGTCTATGACTGCTTGTTTGTGTGTTTGTTTGTGTATTTGTTACTTACGAAATCTAAAGATTTCATAAGTATATTGATGACTTCCGTTTCTGTTTGTTACTTACAAAATGTAAAGATTTCATAAGTATATTGAAGCCTTCCATTTCTGTTTGTTTGTTTGTTTGTTTGTTCGTTTGTTACTGACGAAATCTAAAGATTTCGTAAGTATATTGGTGACTTCCGTTTCTGTTTGTTTGTTTGTTTGTTTGTTTGTTTGTTTGTAGGCACGATAACTCGAGAACGGAAGAAGCTACCAATGTCAAATTACACCACGTGATTCAGAAGGGTGATGGCTAGCACTGATTAGATTTTGGTCAAAATTGGTCAAAGGTCAAGGTCACAATGAGGTCAAATATTCGATTTTTGATGGTTTGGTACAGATAACTCGAGAACGGAAGAAGCTACCAATGTCAAATTACACCACTTGATGCAGGAGGGTGATGGCTCGTGCTGATTAGATTTTGGTCAAAATCGGTCAAAGGTCAAGGTCACAGTGAGGTCAAACATCCAAAAAATGATAACTCGAGAACAGAAGAAGCTGCCAATGTCAAATTACACCACGTGATTCAGGAGGCTGATGGCTAGTGCTGATTAGATTTTGGTCAAAATTGGTCAAAGGTCAAGGTCACAGTGAGGTCAAACATCCAAAACATTCGATTTTTGATGGTTTGGTACAGAATCATCGTACAAACTTCTAGTTTGCGTCACTACCTTCTCTCGAGACAGCTTTTATTAGGCAAGGTCAGAGGTAAAGTTGACGATTTCGTTAGTACCAGTCTATGACTGATTGTTTGTGTGTTTGTTTGTGTGTTTGTTACTTACAAAATCTAAAGATTTCGTAAGTATATTGATGCCTTCCATTTCTGTTTGTTTGTTTGTTCATTTGTTACTGACGAAATCTAAAGATTTCGTAAGTATATTGAAACCTTCCGTTTCTGTTTGTTTGTTTGTTTGTTTGTTCGTTTGTTACTGACGAAATCTGAAGATTTCGTAAGTATATTGATGACTTCCGTTTCTGTTTGTTTGTTACTTACGAAATCTAAAGATTACGTAAGTGTATTGATGCCTTCCATTTCTGTTTGTTTGTTTGTTTGTTTGTTTGTTTGTAGGCACGATAACTTGAGAACGGAAGAAGCTACCAATGTCAAATTACACCACGTGATTCGGGACGGTGATGGCTAGTGCTGATTAGATTTTGGTCAAAATCGGTAAAGGTCATGGTGAGGTCAAATATTCGATTTTTGATGGTTTGGTACAGATAACTCGAGAATGGAAGAAGCTACCAATTTCAAATTACACCACGTGATTAAGGAGGCTGATGGCGAGTGCTGATTAGATTTTGGTCAAAATCGGTCAAAGGTCAAGGTCACAGTGATGTCAAACATCCAAAAAATGATAACTCGAGAACGGAAGAAGGTTCCAATGTCAAATTACACCACGTGATTCAGGAGGGTGGTGGCTAGCGCTGATTAGATTTTGGTCAAAATCGGTCAAAGGTCAGGGTCAAAGTGAGGTCAAACATCCAAAACATTCGATTTTTGATGGTTTGGTGCAGAATCATCGTAGAAACTTCTGGTTTGCGTCACAACCTTCTCTCAAGACAGCTTTTATTAGACAAGGTCAGAGGTCAAGTTGATGATTTCGTAAGTACCAGTCTATGACTGCTTGTTACTTTCGAAATCTAAAGATTTTGTAAGTATATTGATGCCTTCCGTTTCTGTTTGTTTGTTTGTTTGTTTGTTTGTTTGTTTGTAGGCACGATAACTTGAACGGAAGAAGCTACCAACGTCAAATTACACCACGTGATTCAGGAGGGTGATGGCTTGTGCTGATTAGTTTTGGTCAAAATCGGTCAAAGGTCAAGGTCACAGTGAGGTCAAACATAATTCCTTAAATTCACGTGGAGAAATGGAGATTTTTGCTTCGCTCGACGTTACGAGTTAATTTTAACTTCGATTTTAATTTTGTCTTCGGTTTTTGCGATCGCTTAGGACGCTTAAAACTCGGTTGTCGAAATTCTGGTAAAAATCGGATGTTTTGGAGACGTTTTAAGATTGTATAAAAAATATTTCACTCAACGCGTCACGGGTCGTCCCATGATTCAGTGCGCTCAAGCAGACGCGTCGTTGAGTTACGTTAAGGTATAATTGCGTGGAGAAATGGAGATTTGTCAGAGGTCAAGTTGACGATTTCGTAAGTACCAGTCTATGACTGCTTGTTTGTTTGTTTGTTTGTAGGCACGATAAGTCGATAACGGAAGAAGCTACCAATGTCAAATTACACTACGTGATTCAGGAGGATGATGGCTAGTGCTGTTTAGATTTTGGTCAAAATCGGTCATAGGTCAAGGTCACAGTGAGGTCAAACATAATTCCGTATATTCATGTGGAGAAATGGAGTATTTTTGCTTCGCTGGACGTTACGAGTTCGTTTTAACTTCGATTTTAATTTTGTGTTCGGTTTTTGCGATCGCTTGGGACGCTTAAAACTCGGTTGTCGAAATTCTGGTAAAAATCGGATGTTTTGGAGACGTTTTAAGATTGTATAAAAAATATTTCACTCAACGCATCACGGGTCGTCCCATGGTGCAGTGTGCTCGAGCAGACGCGTCGTTGAGTTACGTTAAGGTTTTGCGTGGAGAAATGGAGATTTTTTGCTTCGCTCGACGTTACGAGTTCGATATAACTTCGATTTTAATTTTGTCTTCGGTTTTTGCGATCGCATCAGACGCTTAAAACTCGGTTGTCGAAATTCTGGAACAGCGATGAATAACTGATATATATAATAAATAATAAGTCTTTTATCAGATTCTTCTGAAAAGTAATACACCTATTATCTGGCATATCCTGCTGGTACTGAATCACTTTTTTAAAATAAAAACAAAAAAATGGAATTTTTATAAGAAGAATCATTGTAGAAACTTCTGGTTTGCATCGCTACCTTCTGCAGAGACAGCTTTTATTAGACAAGGTCAGAGGTCAATTTGACGATTTCGTAAGTACCAGTCGATGACTGCTTGTTTGTTTGTTTGTTTGTAGGCACGATAACTCGAGAAAGGAAGAAGCTACCAATGTCAAATTACACCACGTGATTCAGGAGGGTGATGGCTAGTGCTGATTAGATTTTGGTCAAAATCGGTCAAAGGTCAAGGTCACAGTGAGGTCAAATATTCGATTTTTGATAGTTTGGTACAGATAACTCGAGAACGGAAGAAGCTACCAATGTCAAATTATACCACGTGATTCAGGAGGTTGATGGCTCGTGCTGATTAGATTTTGGTCAAAATCGGTCAAAGGTCAAGGTCACAGTGAGGTCAAACATAATTCCGTAAATTCATGTGGAAAAATGGAGTATTTTTGCTTCGCTCGACGTTACGAGTTCGTTTTAACTTCGATTTAAATTTTGTCTTCGGTTTTTGCGATCGCTTAGGACGCTTAAAACTCGGTTGTCGAAATTCTGGTAAAAATCAGATGTTTTCGAGACGTTTTAAGATTGTATAAAAAATATTTCACTGGACGCGTCACGGGTCGTCCCATGATGGAGTGCGCTCAAGCAGACGCGTCGTTGAGTTTCGTTAAGGTTTTATTGCGTGGAGAAATGGAGATTTTTGCTTCGTTCGACGTTATGATTTTTGATGGTTTGATACAGAATCATCGTAGAAACTTCTGGTTTGCGTTGCTACCTTCTCGAGAGACAGCTTTTATTAGAAAAGGTCAGAGGTCAAGTTGACGATTTCGTAAGTACCAGTCGATGATTGCTTGTTTGTTTGTTTGTTTGTTTGTGAACAGTATTACGGAAATAACTCCTCGACGGATTTCGACAACTTGGTGGGGGGATTAGGTATGGTCCAAGGATCATGCCATTCGATTTTGGACTTGGTCCAAAATCCAATATGACCGCTGTGGCGGCCATTTTGAAAAAATATTTGAATTTTTGTTTTTGCATTTCTACATGTTTTAAGTGATTTCCACCCCCCCCCAAAAAAAAAGAATTGTTAGCAGAAAAAAAAATTTTGCAACTTTTTTTTTTCAACAAAATTTCGATTTTTTTTTGCATTTCTTAATGTTATTAGTGATTTCCAACAAAAAACATCCCAAAATTATAATTGCGGCTGATTTTGGAACTTCAGGTGGATATACCCACGTAAAATCAATTTTGTCTCAAGGAATCTAGTTATGACGAATGAATTGAGTATGTAAAAGTTAAAAGTAAAAGGGAAAGTTGCAAACTATAACTCTGTGAGCACTGTTGACGTCAAATTGAATGAATAGGATATCAGGTTCACTTGAGTGACCTAGCAGTATTGGCGGCGGAGGTTTTGCACTCCACCGAGTGCTCCCCCTCTAGTTTTTATCCTGTTATCCTGAATTTAAATGATAGTAAATTCTGGTTGAGCTCTAATTTCACACTTTTTATCGATTTATTTTGGATGTTTAAAATGATCGGCTTGTGGAATAGTGAGGTGACCGAGAGAAAAAGGAAACGAATTGACAATAGGGCAGTGAGGCAACAGTTAGTTAAAAGGAAGAGGAAGAGGAGAGAAGATGGAGGGAACAATAATCTGATAACAGGGTTGGGTGAGTTGTGGTTAATGTGTCTCAAATGCAAGACCATAACATCTTAAGCTGGCCTCCTTAATCAACAAACCAACAACAGGCTTATAATGATAATGGTACATTATGATAATGATAATAATGACAGTGAAAATGATAACGGTACAAAATGATGACAATTATAATGGTGCATGATGTCAATGATAATGGTACACAATGACAATGATGTTATAATAATGATAAAGGTACATAATGAGAATGAAAATGATCTTCATAATGACAATATTAATGGGGCATAATGTTCATGATAACAGGACATCATGATGATCATAATGACAATTGTCGATCATGAGAATAGTGCATAATGATCATGACACAAAATGACAATGATGATGGTCCATCATGATAATGGCCCATAATGATAATAATGATGATGATAATGGTCCATAATGATAATGATTGTTCATGATACGATAATGATGATTATAATTCCAGTCGATGGTCATGTTAATATTGCTAACAATAATAATGATGACGATAATGAAATATGGCATAAGACCCTGTAGACATCATCACAATGGTACCCGATAATAATGGTATGTGAGTACATCTATTAATTACATACTATTGGAACTGAGTATGTCTTTTAAATACATTCTGTTGGAACATTGCTATCTCCATTGATTACGTACTATTTAAACGTGACTACGTCTATAATTTATGAACTCTTGAAGCACGCCTTTTTGACCTTTGTACCCTTCAGATACCAGAATTTTTTATGACTCTGTCATTGCCTTAAACCCCTTCAAACCGCGCAGACCATTATACCCCATTCGGTTCTTGAGACCTTTTACAAACCTTTCGACCTTCAGTCAGACCTTTTAATTCCCTTTTCCTGGCCAAAATGAGTCCTGAAAGGGACTGCAATGTGATTTTTCTTTGTAGTGATTACCCAACGCACGTGAAGCATAATGCAGGATTTTGCAATTGGTATCTGTCCGTCCGTCCATTTGTCTTATCAGTTTTTGATCAACGAGCAAGTTATATAGATCAAATGTTGTACTTTGAACACGAATCGGAACATGAATAGTAAGACAAATCTTTCATTTTCATGGAGGTTTTTCGGCTTTGAATTCATCCGATCGCACATGTACAAAGAGGAAGATAATATTTTTACTCTGCCTGCCTGGCAGTCAAACAAAATTGAAAATCATTCCAAACAGATGAAACTTACCATCTTTTTAGGACGTCATAAAAGACATATTTATTGAAAGGACATTTTCTGTGAGGCTCACTTGGCTGCACCTGGATGGGTTTGAGGGTTGTGGAGTGGCGGCTGAAACACGAATCCTATCCAGGTTCCTCCTGATGACTCAATCGTTGCTCTTTACTTCTTCAGGTTCCTTCTTAGTCTTCCGTTTGACCATATAACATGTTGGATAGGGTGATGTAAAGGATTCTGTTTAAAACAGCAGTAAAACCTGGAATTTATTTTTGTGACTTTTACAATCTTTATCCCCCCCTCCCGTTGGACTTAGTCTGAAAAGGGGGTTTATGGATGTGGTCTCGATTTTCCTGTCCGTGCATGCGTGTGTGCATCCGCAACCATATCTTGGAGACATGTCTGGACCCATTTTATTCGAACTTGGCACAAAGCCAACACATGAGGGTAAACATGTACATGCCATTTTTTTTCGACATCAGGTCAAACACAGCCAACTGGCAGCCATTTTAGTTGTAAAAAATATACTCCGTATCGAACACGTCCAAAACCATTTCTCAGATATGCTTTTACCGATGTTCAAACTTGGCACCCAGATAAGGAATGATGGCTCACATATGCACGTCATTTTCTTTTCAAGATCAGATACAAGATGGCCGACTGGTGGGCAATTTGTTACTTAAATGTATCTCCAACCATTTCTCAGACATGCATGATCCGATTTTGGTCAAACTTGGCACAAGCACAGTACATGATGGCAAACATATACCCCTCACTTTATTTTGTGATTTCCTCAAAGATGGTTGACTCGAAGACTGGCGGCCATTTTAGTTGTACATAAATATGATCTTTCCCTATAACTCCACACAGTAAAATTATTAAAACAATTGGGGCAATGACATTATCGATCTTTTTGACTTGTTAGGGTACCAAGCCCACAAGGCTGGGTCACTTATTGTTTTTCTTCTGTTTATGATTATATTTCTTCCTCCAGCAATTTGCGGGTTTTTTTCGCTTTAAATTTCATTTTCTCGGCAACCTAAGTCCGATCGACACTAAATTTTCATAACAGTATGTATCTTTTTGTATAGCATACTTAATTGATAATTATTACGTCACAGGCCACGTGTTATGAGCACCATCTTTGAAAAACCGAACAACTTTGGACTTCTATATCTCCGAAACTGGACAATGGAAAAAATTGAAACTTGCCACATGGCAAGAACTCCATGGGGAAGCAGTGTGATTTTCATGATATTATCAGTGAAGTGGTATCCTGGTGACATTTCGACACGTAGAACGCGGCATCAGAAAAATTTGAAATTTCTTGAGCATTATCTGAAGACCTCACCGTTTTTCAGCCATTTTCCCCTGATGAGAAGGGGTTAGCTTTTTGCGGGTTCGATGGTTCCCTTCTTGCGGCAAAGTTTTATGGCCAGATGCCCTTCCTGACGCCAACTCTGGTCACCTCTTATGACACACAGGGATATGGTACACCTATTCTTACCGGGCATAAACCGGGACCAGCACAATGTTACTCATTTCGCTAACCTCGGAAGGATGACAGGCTGAGTCAACCCCCTGGTGTTACTTCAGTGGCAAACGGGGCTCGATCTCAGGACCCCGATGATCTCAAGCCACCACCCTAACCACGAGGCCAACACCAGGCTTACACAACAACTCACTGGAGAAAAAAAATATATTATGACGTCACAGGTCACGTGATGTTGCAGCCATATTGTTTTGAAAAGAGAAATTTAAAAAATCTTCTCCAGAACGGCTGGAAATATTGAGGCGAAACTTCACATACACATTCTCCAAGACATCCTTTTACATGTTCTCATACGAGCCTTAACAATGTATGCAAAAAAAACAAAGTTTGTTAATTTTTAATTTATAGGTCACATGGTTTGGTGACCATATTTAATTTATTTACCCTCAACCTTCAAACGTCTTCACCAGATCGTCTGGTCTGCTCAAGGGGAAACTTCACACACATATTCTCCAAGGCAAGCGGATGTGTTTTTTCATGAATAATTGATAGGTCACATGGTTTGGCAGCCATACTGGATTGAAGAAAATATTAAATAACGTTTTCTCTGGAACCACTTACCCTGTAGAAGCTAAACTTTGCCATTATCATTGAATGTCATGGCTGTATACCTCGCCCTTTGCCAGGGCTCAGTATTAAGGGGGATATATGAACTGGATGGGGGGGGGTCATAATTACAATATTTAATATTTTTGATAACCCGGTATGCTATTGTATTCATGCAGCATTGACGCATCTATACTGAAGTTGCCGTCGCATACTAACCAAATTGATCTCAGCTAGATTTAATATGTTCCGATGTTTTTGGCCTGAAATTATTCGAATGCAGGAGAGCCGCAACAAAGTGGCACATTCACAATGTAGATATTCAATGATTAGACAATTGGCACCACTTCAGGTGCACTTATACAAGGTGTTGTCAAGAATTGGCTTTAGAAAATTAATATACCAGAGATACAATGACTAAACGGGGGAGGTTGTCACCGGAATCAGTGCACTTTCAAATAAGATACAGTAGGCTATGACTTGCAATCATCAGGTTAAACTATCAACAGCAAATACGACCAGCCTGAAAATACCACAAAGTACGCATTTAAAGCAGTCAATTACACAGAGGTAAAGTTATGCACAAAGCACTAGATATGGGATATGCAAAGCACCAAATACAACATTTAACTTAAACATCAGAAGTACAAAGCAGCCGACCACGGCGGCTGCTGACCACAACCACAACTGCAACCTTTTTCCTTTTCTGAGCCATTTTCGTCTATCCATGTCTTTTTCTACTGCTGCCAGCTTGCGCTCTCTGTGACTCGTCCCTCATAACTCGTGTCACTAATCTCACGACTCGCGACATTTGACGGTTGACGGTTTTATTTATTAAATGATGCATGCACCAAAAACAGGTTTTATCTGCGTAATTTCAAATGTAAGCACGATTGCAAACACACATATTTTAAATTTTTATTAGAAAATTACTTTTGTTAGCTGGAGGGTTGTGAAGGTATCGGTGCACTTCATCTTTAATTAGGTAAATTTATGTCTTTTCCTTATTCATATCATCATATTATAACGATATTACATTTATACCTAACTTACAACCAATCAGGTAACCTGCTTAAATAGGACCTCCATATCGAAGACGCTGATTGGCTATTCCTTAAAACTAAATGATCCACGATATATATAACCACCCACAACATCGACATTCGACACGAGATCTTGCATCTGTCTGTCATCCTGGCTGCTGGCGTTGGTGCTTGCGTTATTATCTTTTATCTTGTGGGTTTGGACTGTATTGTCTTGCCAATTGCTTTTGGAGATGCGCTGGCAAGCGCACACTTATCTCTTGACTGTTATTCAAAACAGGATATTATTAAAGAACAGTTTATCCAAGAAGCCTTATTATTCACCACGTTGAACATCTGGAATAAGGGATTTAGTTCACACAGGTGAACTCTTAAAGAGCAAGGAGTTCATAGTGGGCACTCATCCTTAAACACTAAGTTGTTCACAGGGTGCAACAGCTCATAAATGGGTGGCGTACAAGTGTGGGTGGGGGCATCAGCTGTGCCATGGGGGGGGGGTATTGCACCCAAAATGCCCCCCCCCTCGCGACGGGCCTGCTGTATACACGGTAAAATGATGATGTCACAAGTTACAAGGTTTGGTGGCCATCTTGGAAAGAAAAACGCATCTTTGCCGATTAACATGAAACTTTGAAAGCATGATCCACTACCCCATTTGAGTCAGAATATAAACTTATGGTGTCATAGGTTGCGTGGTTTGTCAGCCATATTGGATTGAAACTTAAAATATATAAATCTTCTTCTCTGAATTGGCTGAACATATTGAGAGGAAACTTTGCATTTGCAAACATGTTCCTCCAGACATGCTTGAGTAAGTTTGTTAATTTCTTATTGATAGGTCACATGGTTTGGCAGCCATATTGAATTTACCCTAAAACCCTCAAAAATCTTCTCTGGAAGAACTGGTCAGATTGAGGGGAACCTTCACAAACATGTTCTCCCAGAATAGGGGATATGTTTGTTAATAAATAATTGCTTGGTCACATGGTTTGGCAGCCACATTGAAATAAACACACCTTATCCGATTAACACGAAATTAAACAGGCGTGATCCACGACCCCATTAGAGGTGGAATGTAATTTGTGATATCAAAGGTCACGTGGTTCATCAGCCATATTGGATTGAAAATTAATATATTAAAAAGTATTCTTCTCTGAAACAACTTTACCGGGATGACCGACTATTCACGATGAACAAAAAGTTCCCACCTCCTTTTGATGTGGGTCACATGGTTTGGCAGCCATATTGGATTGAAGGAAAAGTATTAAATAATGTTTACTCTGGAACTGCTGCATCATTCAATGTGAACCTTCATAGTTATGATGTTGCAGAAATGTGGAATGTAAGTTTTAAATTTCAACTCGATCAGCCACATGGTTCGGCAGCCGTATTGGATTGAATTCAAATATTAAGTAATGTTTACTCTGGAACTGCTGCATCAATCAATGTGAAACCTCAAAATTATGATCTACCACACATGGGGACTGTACCTTTTAAATGTCAACCCGACCGGCCACAAGGTCTGGCAGTCAGAATTATTGAATTATTTGAATCTGAGAACTTCTCAAATTTTCTTCTTTTTTTTGCAGAAGGCTCACTTGGCTGTGCCTGCATGCATTTGAGGGTGCAGGAGTAGCAACTCAATTGATGCCGATGATGGCCCCACGAAAAATGGTCATTATTATTTACATAATAAATGGATGGAAGGTGGCCTGTTCCTCGGTGCATAACTTGTGAATCCCGCATCAAAGAGAAATGTGTCGGGCCTCATTCGACTCAGTGGAATCCCGCTTTACCCTATGCACTAATGGTGTCCACATACTTTGTGTTCAAGTTGTATAAAAACCAATGCAATTTAAAACGACTATGAATTGAGGAAAAAGGGATAACTGCTTATGCAATAAAAAGATTGAATGCGGTGTGTTACTCGGTTCATAACTCATCAATCCCGCATCACAGAGAGACGTATGGGAGGTTTCGTATTGTTGCGGTGCCGGGCGTCGGCCGCGGGCACGACCACTGGATGGAGCAGTAGAGTTGGCTCGACCGATCGCCCGGAATTTAGATCGTACTTTTTCGGAAAAGTCCAAGAAGTACGGGTCCCTTATCGAACCGTCAAGGGTCAATATTTCTACCACGTGGGACAGGGTTATTCGCCAATTTTCAAAATACCTCGAGACCACGTGGTGATTTAGTGAGTCTCCACACCCTCGTCGGCACCTGTACGGAACGAGCCGCTTAGCGTACTCGAACCGCATGCGATCAGAGCGTCTTATTGCCGAGGTCCGTCGGTCACAAATATCACATTACAACAGCAACAGCCTGGCTAATTTCCCAACACGAAGCACGCTAAGCCAATGGAGGAAAAGACACAAACGAGTTGAAACATTTAACGAATGGGAATGTTTATTTACAATGGGGGAATGAGGGGAGCACGTAAGAGCAGAGTTAACCGATTATATATCAAAGGCACGTATGTACAGCACGGCACTTATACAATTTACTACTTGACTGACTGGCACCACGAACACACATACGCACACATCCAAAGAATCGGACCGAATGGTCTTTATTGAGGCCTATCTCGGACCTGTCCGCCTCATGCGGTCTTCAAGGACCAGGTCCTCGGGGGCAGGACTGGACCCCCAGCACGATGCAGACTCCCTCACAACCGGGCTCCAGGCGAACGGAAGTCTGCTGGGCGAAAGCTGGCGGGAGAAGACCCTCCGTGGCTCCGACCACTCTGTGCGCAGATGCTTTCAGAACTCCCTTGCACGCAGATGTCCACTTATTGCCAGAACTCTCAGAACCTGTGCGCGTACTTCTTGCCAGAACCGGAACAATCACGAACGTGCAAACCGCGCCTATAATTATACCCCCCCCTCTTCAGAAGGGGGGGGCACCTCCTCGCGACCCTCCCCCTCTCTCACTGGCTGGTTTTGGCGCACAAAATCGCTCTTCGTCTCTCTCACTGGCCAAAACGGGCGGCATGCTCCTTGATTGGCCCGGGGGCGTGGTGACGTCATGCGGAGCCCTTTCCTCCTGTCGCGGGATCTGATTGGCCGGGCAACGGTCACCCCACTCGTTGCACGCCGATTGGTCGAGGGCCGCCGCGCGGCTCCGACTTGAACTCCACCCACCATAACATCAGCCAGAGCGAGGCAAAGGAAGCGAAGTGAAGGTGAGGGTGATGCGGTGTCGTCGACATTGATGTTGGTTGAAAAATAAACGAAAAGAAAACCTGACTATTAAAATAACTCCACGGCACAGGAACATTTAATTCCCATTAGACCAGGGACGGGACCCTAACTGGCAACACGTACTTACTGATATAACTGATCGATAGGACCTGTATGTTGTATGCTCATGGCTTCCAGATTCGCACCAGTATTACTCGGTGGAGTTCCAATTTGCCCTGTGTACCCATTGTGACATTTCCCGCAGATTTATTACTTGGTGTTCAGGAAATCGAAATGACAATTCAAGTGACACCAACAATGTCCCCAGGAAAAAGGGCGAACTGCTTATGTCATGAATCGATTGAACACTTTATGTTACTCAGTCCGTAACTCGTCAGTCCCGTGTTGTATCAAAGCAGGGTGGTATCGAAGCCGGACATCTTGGTGGCCGGTCATCACTTCCAGCAGTTATAAAGTGGCAGTTCTACTTTTATTTTCATTGAATTATATACTTGTTCACTGCAGAGCACGATTTGCCTACTTAATACTTCCAAGAACCTCCAGTTCTGCATAACTTGGACCAGTGGTGTATACGAGTGGTGCATAAGGCTGCGTCAATCACGCTCAGCCTCCATATGTTTTTGAGTAATCTTTATCATTATTTTATTAAAATTGAAGTATAGACTTGAACACTACATGGGATATCGTGTTCCATGAACTCTCTCGTTGACCTTTGCAGTTTGTTTCACGTGCATTTGTAAATGCTGTCAATTTACAGGAATATTATTTATCACTGATAATTTACCGCAAACAATGAATATCATGAGGAAAACCCAAACTTTAGCACAGCACTGTATATTTTCAGCAATAATATTTTTTTACTTTTCTGCAATAGAAAAAACACAAATGTACATATTTGTGTATGTTTGTCAGAATTATATGACGAGAATTGTGCAGAATTTGATTCTTGTTTTTTACAGGTCATGTGATGTTGTATTTACAGGTGGAACCATTGAATCTACAACGAAGACTGCACCTACTTTTACGAACGGCTCAGACACGCGCCTGCAGGACTTCTCAACTGAAACAAACAATAGGAATTTTAACGAACAGGCCAAACTGAATAATGAACTGTTTGCACAGAATAATTTTCACAACATTCACAAAAGAAAGAAAATTGAGCATCAAAACAAATGCAAAACTTGTGGAAAATCATTCAATCAGTCATCCAACCTTAAAACGCATATAACAATTCACAATGGAGAATGCCCACACAAATGTACAGTTTGTGGAAAATCTTTTAATCGGTCATCCACCCTTAAATCACACATGAGAATTCACAATGGAGAACGACCATACAAATGCACAAGCTGTGGAAAATCTTTTAATCATTCATCCACTCTTAAAAAGCACATGAGAATTGACAGTGGAGAATGCCCATACAAATGTATAGTTTGTGGAAAATCTTTTAATCAATCATCCACCCTTAAATCACACGTGCTAATTCACAATGGAGATCGCCCAAACAAATGTACAATTTGTGAAAAATCCTTCATTCATTCAGGCAGCTTAAAAGTACACATGAGAATTCACAATGAAGAACGCCCGTACAAATGTACAATTTGTGCAAAATCTTTCAAACAGACAGGTCACCTAAAATCACATGTGCGAATTCACAGTGGTGAATGCCCATATAAGTGCACAATATGTGGAAAATCTTTTAATCATTCATCCAAACGGAAAACGCACATGACAATTCACACTGGAGAACGCCCATACAAATGCACAGTTTGTGGAAAATCTTTCAATCATTCAGGTCACCTAAAATCACATGTGAGAATTCACAGTGGTGAATGCCCATATAAGTGCACAATTTGTGGAAAATCTTTTAATCGGTCATCCACCCTGAAAACGCACACGACAATTCATAATGCAGAACGCCCATACAAATGCACAGTTTGTGGAAAATCGTTCATTCAGCCATCCACCCTGAAACGACACATGATAATTCACAATGGCGAGTGCCCGTACAAATGCACAATTTGTGGAAAATCTTTTAATCGATCACCCACCCTGAAAACACACATGGCAATTCACAGTGGTGAGTGCCCATACAAATGCTCAATTTGTGGAAAATCTTATATTTGGTCATTCAACCTCAAAACGCACATGAGAATTCACAATGGTGAAAGCCCATACAAATGCACAGTTTGTGGAAAATCGTTCATTCAGCCATCCACCCTGAAACGACACATGATAATTCACAATGGCGAGTGCCCGTACAAATGCACAATTTGTGGAAAATCTTTTAATCGATCACCCACCCTGAAAACACACATGGCAATTCACAGTGGTGAGTGCCCATACAAATGCTCAATTTGTGGAAAATCTTATATTTGGTCATTCAACCTCAAAACGCACATGAGAATTCACAATGGTGAACGCCCATAGAAATGCTGAAGTTGTGGAAAATCTTGTAATCGGTCAACCAACCATGGAATATACATGATAATACACAATACACAATGTCCACACAAATCAGTTTGTGGATAATCTTTCAAGCAGTCATCTCACCTGAATAAGCACATGGAAATTCGCAATGGAGATCAAGGAGATGACAAAGAGAAATCGAGAATGTCCACACAAATGCAAAATTTGTGAAAATCCTTCATTAAATCATGTCAGCCCATGAAACACTTTTTTTGTTTTGTTTTTTTAAAACATAGTCGAGGCTCGTGGAAGAGCTTGTATTTGTACACTCTTTGGATCAGAATACAGCAGGTCAAAAGGTCCACTTGAGAGAGGGGGAAACACCAACAGCAGAGTTTCAGTCCAAGATAGAGGTAGGCTTGGACAAACAATGGGTATGGGGAGAGACGAGAGGCATTGGGATGAATAAGGTGAACAATATCGATGCAGAAAGAAAATCAGAGGGAAAACAGGAAATTTGGAAGGACGAGTGATTGGATAAAGAGGATATTCCAGTCAGAGCAATAATTTATGAAGATCAGGAATATGATTGGGCCGAGAACACAATTTGTAGAATTTTTTTTAATCTGTCATACCACCTGAAAAAGCACTTGAGTAGTCACACTCGACAATGTCCATACCGATGCGCAATTATTCACCGATGCACAACAATGTATTTATATTTTCCAGCCGTGTGTTTCGTATTCTCCTCAAATTCTTTTTTACTACACAATGTAGAAAAATTGTCTCTCCTTTTTTTATACCAGGTGAATTTAACTTGAATAAAATATAAGTATTTGCATTATTCCTTATCGAGCGAAGAGGGAGTTGAAAGTATGATTGACTGAGATAAATACAATCACAAGAAGAATGCCTCCCTCTTGTGTAATAACTATCCACAACTGTTTGGTTTCTCTCATTAACACCATCATCAAAAATAACGAGATTCTTTTTTATTGATCCAAATCTTTGGGTGAAGGTATATCATCCATCTCATCACGAAGAATACAAGTTTTAGATTTTGATTTATTTTTACATTTCTGTGTATCACAAAATAGTTGAATTATATCTTCAATGTTATAATCGTGTCATTTGTTTGGAAGATTAAAAACTAATTATGTCTTCTTTTTGAAGACCTGCATTAAAATCTTGTGAGAGTAGTTGATACTCAGGGTGAAACTTGACTTTGGGAATAATTATTATATTATCAAAATCTAAAAAGTTGGGGGTAAGGAGCATCTTCAAAAGCAGGCACGTTTTTCCACATCTGCTTGAACCAACTACGAAGCATCTTAATGAATGTGGAAGATTTTTATGGTTGTTAAATTTTATCTTATTTTACCAAATGGGTAAAAAATCATTCATTTATATATTTAAAAAATAAATTATATAAAATTTTATTGGCTTTTTTTCGAAACTATGTTTTATCCTGAGTTCAGGTTTAATTTCAAGATAATCCATTATTTTATGTATACAATATCTTGTGTTGATATTTCCCTGAAAATGGCAATGGTTAATAATACACGTCATCAATCCATGAAACATTACCGTCATTTGTTCAGTCTCTTCTCTTGAAAGAAAAGGTGTATTATCACCCTCGTACTTTACAATATTTTCTCTTATTAATCTTGAAAAGTAATTCATTTTTGGTCTAATTTTGAAACAGTTATGTTCCTTTTTATATTTTTTATTTGCATTAATTAGAAGACAATCACAGAATATACATTGTTTATGGGCTTCTGACTGTTTAATCCCACTCCATCACATGCAGGACAATTCTCAAATTTGTCAAATGGAGAATCAGGGAATTCAAGAGGTCCAAGATCTAGCATACCATTCATATTGTTACAGTTGTGGAAATTCACAGAACACCATTCAGGTATCCCAGAGATCAGTTATGTCGATAATGTGTGTTCAGATTAGATTTCCCCACCAATGTCGAGAGGGCTTTATTCGTGTATCCGGGCTGTGATCTTTGTGGTAGTGTTTTTATTTTGCTATCTTTATTTTGGACCAACCGCCTCTCAACCACCACCAACCGCATCTAAACAACCAGAGCCACCTTCTCCACAACTGCCTTCACAACAACCACCACAACCACCACCAACCACATCTCCAAAACACCAACCACGACATCTCCTCAACAACCTCTCATCAAACCTCTCCACAACGAAAACATCGCTCTCATCAACCATCTCCACAACGACCAGCAAGACAGCCCCTCACCATGTATGCCACAACAAACTTCGCCTCACTTTCATCTTCACGAACGCTGCCATCTTGTTACCGGCACCAGCGTCCTGAACGAACAACATCTCTGCCACCAGACGCGGGGACTCCTTCGTTGGGGCAAGGGTTGATGATTTCACCCACGCCCGCTCTCTCAGAAATCGGATGAAAAGATCAAAAGGGGCGGAGCCAGCGGGGGGTCAGAGGTGAGAGATCAGAGATCAAAACCTCGCCTCACGGATCCAATATAAGGGTGCGCATACGCCAAGCGCGCAGTTGTGTGGAGCCGCGTTGGGAGCTGGGTCAGTCTGGAGTCTGGAGTCTGCAGTCTGCAGTCGGTGAGGAGCTGGAGAGAGCGGAGGAGACTGGAGCTAGGAGCGCAGCCTGCTGTGCCGTGCCGTGCCAAACAGTGGGTCGCTAGAGAGAGGCCGGAGAAGAGTCGCCAACCAGCGGCATAACGGTCTGAGGTGATCGGGCCCCGGGACAGTCCAAACGACGCTGAGGAACGGGCGGGCTCTTAAGAGAGCATCAACTCTGAAAGAGCAAAGGCTCGTTCGTTCCTCTGAGGCGTTGTCGACTAGGCCCGATCGACCGGGCCGCACGACGAGGCCTGGGCTGAGCCGCAGTCACGCCAGCTGCCGTGTGGACGGGACGTCGAGGAGCGCCAAGCGAGTCGCCACGAAGGCGACAGGTAACCAGCGCGGTCTCTCGGAGCTTTTGCGGTCTCCACAGCTCCGTGACATAAAGACCCACGAGGTCCAGTTCTGCCCCCTTGCCTTTCCTGGGGTTGTTCTTTGTATGAATGTCGTGGCGCCATGTCCTTAAGTATAATTGTAATAAGTGTACATAATAAATAGACAAATGGCTGTAGGCTTTGTTACTCGTGTCCTGTCCCTTACCCCCATTGCATTAATTGCATCGCTTGTATATGTGCATGTATAAATAAATGTAATTGTGTGAATGTTGACCTGCTCGTTGCGTCCTCTTCCTTCAATTGAACTGCCATAGTTAAGTTCGGAATATTAGCTGGCTTTTAATAGCCGATAATAGAATCGGGTCCGGCGGGGCTTGGCGATATACACCGCTCGGCAAATCGCAAATGGAGCGAGCTGCTTAGCTGCTCGTTTCCAAGCAGGTCCCGTTGAGGTGTAAATCCCCGGCATTTCTGTCTGCGCCCACAATTAGGTAAATCGACAATTCGGCGATCGGACCCTGTCGCGCGCGGATAGAATAGCTGGCTGATTTTCGGTGTGATTAAAGATACACCCGAAGCTGGATTTCGGCGTTGATCTGAAAGCTGCGACTCGGTTTGCCCGTTCGGTGGGCGAGAGCGGCCGCCATTAGCTAAAAGCGGTCGCTCGCACGCCAACGGGCGGGAAATCACAACAATATTTATAAAGTAGAACTTAACTTCAAATTAATTTCATCTTCAGTATCATCTTTGGTACTTTCATCGGTGCTTTCACAATCATCTATAAAACTACTTTCACAACTATCGTTTAAACACAAACTCTCAATATCATAACTGTCTTCTTTTCCAACAGAGATACTCTCATCACTCATAATTTTCAAAATCTTCACTTCAATAATGACTCATATTTAATTAGAACAAAAAAATATTACCATCTATATCCATATAGTTTTTTTTTTCGTTCACAGATTCAACTACTACAGTTTTTTTTTATCCTTGAAGGTAATTTTAAAATAGTCCTTAACTACGACTGAACGAAATGTCATTTCACTTGATATATTAACATCTTTTATTTCATCAAGATTTACATCTTTAGGGTTGTTGAAAAACATACAAATTTCTCCTTGCATATTGCTGATGGTCTTATCTTTTTTTTTCCTGAAGCTTTATCCAGAAGGTTTTTCTTTTTTGATACTCTTTATTGTTTCATTGCATTTTATAGTTTTGAATATATTGCCAGAAGGAGAGGAGAAACTTTTCATGGAGCTCCTTTAATTGATGTTCTTCCAAATATACTAAAATCCCTTCCACTGAAGGAAATTGAAGAACTCTATTATTAACCATAATTGTTTTTATCCAATAGTTATTATATTTATCTTTATTCAATTTTACATCCTTGACATATTTCTCAGTATCTTTTACAAATGTAGAGATTGAGTGAAACTTGTCTTTTGTGTCTTGATACATTGTATTTATTAAGTGAAAAAAGTTTGTGGTTAAAGTGGTTTTAAGCACAGATTCACCTATAAATTGAACGGAATTTTCATCAAGAAAATTTTAGTTTGAACGAAAAGCATTGATAAATTACCGTGAGATTTTCATCAAGAAAATTTTATTTTGAGCAAAGTTTTTCCATATAAATATGGTAAATACAATGTTCTGCGACATTTGTCATCATGAATATATATGTTATAAAAACACCTTCAAACCAACAAACACACATTCAATCATTTCAGACAAATATCTCCATTTGAACAAGAAACAAAACATTGTGATGTCTGTTCTAAGGATGTCTTAAAAGAGAGTTATAAAAAAAACACCTTCAATCACAAAAACACGTCAACAACATTGAGAGAAACTTGAAGAGAAATAAGAAGAAAATTGGATTCGAGGGAGATGTCATTGATACAAAACCATTTGAAATAACATCTCTTCAAAGATGTTTTAATGATTGAATGGAGGTAAAACTTATAAGATTTAATATTAGTGCAAGATCCATTTTGGAAGTGATTCATATCTCAAAGGATTCAATTGTCAAGGTTGTTCGTAGAATGTTGAAAAAGCATAAATCATTCAAAATATATCTTGGAGCCTCCTTTACCTTCTCAAAAGAAGATAATGTTATTGAAGAAAAATATATGAGAATGATTACATCAAATGTAATTGTAATGAGAACGATTACATCAAAGATTGCAGCACCACATCTCATTACATCAATTGATAGCTTCCTTAAATCTCTTATCTTTGAAGAGCTTATTTGATTTGAATGAGAAGAACAACAACAAAGTCATGGGTTCAACATTGGGAATGTTTCATACATCAATCTTAATATTCTTAAATCCACTCCGCTGAAGGCTTCTTCTAATATTGATTTACCTCAGGATGTGAAGAATAAAAAGGCAATAATTAATTTTTGAAATACTGACAATAAATGCTTTCTCTGGAGTACCTTTGCACATCTTTATCCCCAGGAAAGGGATTGTGAAAGAGTTTCATAGTGTATTAAATATGAGAATAAATTAGAAGCTGGGGATCTCAGCATCTCCAGAGGAGAACCCATGAGCTTAAAAGATAAAACAAAGTTTAAGAATATGAATAACCTATCAATGAATGATTTTGGTTTAACTGATAAAAAGAAAGTCCAAATTCTAAGAGTCAAAGAATTCACTTCCGGTTCTGGGTTTGGAGTGTTGGTAGGACTCCTTCAGGGCTCTCTGCTGACGATCTCAAAGTTAAGTTTCCATTTGTTATCTGTCCCGTTTTAACCGTTTATTTTCTCACCTACATGTTACTGTGTGTTCTTAGTTCGGTTTTGTTTCAAAAATCGTGCTATTTTGTGAGATTTCGTCAACCTTGTCTTACGGGGTGCTTGAGGCCTACCCTTGAGGCTTGAGGCCTACCCTTTGTTTCCCCTCGGTGTACGATCGTGTTTATTTGTTTTTTGTTCCCCCATCACCTTCAATTTATATCTTCCCCACTTTCCTAACGTCCTCCATCCATCCGACTAATCACTCTGTTTCTTATCTTAAACCAAAAAAACAAAAACAAAAAAACGACCTTTCTCCTTGCACACTCACGAGTCTCGATACTTCTTCTTCTTCTTCTTCTTCTTCTTCTTCTTCTTCGTCATCCTCTTCTTCCTCCTCCTATTCTTCTTCTTCCTCGATTTTTTTCTACAACACTTCCATGACCTAATCTGTTGAAAACTCTCTCAAACATTAATAATAATAATAAAAAATGATCTCTTATAATGCTTCATCGTCCTCTTTCACACATGTAGTACTCTTTACTGTATCACAATGCACTACTCTTCTGCTATTTAAACAGACTGCTCTTAATTCAAACTCTCCTTCATACCTTGCGTAAAAAATCCAACTGTGACAGCGTTTCTTCTCTCTATTCTCTGAATTTGCCTTTAATGCATCCATCAAGAAACATGTTAATTCGCATCTCTGATCTCAAACTTTAAAAAAAAACCCAGTTTGCTATGAATGTTCACTTTCCATCAACCATTCTTTTTTGGCAACTTCAGTGCCAACTCACCCCTCTCACCCCTCACTCTCAAAGCGACCATCCCACTCTTCTCCCTCCAAGCCTCCCTCTCAGCTCTCTCAAAAACTCCTCCTCACCTTTCTCTCACCATTCATCCCCCTCACTCACCCTTCTCAAAGTTCCCCCCTTCTCATCCTAAAAGCTGCCTCCTTCCACTGCCCTCTCACCTCCATCTCTTCACTCCACCTCCTCAAATCCTCAACTGCCTTCTTCCCCCTCTCTTGTCCCCCCTCTCCCCCAGCACCACAGAGCCTTTTCTCCTCATCTGGCCCCCTCCCCTGGCTATTCTGCAATCCCGCACACTCTTTCAACAACCCTCCTTACCTCTCCCCCTCATCCCTTGTCCTACCCTCCCCTCCCTCTTCATTAAAAGTGTGGACCTCAAATATCCAGGGCCTTCGCTCAAACCTTTCAGATCTTTCCATACAGGTTGCCACTTACAAACCAGACATAATCTGCCTAACATAAACTTTTCTCCCCCAAGATGTGTGTGACTCCCAAGTATCTCTCCCTGGTTACTCCCTCCTCCAGTATGACAGACCTGAGCCTCGTCCTGGTGGAGGAGTTGCTCTCTTCATCAAATACTCTATTCCTCACTCTCCATGCACTGCCCTCACTCCCCCACACCCCCTGGAATACCTCTGGCTATGGCTTCCCCTCCAGTCCCACCTCATGTTTATTTGTGTACTGTACCGTCTACCAAACAGTGATGACTCCATCTACACCTCACTGTCCGAAAACATGGACCAACTTCTATCTTCTCATCCAAACTCTCTCTTCCTCATATGTGACGACTTCAATTGTCATCATGCCAGTTGGCTAGGTGTGGGTACCTCTCTCACCTGTCATGGCATCTCAGCAAAAGCTTTCTGCGACTCATTGGGACTGACTCAATCGGTCAACTTCCCGACCCGGATCTCAACCAATGGTACTCCCTCTCTTCTGGATCTGATTTTGACAAATTTCCCTGACAATATCTGCTGCTCTTCCTCTGCTACAATCGGTTCTTCTGAGCATGTCCTTGTCAAAGTGGACATCTCTCTGGCTATTATCGGAAAATCACCTCACCACCGTCGAGTCTGGCATTTCACTCAAGCTGACTGGCAGGGTCTCCAAGCAGCCATCAAACTTATAGACTGGTCTCCTATCGCTACTTTGTCCAACATCAACTCATCCTGGGAATTCTTTCAAAGAAACTTGCTCTCCCTCATGCACAGATTTATCCCCTCTCGTCTTCAGTTGTCCTACCCTTCCTCCCGTCCTTGGTTCACTGAAACTTGTGGTGAGGCAGTTGTCCTGAAACAACTTGCTTTTGCCTCATGGAAAGCAAACCCAACTGAGGGCAATCTCAGTTCCTTCCATAAAGCTCGGAACAAATGTGTATCTACCCTCAGAGGAGCCAGAAAACAACATCTTTCTAATCTCAAGTCTGAACTCTCAAACCTCTCTCCTTCCTCAAAATCCTGGTGGCGTCTAATCAAATCTGTTTCTGTTGTATGTTCCCCCTTCATCCCCTCCCTTACCTCAAATGGCCGCACTGCTGATACCGCACGTGAAAAAGCTGAATGCCTAAACTCGATGTTTGCAGCTAAATCTTGTGTCCCAAACCCATCACTATCTCTACCCACTTTACCCAGTCGCACCCAACTGTCCCTGGACTCTGTGTCCTTTTCTCCTGATAAGGTGGAAAGCTTGCTGTCAAACGTCGACTCAGATTCCGCAACCGGTCCAGATGGCATCAGCCCACTTGTCCTCAAAGCCTGCTCTTCTGCTCTTGCTCTCTCTCTCTCTCTCTCTCTCTCTCTCTCTCTCTCTCTCTCTCTCTCTCTCTCTCTCTCTCTCTCACTCTCACTCTCACTCTCACTCTCACTCTCACTCTCACTCTCACTCTCACTCTCACTCTCACTCTCACTCTCACTCTCACTCTCACTCTCACTCTCACTCTCACTCTCACTCTCACTCTCACTCTCACTCTCACTCTCACTCTCACTCTCACTCTCACTCTCACTCTCACTCTCACTCTCACTCTCTCACTCTCTCTCTCATCTATTCACCCTCTCATTTGTTCAAGGTTGTCTGCCATGTGCTTGGAAATCAGCAAACATCACTGTCCTGCATAAAAAGGTGCAAAAACAGATCCCTGCAACTACAGACAAATCAGCCTTCTCCCAATCATTAGCAAGGTTCTGGAATCCATCATCGCTTCAGACATTAAATCCTTCCTCTTCTCCAATGGCTTGATTTCCGATCATCAATTTGGTTTCAGACCAGGTCACTCTACACTGGATATGCTGCTTCTTCTCTCCCAACAATGGATGGAGGTCCTCAATGCCAGACAGGAAATCCGAGCCGTATCCCTGGACATATCACATGCTTTTTACAGTCTGGCACCCTGTCCTGCTCACCAAACTCTCTTCCTATGGTATCCAAGGCCATCTCCACTCATGGCTTGCAGACTTCCTCTCCTGTCGCAGTCAATGGCTGGCCATAAATGGAGTTCTTTCATCCCTTCTTCGTGTCCAGGCTGGAGTTCCTCAAGCTGGCGTTCTGGGCCCTGTTCTTTTTCTGGCTTTCATCAACGATCTCTCCAACTCTCTGGAAAATCCTCTATATCTCTTTGCTGAGGACTCCACCCTTTGCAGTACCATCGGTCATCCCTCAGACCGGCAAGCAGCAGCTTCTTCGCTCACTGCAGATCTGGATAAAATCACAATCTGGTCAACACGTGGAACATGTCTTTCAATCCGGACAAATCTCACACTCTCACGATGTCTCTCTGAAAGGACCATTTAGAAACCCCACCCCACCCCCCCCATCCACTTTCTCAACAATCCTCTGGAAGAAGTCCTTTCTTTCAAGCTTCTGGGTCTCAATATCTGCCATGACCTTTCCTGGGAAAGTCACATTTCAAACCTCGTCTCCAAAGCCAGTCGCCGACTGGGAATCCTCCATCATGTAAAGTCCTTCCTCGGCCCAGCTGAGCTCCTGACCACTTACGAAGCTTTTGTCCGCAGCCTGATGGAGTACTGCTCTCCCCTCTGGGCTGGTGCTCCTGCCTCTCACCTTTCTCGGCTTCACGCTGTGGAAACCTAGGCTTTTTGGATCATTGGTATCTCCCGCAATGAGGCTGTCTTTGGGCCTCTCACTCAATCGCAGGTTGGTCGGTGGTCTTTCTGTCTTCTACCGTATCCTCCACAGCCTCGCCCCCTTGCTCTCTCTGCGATTTGTCCCAACCACATTTCCACAGTGCGCTCAAAATCCGCCAACAACCCCCTTCTGGTAAAACTACCAAAATCATGAATCACTGATCACCTTCACTCTTTCATTCCTCTTTTTTCCCCACCTTTGGAATAAACTCCCTCACTCTATTCAATCCCATTCTTCCCTCCAGGCCTTCAAAACAGCTGTTCACCACCTCTTATCATCCCCCATCCAAATCCTCGATCTTTTCTACCCCCAATAGTCCACCCAAGCCCACCTCCTTAAAATGACCTGCTTTCCTTCCTGAAAGTCCTGTAATGTCCATCTTCTATTACCCATGTTCTCCGTCCCATCCTTCTCCCTTCCACAGATCTCCGAATGTCTCTGTTCTCCACTGTTTTGTCCTTCCCACTCCCACCCCTCTTGTCTCATGCCCCCTTGCTGTGTGTTGTGTGTTGGCTCTCTCACGAGCCTCGACAAGGAAAAAAAACAGAAGAGTTCATTGTACTATATCCAATGATAATTGGTCAAACGACCGGCATGTAGATCTCCTTTATTTCACGAAGAAAGAAACCGCTCATTACCTTCGCACTCTGTGAAAGGTTATGTATTGGTCGCTGTGTATTTATTTATTTATTTATTTGTGAATATGTGTGTGTGTGTGTTTGTTTGTTATTCTCATAACTCAGAAAGTATTAAACCTAATCGCTTGAAATTTGGTGGGATGATGGGTTATTATCCAAGGAACATTTGATTAGATTTTGGAAGCGATCGGGTCAAAGGTCAAGGTCAAGGTCACGGAAAGGTCAAATTCGTATTTTTACCATAGCGCGGTCAATTTTGTTCTAATTGGCATGCAACCGATGCCAAAATGTTCAGAATTCATTGCCCAATCTTGTGATGGGCGACATGACACAATTACGTCATTACCCTTGTTAGCGGTTGGGGGTCAAAGCTCAGTGGGGTCACGACCTTTCAAAATATGCGGTTTTTGTCATAACACGGTCAAATCAAAACCGATTTGCATGAAACCAACACCAAAATGTTCACTGTTCTGTTCCCCCCACTCTCATGCCTAGAAAAAAAAGTAGCGGAGGCGAAGGTATGCGCTCTTCCGAGTGCCCATTCTAGTTATGCTTATATCAAAAACTTTTCTCGATTGGTGAGTTGTCAGGTTTATAAATCAAAGCATAAATCATATCCTTCAAAGAGATGTCTAAATATCTTTCCATCTCAATAAAGACTTGATAAACATTTAAAGTATTGTTAGAATCATAAAGCAGCAGTTTTGACATGCCAGGACCAGGAGAAAACGTTGTATTTAATGAAACAAATAAATGTATAAAACACCCATTTGTAATATGTGCTGATTTTGAGAGCATCTTGGAAAAGACTGATAATAGTGTTACAGTTCTCGGAACCATATGCATACAACATACAGGTGTCCTCAGTCAGTTATTCCATCAAGTATATGTGCATATAAAATCCCTCCTTGTGTGTCGTGGGAAAGCAAAAGGGGTGCGTTGCAATGGCTTTTAGTTGGGTTTATAAATCATTTCTCCCCTTTTATTTTGAACTACAGTACCCTCCTCTCGCTTGGCACTCTCGCATGGGCTGAACAAACGCTTGTTCGCCTACTCGCCTAACCGGCGACTCGCTTGCCGAGGCAAAATCTTCTTGCAGTAGTTCCTTTTTGGTGAATCCACACGCGTAGAGTGGGCGGGCTTCTTGGCGGCCTGCGTATGTGCCTTTTCAAGGTTTGATATTAATCGGACAAGTGGTTCTCAAGTTATGGCCATTTATTTACCAAACCAATGACAGGACACGTTGCTGCGTAGGCGTGGCCATTGGGGAAGAGATCCTTAGCTCTCCCCATTAGTTCCCCATTACGGGTTACAATGTACGGACTTCTGGAGAGTGAAAACTTGCTGAATTCTAATAATTTCTCAATTTCTTATGCGCATTTATAGATAAACACAATGCCCCAATCCAGTCATCGTTTTCGAGAGCGAAGGAACTGCCTTGCCGAAGGAAGAACTGCTGAAGGAACTGTGTGGTTGTTGTTTCTGCCACGCGATTTGAAAGTTTTTTTTTTTCTTTTTTTCTTTTTCTCTTCTCTTCTCTTTGTGTTTTTCATTGCGATGACATTGCGAAAAGCCAAAATACGTTGGCGCTAATTGAATAATTGGCCATTAAAACTAAATTGCGAATAATCGTAACTGCGATATGCGAACTTCCGGACAGTGAGGACTTAACTTCTGTACTTCCGGATAGTGACGACTTACTGTATTATTGCTCGATGTTTTCTCTATTTCTCGACCTACTGTGTTCTTTCTTTCTCGATTTCTGTACTTTCTCGATTTTCTCGATATTGTCGATAAATTATAGAGAGATAAACACATTGCCCCAATCCAGTCGTCGTTTACGAGATCGAAGGAACGGACTGTGTGGTTGTTTGAAAGTTGTTGTTTAAAAAAAAAAACATTTGCACGTACGGCCATCAGGGCCGGATTTTCCAATAGGCCATTGGCCTAGGGCCCACCAGTAACTGGGGGCCCACGGGGGACTTGTGGGTTCTCTGATCAGCCAAGGAGTAGGCTCGTAGGCCCTATAGTAAAATGAATAAAATAAGGTAACGAAAAATATAACAGTACATTTTTATTGCCCGTTTCCCACCATCTATCTATCTATCTCTCTGTCTATCTATCTCTCTATCTGTAGATTATATACATTACGTGTTTTATTTGTGGACTTCATTGTTATATTACGTGTTTTTGTGTTCTTATTTTATGATATTGGTATCTCTTATACGAGACTTGAACTAATTTATTATTACTTTATGTTTACCTGACCTCTTTATGCTTACCTGATTTATCTGACCTCCTACAATCCCTTGACACAAACAGAATCATTGACAAATTTGCCATAGAAAAAAAGCAGGAAAATGTCATTTTGAACTTCACATAGTTGTGCTTGCAAAATGTATTATGCTTTAGTTTCATTGTATTTTCCATTATTCCTATGTGTAAGATGTACATGATATGGAACTTGATTTACTTTGATATGGAACTAATTTGATTAAAAATTATTGATGTGTTACATTATGTTGTAATTTTTTTTTTTACATTACAATATCACGATATGTTGTTGTTCGTCTTTCGGCTGCTCCCGTTAGGGGTCGCCACAGCGGATCATCCGTTATGATCCGCATACTGATTTGGCATAGGTTTTACGCCAGATGCCATTCCTGACGCAACCCTGGTCGCCTTTTACGACACAGGGATAAGGATTGGGTTTCTCCATGATTCCGGGCTGCCCTACAATCTCTCAGAGCGCAGCCCAGCGCAGAGCTCCCATCGTCAAGCGATCTTCCAACCCAAGCCTCCGAGTAGCCGGATTACAGGCGCACGCCACTACGCCCGGTACAATATTATGATATGTATGTATGTGTGTATGTATGTATGTATGTGTATATATATATATATATATATATATATATATATATATATGTATATAATTTGGGGGGGGGGGCACATAAGGTTTGGCCTAGGGTCCACAAACAAGTAAATCATGCCCTGACGGCCACGCACGTATGGGCACGCACTTACGGGCATGCGAGAGCGAAGGAACGGCCTGTGTGTTTGTTGTGTCTGGCACGCGGTTTGAAAATTTATTTATTTATTTTTTGCACGTATGGGCAGGCACAGTCTCACAGACTGGAACAGACAGATTCACGATGAATGGAAACAAAATTGCGTACATGGTCCATGTGATCAGAATTTGATTTTTCTGGACACCTGCCTGCACCACATCAACACCACACCAGTTAATATGAAAAAAAAAAAAGAAATGCAAAAACAAAATTGTGTGGTTTTTTTCTGTTGTTTTGTTTTTGCATTTTTTTTCTCGGCAGGATGGATTGGGGGGGGGGTAGTGGACAAAAGTGCTTCTTGGGTGAGACACATACAACATCAAGCACACACGTGGTGCGATTTCAAGGAGGGGGGGGGTGATGATGGATTTTCCCTGATGTTTTTTTTTAATCCCCATCATTACACTTGAAATTTAAACGAACCCCCTCCCCCTCCCCCCCATCAAAAAGTTTTGCATGTTCAATTTGCCTTCAGAATTTCCCTTCAAATTATCATTTAGAATCACACTTTAAAATGAACCTTTGGAATTACATTTTAGAATTACCCTTCACAATTACACTTTGGAATTACACTTTGGAATTACCCCTTGGAATTACACTTTATAATTACATTTTAGAATTACCCTTTGGAATTACACTTTTGAATTACCCTTTGGAATTACACTTCAGAATTACCTTTGGAATTACACTTTAGAATTGCACTTTAGAATTACACTTTAGAATTACCTGTTGGAATTACACTTTGGTATTACCCTTTGGAATTGCCCTTCACAATTACACTTTAGAATTAATTACCTGTTAGAATTACAGTTTAGAATTACACTTTAGAATTACACTTTAGAATTACACTTCAGATTTACACTTTGGAATTACACTTTACATTTACACTTTAGAATTTCCTGTTTGAATTACACTTTGGAATTACCCTTCACAATTACACTTCAGAATTACCTGTTAGAATTGCACTTTAGAATTACACTTTAGATTTACACTTTGGATTTACACTTCGAATTACACTTTAGAATTAATTACACTTTAGATTTACACTTTCGAATTAGCCTTGATAATTTAACTTTAGAATTACCCTTCAGAATTACCCTTGAGAGTTACCCTTTAGATTTACCCTCGAGAATTACACTTTAGAATTACACTCCAGAATTACCCTTTAGAATTACCCTTTCGATTTACCCTTGAGAATTACACTTTAGAATTGCACTTTAGAATTACACTTGAGAATTTTAAAGTGATTTTTCACCATTGAGAGATCGGGCCAAAAATGATACATAGCACAATAACTCAAAAGTTGTGAACGGATTCGGATGAAACTTGGTAGACATGTTGGGTATGTGACAAGGAAGAAATTATTCAATTTTGGTGAAGATCCGAATGCAAATCTGGTTACAACAATTATTTCATTTTTTAAGTAATTCTTCACCATTGAGAGATTAGGCCAAAAACAATATCGTCCTTCATAGCATGATATTTCAAATATCTAATGGGCCCCATATGTTCTCGTGGATCAGGCATTGCGTGACGGAGGCATGCGCTCCACCGAGTGCTCTTCTTGTTTTATTATTGTTTGTCTATCGGCGGTGAAGTTTCATCTCTCTGGCATTTGCCTTATCAGAGTCGCCGATGTGTTTATGTTCATACTGATGTGTTTAATTTATCATTTAACATATGTTGTTTAAAAAACAGCCAAGTGTTTCACAGTGCTCTGTCTGTGAAGAACATGGTCACGGACTTTGTCTGTGAGGAACATTGTTGTTTAAACAACCCCCCTCCATCTCCCAACTTTCCATTTCATTGACGATCTGAAATTAAAATATTCTCACACTGAAACCAACTCAACCTGACACTTCTGACTTATTAAAATCAGACTCTCAGTTTTGTCAATCACCTTCGTGGCTCTATTACAAGGCTCCGAAGGAAAACAAACAAAACTGGAAATGTGGAAACATTTGAATCAATCTGTGATGGAACCTGATGAAGTTCAGTGTTTATCACACTCAGCTACTCCTGTACCTCTCACGTTCTGGCGAGGGAAGGGTAATCAAACATGTTGGCTGTGTGGCACCAGAAGCGTGTGCTGCAGGTTCGCTCTTGCTATACACACAAATCAGTGCTTGATTTGCACTCTACCTCGAGTGCAGCCTGTGGCTGCTAGGAGCATCATTAGGTTGGGACGTGGCAATGCCATTGATGCAGTGTCCCCCTTTCCAGTACACTGGTACTCATTTTGCCAACCTCAGAAGGATGACAGGCTGAGTCAACCTCCTGGTGTATATTAATTCAGCAGCCAATGGGGCTTGAACTCAGGACCCGAGGATCCCAAGCAACCACCCTAACCAGTAAGCCAACACCAGGCTTGCTTGATTTGCACTGATGTTTGTGTATTTTATGACTGATCTGTATACATGCATTTTACTTTCTTTATCAACTCTTTTACACTCCCCCTCACCCCCCCCTAAAAAAATTACAACAGAAATTAGAAAGGAATATTCTTCTTTCTGTTTTTTTTGGTCCGTACTGATAATTGTTCACAATGTTCACGCGGTACTTCAATGTTTTCAGTGATTGCTTTTGGTGCATTTCGACACATTTTCTGGAAATGGGATATCATTGTCTTTAAGATGTGCCAGCAGATTACTTTTCAAACTCTTGTGTGGTTGTGTGTGCAGGTGTTCTGACATGAGTTTTTTTGTGTGTATGTGTTCGGTCATTCTCTTTGCAAAAACCACCTCCATCCCTCACATTTCTCTCTTCTTCTTTTTTTTTTTCTCTCTCTCTCTCTCTTTCTCTCTCTCTCTCTCTCTCTCTCTCTCTCTCTCTCTCTCTCTCTCTCTCTCTCTCTCTCTCTCTCTTTCTCTCTCTCTCTCTCTCACCCCTCCTCATATCCCTCCCACGCACAAATCCCTCCCCCCCCACAATGTACAGCAAAACATTTGGTGAGGTGTCACTCTACCGCCCCCCCCTTCCTCGCTCTTCCCCCTTTCCTAGCTTCCTCTCTGTTCTCCCTCCGTGCTCTCCTCTCTCCTTCCTCCGTCCTCTCCTCTCCCCCCTCTCCATACACTCCGCCAGTGGTTTGTGGGCCGATCAATGAAGAACAGTGAGAAAAGATTGACAGTTTATCACTGCAATTTCATTCGCCCCACCATGACCTACAGTAAACTGCTTTAAACAAGAATGTTCGACTCCCGAACCAGACATGAACCGTCATCCCAGTGTTTACGGACATGGTGGTTCATCATTGTGTGTGCAGTCCCACGGATGAACGTTAAACCTGTCAGAATTATTTGGAGGAAGTTAAACATCCCATTGTGTACTTCGTGAAGAGGAGGCGAGCCATCACCCGCACTCTGAACAAATTACAAATCCTGCCCTTACCCGCAGGGGGCACTGCATCAGTGGCACAGCCTTGCTCCCAGCAATGATTGAAACGAGGAACCAAAGACTGTACACGAAATGAATGAATATCTGACTGCACTGCACCCATGACCCAACAATGAAGAACAGACCAACAGTCAACAACCACATGTCCACAACCTTCTGTGGTGCTGAACAGAATGCCGTGTTTCGGTCTCAGTCTTCTCTCCATATCCTCAAGACCCCTTGAGTAAGGTGTATCTTCCAGCTTGACATGTCGAACCTTCTTTTTTGTCCTCGTTTTTATTGAGGGTTGAATGTTTTTGTGTGGAATATTTTTAAAATGGAAGAAATGCTGTGATAATACACGGTAGTGGGAATGAGAGAACGATCGAGAGGGATTCGAGAGAAGAGTTGTGAGGAAAGTGAAGAAGAAGATTCGTGTGTTGATGAAGCGTGGATCCGTGTTCCCGGGACACGAACAGGGAAAGAAACATTCTCCAAGCGAGTTGTGAGTGGATCGAAGTGTTGTGAAGATTTATTGTGTTTAACATCTTCGTGAGTAGAACTAAAGCTCGTGATGTAGTTGGTGTTGTGCACGTGGTGCACATTTCGACGTTTCCATGGTGAACGGTGTTTTTTAATGTTCCACACAAGGGTCCAGTTCATGGAGTTACATTTGAACCACTAGAGGGCGAAGTTCGATGAAATCAAGGCCAGATTAGAAAAATTACATGTGAAGAACTTGAAAGATGGGGGAAAGCTGCGCTTGCTGTGGTTGTACCAACCGAAGGAGGAGAAACAGTGGAATTTACTTTCATAAGTGGGTAGTACAGTGGAGTACATAACGTCACAGAGAATATAACGTCACAGAGTACATAACGTCACAGAGTACATAACGTCACAGAGTACAAGACGTCACTGATTACGTAACGTCACAGAGTACATAACGTCACAGAGTACAAGACGTCACAGAGTACAAGACGTCACAGAGTACAAGACGTCACTGATTATGTAACGTCACAGAGTACATGACGTCACAGAGTACATAATGTCACAGAGTACATAACGTCACAGAGTACATGACGTCACTGATTACGTAACGTCACAGAGTACATGACGTCACAGAGTACATAACATCACAGAGTACATAACATCACAGAGTACATAACATCACAGAGTACATGACATCACAGAGTACGTCACATCACAGAGTACATAACGTCACAGAGAACATAACCTCACAGAGTGCATAACGTCAAACGATAACTAGTTAGTCCTACTTTACTACCAGACCATACATGGTAATTTTTTGGTGATAAAATGGGTTGGTTGAATCGAAAGGGAGTTATAACTTGGCGGAAAAAAATTTCACCAAGTATGTTCGTCTGTATTGTTGGGTCGCCGAAATAGGTGACCCTTATTGTCAGTAATTATTAACCTCCGCCATCGAAGATCGGAGGTTACTGTTTTCACCCCTTTCTGTTTGTTTGTTTGTTTGTTTGTTTGTGAACAGTATTACGGAAAAACTCCTTGACGGATTTCAACGAAACTTGGGGGGGGGGGGGGGGGGTTAGGTATGGTCCCCCCCCAAAAAATTTGTTGGAGAAAAAAATTTTGCTTTTTTTTTTGCATTTCTACATGTTTTAAGTGATTTCCAACCCCCCCCCCAAAAAAAAATTGTTATAGAAAAAAAATTTCTTTGCATTTCTACATGTTTTCAGTGATTTCCAAACCCCCCCCCCAAAAAAAAATTGTTAGAGAAAAAAAAATTTGCAACTTTTTTTTCAACAAAATTTCGATTTCTTTTTTTTGCATTTCTACATGTTTTAAGTGATTTCCAACCCCCCCCCCAAAAATTGGAGAAAAGAACTATAACTCTGTCAGCACTGTTGACATCATATTTAATGAACAAGATATAAGGTTCACTTGAGTGACCCAGCAGTATTGGCGGCGGAGGTTTTGCACTCTCCCGAGTGCTCCCCCTCTAGTTTGTTTGTTTGTTTGTGAACAGTATTGCGGAAAAACTCGACGGATTTCGACAAAACTTGGTGGGGGGGGGGTTAGGTATGGTCCAAGGATCATGCCATTAGATTTTGGACTTGTTCCCCCCCCCAAAAAAAATTGTTGGAGAAAAAAAATTGTTTTTTTTTTGCATTTCTACATGTTTTAAGTGATTTCCAACCCCCCCCCAAAAAAAATTGTTAGAGAAAAAAAAAATTTTCTTTGCATTTCTACATGTTTTCAGTGATTTCCAACCCCCCCCCCAAAAAAAAATTGTTAGAGAAAAAAAAATTTGCAACTTTTTTTTCAACAAAATTTAGATTTCTTTTTTTTTGCATTTCTACATGTTTTAAGTAATTTCCAACCCCCCCCCCCCCAAAAAAAAAGTTTGAGAAAAGAACTATAACTCTGTCAGCACTGTTGACATATTTAATGAACAAGATATAAGGTTCACTTGAGTGACCCAGCAGTATTGGCGGCGGAGGTTTTGCACTCTCCCGAGTGCTCCCCCTCTAGTTTGTTTGTTTATTTGTGAACAGTATTGCGGAAAAACTCGACGGATTTCGACGAAACTTGGTGGGGGGGTTAGGTATGGTCCAAGGATCATGCCATTAGATTTTGGACTTGTTCCCCCCCCCCAAAAAAAATTGTTGGAGAAAAAAAAAATTTTTTTTTTTGCATTTCTACATGTTTTAAGTGATTTCCAACCCACACTCTCCCCCCCCCCCCAAAAAAAAATGTCAGCACTGTTGACATATTTCATGAATAAGATATAAGGTTCACTTGAGTGACCCAGCAGTATTGGCAGCAGAGGTTTTGCACTCTCCCGAGTGCTCCCCCTCTAGTTCTGTCTGTTTGTTTGGATGTTTGTTGGGTAGTCGATCGAGTCGGAAAAAAATAAAAAAAAAATTTTGAGATTTGTTCTTCCCTTATTATCATCATTTAAAATGGCGATTTTTTTTGTATACCTTGTCGAGGCTCGTATGAGAGTTAACACAACGCACATCAAGGGGGGGCATGACAAGAGGGGAGGGAGTGGAAAGGACAAAACAGTGGGGAACAGAGACATTTGGAGATCTGTGGAAGGGAGAGGGATGTAACGGGGAACATGGGGAATCGAAGATGGACATTACAGGGACTTTCAGGAAGGAAAGCATGGAATTTGAAGGAGGTGGGCTCGGGTGGATTATCGGGGGTAGAAAAGGTCGAGGATTTGGATGGGGAATGATAAGAGGTGGTGGTGTACAGCTGTTTTGAAGGCCTGGAGGGAAGAATGGGAATGAATAGAGTGAGGGAGTTTATTCCAAAGGTGGGAAAAAAGAGGAATGAAAGAGTAAAGGTGAGCAGTGATTCGTGATTTTGGTCGTTTTACCAGAAGGGGGTTGTTGGCGGACCTTGAGCTCCCTGCGGAAATGTGGTGGGGACAAATCGCAGAGAGAGCTGGGGGAGGGGGAGGGGTGAGGCTGGAGAGGAGACGGTAGAAGACAGAAAGACCACTGACCAACCTGCGGTGATTGAGTGAGAGGCCCAAAGACTCGGCCTCATTGCGGGAGATGCCAATGATCTGAAATGCCTTGGTTTCTACAGCGTGAAGCCTTGAAAAGTGGGACAATTTCAGTTAATACAATGGCGATTTCGATGAAACTTGATTGGTAGGTTCATACCATGACCTAGTTGTGTACAAATGAGAACCGTTGCTATGGACACCACCTATGCCTAGCAACGGGACTTTGAAATTTTAGAAAAATCATTAAAAATTATTTTTTCGAAAATCAAAAATCGGGCCATGAGTGACTGTGGGCAGTACATTCAGCCATATTGTCAAAAATTTCCTGCCGGATCCTATGAAAACTGTTGGAGAAGATAGACTTTGAATGAACCCTGGTCGAAAACAATAAAAAACGAAGTTCGTTATATCTCAGAGACTATGAGTCAGATTTTCATGAAACTGGTATGGTAGATTCATGGTATGTCCTAGTCATGTGTGAGAAAGAACCGTTGCTGTGGACCCCTCCGTTGCCTGGCAACGGCCGAAAAACCTCTAAATGTGGGGGTATTTTAACGAAAAAACAATCTGCAGCATAAACCCTTGAAGCTGGAATCATGAATTTTCTTGTGCTTAATCCTCAGATCATTCCCCATCGAACGGGCCTATCGCGTCAGGGTCTATTGGGTCGTCGACTACCCATGTCCGCCTACCGGCTTGTTTGGATGGTTGTTCGTTTGTCATCAGCATAATTGGCAGTAAACGTGGGCGGATTTTGACCAAACTCGGGTGGTAGGTACATCTTACGACCTAGTCACCGAGTGCTTTGGAAATTATGATGGTTGCTCGGGACGCTTTGGTTCCCTAGCAACAACCGAAAAACCTTCAAAATCTGTACCGTTCACGCGAAGTCAATTCTGAAAGCCATTATCCCACGTAGGGTTATGATATTTGGCACGAATGATCTACAGGTGATGCTCTATCAAATATATTCCGGTTTTTGTGTACAATTAGGGTATGCGCTACAATTATACTACATACTACCTACAATTAGGGTATGCGCGAAAATTGAAGGCCCCCGAGCGACCAGGTGAGTGCATCGATACGAATGAAACTTTGCAGGTTCATGGTGCTCAATGAGTACTACAACTTTGCCTTAGGACATATTGACCGATTTCGATTAGGTCAGGGGTCAAAGGTTAATTAGTGCAAAAATTGATATGTGAGAGCTGGAGGTGCCTTCGCGCCAAATGCTACTCCTCCTCGGGTTATGGTCGGATGGTCATGAAAATTCACACTAATCGTCGGGAATTAATTGTGCACAAACAATCAAGCCGGATTTTCGATTTAGATCTTTGTTCACCCACAGCACCCCCTGAATTGCAATTTCCGATTTCAAACAGCATTTTCGGTACTTTTCATTCAAATTGATACCGAGTATTTATCAGTAGATGGAACTGGATGAGATTTCATATGCATAATCTTTAGGTGATTCCCTATCCGCTATGTGACATCCATTTTGCCCCATATCTTATAGTTTCCATGATCGGCGACCCATCGCCGCCTACCGGCTTGTTTGTCTGTTTGTGTGTCTGTTTGTGACGATTTTTGGTGACAGCTTTCAAGCAATCGTTCTGAAATGTTTTGTGTGTGTTGGTGACTGGCCAAAGACAGCAACGCTTAATTTTTTTACGTTGGTGGATTTTTATAAAATAAATAAAGTATTGTACAGTACACTTGATATTGTATTTTTATAAACGAGTGCGTGCCCATGCGTGTGTGGCCGTGCGTCTGTGGCCGTGCGTGTGTGGCCGTGCGTGTGTGGCCGTACGTGCAAAAAAAACAATTGGTGCCTGGCACAACAAATCCTGCCCATTTAAGGCAGTAAGTTATTTTGGGGATCAAATTAAAATTTTCGTAACCATGTTTTAGTTTTAATGGAAAATTTGTAATTTTGACCGATGACCATGACCCCCAAAACTTCGGACCCTACCGATCTTCACAAATATGCATTTTTCACTATAAGAATGGGTAGGATTATAAGTGACAAATAGAATAAGGTTCACCACAAGCTTAGTTTGAAGTAAATCAGATAATTTTTGACGAAGTTATGAGCGAAAAACGATTTTGATCTTTTCATGACCTTGACCTTGACCTTTAATCCAATTGGACCCAAAAGTTAATGGGGTCGTCCAAGGTTAATTGCCCACCTGTGGATTAAATTTGATAGTGTTTGCTAAAGCCGTTTTGCTGTAAAGTTGCTAACAGACAGACAGACAAACAAACCGGACAATTACAATATCCCGCTCCCTTCCTATGGGGGCGGGATAATAATAAAAAAAAACTGTCAAACCGCGTGCCAGAATCAACAACCACACAGCCGTTCCTTCGCTCTCGAGTGCCCATACGTGCGTGGCCGTACGTGCGTGGCCGTACGTGGAAAAAAAAATATTCAAACCGTGTGCCAGAAACAACAACTACACAGGCCGTTTCTTCGCTCTCGCGTGCCTGTACGTGCGTGGTCGTACGTGCAAAACAAAAAAAACTTTCAAACCGCGTGCCAGAATCAACAACCACACAGGCCGTTCCTTCGCTCTCGCGTGCCCGTACGTGCGTGACCGTATGTGCGTAGCCGTACGTGCAAAAAAAATATTCAAACCGTGTGCCAGAAACAACAACTACATAGGCCGTTCCTTCGCTCTCGCGTGCCCGTACGTGCGTGACCGTATGTGCGTAGCCGTACGTGCAAAAAAAAAATTCAAACCGTGTGCCAGAAACAACAACTACACAGGCCGTTCCTTCGCTCTCGCGTGCCTGTACGTGCGTGGCCGTACGTGCGTGGTCATACGTGCAAAGCAAAAAAAACTTTCAAACCGCATGCCAGAATCAACAACCACACAGGCCGTTCCTTCGCTCTCGCGTGCCTGTACGTGCGTGGCCGTATGTGAGTGGCCGTACGTGGAAAAAAACCCAAAAACTTTCAAACAACCACACATGCCGTTCCTTCGCTCTCGTAAACGACGACTGGATTGGGGCATTGTGTTTATCTATAAATGCGCATAAGAAATCTAGAAAGTATTAGAATACACTAAGTCATCACGATCCAGAAGTCCATACGTTGTAACCCGTAATGGGGAGCGCGGCTGAGGTTCTCTTCCCTAACGGCCACGCCTACGCAGCAACGTATCTTGTCATTGGTTGGTAAATAACTGGCCGTAACTTGGGAAGCACTTGTCCGATTTATATCAAACCTTGAAAAGGCACATACTCAGGGCCTCAGCAATATACCTGACAAGTTTCAATTAGATCGGACCAGTGGTTGTCGAAAAACAGCGATCACAGACACACACACACACACACACACACACACACACACACACACACACACACACACACACACACACACACACACACACACACACACTGCTGGAATTATAGATAGATGATAGTTTTTCCTTTGACCGTTAAATTCAAGGTTGCACTGAAGGAGGCCTGATGGTATTTGAACTTTCTGCTCCTTGAAACAGACATTAAATGTTTGAGACCTGAGATGCTGAGAGTAAGATACTCATCCAGGTCTGGAGGGGAGTGAATGGAAAACGGGTAATCTGAGGCAAGCAAAGGGAGATGAGATGGAGTGAAGTGAGCGTAGAAGATATAGAGTGAAAGAAGCAAAACAAACGTCCGAAGAAAGAGTCTGACGGGCCTCCGTGTCAGACTCCACAAAGCCTTTGTACAGCCTCGTTTTGAATATGTTCGTTCTGCGGAGTCCGAAGAAGTTAATATATGTTGATTCTGTAGATAATATTGTTACGGTCTCGCGCCCGCCGGCGTGCTGACGGCCACGTAACTCGAATCGCGGCACGTCGCCCACCGGACGGACAATCCAGTCGTGACCCTCTCGGACTAACGCCGGGAACCAGTCACGGGTGGACCTTTCGGTCTCACCGCGATCGAGCCAATCGGCCCCCGCGTGGGATAGGGTTGCTCGCCAAATTCGACCTACCTAAGTACCCACACGGAGGGTAGACCGGGCGATCGCACCTCGCCGCAGGTCGACTTCGGACACGGGCCACTTAAGCGACCCGTTCCGTACTATCGGGATAACCGAGCGGTGTTATCGTCGGCCTCGACGGTTCGATTAATGATCGGGCGTATTCAGCCCACTACCAACCCTTTACGTGAAGCAAGATGAGGATTCAATGAGAGAAATGACGAAGCGAAGCGGGAAAGCAGTTCAACATAAAGCACATTTATTCGCGATGAACGGAAAGCACACATATACAATTCCACCAAAAGCACATAGAAGGAAAAGAAACACAATGCAATTTTACACAAAAAGCAAATGTAAAAGCGAAGACACAATGCAGAGCTATCCGACTACCGAGCACACGGCAACACTTATACAATTCTACTTCACAGACGGCGCCGACAACACATACCCAAAACCAAGAAAAAGAACACCCTCAAGGATGAGGCGGGCCTGAGGCCGAGACCGGGTCGGGCCTACCCGTCTGGTGATGAGACGCGGAGCGGCGATGGTGCCCCAACTCCGCGGGCCTCGCGGATAGTGTCTGGTAGGGGGTGGGAAAAGGGGCCCCCTTGGTCGCACTATCTCAGCGCGGGGGGAAACAGGAGGGGGTTGCTGATGCTCGGGGTAAGGAGGATTTTTACTCTGTCTCGGGTCCCGCGACGAGCGTCTCCACCTCGACCAGGTCGCGCCGTCGGCCTCCCTGGTGTGCAGCTCCCGGCACCGATGCGAGCACCCCCTCGTCTGCCTTCGCCGCCGCCGCCTCTCCACAGCTCCGTCCTCTTCGCTCCGACTCCAACTCCGAACTCTTCCTCCTGCGAACTTCCCAACTGCACTCAACTCCAACGCACACGACGACGACCACGCACACGACAACGACGACACTCTTCTGACGAACGCAGCCGCTTATATAAGCCCCGTGGCTTCGCCTTTGACCCCCTGCCTTCGACCTTTCACCTCGCTCCCCATTGGCCCGAGAAAAAGTGGGCGTGAATGCATTTTGATCCATGAATTTGCATATAGCGACCGCCCTCCAACGCCCTGGAGGCGGGGCCAAATCGCCCCTCGCTCACCGATTGGACGGAACAAAAGTGGGCGTGAGTCGTTTTTGATCCGTTTTTGGAGCGGAAAATCCGTGGTTTTGTACACGCTGTTCGGCGCGCGCCCTGCACGAGTCCAATACCGGTACCCACAAGCGGCGCAAGAACGGTGGCGATGCGACGGTTGCGAGGTGTGACGGGAAAGGTCGTGGCTGCTGTGGTGAAGCGGCGTTGTGGTGGGTGGTTGATGTTGTGACGACTGTTGAGACATGGTTGGTGGTGGTAATCATGGCGGTTGGTCCAAAATAAAGATAGCAAAAGAAAAACGGCTATCCTGAAGAGTCGCAGCACGCATGAATGACATTTATTCCCTCTAGACAACGGGTTTGGGCCTAACTACACATATACTTACGGAGATATCTCACCTAAGGGACCTGAATGGTGGTTTGCGAATTTGGTAACCACAACAATATACAAAGGAAGGAGAACGACAAGATTTGTCCACATCCCTGGAAGACCTCATTTAAGATGACAGACTTGGTGAAACAATCTTTCAACTTTTGTCGATCAAGGTACACCTGCATGTGCAGACATGATGGAGACCTTTAAGAAGCTCAATAAATGTGACAAAGTTAAATTTATCACCAGCGCAATGCTTCAATAAACAGAGGACACTCTTTCAAACTGCCAACTGGTCTCCTTAATTATTCTTGCATCGGAGCTTGCATTCTTGGATAGGGAAGCATTGGAGAATGTTGACTTTTCTGCTCCAGAGGGAAGATATTGGAGACTGCTTAAGGAGGAGATGAGGAACCACTGAGTCATTAATTTAACACAGCCGGAATGGGTTTGCGAAAGGGACATGATGTTTCTTCAATTCTATTGAAACAAATCACAAGCTAGTCAAGCACACAGAATATGTCCTTCAATCCTGACAAATCTCCTCTCTCTCTTTCTCTTTCTCTTTCTCTCTCGTCTCCCTCCCTCCCCCTTTTATTGTCTTAACAATCTTCTTGAAGAAGTTCTTTCACTCAAACTGCTGGGTCTCACTATCAGTCAGGATCTTTCAATGCAAACCACCCTTTGAAGTTGGCCTCCAAAGCTAGCCGCTGAATCTTAATCCTCCGTTGCACAAAGTCCTTCCTTGTCACACCTGAACTCTTGTGCACTTACAAGGTGTTCATTGGCAGCTTGATGGAGTACTGCTCTCCCAACTGCGCTGGCTCCCCTGCCTCACATCATGCTCAGCTTGACGTCATGGAAACGAAGGCCTTCCAGGATCTTCCACAATGAAGCTGTATCGATGTGCCTTTAATTTTGCCATCACAGACTGGTCGTTGGTTCTCTGACTTCTACCGCTTCCTTTTCTGTTTTTGCACCCTCTGCCCTTTCCCTAATTTGTTGTCCAATTTATCGCAGTGGCACCCACAGACAAGAAAGTACTTCTCTATAAAATAGGTCCTGATGCACAGTGGTCTCTTGGGGTGTTTGGGTTTGTGTCGCGAAGGTGTTGGAATCTGAGTTTCTGGATTTGAACTTGAACTTTGCCCATTGTGAAAGGATGCCAGGTCTTTTGGCCGCAAAGGAGTAAATGCCCTCGGGAAAGTGAGAGGGATGGCTCGGTTGCCATGTGGATGATGTCACAACAGCAGCTTTGCCTTATAAGGTCTCCTTTGTGGCGAAAAGATCTGGCACAGGAGCAGGGATGGTTAACATTTCCAGCCGCATTGTTCGCTATGATTCACTCGTTTTGGCGATGATGCTGTTCCACTGTTTTAATTCTGCCAGTGTGTGATTGAAGTCATATTACTTTCCTGTGAAAGCTCAAAACATCTATCTTTGATGCGAATGACCTGAAAAGCAGATACAATGCCATCTTACCATCTCTTCTTTGTGCCATAGCAAAACCTCTTCTTCTCCAGTTCTCCAAACACCTGTTTTGGCATCTGCTGTGGCCCCAAGTGGCCAAGGTGGTCAAGCCAACGCAGATGTGTTCCTCACACTGTTGATACTTTGTCACTCCGATGATGGTCCAAAAGCAACGATTATGGAAATGTTTCACGTGCCTCACATGTTCTGCTTTGATGGTCCATGTCTCGGCACCAGAAAACAGAAGTGTTAAGTCCACAGCACGATATCCTGCCCGCTTGGTTGCTTGAGACAGATTGCTATTCTGAAATCTGGGCTTTTTCAAACATACAAAGACTCTTTCAGCTTAAGCAATGCGCTGCACCACTTCCTTTCTCAGCTCACTGCCATTTGTGATATTGCTTCCATGGTATGTGAAATCCTCAACGATTTCTATTGAGCCGTCTTCTTTCTGTGTTTGTGTGGCATCTTCACCTTCTGCATGTATGTTGTACTCCAAGGAACGCTCTTTCTTACACAGGTGCAAAAAGAAGGTGTTGGGATCTGAGGGGTAGGGAGTGTGTCGGCAATGCGTACAAATGGTCATTCTTAAAATCTCTACAACAGGTGACCGAGTACTACTCGCCAGGATGATGAACTTAAGTGAATTCCGATGGACATGTTCTTGGTGAATGTTGGGGTGCCATCATATTTTCTTCAAAGTTGGTTCATTATTTATTTCCTGAAAGCCAGTGATGTGGGAAAACTGTCGACATATTTGCATATGTGCTGCATGGATTACATCTCAGCATAAATACTCCTTCATCAATACCCTCTGTACTTGTGTGGAAAGCCTTCTCACGATTGAATGTTTTTCTTCAAAAATTGCTTAACAAGCTCAGATTTTATATCAATATCTCAACGTTGATATGTTTTATATGTGGCCAAATCAAAATTTACATCAACACGGAATACAATGACAGTATTGTCTCTATAACATGTACAACTTATTTATGAGGCTATCAAAGCATGTGTGTATGTGTGTGGTGAACGTTGAACGTGCTGTAACTGATTTGGGCAGAGGATAAGATCTCAAGTACAGAGGTAGTTCACAGATACATTACAGTGCCTATAGAAAGTCTACACCACCTTTCAAAACTTTCACCTTTTTTGGCCTTATAGCATGGGATTAAATTGCATTAAATCAGACTTTGTCCACCTTTATTTACACTTCGTGACACACAACTTCCAAATGAAAACATTCTATTCTTCAAATTTCAGAAAATTAATTAAAAATCCAAAACTAGAATATCTTGGTTGGATAAGTGTCCACCCTCTTGATCAGTGTCCACCTCCCTTGAGTTAATACTTGGTGGATGCACCTTTGACAGCAATTACAGCTGTGAGTCTGTTGGGATAGGTCTCTTATACAAACTTTGCACACCTTGATTGGACAATATTTGCCCATTCTTCTGCACAAAACTGTTCAAGCTCAGTCATGTTGCATGGGGAGCATTGATGGACAGTAATCTTCAAGTCGTACCACAGATTTTCGATTGGATTAAGGTTGGGACTCTGACTGGCCAACTCAAGGACATTTAACTTTTTGTCCTTAGCCACTCCAGTGTAGCTTTGATTGTGTGATTCGGGTCGTTGTCATGCTGAAACATGAACTTCTGTCCCAATTTAAGCTTTCTTGCAGAGGGCAGCAGGTTTTCCTCTGGGATTGCTCCATCCATTTTCCATTCTGTCCTGACAAGTGCCCCAGTCCCTGCTGATGAGAAACGTCCCCACAACATGATGCTGCCACCACCATGCTTCACAGTTGGGATGGTGTTCTTTGGGTGATGTGCTGTGTTGGGTTTGCGCCAAGCGTCTCATTTTGCATTTCAGTCAAAAAGTTCAGTTTTCAAAGCCTTACAATGACGTTTTTATGTGTGCTTATTTTTAATGGAGAAATCAAATAGGGAGGCCCATGTGCGCTTATTTTTCACATGCGCTTATATTCAGGCATACACTTCTTATCCAAATTCCACTGCATTCTAGCTTTGTATTTTTCAATTAATTTTCTGAAATTTGTAGAACTTGTTTTTCGCTTGTAAATTGTGGGTTATGATGTGTAAATAAAGGTGGAAAAGGCCTGATTTAATTCAATATAATTCCCAGCTATAAGGCAAAAAAGGTGAAAATTTTGAAAGGTGGTGTCGTCTTTCTGTTGGCACTCAAGATACTGTGTGGGATCAAGGCACTCAGAGTGGAGGAAGCATCATGAAGAGTGGTATGTTCACTGCTTCTTTAAAGGTTCGCCCACCACGTACAACCCAGTTGGTTGTTTGGGAGGATTCCTGTCGTGTGCAGCCGGAATCGGAACAGCTGACTGTGTTCAGGTGTGAAATGAAGGTTGAGGAGCTGGAAGGATCTTCTGAAACTCTGCAGATAAAAATAAAGGATGTGAACTCCTTTGGTCTGGAAGAGGAGCAAAGCGATCAGCTGAATGGTGAGTTGTATTATATTCATTACCTTTGATGGGATCTGTGATTGTTTAGCACTGGGGGTTTTAATGTTTTTTTTTATACACAGTGCATGATGGAGGCTCATGGAAGACCACGTGTTCAATGGAAGATAATAAAATGGAAAAGGGGAAACAACAACAACAGCAGAGTAGAAGTGAGAGTGAGATGAAGTGTGGTGAACGTTTGAGATGCTGTGATTGATTTGGGCAGAGTATAAGATCTCAAATACAGAGGTAGTTCACATGTAGGTACTGTGAGAGATCAAGGTACTCAAAGTGGAGGAAACATCATGAAGAGTGGTATGTTCACTGTTTCTTTAAAGGTTCACCCACCACGTACGCTCAAGTTGGTTGTTGGAAGGATTCCTGTCGTGTGCAGCCGGAATCGCAACAGCTGACTGTGCTCGGGTGTGAAATGAAGGTTGAGGAGCTGGAAGGATCTGATATTCTGCAGATAAAAATTGAGGATGTGAACTCATTTGGTCTGGAAGAGGAGCAAAGTGACCAGCTGAATGGTGAGTTATATGATCGTCATTACTGCTGATGGGATCTGTGCTTGTTTCATGCCCAGTTTTTAGTTTTTTGTGTACATGATAGAGGCTCATGGAATATAATAAAATGGAAAGGGGGAAACGACAACAATAACAGCAGAATAGAAGTGAGATGAACGGTAGGGGAGAAGGATACATGGGGGTGAACTAGCTGCACACAAGTTGAATGAAACACAAGAAGAAGAGTGAGGGGAAAGTGGGTATGAAACAGAAAAGTAACAAATCAACCAACAAAGATCATGTTTGGATGTGGAATGATTTGAGATGGTGGCCAACAGCTGTCTTGAAGATCTGGAGGGAAGAATGAGAGTGAAGAAAATGTGAAAGTTGTTTCCACAGGGCGGAAAAAAACGGAGGAATGGAGGCGAACAGTGATTTTGAAATTGGGAATTTCACCAGAAGAGGGCTGCTGGTGGACATATTTAGTGCAGAAACCTGGAGTGGGGACAAAGCATGGAAAGAACAGACGAAAAGGAGACAGGACAAGAAAGAGACACCACCGTCCTGTCTGGAATGTCACCATGATTGGCCCATTGACTTGGCTTCATCATAGGAGATTCCATTCACCTTGAGGCCTTGTTTTACACGGCATGAAGCCGAGCGCGATGTGAGGCAGGGGTGTCAGCCCATAGGGGAGAGTAGTGCGCCGTCATGCTTCTGATGAAGGCCTTATTGCTTGATAAGAGTTCAGGAGCATTAAGGAAGGACTTTGCACAATGGAGGATGCCTACTCTGGCTTTGGAGGCCAACGCAGAAATGCTCCCTCAGAGAGCTCATGGGTGATATTGAGACCAAAAAGTTTCAGTGACTGATGAGGATTGTTAAGAAAGGAGATGGGAGGGTTTGCGGGATGGTCCTTTGGACAGAGAGAGTGAGTAAGAGATTTGTCAGAATTCAAAGACATTCCAAGTGTTTGAGCAGCTTGTGATTCTATCAAGGTCTGAAGAGAGTGAAGAGGCTGCTTCCTTTCTCTCAGAAGAATGAGGAATGTCACAGCAGAGGGATAAAGAGGATTTTATGGCTCAATAGATGGCCCTGATCTGATGTGTCACATTGTGGGACTCCATCCATTGTTGGGAGAGAAAAAGCAGCATGTTCATGATGGAGTGACACTTCAGTCCTTCACAACAATTGCTCATCAACACATGATTTTTCCAAACCCAACCCTGAGCTTTCCTCCACTTGCTGTCTCCTTTGATCATTTCCATTGCCCTCATCATACAGTCACATGTTTTGGCTTTGGTCTCTTCATTCCATTCCCTGCATTTGTCCACATGTTAACCTACCACACTCAGTCATTTCGTTTTCCAAGAGGGTTTGACTTTTAAGACAAAACAAAAAAAATCAAACAGATAGTTGTAATTGTTTGTGATTTGCCAGTCAATGCAGGTTGGAGAGAAAACTTTCTCTATTTTGGGTTCTCCACATTTTTCTTGCCCTCTCAATTTTGTTGGTTGTGATTTTGGGTGGTGGTGAAATTCCCACTGAAGTTGTGGTCTGATGAGCATCTTGAAACATCGAGACAGGTTTGTTCTGAACGTAATGCTTTAATATCGTAATGCTTTGACACAACACCATTCTCATGGGGAAATGTTTTATTTTCTCTCTTCAAGGAAGAACTCAAATCGATGATTTTAATACAATATTTATTTAGCTATTTTAAGAGCATGGAATGTGACACAATACTGCCTCCATTTCATAAAAGTTACTTTTTGCAGATTTATTTGTGAAAGTGGAAGTAAAAACCGAGCATGCCATTGATGTCCACCAGGATCGACCAGAACCAAATGACTCTGAAGATTCTTTTTTCGAGAGACATCCTAATGAAGGTTTCTGTCAATGCCGACACATTTTGATTCGGACATTTTGATGATGTACCCGGGTGTGAAGAAAAAAAAAACCCGTTGTTTTGATTTCATTGCTCTAAGAAATATCAATGATGATGATGGTCGATCAGTTTTTTAAACATCCATTATCCCTTTCACCTTTCAGGGAAATATTTTCACCAACAATAATATACCTTTTTTATCCTGTTATCCTGAATTCAAATGATAGTAAATTCTGATTGAGCTCTAATTTCACACTTTTTGTCGATTTATTTTGGATGTTTAAAACGATCGGCTTGTGGAATAGTGAGGTGACCGAGAGAAAAAGGAAACAAATTGACAATAGAGCAGTGAGGCAACAGTTAGTTAAAAGGAAGAGGAAGAGGAGAGAAGATGGAGGGAACAATAATCTGATCATAACAGGGTTGGGTGGGTTGTGGTTAATGTGTCTCAAACGCAAGACCATAACATCTAAAGCTGGCCTCCTTAATCAATAAACCAGCAACAGGCTTATAATGATAATGGTTCATAATGATAATGATAATAATGACAGTGAAAATGATAATCATACAAAATGATGACAATTATAATGGTGCATAATGTTAATGATAATGGTACACAATGATAATGTTATAATATTGATAAAGGTACATAATGATAATGAAAATGATCATCATAATGACAATATTAATGGGGCATAATGTTCATGATAATAGGACATCATAATGATCATAATGACAATTGTCGATCATGAGAATAGTGTATAATGATCATGACACAAAATAACAATGATGATGGTCCATCATGATAATGGCCCATAATGATAATAATGATGATTATAATAATGGTCCATCATGATAATGATGATTGTTCATGATATAATGATGATTATAATGCCAGTCGATGGTCATGTTGATATTGCTAACAATAATAATGATGACTATAATGAAATATGGCATAAAACCCTGTAGACATCATTACAATGGTACCCGATAATGGTATGTGAGTACATCTATTGGAACGTGAGTATTTCTTTTAAATACATTCTGTTGGAACGTTGCTATGTCCATTGGTTACGTACAATTTAAACGTGACTACGTCTATTATTTATGTACTCTTGAAACACACCTTTTTATATGCCCGATATATATGTATATATATATATATATGTACATATATATATGTATATATGTATATATATGTATATATGTATATCGCTTCTTCTTCTTCTTTCGGCTGCTCCCGTTAGGGGTCGCCACAGCGGATCACCCGTATGATCCGCATAGTGATTTGGCACATGTTTTATGCCGGATGCCCTTCCTGACGCAACCCTGGTCGCCATATATATATATGAATATATATATATATATGTATGTATATGTATATATATATGTATATATATGTATATATATATATATATATATATATATATATATATATATATATATATATATATATATATATACATATACATATACATATATATATATTGTTACGGTTGTGGAAATTCGCATTACACCATAAAGAGTCCTCAGGTGAGATATATTGGTAAGTTCATGTGTAATTCGCCCAAACCCGTTGTATAGAGGGAATATGTGTGATTCATCCGGGCTGGGACGCTTTGAGTTCGCCATTTTTCTTTTTCTATTGTTATTTTGGACCATTAAGCCGCCAACAATGCAAACAGCCACTACCTTTACCTTCACAACTCCATCCCGCAAACATCGCTTCACCGCCATTCCCAAACGACGCATGCCAACCACCAAACCACTACAGCAAACCCCCCACCACCTTCGCCTATCTCCTTCTCCAACCATCGACCACACCACCAGTCAACACCAAACGTCGTGCTGTCCAGGGCCCATTCGGCGATTGGTGCCGAACGCATCGAGCCGTGAGCGCGAATGGCGGCCTTTCCAAGGGAGAAATTCGGGTCAAAAAGGCTTCACGCCCCCTTTTTCTCCGTCCAATGGGCGAGCGTCGGGCGGTATGGCCCCGCCTTCAAGCGTGATAAATGTGACCTTCCTCTCATGAAGGAATTCGGATCAGAAAAGGCTCACGCCCCTTTTTGCCACACCAATGGCTGAACAGAGGGTGGCGTGGCCCCGCCTCCAATCGTGTTTTGATCCTGAAATCTGCATACAGGCTCCTCCTCCGGTCTATAAAGACGTGAGCACAAGGCGACTCTCACAGCTGGTCGGGGCGAGTGAAGAGTTCGAGTTCGAGTCCAGTGAATACGGCGGTCGGCATCGAGGTTGCGGTGTGGGGGTCGCTCGTCTCGTCATTGGTGCCGTCTCGTCGCGGGATCCAAGCCAGCCAGCCATTCCCCTCTCCCTGAGCATCAGCAATTCCCCCCCCCACCATCCGTGCTGAGATAGTGCCGGGGGGCCCCGTTCCTCCCCCACCCTAAACGTGGTGCCAACCAAACTGCTTGCGCGGAGCACACCGGAGAGGGCTCGCCAACCACGCCAGGGGCACGGAGTCGGGGTGCAGCGGCACGGACATTGTGGCTTGCCCGCCATCGCGTCACGAGGACGCGGGTAAGACCTTCTCGGTCTCGTGGACCTGGCCGCTCCTCCAGGTTCCACGCACATTTGGTCCACGGGCCTGTCTGCCTCCTTGCCTGTGAGGTGGCTTTCTTTCCTTTGCTTTTTGGAATGAGTGATGTGGCGCCGAGTCCCGACAAGTAGAACTGTATAATTGTTGTAAATAATTGCCCTTTTCTTCGGTCATATTGCTTTTGTCTTGACTGTTATTTGTTGCATTTTGTCTTGACTGTAATATACGTGCCTTCCGTCTTTCCGTAATAAATGTGCATTGTTTGTTGAACTGTTTCCCGCTTTGCTTTGTCTCCTTCCTTTTCTTGAATCTCCATCTTGCATCACGTAAGGGATTGGTAGTGGGTTTAAAACGCCCGGTAAATAAATGGAACCGTCAACGTCGACGATAACTCTGATCGGTTATCCCTGTAGTACGGAACGAGCCGCTTAAGTGGTTCGTGTCCGGAGTCGACCTGTGGCGTGTTCCAACTCCTCGGTACGCTACTCGCGCGAGTACTTAGGTAAATCGACCATTCCCCGATCGGACCCTGTTTCGCATGGGTCGAATGCGTTCTGAGTTGTGGTGAGGTTAAACCCCCCCCCCCGTGACTGGCTCCGGGCAGTAGTTCCCGGAGGGTCACAACTGAATTGTCCGTTCCGGTGGGCGAGGCGGCCGCTTTTGGCTACACGCGGTCGTTCGCACGCTGGAGGGCGCGAATTCGCAACAATATATATCGGGGCGTATTATGTGATACCAGTCGTCCGTCCGTCCGTCCGTCTGTCTGTCCGTTCCTGTCCGCACTGTAACTCCCAAAGTTTTCAACTTTCACGTTTCATATTTGGTACATAGGTACAGATTGTGGAGACGGTGTGTCACGACATACGTTCGTCATTTAAAGTGGTTGCCATGGCAACTAGGATGCTGTTTTCCATGTCGTAGCACAATTCTGTTTCTCCCTTTTTGTTTTATTTTAAGAGGCAGCTCCATGAAATTTTAACACATGATGGAGAACCTCCTGCTGAATCTAGAAAGTGTTCAGTCGTTCTTGTAGCTACTATATTGGTCAAGATATGAGGGAAAATGTGTCCATTTTAGGGGTATGAATACCATCATTTTTGCACATCCATGCCAGAAGCCCATTTTGAAACTTCATCACGTCAAGGCTTGTGCTTTGCGCATGCACGTGACACATACTACTTGTATGTTAGAACTGGCATGCAAAATTTCAGCTTCCTATACCATTCCTAACCCAATTTAACAGACTCCTGTAGGTGGAAGGGCCACTCGTGTGACAGGCCGTGTCAAATGATTGTTCTTCTCGCATCATTTTTTTTGTTGTTGGAGGAGGCAGCTCCATGAAATTTTGGCACATGGTGGAGGACTTCCGTCTGAATCCAGAAAGTGTGCACTCATTCTTGTTAATAATGTGTCGGTGAGGTGTTTTTAATAATGTGTCGGTGAGGTGTTTTTATACGCCCGATATATATATATATATATATATATATATATATATATATATATATATATATATATATATATATATATATATCGGGGTGTATTATGTGATACCGGTCTTCCGTCCGTCCGTCCGTTCCTGTCCGCACTCTAACTCCCAAAGTTTTCAGCTTTCACGTTTCATATTTGGTACATAGGTATAGACTGTGGAGACGGTGTGTCGTGACATACGTTCGTCATCTAAAGTGGTTGCCATGGCAACCAGGATGATGTTTTCCATGTGGTAGCACAATTCTGTATATACCTTCCTGTTTGGGTGTCGATTGTGCTCACTTGAGCTCTTGTTAACCTTTGTACCCTTCAGACAACAGAAATTTTTATGACTCTGTCAATGCCTTGAACCCTTTCAAACCGTTCAGACCATAATACCCCATTAGGTCCTTGAGACCTTTTACAAACATTTCGACCTTCAGTCAGACCTTATAATTCCATTTTCCTGGCCAAAATGAGTCCTGATGAGGGACTGCAATGTTATTTTTCTTTGTAGTGAGTACCCAACGCACGTGAAGCCAAATGCGGGATTTAGCAATTGGTTTCTGTCCGTCTGTCCATTTGTCTTATCAGTTTATGATCATGGAGCAAGTTGTTTAAATCAAATGTTGTATTTTGAACACGAATCGGAACATGAAGAGGAAGACAAGTCTTTCATTTTCATGGAGGTATTTCGGCTTTGAATTCATCCGATCGCACATGTGGAAAGAGTAAGATAATATTTTTACTCTGCCTGCCTGGCAGTCAAACAAAATTGAAAATTATTCCAAACAGATAAAACTTACTATCTTTTTAGGACGTCATAAAGGAAATATTTATCGAAAGGACATTTTCTTTGAGGCTCACTTGGCTGCATCTGGATGGGTTTGAGGGTTGTGGAGTGGCGGCTGAAACACGAATCCTATCCAGGTTCCTCCTGATGACTCTATCTTTGCTCTTTCCTTCTTCGGGTTCCTTCTTAGTCTTCCGTTTGATCATATAACTTGTTGGATAGGGTGATGTAAAGCATTCTGGGTAAAATGGCAGCAATACCTGTAATTTATTTTTGTGACTTTTACAATCTTTATTCCCCCCGCCCCCTGCCGTTGAACTTAGTCTGAAAAGGGGGCTTATAGATTTGGTGTCGATTTCCGTGTCCTTGCATTCGTGTGTGCATTCACAACCATATCTTGGAGACATGTCTGGACCCATTCCATTCGAACTTGGCACAAAGCCAACACATGAGGATAAACATATATGTGCCTTTTTTTTTTCGACATTAGGTCAAACACGGCCAACTGGTAGCCATTTTAGTTGTAAAAAATATACTCCTTATCGAACACGTACAAAACCATTTCTCACAGATGCATTTACCGAAGTTGTTCAAACTTGGCACCCAGATAAGGAATGATGGCTGACATATGCACGTCATTTTCTTTTCAAGATCAGATCCAAGATGGCCGACTAGTGGCCATTTTGTTACTTAAATGTCTCCCCAACCATTTCTCCGACATGCATGATCCGATTTTGTTCAAACTTGGCACAAGCACAGTACATGATGGCAAACACGTTCCCCTCACTTTATTTTGTGATCTCCTTAAGGATGGTCGACTCGTAGACTGGCGGCCATTTTAGTTGTACATAAATATGGTCTTGCCCTTTGACTCCATACAGTAAAATTACTAAAACAATCGGGGCAATAACATTTTAGGTCTTTTTGACTGTTAGGGTACCTAGCTTACAAGGCTGGGTAACCTGCTATTTTTCTTCTGTTTAAGATTATATTTCTTCCTCCAGAAATTTGTGGGGTTTTTGGTTCACAAAAAAATATCTTCACGAAAAAAATAAGTGACCACTATATTCGTTATTGTTGTGTGTCTGTCTGCCTGTCTGTCTGTCTATCTGTCTGTCCCAAGCATAGCTCCGTGGGTTTTGATCCGATCCTGATAAAATTTTGGCGGGAGGTTTATATCATGATCTAATTGTGTTTTCTGAAAATGGGCATGGTGCGCCCATTATGGGCGGAGCCACGCCCAAAAAACATGTGTTTTTAGGGGGTAGCCGATTTCAATTTGCATCTTGTCCTAGGGGGTTTGTCGAATCTGGCAGGGGTTTTGGCATTTGGTTAGCCCAATGGCACCTGCATAGCCCCATGGAGCTCGATTTTTCATTTTCGTCTCAAGGTCAAGGTCACAAGGTCACAAACTTAGAAAATTGCGATTTTGACATAAAAATCCATCTTCTCCGAGGGTTTTGTCGAATCTGGCAGGGGTTTCGGTATTTGGTTAGCCCAATGGCACCTGCATAGCCCCATGGAGCTCGATTTTTCATTTTCGTCCCAAGGTCAAGGTCACAAGGTCACGAACTTAGAAAATTTCAAATTTTGACATAAAAATCATACGACCGCCCAAACTTTGAGAGCTGGGATGACAATATTTTTATGCATAATCTTGAAGTCATTCCCCATCTAAAGTCTTCAAACCATTTTGCTCTATCTCGAACACCTTGCCCATGGCGCCCCCTTCAAATTTGTTTTTACGCTGATTTCATTAAAGTATGGATCATCCGATGAGTGTGAAATGCCATATAGCCTATATGACGTTATATTGTTCCTGCAATGTTCCATAGGAAGTTTTGCACCAAAGGTCATAATCCTTGACCTTTGACCTTTAAAGTTCATAAAGGTCAAATTTTCAAAGTTGTGGGAATCGAACCGTGTTTTCGACCTTCGTCGACGAACTAACTCCAATAAGCTATAACACCTATCCTGTTTCCTTATTTTAATGTCCACAACATTGTTTTGTGGCCTTTAAAGGTTATGCAAAGGTCAAATTTTTTAAGTTGTTGAACGAAACTGGGTTTTCGACATTTTGCAGCTAATAACCTGTCACTTATACCACATCATGTTGATCATTTTATAACTTGGTCAAACATTATCATATTGTCTCATCGTTGACTTCTGAAACAATCTACATCATCAAATACCGCTCGTGAACCATCGTCCTCTTCAGACTTGTCTCACTTTAAATTTCATTTTCTGAGCAACCTAAGTCCGATCGACAATAAATTTTCATCACAGTATGTATCTTTTTGGATAGCATACTTCATTGATAATTATTACATCACAGGTCACGTGTTATTGGCACCATCTTTGAAAAACCGAAAAAAATTGGACCTCTGTATCTCCGAAACTGAACAATGGAAAAAATTGAAACTTGGCACATGACAAGAACTCTCCATGGGGAAGCAGTGTGATTTTTCGTGATATCAACAGTGAAGTGGTATCCTGGTGACATTGCGACACGTAGAACGCTGCATCAGAAAAAAATTGAAATTTCTTGAGCATCATCTGAACAACTCACCGTTTTTGCAGCCATTTTCCCCTGATGAGCAGGGGTTAGCTTTTTGCAGGTTCCATGCAACCATGGTTCCCTTCTTGGGGCAATGTTTTATTGCCGGATGCCCTTCCTGACGCCAACCCTGGTCACCTCTTATGACACACAGGGGTATGGTACACCTATTCTTACCGGGGCATACACCGGGACCAGTACACTGGTATTCATTTCGCTAACCTCGGAAGGATGACAGGCTGAGTCAACCCCCTGGTGTTAATTCAGTGGAATACAGGGCTCTATCTCAGGACCCCAAGGAACACAAGCCACCACCCTAACCACGAGGCCAACACCAGGCCAACACAACTACTCACCAGATAAAAAAATATTATGACGTCATAGGTCACGTGATTTTGCAGCCATATTGTTTTGAAAAGAGATATTTAAAAAATCTTCTCCAGAACGGCTGGAAAGATTGAGGCGAAACTTTGCACACACACTCTCCCCAAGACATCTTTTTACATGTTCTCATACGAGCCTCGACAATGTATACAAAAAAAAACAAGGTTTGTTAATTTTTATGCGAACGCTGCTCATAAAGAGCTCGGTGTTGTTGTTGTTGTTGTTCTTCTTCTTCTTCTTCTTCTTCTTCTTCTTCTTCTTCTTCTTCTTCTTCTTCTTCTTCTTCTTCTTCTTCTTCTTCTTCTTCTTCTTCTTCTTCTTCTTCGTCTTCTTCTTCGTCTTCGTCTTCGTCTTCGTCTTCGTCTTCGTCTTCGTCTTCGTCCTGTTCGTCCTGTTCGTCCTGTTCGTCCTGTTCGTCCTGTTCGTCCTGTTCGTCCTGTTCTTCCTCTTCGTCCTGTTCGTCCTGTTCTTCCTCTTCGTCCTGTTCTTCCTCTTCTTCCTGTTCTTCCTCTTCTTCCTCTTCGTCCTGTTCTTCCTCTTCGTCCTGTTCTTCCTCTTCGTCCTGTTCTTCCTCTTCGTCCTGTTCTTCCTCTTCGTCCTGTTCTTCCTCTTCGTCCTGTTCTTCCTCTTCGTCCTGTTCTTCCTCTTCGTCCTGTTCTTCCTCTTCGTCCTGTTCTTCCTCTTCGTCCTGTTCTTCCTCTTCGTCCTGTTCTTCCTCTTCGTCCTGTTCTTCCTCTTCGTCCTGTTCTTCCTCTTCGTCCTGTTCTTCCTCTTCGTCCTGTTCTTCCTCTTCGTCCTGTTCTTCCTCTTCGGTCCTGTTCTTCCTCTTCGTCCTGTTCTTCCTCTTCGTCCTGTTCTTCCTCTTCGTCCTGTTCTTCCTCTTCGTCCTGTTCTTCCTCTTCGTCCTGTTCTTCCTCTTCGTCCTGTTCTTCCTCTTCGTCCTGTTCTTCCTCTTCGTCCTGTTCTTCCTCTTCGTCCTGTTCTTCCTCTTCGTCCTGTTCTTCCTCTTCGTCCTGTTCTTCCTCTTCGTCCTGTTCTTCCTCTTCGTCCTGTTCTTCCTCTTCGTCCTGTTCTTCCTCTTCGTCCTGTTCTTCCTCTTCGTCCTGTTCTTCCTCTTCGTCCTGTTCTTCCTCTTCGTCCTGTTCTTCCTCTTCGTCCTGTTCTTCCTCTTCGTCCTGTTCTTCCTCTTCGTCCTGTTCTTCCTCTTAGTCCTGTTCTTCCTCTTCGTCCTGTTCTTCCTCTTCGTCCTGTTCTTCCTCTTCGTCCTGTTCTTCCTCTTCGTCCTGTTCTTCCTCTTCGTCCTGTTCTTCCTCTTCGTCCTGTTCTTCCTCTTCGTCCTGTTCTTCCTCTTAGTCCTGTTCTTCCTCTTCGTCCTGTTCTTCCTCTTCGTCCTGTTCTTCCTCTTCGTCCTGTTCTTCCTCTTCGTCCTGTTCTTCCTCTTCGTCCTGTTCTTCCTCTTCGTCCTGTTCTTCCTCTTCGTCCTGTTCTTCCTCTTCGTCCTGTTCTTCCTCTTCGTCCTGTTCTTCCTCTTCGTCCTGTTCTTCCTCTTCGTCCTGTTCTTCCTCTTCGTCCTGTTCTTCCTCTTCGTCCTGTTCTTCCTCTTCGTCCTGTTCTTCCTCTTCGTCCTGTTCTTCCTCTTCGTCCTGTTCTTCCTCTTCGTCCTGTTCTTCCTCTTCGTCCTGTTCTTCCTCTTCGTCCTGTTCTTCCTCTTCGTCCTGTTCTTCCTCTTCGTCGTCTTCTTCGTCGTCTTCGTCTTCTTCTTCGTCTTCTTCGTCTTGTTCTTCTTCTTCTTCGTCTTGTTCTTCTTCTTCTTCGTCTTGTTCTTCTTCTTCTTCGTCTTGTTCTTCTTCTTCTTCGTCTTGTTCTTCTTCTTCTTCGTCTTGTTCTTCTTCTTCTTCGTCTTGTTCTTCTTCTTCTTCGTCTTGTTCTTCTTCTTCTTCGTCTTGTTCTTCTTCTTCTTCGTCTTGTTCTTCTTCTTCTTCGTCTTGTTCTTCTTCTTCTTCGTCTTGTTCTTCTTCTTCTTCGTCTTGTTCTTCTTCGTCTTCTTCTTGTTCTTCTTCGTCTTCTTCTTCTTCTTCGTCTTCTTCTTCTTCGTCTTGTTCTTCTTCTTGTGAAGACCAAACCTTAATCTCGAGGACTCGGCTCTTGTATATACAAGATCCGGATCTCCTTAAATGAACACATCCTCACATAGACGGTTCCTTTTGAGAGCATCTATCATGAACTTTTAAATATATTCGGACATTTGCTTTAAAGTTTCGAAAAGTTCACGTTACTATTTTAAGATTATTCCATTTATCGTATTGTAATTTCGTAAATACATTATTTATATCGTAAATACGTAAATACATTATGACGCGTTTCGCTATTGGCTTAATCAAGGCACGTGTCGAAATATCGGAAGTTGTTGTTGTTGTTGTTTTTTTTAATTTAATTTTTTTTTTCTTAGCCGACAAAATCTTTAGGACGTTGCTCGTGGACACATTTGTCCTTGTTAATTTATAGGTCACATGATTTGGTGGCCATATTGAATTTATTTACCCTAAACCTTCAAACATCTTCACGAGAACGTCTGGTCTGCTCAAGGGGAAACTTCGCACACATATTCTCCAAGGCAAGTGGATGTGTGCTTTTTAATGAATAGGTCACGTGGTTTGGCAGCCATATTGGATTGAAGAAAATATTAAATAACGTTTTCTCTGGATCCACTTACCCTGTCGAAGCGAAACTTTGCCATTATCATCGAACGCCATGGCTGTATACACGGTAAAAATTGTGATGTGACAAGTTACAAGGTTTGGTGGCCATCTTGGATAGAAAAACGCATCTTATCCGATTAACACGAAACTTTGAAAGCATGATCCACTACCCCATTCGAGTCAGAATATAAACTTATGGTGTCATAGGTCGCGTGGTTTGTCAGCCATATTGGATTGAAACTTAAAATATATAAATTTTCTCTGAATTGGCTGAACATATTGAGAGGAAACTTTCCATTTACACACATTAGTCCATGAGCCAGACCTCAAAATTTCGGGTTTCATTACCAAAAAGGGGAACAAACCCCACCATGATTTTTGGTTAGCTTGATACCTCAAGTGTCTGAAATCAGTTTATGGACTTGCAAGGAAGGTAGCTTCATGACCTTTTGGTGGCCATCTTTAAAAATGCCCACCGTTATTTCACCAAAATTGAGGAAATTGGAAAAATACCCACAACTCACCTCCAGAATGTCCTATGGACATGCGGTTCAGCTTAAAATGATTGTAAGAACATTCTACATCTGCTAATATATAGTTTTGGATAGTTATTTGCTACGGTATGTTCCAAAATTCGAAATTTCTCCCAAAAAGTGGCATTTTTAGGTTTTTTTTGCCATATGTTATCAGAAGTTTTCTGCCAATTAATGTTCAAATATATCTAAGCTCATTTTTTACCTTGGTCACCTAGAGTGGTTCATAAGGTATTCAAAGAAAGTCAAATATCAAGTTATCTGAACTTCACAGGATTCTATAGATACGTTTTGTGGCATGCTCCTATTTGCTGTTTTCGGCTTTTTGGGGTCGCGGTAAACTGATATCAATAAAACTTTTCACAACACTCCACATAACAGTTTTTATTGGAATAAAATGCAGGAGTTCATGCTCATTTATTTCTCTGTATGAACTGGTAACAGTCACTCATAGCTGGCAGCCCCTTGGCCTGGATTTCGGATGATGCAAAGGGTGGGGGGACTTTATGTCGGATGCGCAGCTTCTGACTTCAGGAAAAATTGGAGGATTCGTATTGTCTTCTCCCTCTGGCAGCCCAAGCCCCCCCCCCACCATGGGTTGGCACTTGGATGTGTGCTAGATCTGGGTAGCCCACGGCACCTATGGAAGATGTACCAACAACAACAACAACAACAACAACAAAAAACGGATCAGACTCTACTGATTAGGTCAAAACTCTAGGTCAAAACGGATCAGACTCTACTGAACCACGATTGAATAAACTAAACTAGATCGACGCGCATGCAGAAATGCCAAAAAAAAAAAATCGAAATTTTTTTGGAAAAAAAGTTGCTAAATTTCTCATTTTTTTTTCGATAACAAATTATTTTTTTTTTTGGTTGGAAATCACTTAAAACATGTTGAAATGCAAAAACAAAAATTCAAATATTTTTTCAAAATGGCCGCAAAAGGGGCCATATTGGACTTTGAACCAAGTCCAAAATCTAATGGCATGATCCTTGGACCATACCTAATCCCCCCACCAAGTTTCGTCGAAATCCGTCCAGGAGTTTTTCCGTAATACTGTTCACAAACAAACAAACAAACAAACAAACAGACGGGTGAAAACATTAACCTCCGTCCATTTTCGATGGCGGAGGTTAACAATAGCAAACTACTGGTCCCTCTGCTGAGTACCGGTCAACTCCTGGTTTGTACCCTGTACATTTTGGGTCCAAGATAGATGAATAGACATTCAGGGTATTGTTCGCATTAATCACAATCTGTCATTGATGGGCTTTGTGTCCCTTCCCATGACAGGGCTGGGGATAGGGCCCCAGTTGGTGGACTAATACATGGGAAATGTATACTGACCGGTACTCAGCAGAGGGTCTAGTATATAATGAGCTTATGTAAAATCTTATTTCAGTTATAAAAATGCCTATTAGATATTTTGAAACCCCAATGGTAGCATAGTATAGAAGGTTTTTGAGATCGGGTACCCCAAAAAAGGCCAAAAACTGACAAATAGATCATGTACGAAAACGTATCTGGAGAATCCTGTGAAGTTCAGATAACTTGATATTTAACTTTCTTTGAATGCCTTATGAACCACTCGAGGTGACCAAGGTAAAAAATGAGCTTAGATATATTTGAACATTAATTGGCAGAAAACTTCTGATAACATACAGCCAAAAAAAAAACCTAAAAATGCCACTTTTTGGGGAGAAATTTCGAATTTTGGAACATACCGTGGCAAATAACTATCCAAACCTAGATATTGGCAGATGTAGAATGTTCTTACAATCATTTTAAGCCGAACCGCTTGTCCATAGGACATTCTGGAGGTGAGTTGTGGGTATTTTTCCAATTTCCTCCATTTTGGTGAAATAACGGCAGGCATTTTTAAAGATGGCTGCCAAAAGGTCATTAAGCGACCTTCCTTGCAAGTCCATCAACTGATTTCGGACACTTGAGGTATCAAGCTAACCAAAAATCATGGTGGTTTCTGTTCCCCTTTTTGGGAATGAAATTCGGTCTGGCTCATGGACTACATGTTCCTCCAGACATGCCTGAGTAAGTTTGATAATTTCTTATTGATAGGTCACATGGTTTGGCAGCCGTATTGAATTTACCTGAAAACCCTCAAAAATCTTCTCCGGAACAACTGGTCAGATCGAGGGGAACCTTCACAAACATATTCTCCCAGAACAGGGGATATAAGTTTGTTAATAAATAATTGCTTGGTCACATGGTTTGGCAGCCATATTGAAAAAAACACACCTTATCCGATTAACATGAAACTTAACAGGTGTGATCCACGACCCCATTATAGGTGGAATGTAAGTTTGTGATGTCAAAGGTCACGTGGTTCATCAGCCATATCGGATTGAAAATTAATCTATTAAAAAGTATTCTTCTCTGAAACAGCTGAACAAATCGACGTGAAACTTTACCTGCATGACCGACTATCCATGATGAACAAAAAGTTCCCACCTCCTTTTGATGTGGGTCACATGGTTTGGCAGCCACATTGGATTGAAGGAAAAATATTAAATAATGTTTACTCTGGAACTGCTGCATCATTCAATGTGAACCTTCACAGTTATGATGACGCAGAAATGTGGAATGTAAGTGTTAAATTTCCACCCGATCAGCCACATGGTTTGGCAGCCGTATTAGATTGAATTCAAATATTAAGTCATGGTTACTCTGGAACTGCTGCATCAATCAATGTGGAACTTCAAAATTATGATCTACCACATATGGGGACTGTACCTTTTAAATGTCAACCCGACCGGCCACAAGGTCTGGCAGTCAGAATTATTGAATTATTTGAATCTGGGAACTTTTCAAATTTTCTAGTTTTTGCAGAAGGCTCACTTGGCTGCGCCTGCATGCATTTGAGGGTACAGGAGTATCAACTCAATTGATGCCGATGATGGCCCCAGGAAAAATGGTCATTATTATTCACATAATAAATGGATGGAACGTGGCCTGTTCCTCGGTGCATAACTTTTGAATCCCGCGTCAAAGAGAAATGTGTCGGGCCTCATTCGAGTCAGGGGAATCCTGTTTTACCCTATGCACTGATGGTGTCCACATACTTTGTGTTCAAGTTGTATAAACACCAATGCAATTTAAAACGACTATGTATTGAGGAAAAAGGGATAACTGCTTACGCAAGAAATAGATTGAATGCGGTGTGTTACTCGGTTCATAACTCATCAATCCCGCATCACAGAGAGACGTATGGGAGGCTTCGTATTGTTGTGGGGCCGGGCATCAGCCGTGGGCATGACCACCAGATGGAGCAGTAGAGTCGGCTCGACCGATCGCCCAGAATTGAGATCGTACTTTTTCAGAAAAGTCCGAGAAGTACGGGTCCCTTATCGGACCGTGAAGGGTCAATATTTCTACCACGTAGTACAGGGTTATTCGCCAATTTACCGAGTCTCCACACCCACGACGACACCTGTATGGAATGAGCCGCTTAGCATACTCGAACCGCGTGCGGTCCGAGCGGTTTATCGCCAAGGTCTGTCGGTCCCAAATGTCCCGTTACAACGGCAACAGCCTGGCTAATTTCCCAACACGCAGCATGCGAAGCCAATGGAGGAAAAGACACGAACGAGCTGAAACATTGAACAAATTGGAATGTTTACTTACATTGGGGGAATGAGGGGAGCACATAAGAGCAGAATTAAACCGAATATTAAAGGCACGTATGTACAGCACGGCACTTATACAATTTACAACTTAACTGACTGCTGCCACGAACACACATACGCACACACCCAAAGAATCGGACCAAATCGTCTTTATTGAGGCCTGTCTCAGACCTGTCCGCCTCGTGCGGTCTTCAAGGATCAGGTCCTCGGGGCAGGACTGAACCCCCAGAATGATCCAGACGATCCAGACTCCCTCACGACCAGGCTCCAGGCGAACGGAAGTCGGCAGGGCGAAAGCTGGTGGGAGAAGACCCTCCGTGGCACCGACCACTCTGTGCGCGAACGGTTTCAGAACTCCCTTGCGTGCAGATGTCCACTTCTTGCCCCACCTCTCAGAACCGGTGTGTGCACTTCTTGCCAGGACCAGAACAACGAGCGTGCACTTCTTGCCAGAACCAGAACAACCACGAACGTGCAAACCGCGCCTATAATTATACCCCCCCCCTCTTCAGAAGGGGGGTGGGGGGGTACCTCCTCGTGACCCTCCCTCTCTCACTGGCTGGTTTTGGCGTGCAAAATCGCTCTTCGTCTCTCTCACTGGCCAAAATGGGCGGCAAGCTCGTTGATTGGCCCGGAGGCATTGTGACGTTACATGGAGCCGTTTCCTCCTGTCGGGGGATCTGTTTGGCTGGGCGACGGTCACCCCACTCATTGCACGCCGATTGGTCGAGGACCGCTGCGTGGCTCCTCCTTGAACTCAGCCCACCATGACGTCGGCCAGAGCGAGGCGAAGGAAGAAAAATGAAGGTGAGGGTGATGCGGTGTCGTCGGCGTTGATGTTCATGGAAAAATAAACATAAAGAAAACCTGACGATTAAAATAACTCCACAGCACAGGAACATTTAATTACCCATTCGACCAGTGACGGGACCCTAACTGGCAACACGTACTTACTGATATAACTGATCTATAGGATCTGTATGTTGTTTGCTTATGGCTTCCAGATTCGCAACAGTATTACTCGGTGGAGTTCCAGTTTGCCCTGTGTACCCATTGTGACATTTCCTGCAGATTAATGACTCGGTGTTCAGGAAATCGAAATGACAATTCAAGTGATACCAACAATGTCCCCAGGAAAAAGGGCGAACTGCTTATGTCATGAATAGATTGAACACTTCATGTTACTCAGTCCGTAACTCGTCAGTCCCGTGTTGTATCAAAGCAGGATGGTATCGAAGCCGGACATCTTGGTATCCGGTCATCACTTCCGGCAATTATAAAGTGGCAGTTCTACTTTTATTTACATTGAATTATATACTTGTTCACTGCAGAACACAATTTGCCTTCTTAATACTTCAAAGAACCTCCAGTTCTGCATAACTTGGACCAGTGGTATTTCAGAGTGGTGCAGAAGGCTGCGTCAATCATGCTCAGCCTCCATATGTTTTTGAGTAATCTTTTAAATCATTATTTTATTTAAATTGAAGTAGAGACTTGAACACTACATGGGATATCGTGTTCCATGAACACTCCAGTTGACTTTTGCAGTTTGTTTCAATGCATTTGTAAATGCTGTCAATTTACAGGAATATGATTTATCACTGATAATTTACCACAAACAATGAATATCATGAGGAAAACCCAAACTTTAGCATAGCATTGCATATTTTCAGCAATAATGTTTTTTTTTACTCTTCTGCAATAGAACAAATACATATGTTCATATTTGTGTATGTTTGTCAGAATGATATTACGAGAATTGTTCAGAATTTGATTGTTGTTTTTTACAGGTCATGTGATGTTGTATTTACAGGTGGAACCATTGAATCTACAACGAAGACTGCACCTACTTTTACGAACGGCTCAGACACGTGCCTGCAGGACTTGCCAACTGAAACAAACAAAAGGAATTTTAACGAACAGGCCAAACTGAATCATGAACTGTTTGCACAGAATAATTTTCACAACATTCACAAAGGAAAGAAAACTGACCATCAAAACAAATACAAAACTTGTGGAAAATCATTCAATCAGTCATCCAACCTTAAAACGCATGTAACAATTCACAATGGAGAATGCCCACACAAATGTACAGTTTGTGGAAAATCTTTTAATCGTCCATCCAGCCTTAAATCACACATGAGAATTCACAATGGTGAACGCCCATACAAATGTACATTTTGTGAAAAATCCTTCATTCATTCATCCAGCTTTAAAATACACCTGAGAATTCACAATGCAGAACGACCATACAAATGCACAAGCTGTGGAAAATCTTTTAATCATTCATCCACCCTTAAAAAGCACATGAGAATTGACAGTGGAGAATGCCCATACAAATGCTCAACATGTGGAAAATATTTTAATCAATTATCCAACCTTAAATCACACGTGCTAATTCACAACGGAGATCGCCCATACAAATGTACAATTTGTGAAAAACCTTTTAATCTGTCATCCACCCTTAAATCACACATGACAATTCATAATGGAGAATGCCCATACAAATGCACAGTTTGTGGAAAATCTTTCAATCAGTCCTGTCACCTAAAATCACACATGAGAATTCACAATGAAGAACGCCCGTACAAATGTACAAATTGTACAAAATCTTTCAAACAGTCAGGTCACCTAAAATCACATGTGAGAATTCACAGTGGTGAATGCCCATATAAGTGCACAATTTGTGGAAAATCTTTTAATCATTCATCCAAACGGAAAACGCACATGACAATTCACACTGGAGAACGTCCATACAAATGCACAGTTTGTGGAAAATCTTTCAATCATTCAGGTCACCTAAAATCACATCTGAGAATTCACAGTGGTGAATGCCCATATAAGTGCACAATTTGTGGAAAATCTTTTAATCGGTCATCCACCCTGAAAACGCACATGATAATTCATAATGGAGAATGCCCATACAAATGCACAGTTTGTGGAAAATCGTTCATTCAGCCATCCACCCTGAAACGACACATGATAATTCACAATGGCGAGTGCCCGTACAAATGCACAATTTGTGGAAAATCTTTTAATCGATCACCCACCCTGAAAACACACATGGCAATTCACAGTGGCGTGTGCCCATACACATGCTCAAGTTGTGGAAAATCTTATATTTGGTCATCCAACCTCAAAACGCACATGAGAATTCACAATGGTGAAAGCCCATACAAATGCTCAATATGTGGAAAATCTTGTATTCAGTCATCTGACCTCAAACGACATGTGAGAATTCACGATGGTGAACGCCCATAGAAATGCTAAAGTTGTGGAAAATCTTGTCATCAGTCAACCAACCATGGAATATACATGATAATACACAACACACAATGTCCACACAAATCACAGTTTGTAGAGAATCTTTCAAGCAGTCATCTCACCTGAATAAGCACATGGAAATTTACAATGGAGATCAAGGAGATGACAAAGAGAAATCGAGAATGTCCATACAAATGCAAAATTTGTGAAAAACCTTCAGTAAATCATGTCAGCCCATGAAACACTTTTTTTGTTTTGTTTTTTTTAATCCGTAGTCGAGGCTCGTGGAAGAGCTCGTATTTGTACAGTCTTTGGATCAGAATTCAGCAGGACAAAAGGTCCACTTGAGAGAGGGGGAAACACCAACAGCAGAGTTTAAGTCCAAGATAGCGGTGGGCTTGGACAAACAATGGGTATAGGGAGGGACGAGAGGCATTGGGATGAATAGGGTGAACAATATCAATGCAGAAAGAAAATCAAAGGAGGGAAAACTGGAAATTTGGAAGGATGAGTGATTGGATGAAGAGGATATTCCAGTCAGAGTAGTAATTTATGAAGATCGAGAAAAGGACTGGACCGAGAAGACAATTTGCAGAAAAAACCTCAATCTGTCATACCACCTGAAAAAGCACTTCATAAGTCACACTCGACAATGTCCACACCGATACACAATTCACACAAGATCTTTCACTTGATCATCATGACTTAAAACACAGTACCACATGACACATTGGGTGATTGCATTACACATTGGGTGATCATTCACCCCCCCCTACAGTGATGCGTGTGTCCACACACACACACACACACACACACACACACACACACACACACACACACACACACACACACACACACACACACACACACACACACACACACACACACACCAAAGCATTTTAAGTGTTAGTAAACTTGGACATGCAATTCTGTAAAAAAATTGCTGTAAATTTATCTGCCCTCTCCCCCTCTGAAAGCCGCTCTCCCCAAAGCATTAACCCCTCCCCACCCCCAACCCAAAGGCACCAATCCCTCCCCACTCCAATCCATCACCCGCTCCCCCCCCCCACCACAACTCTTAAACCCTTCCAAATCTGTCCCATTTTACTCCTCATTTTACACTGGAGGGAAGGGAAGGCATGGCGATTGTGGGAAGGCATGGCGAGTTTACACAACTTATGGGGAAGGCATGGCGATTGTGAATCTGACGTCTTTGTCTTCATATCAATAACATGGTGGCCGTAATGTATAAATTGAGGGTGGAGTCAGGCGAACTGTTCAAACAATGGGTGGAACCCTGCCATATGCACAAATGGATGCATGGCTACTTTTGGAGAACATTCATGAAAAGTAATAACGGTGAGTTCTCGGACAATTGCACAATTTGTGGGAAATCCTTCAAGCAATCAGCACATGTTGATACACACAAGAATCAGTTGTATCAAAAGGGAGGCTTTGACGCAGTAATGTTTACCATTTCTCAAAGTCGCAATATTTGCTCGCTTCCGCTCACTGATATTGTTGCGAATCTGGAAGCCATGAGCACACAACATACAGGTCCTATAGATCAGTTCTATCGGTAAGTACATGTTGCCAGTTAGGGTCCCGACCCTTGTCTCATGGGTAATTAAATGTTCATGCGCTGTGGAGTTATTTTGATAGTTATGGTTTTTCTTTTATTTTTAAACCACCAACATCAACGCTGACGACACCACATCACACTCACCTTCACTTCGCATCCTTCACCTCGCTCTGGCCGACGTCATGGTGGGCGGAGTTCAAGGAGGAGCCGTGCGGCAGCCCTCAACCAATCAGCGTGCAACGAGTGAGGTGACCGTCGCCCGGCCAATCAGATCCCGCGACAGGAGGAAAGGGGTCTGCGTGATGTCACCACGCCCCCGGGACAATCAAGAAGCTTCCGCCCATTTTGATTTACCACCCGAGAGACGAAGAGCGATTTGCGCGCCAAAACTGGCCAGTGAGAGAGACGAAGAGCGATTTGGACGCCAAAACCAGCCAGTGAGAGTGGGAGGGTCGCGAGGAGGCACCCCCCCTCATCAGAGGGGGGTATAATTGTAGGCATGGTCTGCGTGTTCAGGGGTTCTGAGAGTTCTGGCAAAGAAATGAACATCTGCGCGCAAGGTGGTGGAGTGAAAAAGCATCTGCACACGGAGTGGTCGGTGCCACTGAGGGTCTTCTCCTGCCAGCTTTCGCCCTGCCGACATCCGTTCACCTGGAGCCCAGTCGTGAGATCGTCTGGATCATGCTGGAGGTGCAGTCCTGCCCGGAGGACCTGGTCCTTGAAGACCACACGAGGCGGACAGGTCTGAGACAGGCCTCAATATAGACCATTTTGGTCCGATTCTTTGGGTTTGTGTGTATGTGTGTTTGTGGCACGTCAGTTAAGTAGGAAACTGTATAAGTGCCGTGCTGTACATACGTGCATTTCTATATTCGTTTTCACTCTGCCCTTATGTGCTCCCCTCATTTCCCCATTATAAATAAATACATTTGTTTAATGTTTCAGCTCATTCGTGTCCTTTCCTCCATTGGCTTAGCGTGCTGCGTGTTGGGAAATTAGCCAGGCTGTGGCCGTTGTAATGGGATATTTGGGACTGACGGATCTCGGCGAGCAAACCGCTCGGGTTGCACGCGGTTCGAGTACGCTAACCGGCTCGTTCCGTACGGGTGGCGTCGAGGGTGTGGAGACTCAGTTAATTGCCACGTGGTCTCGAGGTATTTTGAAAATTGGCGAATAATCCTGTACCACGTGGGAGAAATATTGACCCTTCACGGTCCGATAAGGGACCCGTACTTCTCGGACTGTTCCGAAAAAGTATGATCTAAATTCCGGGCGATCGGTCGAGCCGACTCAGCTGCTCCATCTTGCAGTCGTGCCTGCGGACGACGCCCGACCCTGTAGCAATATTTCTCCTTTTCAAACTGGGACACATTACTTCGTCATCGCCCTCCATATTGACACTACTTCCCCTGCCGGGGGCTGGGCTTTGCCACCTTTCATATGATTATTTCTTTAATCAAATTGAGTACTCATGCAGAGATACTATAAATATTTATGTTTTCTTTTCAGGAATAACTTAGTTTATTCATCAATTAAAAATAATCCAGCAGTAGCCCGTTGAAACCCCCAACCCCATTATTTATTAATTCTTATACTTTAAACCCAAAAGGTAATGTATTTATTCCTTCACTCATGATATGTCTTGTATCATCAAATGCTTTTAGAGCTTTCTTACTAACAGTCTCTGAGAACATTTCGTGTTTATTATTCTGAATAAGATTCATCTCTCTATAAACATCCTCTCTCTTCCATATCCATTCAAGCTAATGTTGAAAGTTCATGGTCTATTTTAATACACTCTGCTCAACAAAGATAATTAAAGGTCTGAAGGAGAGATGAAATGAAAAACCTCTCATAATGCTCTTGTCAGCATATTTTGGAACCACTCATGTTGCATTGAACTTATATAGAGAGTCTGAGTTTTGATGTTCTATTTTATAAAATTGTTTTGTAGCACTCATCTGTTATAAAATATTTTCCATGCTCGATCCTTTTTTCTCAAACATGAACACATTCGGACAGTTGCACTGGGTGCGGCTGCATAACAGGAAAAGAGAACAATGGGTAAGCAAGCCTGGGAAAATTTCGAACTTGAGAAATGCTTTTTTTCGCTTCCTCGAACATACCATATAGGTGAAGCACTCAAAATAATTATATCTAACCAAGACAGACGACAATTTGCTTCGTGATCCAATGGACATGGACCATCGTTCATCTGATAAAGAATATGACTCATCACAACATTGGTAAGTTTCGGTCAGGATTAAACTGCTAATGTAAACCTGTATAGTGTGTGTGTGAAATTGGTTTTCAATTTGATTGTGTTTGGTTAAATATATAAATAATTATTTATTTCCCCTCTTTTTACAGCATTTCAAACTCACTCGTCAATGAGGTGAATTGGCATGCAAATGCTCTTTTGAAGGAATGCAGGCTCTGAATGACGTCCTGACAGAAATCCAGTTTGTTTGTCAGGCATTTCACAACGACCTCATTTTATGCATGACGAACTTGCCTCAGAGACTTTCGACACCACAGAATTTACATAATGTTTTCATGTCAAGGTATTTCACATAATAAAATACAATGATGTTGAATTTCAATGTTCTTTGAAAATTCACTGGCAAGGTATTTACACATAATAAAATAAAATTATGTTCAATGAGACTGCCTGTGTTTCCTGTTTTTCCAATGTTAATCACGAAGAAAGTGCAGATGTGTTGCCGCTTGGTCCAAACAGTCATCAGAGGCAACCCCAGGTCATTAATTATTCATCTCTCTTATTGAAGCTAATACATGAGAGTGAGGATTTATTTATTTATTGACAACACTATACTCCGACACTTCCTTCGGTATTCACAGGTGTCATGTAATATTAATACATGTGTGTGTGTGTGTTTGTCTGTGTGTGTCTTAACAGGAAAAAAACACTCAGATGATTCAAGACCCCTCACTCTCTCACTCTAACAAACAATATATCATAAAATCTGTTGTAGATATTTCAATGTGTAATACATTGCATGTTTTAAGTATTAATTATAAATGCTTTGCTTACAATTATGTAATTATTAATGACAAAAAAAGGTTAAAGGTTGTGTGAAAAGAGTGGAGGGGGGTATGTGTGCTCCCCCAATGACCCACCACTACCCTTCATCCCACCCCTCCCCTCCCCGTGTGTTTGTGGAGAAGGGTGGGGTGGGATGAAGGGTTGTGGTGGGTCAAAGGTGGGGGTGCACAAGGGGAGAGCAAGGAGAGGGGTGGGATGAATAGCTGTGGTTTGTGTGCGTGTGGCTTGTGTGGGTGGAGACAAAGAAAGGGGTGGATCAATTTTTAATTAAATCGACACCTTCTGTGTGGGGAACTAATAAACTAATCATTGTATGATGGATGTGGATATGATGGATGTGAGTGTGGCTTGGGGGTGTGGATGTGGCTTGCATAGGAGTGGTTTGTGTGGGTGGAGTCAACAAGGGGTAGAGTCAAAAAAGGGGTGGAGTCAATTTTTGAATTTTTTTTTTTAATTTATTATCTTTGTCTTTTGCTATTCCTGTAAGTAAAATTAACCTAAAATCTCTTCTCCTTTTAAATAATATAATTTGTAAGTCAAAGGAACTGTATTATTACATCAACGATTTAAAAAAATTCATTTGTCCATCGCTTAGTTTAACCTTTGTCAAAATGAGATTTCCACCTGTATATTCTCACGATATCACCAACTTTGAACTTTGGCTTTCTGAGATTAATCTCTTTTTCATATTCTAATTTTGTAGATGTTTTTGATGGCTTGGATTTTGTTGAGGTACAAAATCATATCAGCCTTTAAATGCAACCATATCCAAAATGGGTTCTTTATTGCCATTGCTTTCACACACCTTTTGGTAAGACTTGTATGCTTCAGCATAATCATGTTTTTTCCCAATCAATTTCCAATCTATCTCGTGGATAAAATGTTCCATCCAGTGAAACGCAAAGATTTTTTAACCTGAGCATTATCACTCCATGCATTATTCTTCCAGTGGCAGTACCTCCATCTGATTTCTTAAAAATGAGTCACAGATATCGTGGCTTTCCTTCCAGAACACCCAAATTCCATGTGCAAGTGGTTTGGTTCAGTTTAACGTGTTGACATCTTCTTAAGGCATGATACATTTAGTGGTTTCTTTCAGTTAATATTCCATTCAACATCTCTTCTGTTTTAAGATTAGAAATACATCACTGATATACCAACTCATTTCATAACAAATTTATTCTGAGCACCAAAAGCATGAGCAATGCCAAAAAGCAATCTATTTTCATTATCATTCTTTTGCAGTTGAAATCTCATTTTAAGTCCAGACAGAACTTTATCATAATCACAAAATCCAAATTTACCTTTAAGAGGAACTGCCACAGTAAAACCTTTACCTGCTTTTGTATCATCATTATGCATTCCTTTTCTTTGACGACAACTACGGTCTGCCTTTATTCCCGTTGTCATAGGAATAAATCCTTCGTCAACACACTCATGCTTTCACTAAATGAATATAGTGTAAATTTCATCATTTCAGATATAGCAGAGACATAATCAACCACCTCAACTTCTTGTGTTTCAATATGCAAACGAACACGATCAAACATTTTCCACAAGAAATCATTTACGAGTGTAGCGTTTGTGTTATTCCCAGTTTGAAGTAGTTTTCTTTTTTAGTAGAGTTTGAGATGATAATGGTTTCATCCAAATCATAGATACCATCAATTGCTTCAATACTTGTATTTATTGAGGAAAAAAACATATGTTAAAACTTTTGAAACCTTGATCCAAGTGTTTGAATTATGTTTTGTGTTCTTGGGGAGACAATTGAGTTTTGCCTTTCTGAAATTCTTTTATTGCTTCCAATTTATGGGATTCCTTTTGGGCATCTTTTATACTCTTTATGGTTCCCACTACATTTCCAACAGCAGAAGCAGTTCAACCAATTTTGTCTTTATGTTTAAGAATAGTTGAACCGATACCCATTGGAGTATCAATTATTCCATCTCCTTTTTTTCTAAATTGATGTCCTCCACCCCATTGTCTCTTAGGTTTATAGTATCCTCCAACAAGATTCATACCTTCACCCTTGCAAGTCAGGTATGGGAGCATGCACCAGAGCACCGCGTCGCTGCATGCATTTTACACCGGTACTCCAGGGGCCTCCGTCTGGCCATCCCCCAGGCCGATGCCAGGCCCATCCCCATCTCCTTGAGATGCCGGCCAACCTGCTGCAACCACGAGGCACATGGTCGGCCCATTGGCCTCCTCCACTCACGAGACTCCCTCGCTGAGAGAATCTGGTGAGCAGGATCAGCGTCAGGAAAATGAGCCACATGTCCATACAGCCGCAAATGACGCTCACGGACCATGCAGGTAACAAATCTCATCCGAGTCTCTCTCAGCAACTGCTCGTTGGACACAAAATCTGACCAGCGATAGCCAAGGATTCTCCGAAGAGGCCTGGTACTAAAGGAATTAAGTCTCCGTCTCAGATCCTTGGTCAGAGCCCAAGTCTCGCATCCATAGAGCAAGACTGGAAGCACCAAGGACCTGAAGACTCGGACTTTCGTCCTCCCGCACAGGTACCGGCAGTGCCACACCCCATGATCCAGTGAATCCATGACTCCCCAGGCCCGACCCAGATGTCTATTGACCTCTGACTCACAGCCAGCAGGGACATGAATATCACTGCCAAGGTAAGTGAATCTCTCCACGACCTCAACATCCTCACCACAAAGAGACACAGACAGGACAGCAGCATCCAAGACAGCATCCATCCATCCAGTTCCAGGCAGAGCACAAAACTGCATGCAACGACACGAGTGCAGCATTTCCACCAGCCTTGAGAAGTTCAGCATGGATGCCACAGATTCCTGGAGTTTTACCCCGTTTCAACCGGTTCACCGCAGCCCGTGTTTCCACAAGCGAAGGTGGACCACAGTTGATTGGAGGGTCAGCAACAGGGATTGTAACACCCTTGACATCGAACACGACAGCTGGGGATCAGCCTGGTACAAGCGCTCAAAGTAACCGGCCCAGCGGTCCTTCACTTCAGACTCCTCTGTCAAGAGCCCACCATTCTCTGCTCTAACTGCAGTGCTCCGAGGGATGGGCTTGGATGAACGCAATGCGCGAATTCCCCTGTAAGTGGGACGAGAATCACCTGTCCACAGGTGATGCTCTACCCCCTCACAGATTCCTCGCACATAGGCCTCCTTGTTCACCCTTAGTGCACGTACAGTTTTACGCCTCAGCTCCCTGAACAGTTCAGCTCTGCCATTCAGCCTGGCCCCGCGACTCTGGTCAATGGTATCCAGTGTCCCTTGAGAGAAAAATTCTTCTTTGCCCTGCGGTGAGTTCCAAGACATCCACTGGCAACATCAAGGACGGTGGTCTTGAAGGCGCTCCACAACTCTTCAGGACCGCCCAAAGCACCCAGACACCCCAAATGTCCACTCAGCCTGTTCGCAAACTCCTCAGCTACTCTCTCATCCTTGAGCTTGCCAACATCCAGCCGAGGCTGGGGTGGTACCATTCTCCAGGTTTTAAGGTACAGCGTTAGAGTTGCTACAACAAGCAGGTGGTCAGTATTGATGAACTGAGCACTCCGGTAGACGCTGCAGTTCTGGATCATCCTCCAGCGACCATCAACGAGGACATTGTCAATCTCCTTTGCCACACCGCCAGCGTTGGAATACCAAGTCCAGCAATGAGCTTGTGTGCGCTCAAACCATGAACCAGCCACCCTAAGTCCATGACTTCTTGCAAAGTCAAGGAACTTAGTGCTATTCTGGTTCATATTTCCTGACCCATGGGGACCAACACATGTCTCATAACCATCCCTATCAGTTCCAGTCGATGCATTGAAATCCCCCAAGACGAGAAGTGTATCTCGTCTGGGGCACTGATCAACCACAGACTCGAGCGTGGCGTAGAATGTGTCCTTCACGGTGAGGTCACTCGCCTCAGTCGGAGCATAGACAGAGACCAGGGAAATCACACCAAAGGAGTGACGAATACTTTGTCTCATAATACACTCGTTGACCGGTGTTACCTCAATTATCATTGGGGTCAGCTTATTGGACACAGTTACAGTAACTCCTTGAGTATGGTAACCATCAGAGCGACCAGACCAATAGTAGGTGTAACCACCCACCATTATCTCGCCGCAATCCGGTCTCCGAAACTCAGAGAGTGCTGCAATACCGATGTCCAAACGCTTGAGTTCAGATGATAACAGAGACAGGTGATCATCCTCTCTTAGGGATAGGACATTCCAGGCACCCACCTGAAGGGACCACCTCAGGTTAACCCAAGGAGACCGCCGTCTGGTGGATGACACCTCAGCACCACTCCGACACACTCTCCTGCAATCTCACCCAGGGATGTTACCCCGTGGTTTCCCTCCTTTCATCAAAGATTGGGGGTCCCGAAGGCTTTGCCCCAATCCCATCATCCGGTGAGCTGCCCTGCGAAGGGAAGCTGCACAGGAGGTACTCCCACGGAGTGGGTTTTCAGATTTCTTTGCGTTTTTGTGTTTTGCGGAATGAAGGGTTTTACGGTGGCTGGAGTGCAAATCCTGCCACCAACCTCCTAATAAAAAGTAACCCAACTGCAGGAGGATGCCCGCAGACACAGTTGGGCATTAGATGTGGATGGCCATTAGCTCACAAGGAGCTCCTCCGCTCTTTGGCAGGTTTTGTTTTTAATCCTGCTGGGTGTCCATATCCAAACACCCTCCTCACCAGAAAACCTGGTGGGGGAGACGGTTTAGTCGCCAACAACCCGACAATGGAACAGGTTAGTACAGGTTTGCATGGTAACTGTAGCAGGTCACAGATCTAACCTGACCACCCCGCTCCGAGCCCTTTCCCCCCCTCCCTCCCCCTCCAAACACTTCCCCACTCCCTCCGAACCCTTTCCCCCCACCCCCTCTGAACCCTTTCCTCACCTCCGAACCCTTTACTCCCCCCATCCCACCACCCTCCAAGCCCTTTTCCCCCTCCCACCCCCTCCGAGCCCTTTTCCCCCTCCCACCCCCTCCGAACCCTCTCCCCCTCCCACCCCCTCTGAGCCCTTTTCTCCACCCCCCTCCGAACCCTTTCCCCCTCCCACCCTCCTCCGAGCCCTTTTCCCCCTCCCACCCCCTCCGAACCCTTTACTCCCCCCATCCCACCACCCTCCAAGCCCTTTTCCCCCTCCCACCCCCTCCGAGCCCTTTTCCCCCCTCCCACCCCCTCCGAACCCTCTCCCCCTCCCACCCCCTCTGAGCCCTTTTCCCCACCCCCCTCCGAACCCTTTCCCCCCTCCCACCCCCTCCGAGCCCTTTTCCCCCTCCCAACCCCTCCGAACCCTCTCCCCCCTCCCACCCCCCTCTGAGCCCTTTTCCCCACCCCCCTCAGAACACTTTCCCCCCCTCCCACCCCCTCCGACCCCCCCCCCCCAACCCCAACACCTGGTACCACTCACTGTTTGAAAACAATAAAATTATATCTCTAAAATTATATAGTATCCTCCACCAAGATTCATACCTTCACCCTTACAGGTCAGGTATGGGAGCATGTGCCAGAACAGCGCGTCGCTGCGTCCACTTTCCGCCGGTACTCCAGGGGCCTCCGTCTGGCCTTCCCCCAGGCAGATGCCAGGCCCATCCCCATCCCAGATGCCAGGCCCATCGCCGCTACTCCAAGATTCATACCTTCACCCTTACAGTATGGGGAAAGGGAACATCCCATCCCCTGTAATTATTTTATATTTCCCAAACTCGTGTTTCCAGACATGTTTTTCAGACACGGGTAGATGGCCAGACACGGTTTATGGTTTTTTCAGACACGGGTAGATGGTCCAGATTTTTTTGGTTCCATATTGAAGTTATAACCAATTGGGGTTGAGTATGCACTGAATGAAAATGTTGGATTTATTCTTATTCCATCATTATAAGCTCCTTCACTCAAGTCACAGTGAAATATTACCGAATTTTTGCCCGAGGCTATTTTAATGACATTATCACTGAAAAACGTACCATTAGGCCAAAAAAAAAAATGTTGCATTGGCGTAACCCGCCCAACCCTAAAAATTCCGCCGACCCTACGGTTTTTTTTTTTTTGTTTTTTTGCTATCGAAAAATTTTGCCGACCCTATTTTATTGCTATTTTTGTTGTTTTGCTATCGTTTTCAAGTATCTTGTTGATTGCGATCGCGATCGCAAAAACCCGGAAGTGTTTCGGACAGAACCCGCCGACAAAAAGTGTGGTACTCGAGCCGGGGGAGATTTTGGGAGGGATTTATTCGGAAAAAAAAAAAAAAAAAAAGATCCCAACCGACCTACCCTATTTTTCAGTGACCCGTTACGCCAATGCAACATTTTTTTTATGGCCTTAGTTTCAATCTTTTTTGAGGAGAAACCCAATAACTTTCTAAATGAATTATCAATTTTGAAATCAACCTTGCAGTTATTTTTAAGTTTCATTGTAGGTTTTGAAGTATGTTTTTGAATATCTATAACAATATTTTTTTGGTTCATCACCCTGTTCTTTCATAAGGCGAGCAATTTTGGAAGATGTCGTATGCTCCGGGTGAAACTATTATAGTTTTGTAACTACTTCCTGGATTATTGGGAAGTCGATCCGATCGAAAAAAAAAAAATTTTAATTTTGAAATCTGTTCTACCCTTATTATCAGTTTTTCCGTCGATATGTTTGTCTGTCTGTCTGTCTGTCTGTCTGTCCCTCTGTTCGCTCCAGTGCTCCGTTAATACAATGGCGATTTTGATGAAACTTGGTTGGTAGGTTCATACCATGACCTAGTTGTGTGCAAATGAGAACTGTTGCTATGGACACCACCGTTGCCTAGCAACGGGACTTTGAAATTTTTGAAAAATCATTAAAAAATTATTTTTTCGAAAATTAAAAATCGGGCCACGAGCGACTGTACATTCAGCCATAAGGTCAAAAATTTCCAGCCGGATCCTATGAAAACTGTCGGAGAAGATGGACTTTGAATGAACCCTGGTCGAAAACAATAAAAAAATGAAGTTCGTTATATCTCAGAGACTATGAGTCAGATATACATGAAACTGGTATGGTAGGTTCATGGTATGTCCTAGTTATGTGTGAGAAAGAACCGTTGCTATGGACCCCTCTGTTGCCTAGCAACGGCCGTAAAACCTCTAAATGTGGGGGTATTTTAACGAAAAAATCTGCAGCATTAACCCTTGAAGCTAGAATCATGAATTTTCTTGTGCTTAATCCTCAGGTCATTCCCCCCATTGAACGGGCCCATTGCGTCAGGTTCTATTGGGTAGGCTACTACCCATATCTGCCTACCGGCTTGTAAGTAAATTTGTCACTTTTCTCTGTGATATTAAAGAAGGTATTATAAGTTTCCATGGACAATAAAGATGCCTCATATTATTTTGTTGTGTCAAGTTGTCGTGGGTATGGGAACAAAGATGTGTGATCACTCATTGTGAAATTAAAACTTAGGAATGTGCTTCTCATTTATAAGTTTTGAAAACTCTGTGTATAATGATTATAAACCTCTTTTTTATTTTCTGAAACACCATACTTGTTAAATAGCCTTGAAAAGAAGATAACACTAATCATTTTTCTTCCAACATTCAGTGGCAGTAATTCCACCATTATCTTATCGATATATATATATATATATATATATATATATATATATATATATATATAAAAATATATATATTTATATATATATATATATATATATATATATATATATATATATATTTTTCTATATATATATATATATATATATATATATATATATATATATATATATATATATATATATATACTTCTTTATCGTCTTTCAACAATAAAAAAATAATTCATTAGCATCTGCAATTGATAATATTTTTCAGTTTCATCATGAAAGACAATTAAACTCATTTAACATGGGATAAAATATTTTTGTATTGACATTTATTAATTATTTTCATGTTCATGAGCTTGTCTAAAATGGCTGATGCTTCATTAAAACAATTGTTATTTCTTGCCTTCTTACTACCAAACAACAATAAGTCTATTAACTTATTGTGATGGATCATTTGGAAGAAAACTCACACCTGAACCAAGCCCACTTAAAGCCTCAATAATGTGTTTCTCCTTTTCATTCTTTCTTCCTTAACTGCAAACAGAAACTCCATAATCAAGCGAGTTAGTAAATCAATATCCACTCTATCGTTCTCATTTTTTATGTCCAATGTTTTATCAAAATACTTTGATTCACCCCTCACAGTTGAACCTTGTCTTCCATCTTTTGTAAGAAGAAACATTAATCTCAGAGTTAATTTAACAGGTTTCGAACAGAACTCAAGAACCTGAATTCATCATTAAATATCAACCCCTTTTCTTGAACAAGATGGAATATTACTGGTTCTCCTGTTGGAATGAGACCTGCTATGGTTTTTGAATCTGTTGAATATTCATTGTTTTGGAGAGCATTCAAAACATAATCAGTGGGTTTATTTATCTCTTCCAGTTGTTGAAATAATCCTTCATCATCGTATTTTAATTCTGCCATATCTTCCAGTTCTTCATCTGTCATTTTACGAAAATCTTTTATCATTTGAAGTTGTTTAGGGGTGTATTCCATCATAAGAATTGTTGGGGAGTTTTTCTTAAAAGTGGCTTAAAAATTTTCTCTTGTTTTCTTTCAAACGCTTCATCACCTGTTAGTTTCTGTCTGCGTTTCCTCTTTTTGTCTTCCTTTTGTTTTACAATTTTTGAAACCAACTCTTGATGTTCCTTAAATCTTCTTCCTCATTCTTTCGCATCCATGTATTAATTGGAAAATATTGTTGCGAATTCGCGCCCGCCGGCGTGCGGACGGCCACGTCACTCGAATCGCGACCGCGTCGCCCACCGGACGGACAATTCAGTCGTGACCCTCAGGGAAGTATCGCCCGGAGCCAGTCACGGGTGGGCCTTTCAACCTCACCACAATCGTGCCAATCGGCCACCCGCGCAGGATAAGGTTGTTCGCCAAACTCGACCTACCTAAGTAGCCACGCAGATGGTAAACCGGGCGATCGTACCTCGCCGCAGGTCGACTCCAGACACGAGCCGCTTGGGCGGCCCGTTCCGTACTATCGGGATAACCGAGCGGTGTTATCGTCGACCTCGACGGTTCAGATTATTTACCGGGCGTTTTACACCCACTATGAACCCTTTACGTGAAGCAGGATGGAGGGTCAATAAAGAAAAGACGAAGCGAAACGGGAAAAACAGTTCACACAATGCACATTTATTTCTCGGCACACGGAAAGCACATATATATATATATATATATATATATATATATATATATATATATAGCCATACAGTCAAAATGCACATATCGCAACCAAAACAAAAGCAACAACGACGCAGAGTTACTACCGACTACGCGCACACACACGGCAACACTCATACAGTTCTACTTTACAGATGGTGCCAACACACATTTACACAAAAGCAAAGGAAAGAAGCCACCCTCATAGACAAGGGAGCAGACAGGCCTGTAGGCCAATTGTGCGTGTGACCTGGAGGAGCGGCCAGGTCCGCGAGACCGGGGGGGGGGGGGTCCTACCCACGTCCTCGTGACGCCTTGGCGGGCGAGCCGCAGATGTGGCCATGCAGCTGTGCCCCGACTCCGTGCTCCTTGGCGGGTTTCGTTGGCACGACGTTTGGAGTGGGGTGGGAACGGGGCCCCCATTTGCACTATCTCAGCCTGGGGAAAGGGGAATTGTTGATGCCCTGGGGGAGGAGAATGTCTGGCTGGCTTGGGTCCCGCGACGAGCGATCCCACACCGCGACCTCGTCGCCGACTGCCGTCCTCGCCTCGGACACGAGCTCCTTTGCCTCTTCCCGCAACTCTTCTCAGCCGACTCCAGAACCCAACTCTCTCGATGACACTGACTCACTCTGCCACGATTCGCCTTGCGCTCGCCGTTTTATAGGCTGGCAGGAGCAGGTAATATGCAAATATTCGGATCAGGATGACCTCGGGGGCGGAGCCATGCTCGCCCATTGGTCGGAGGAAACGGGGGCGTGAACCTCCCCTGATCCTAGAATTTGCATATATCGATTTCACACAGACGCGCCTGGAGGCGGGGTCAATCCACCCCGCGCTTGCCAATTGGACGGAGGAGAAGTGGGCGTGTAGCGTTCTTGATCCAAATTCTTCCTCGGAAAGGCCGCTATTTGCGCTCGCAGCTCGGTGCGTTCGGTACCAATCGCCGAACGGGCCTGAGACAGCCTGATGCTCAGTGTTCACAGGTGGTGCGGGAATGGCCGTAGAAGGAGAGAGGTGAAGGTGGTGGAGGATTTTCGGTGGTGGTTGATGGTTATGGTGCCGTTGGGAATGGCGGTGATGCGATGTTTGCGGGATTGAGTTGTGAAGGTAAAGGTCGTGGCTGTTGGCGTTGTTGTTGTTGTCTGAGGGATGGAGTGTGGTTGTCGTCGGTGACGATGGCTGGCGTGGTGGTTTAGGTGGTTGTTGTGTGATGGCGGTTGAGACGTGGTTGGTTCAAAATAAAGATAGAACAGAAAAATGCCTAACTCAAAGGATCGCAGCCCGAATGAATCACATAAATTCCCTCGAACAACGGGTTTGGGCTAACAACACATGTAGCAATCGAGATATCTCACCTGAGGACTCTGAATGGTGGTTTGCGAATTTCCACAGCCGTAACAATATTATTTAGTGAATTGTAAAGGTCAAGAGGGAAATTTTCCTTTTCTTCATCATTAAAGTAGATGTGTTCAAATAAATTATTTGCTTCAAATATTTTGTCAAATTCTTTATTGAAATTAATACGAGTTGTAATTTCTTCTTCGCTTAGACTTGTATCTCTGCTTCTCATACGTTTGCAATGAGTTTCTTCATCAACATCAAAACCGAATGATAAAATCTTAATTCCATTACACTCAGAAGTTTAATAATTTGTCTCATTCCTTCTGGATTAGTTTCTAATAACCCAAGACCCACCACATTTTCGGTTATTTAACTCACTCTTACAATGTGAATATTTTGTTGTTCCAAGAGGGACGTCCTCAAATATTTGACCTTCGTTCCTCAATCGCATATGTTTCTCGATTAAAATGTTGTAATAATCTTTACCTTCTACTTCTCCTGGTCACATTACTCTGGTTGTCGAGACGATATATCACAGGGTGTGTGTTTTTTTTTAATTTTATGTAATCTTTTCATCTTCAGGAACTTGGATTTCTGAAAGTTTTTTCCAGATACAGATTTACCGACAAGATTGATAATAACAACTATTATTTATGTTTGTGATTGTTTATAAAATAAAAAATATATCCCTCAGTTTCTCATCTTGTTTCACAACAATGTATTCATATTTTCCAGCCGCGTGTTTCGTATTCTCCTCAAATTATTTTTTACTACACAATGTATAACAATTGTCGCTCTTTTTTCTATCTGTTGAATTTAACTTGAATAAAATAAAAGCATTATTCCTTTTCGAGCGAAGAGGGAGTTGAAGGTATGATTGACTGAGATAAATACAATCACAAGAAGAATACCTCCCTCTTGTGTAATAACTATCCACAACTGTTTGGTTTCTCTCATTAACACCATCATCAAAAATAACGAGATTCTTTTTTATTGATCCAAATCTTGGGGTGAACATATAATCATCCATCTTATCATGAAGAATACAAGTTTTAGGTTTTGATTTATTTTTACATTTCTGTGTATCACAAAATTGTTGAATTATATCTTCAATGTTATAATCGTGTCATTTGTTTTGAAGATTAAAAAAACAATTATGTCTTCTTTTTGAAGAACTGCATTAAAACCTTGTGAGAGTAGTTGATACTCAGGTTGAAAACTTGACTTTGGGAAAAATTTTTATATTATCAAAATCTAAAAAGTTGGGGGTGAGGAGCATTCTCAAAAGCAGGCACGTTTTTCCACATCTGCTTGAACCAACTACGAGGCATCTTAATGAATGTGGAAGATTTTTTATGGTTGTTAAATTTTATCTTATTTTACCAAATGGGTAAAAATCATTCCTTTTTTTATTTAAAAAATAAATTATATAAATTTTTATTGGCTTTTTTTCGAAACTATGTTTTAACCTGATTTCAGGTTTAATTTCATGATAATCCAATATTTTATTGATACAATATCTTGTGTTGATATTTCCCTGAAAATGGCAATGGTTAATAACACACATCATCAATCCATGAAACATTACCGTCATTTGTTCAGTCTCTTCTCTTCAAAGAAAAGGTGTATTATCACCCTCGTACTTAACAATATTTTCTCTTATTAATCTTGAAAAGTAATTCATTTTTGGTGTAATTTTGAAACAGTTATGTTCCTTTTTCTATTTTTTATTTTCATTAATTAGAAGGCAATCACAGAATATACATTGTTTATGGGCTTCTGACTCTGTGTTTAATCCAATCCCACTCTATCACATGCAAGACAATTCTTAAATTTGTCAAATGGAGAATCAGGGAATTCAAGAGGTCCAAGATCTAGTATACCATTAATATTTATAAAGTATAACTCAACTTCAAATTAAATTCATCTTTGTATCATCTTTGGTACTTCATTGGTGCTTTCACAATCATCTATAAAACTACTTTCACAACTATTGTTTGAACACAAACTCTCAATGTCATTACTGTCTTCTTTTCCAACCGAGATACTCTCATCACTCATAATTTTCAAAATCTTCACTTGAATAATGACTCATAATTAATTAGTACAAAAAATATTACCATCTATATCCATATACTTTTTTTCATTAGCAGATTCAACAACTGCAGTTTTTTTTCCTTGAAGGTAGTTTTAAAATAGTCCTTAACTACAACTGAACAAAATGTCATTTCACCTGATATATTAACATCTTTTATTTCATCAAGATTTAGATGTTTAGGGTTGTTGAAAAACATACCAAATTTCTCCTTGCATATTGCTGACGGTCTTATATTTTCTTCCTGAAGCTTCATCCATGAGGTTTTTCATTTTTGATACTTTTTCTTGTTTCATTGCATTTTCTAGTTTTGTTTATATTGCGAGAAGGAGAGGAGAAACATTTCATGGAGCTACTTTAATTGATGTTCTTCCAGATATATTAAAATCCCTTCCACTGAAGGAAATTGCACAACTCAGATTATTAACCATAATTGTTTTTATCCAATAGTTGTTATATTTATCTTTATTCAATTTTACATCCTCGACATATTTCTCAGTATCTTTTACAAATGTAGAGATTGAGTGAAACTTGTCTTTTGTGTCTTGATACATTGTATTTATTAAGTGAAAAAAGTTGGTGGTTAAAATGGTTTTAAACACAGATTCACCTATAAATTAAATAGAATTTTCATCAAGAAAATTTTAGTTTAAACAAAAGGCATTTATAAATTACCGTGAGATTTTCATCAAGAAAATTTTATCTTGAGCAAAGGTTTTCCATATAAATGTGGTGAATATGTTCTGCGACATTTGTCATCATGAACATAAATGTTATAAAAAAAACACCTTCAAACCAACAAACACACATTCAATCTTTTCAGACAAATATCTCCATTTGAACGAGAAACAAAACATGTGATGTCTGTTCTAAGGATGTCTTAAAAGAGAGTTATAAAAAACACCTTCAATCACAAAAACACGTAAACAACATTGAGAGAAACTTGAAGAGAAATAAGAAGAAAATTGGATTCGAGGGAGATGTCATTGAGACAAAACCATTTGAAATAACAACTCTTCAAAGATGTTTTAAAGATCGAATGGAGGTAAAACTTATAAAATTTAATATTTGTGCAAGATCCATTTGGGAAGCGATTCATATCTCAAAGGATTCAATTGTCAAGGTTCTTCAAAGAATGTTGAAAAAGCAGAAATCATTCAAAATATATCTTGGAGCCTCCTTTGCCTTCTCAAAAGAAGATAATGTTATTGAAGAAAAATATATGAGAATGATTACATCAAATGTAATTGTTATGAGCACGATTACATCAAAGATTACACCACCACACCTTATTACATGAATTGATAGCTTCCTTAAATCTCTTATCTTTGAAGAGCTTATTAGATTTGAATGAGAAGGACAACAACAAGGTCGTGGGTTCAACATTGGGAATGTTTCATACATCAATCTTAATATCCTTAAATCCACTCCGCTGAACGATCCTTCTAATATTGCTTTACCTCAGGATGTGAAAAATATGAAGGCAATAATTGATACTAAAAATACTTACAATAAATGCTTTCTCTGGAGTACCTTTGCACATCTTTATCCCCAGGAAAGGGACTGTGAAAGAGTTTCAAAATGTATTAAATATGAGAATAAATTAGAAGCTGGGGATCTCAGCATCTCCAGAGGAGAACCCATGAGCTTAAAAGATGTAACAAAGTTTAAGAATATGAATAACCTATCAATAAATGATTTTGGTTTAACTGACAAAAACAAAGTCCAAATTCTAAGAGTTAGTTGTACGATATTCAATGATAATTGGTCAAATGACCGGCATGTAGATCTCCTTTATTTCACAAATAAAGAAACCTGTCATTATGCTTATATCAAACTTTTCTGGATTGGTAAGTAGTCATGTTGATAAATCAAAGCATAAATCATATCCTTGCAAGAGATGTCTAAATATCTTTCAATCTCAACAAAGACTTGATAAACATTTAAAGTATTGTTACAATCATAAAGCAGCAGTTGTTGCGATGCTAGGATCAGGATAAAAAAAGTTGTATTTAATGAAACAAATAAATGTATAAAACACCCATTTGTAATATTTGCTGATTTTGAGAGCATCTTGGAAAAGACTGATGATAGTGTTACGGTTCAAGGAACCATATGCATACAACATACAGGTGCCCCAAGTCAGTTATTCCATTAAGTACATGTGCAGATAGAACCTCTCCTCGTGTGTCGTGGGAAAGCAAAAGGGGTGTGTTGCAATGGCTTTTAGTTGGGTTTATAAATCATTTCTCCCCTTTTATTTTGAACTGCAGTACCCTCCTCTCGCTTGCCACTCTCGCATGTGCTGAACAAACGCTTGTTCGCCTACTCGCCTAACTGGCGACTCGCTTGCCGAGGCAAAATCTTCTTGCAGTAGTTCCTTTTTGGCGAGTCCACACGCGTGGAGTGGAGGGCTTCCCGGCATGGCCGAATCCCGCCAAGAAAGGGTGGACCCATGGAAGCCCCGTCCAATCGAGGCAGACAGTGACGTTAGCTTCACCAAGGCCCCTCCCCTCTGAGGGAGATCTATAAATTACGACACCATCCTCAGAGGAGGGGGCTGAGAGATTTTGTTAAGAGAGCGTTGGAGAAAAGAGCGTTGGAGTGAGGAACGTTGGAGTGAGAAAGTTCGTCTGCTGGTAGCGAAAGAAAGGAGGAAGGTCACAGAGTGGTTGCGTTCTTTGGGGCTCGTTCATTTTTCAGTGTGAGAGGGCTGGGAAGACCTCGACCCGACCTCGACTGGGTCTCTCGGGTCCTGTCTGCAGCCCTGTTACCCGCCTCGGACTCTGTTCTACTCGACCCGGGCTCCTTCGCCGACATGGTCTCCACGCGGGTGGCCATGGACCGAGCCGCACGACCATTGACAGGTATTGCACCACGGAGCATTCCTTTCCCCAAAACTCAGGAACCGAGAACTGCGACCTCAGCTCCCTCCCTCCCTGGCTGCAAAAGTCCTTTGCCATTCATCTGGGTTTATTTTGTCCGAGTGTGTGGCACCAGTCCATTAAGTAGAATTGCAAAAGTGTTTTTATTTGATCATTGTAAATCTTGCCTTTATTCTCGTGACAAGTCTGCGCTGTGTCCTCTTTTGTAAGTTGCTGTAAAATTGTCGCACTATGCTTCTTTCTTTCCCCTGCATAACACCCAATAAACCTCTTTCTGTGCCACATGCATTTCCTCGCTTTATTGTAAATAAATTATTCTCGAAATGTTCCCAGTTCGTTTTTGTCTTTTCCTCCATTGGTCCAGCATGGTTCGGATCTGAGGTTCGCCGGGTCTTTATCCCAGATAATCTGTTCATTCTAGCCGGTACGTCCTTGGTAGTTCCGCTCGGCTGCTTCCGATCCGGAGTTGGTAGTTCCGCTCGGCTGCATCCGATCTGGAGTTGGTAGTTGGTCAGTGGCACTCTGACGTAGTCCGTAGAGTGATCCGGTTTGGGAAAGGCGAACCGAGGGCGTGGTTCCCCAGTAGTCGAAATCGCGCAGTTAATTAGGTAAATTGATTCCAGGCAAAAAGACCCGACACGACGCAGTTGTGGTATTGTCCACCACGGTCGGCGGTTAAGCGACCCGCCGCGTCACGGAATTATCCCTGAGCGACGGCCTACAATTCCGGGAATCTGGTGGGAGACGACGTAACTTCCCCCACCTCGTGGTCGTTCTCGCCACCGGTCCCCCCCCCCCAACAACAATATTAAAAATATCAAAAGCATATCCCTTGTGGGTTTTGTTATTACATTAAATCATCTGTCGGAAGTAAATATGATAAGTTGGAGTTGTATGGAGGACCTGATGCTGCTGATGAATTTGTGAAAAGGATTGAGGATGATTATATTAAGCTAACTGAAATTATGTCAAGAACAAATAAACCCCTTGACTTATCTCCAAATGAAGAGAAATAATTTGAAGAAGCAAGGATTTGTAATATGTGCTCAGAGGCTTTGGTAAAAACTGATAAAAGGGTTAGAGATCATTGCCATATCATGGAAAAATATAGAAGAGCAGCTCATAATAATTGCAATCTTAGTTATAGAATACCGACATTCTTACCTGTATTTCTTCATAATAATTGTCATTATGATACGCATCTCTTTGTAAAAGAACTAAGTAAGACTCCTGCAAAGATAATAGCAATTCCTTATCTAGATTCAAATTACATCTCATTTACAAAACAGATTTATGCTCATGAAATGGGTTTAAATACAAATATTAGATTTCTTGACACATAAATTTATGACAAGCCCAAGAAGTTCTTTGGTTTCAAGCATATCCTATTTTCCAATACTTTTTCGTTAATTTAGGACCGAAACCGACTTGGATAAAGACATTTCTCTTCTTTCTTAAAAGGACATATACCCACTTGATTATATGGATTCCTTTGAAAGATTTAAAGAAACAAGACTTCCTCCTCAAAAGCATTTTTATAACAAGTTAGGAAGATGTCATATAACAGGTGAAGAATATGAAAGAGCAAAACAAGTTTGGAGAGAGTTTGAGATCAAGAATATGGGTCAATATCATGACCTAAATTTAATAACTGATGTTTTATTACTCGCTGATGTGTTTGAGAAATTTAGAGAGGTTTGTTATAATAATAAAGAATCCGATGGACTTGATCCTGCCCATTATTATACATCTGCTGGACTAGCCTGGAGCGCTACGTTAAAAATGACTAAACAACCCCTTTATCTTCTAAGTGATGTTGATATGCTCTTGATGATTGAGAAGGCAAAAAAAGAGGAGGAATTTCACAAGTGTGTTCAAATTGACATGCTGAGGCAAATAATAAATATCTTCCAGACTTTTCACCTGATAAGCCCACATCTTAATTAATGTACTTTGATGCTAATAACTTGTATGGCTGGGCAATGTCTGAATCTCAACCCTATGGTAATTTTAAATGGGTGAAAGAATACGAGTTCAAATCTATCTTCGATGATATAATCTCCGCAAGTCCAGAAGATTTAGATAAACGGGATTATGGATGTTAGATTTAAACTATCCGAGAAAACTTCAGAACAAACATAAAGACCTTCCTTGTGGAGCTGAAAAAGAGATCCCCAATCAAGAGCTATTCGGTGGTGATCAACAACATTTCTTCAGTTCTTCAAAGGAGTTCTAAGATATTCCTTCAACTAAATTACTAACAACATTGCTTGATAAAGAGAAGTATGTTTTACATCAAAGAAATCTAAAGCAATTTATAGAAGCAGGACTACAAGTTAAAAAGGTACTTTGGGCGCTAAAGTTTACTCAATCATTGGTTTGGTAAATATATTGATTATAATACGAGGATGAGAACAAAGGTTAATAATGATTTTGAGAAGGACTTTTATGAGTTGATGAATAATTCTGTGTTTGGTAAAACAATAGAAAATACAAGGAATAGACAAAATGTAAGATGTGCTGCAACTTGAGAGCAGGCAGAGAAGTTGATTAATACACCAAGCTTCAAAAGAGAAGAAATATTTACAGATTATTTTTCTGCTGGTCATTTGAAGAAAGAGAGTATAAAGATGGATAAACCAATTTATGTGGGAACATCTGTGTTAGATCTTTCAAAGTATTTAATGTGTTTTTACTTTTATAATAATCTAAAGAATTGAAATGGTGAGAATATTGTTTTGCTATGTTTGGATTCGGATAGCTTCATACTCGACATAAATACAGATGATGTTGAGAAGGATATGAAAGAAGATGAAGATGTTTATGATACAAGTAATTATGAACCAAATAACCTGCTCTTTTTGAATAAAAATAGAAAGGTTATTGGTAAATTTAACGATGAATGAGGTGAAAAGATACCAAGTTAATTTGTTGGTTTGATCAAAAGCATATGCTTATAAATGCTGAACGAGAGGGTTAAATAAATTCAAATGTGAAACGAAACTTGCAGGTCTAAAGAAGAATGTATTGAAACAGACCATGAACTTTCATCATTACCTTGAATGTATTTAGAAGAGAAAGAGTGTTTATCGAGAGATGAATCTTATTAGAAATTATAAACACAAAATATTCTCAGAGACTGTTTGAAAGAAAGCTCTAACAGCATTTGATGATCAAAGATATATCATAAGTGATGGAATAAATACATTACGTTATGGGTTTAAAGTATAAGTATTAATAAATAATGGGGTTGGGGGTTTTAACGGGCTTCCACTGCATTATTTTTATTTAATGAATAAATTAAGTCATTCCTGAAAATAAAACATAAATATTTATAGTATCTCTCGATGACTACTCAATTTGATTAAAGAAATGATCACATGAAAGCCATACGATCATATGAAAGATCATACGAAGCCCAGCCCCCGACAGGAGGAGTCGTGTCAAAAGGGAGGGCTCTGATGAAGTAATGTGCACCAGTTTGAAAAGGAGAAATATGAGTGAACGTAAGCTAGCTAATATTGCGACTTTGAGAAATGGTCGACATTACTGCGTTAAAGCCTCCCTGTTAATACTACTATGAGGCAATCTTAAAACACAGGAGAAATCAGAATTAATTTTGAGTAGACTGAGCAGAGAGGCTAAAGGGTTTTCAGCGCTGTGGGCATTTACCGAACCAGCTGAGGGGCCCCTCTGCACATTGAAAATATTTGAGTACTGTTCATCTCAATCAGTTCAGATAACCATGTTCTGTGATAATTGCATGTCATTAGTTTCAAATTAAATTATTTTGTGTGCACATAAGGATTGGTTGATTGATTTGTGCTCTGCCTGAAGGGTCCTTGGTGACTTGAAAAGGGTGATACTGGGCGGTTTGTCATTGCCTTCCCAGCAGTTAGTCATGGCAGCAATTTGTAATAAGGCCAGGGTGCCGGTGATAGCTCGACTACTCTGAGTGAAGGACACCGTGGGATCTTTCATATCCACCAACTAATGAAAGCAGATGGGACACCCGGCTTAACATCCATCTGACGGACGGCACGCACATTCATGAATCATCCTGCCTGTGAAGCACTAGCGTGACACTCGTGTGACTATCTTACCTTGCCTAATGTGGTGCGGTGTGCATAGCAGCGTATCTGTCATGCCAAGATGCATGTGATTAGCACTGTGGCTCTTGCACTTGATCAAACTTAACCTGAATCAAAGATGACGATTAGATTTTTCTTGTTAGTTCATTATTCTGTTACTGCAATATAATTTATGTTCACAAAGTTAATTTACAGGTTGGGAGAGAAAATGAAAAGGAAATGAAGATGGGAAGAGAAATGCAACAAGTGAAATTAAAATGTGAAGAGATGAAAGTCAAATGTGATGGAAATATAGATAGAAAAGGGTGGACAGTGAAGATGCAGAGTGAGTGAAGAAAGGGAATAATTACTCAGACAAAAAGTATAACAATGAAACAGTGACAGAATTTAAATTGTATTTGGCCATCAAGGAAAAGGTCTTTCTCCCATGATGATGTTGTGATCATATTTTGCCACCAAAACACCATCCAAACATGTCATCTATCTATAATTCCAGCAATGTCACTCCATCTCATCTCCCTTTGCTTGTCTCAGTTTACCCGTTTTCCATTCACTCCCCTCCAGACCTGGATGAGTATCTTGACCTCAGTATCCAGACCTCTCAGCATCTCAGGTCTCAAACAGTTAGTGTCTGTTTCAAGGAGCAGAAAATTCAAATACCATCAGGCCTCGTTCAGTGCAACCTTGAATTGAACGGTCAAAGGAAAAAATATCATCTATCTATAATTCCAGCAGTGTGTGTGTGTGTGTGTGTGTGTGTGTGTGTGTGTGTGTGTGTGTGTGTGTGTGTGTGTGTGTGTGTGTGTGTGTGTGTGTGTGTGTGTGTGTGTGTGTGTGTGTGTGTGTGTGTGTGTGTGTGTGTGTGTGAGAGAGAGAGAGACCGCTGTTTCTCTACAATCACCGGTCCCATCTCATTGAAACTTGCCAGCTATATTGCTGGGGACCTGAGTATGTGCCTTTTCAAGGTTTGATATTAATCGGACAAGTGGTTCCCAAGTTATGGCCATTTATTGACCAAACCAATGACAGGACACGTTGCTGCGTAGGCGTGGCCGATGGGGAAAGGGCACCATTTAGTGACCAATGACAGGACATGTTGCTGCGTAGGCATGGCCGTTGGGGAAGAGATACTCAGCCACGTTCCCCATTACGGGTTACAATGTACGGACTTCCGGATAGTGAGAACTTACTGTATTCTAATAATTTCTCAATTTCTTATGCGCACTTATAGATAAACACAATGCCCCAATCCAGTCCTCGTTTACGAGAGCGAAGGAACGGCCTGTGTGGTTGTTGTATCTGGCACGCGGTTTGAAAGTTGTTTTTTCTTTCTCTTCTCTTCTCTTTGTCTTTTTCATTGCAATGACATTGCGAAAAGGCAAAATACGTTGGTGCTAATTGAATAATTGGCCATTAAAACTAAATTGCGAATAATCGTAACTGCGATATGCGAACTTCCGGAGAGTGAGAACTTAACTTCCGGACTTCCGGATAGTGACGACTTACTCTATTCTTTCTCGATTTTTTCTCGATTTCTCGACTTACTGTATTCTTTCTTTCTCGATTTCTGTACTTTCTCGATTTCTTTCTCGATATTGTCGATAAATTATAGGGCGATAAACACAATGCCCCAATCCAGTCGTCGTTTACGAAATTGAAGGAATGGACTGTGTGGTTATTTGAAAGTTGTTTAAAAATTTTTTTTTTGCATGTACGGCCACGCACGTACGGCCACGCACGTATGGGCATGTGAGAGCAAAGGAACGGCCTGTGTGGTTGTTGTATCTGGCATACGGTTTGAAAGTTTATTTATTTTTTGCACGTATGGCCATGCACTAGCAATCATAATTTTCTCACAGACTGGAACAGACAGATTCACGATGAATGGAAAAAAAATTGCGCACATGGTCCATGTGACGAGAATTTGATTTTTCTGGACACTTGCCTGCACCACATCAACACCACACCAGTTATTATGAAAAAGAAAAAAAATGCAAAAAAATTTTTTTGTGTTTTTTTCTGTGGTTTTGTTTTTGCAGTTTTTTTCTCTGCAGGATGGATTGGGGGGGGGTAGTGGACGAAAGTGCTTTTTGGGTGAGAAACACAACATCAAGCACACACGAGGTGCAATTTCACGGGAGGGGCGGGGTGATGATGGATTTTCCCTGATGTTGTTTTTTAATCCCCAGCATTGCACTTGAAATTGTAAATCAACGCCTCCCCCCCCCATCAAAAAGTTTTGAATATTCAATTTGCCTGCAGAATTTCCCTTCAAATTAATAATCATTTCGAATCACTTCAAAATTAACCTTTAGAATTACACTTTAGAATTACCCTTCACAATTACACTTTGCAATTACACTTTGGAATCACACTTTGGAATTACCCTTTAGAATTACATTTTGGAATTGCCCTTCAGAATTACCCTTCAGAATTACCTTTCAGAATGACACTTTGGAATTATCCTTTGAAATTACACTTTGGAATTACACTTTGAAATTTCAATTTAGAATTACCCTTTGGAATTACCCTTTGGAATTACCCTTCACAATTACACTGTAGAATTACCTGTTGGAATTACACTTTAAAATTAACCTTTAGAATTACACTTCAGAATTAGTGTAATTCAGAATTCAGAAGTTAAAGAAGTAACACTTTAGAATTACACTTCAGAACTCCCCTTTGGAATTACACTTTAGAATTACACTTTAGAATTACACTTGAGAATTACACTTCAGAATTACACTTTAGAATTACACTTTAGATTTACACTTTAGAATTACACTTTAGAATTACCATTTGGAATTACCCTTTGGAATTACCCTTCAGAATTACCTTTCAGAATTACACTTCAGAATTACACTTTAGAATTGCCCTTTAGAATTACACTTTGGAATTACAACTTTCGAATTACACTTTGGAATCACACTTTAGAATTACCCTTCAGAATTACCCTTCAGAATGACACTTTGGAATTATCCTTTGAAATTACACTTCGGAATTACACTTTGGAATTACCCTTCACAATTACACTTTAGAAACACCTGTTAGAATTACACTACAGATTAATACTTTGGAATTACACTTTAGAATGACACTTCAGATTTACACTTTGGAATTACACTTTAGATATACACTTTAGAATTTCCTGTTAGAATTACACATTAGATTTGCACTTTAGAATTACACTTTGGAATTACACTTTAGAATTACACTTTAGATGTACACTTTAGAATTACACTTTAGAATTACACTTTAGAATTACACTTTGGAATTACCCTTGATAATTTAACTTTAGAATTACCCTTCAGAATTACCCTTTGGAATTACACTTCAGAATTACCCTTTAGATTTACCCTCTAGAATTACACTTTAGAATTGCACTTTAGAATTACACTTTAGAATTATAAAGTGATTTTTCACCATTGAGAGATCTGGCCAAAAATGATACATAGCACAATAACTCAAAAGTTGTGGGCGGGATTCAGATGAAACTTGGTGGACATGTTGTGTGTGTGACAAGGAAGAAATGATTCAATTTTGGTGAAGATCCGAATAAAAATCTGGATACAATAATTATTTCATTTTAAAAGTAATCCTTAACCATTGAGAGATTGGGCCAAAAACAATATCGTCCTTCATAGCATGATATTTCAAATATCTAATGGGCCCGATATGATCTCTTGGATCAGGCATTGCGTGGCGGAGGCATTAGCTCCACCGAGTGCTCTTCTAGTTTTATTTTTGTTTGGCTCGCGGCGATGAAGTTTCAACTCTCTGGCATTTGCCTTATCAGAGTTGCCGATGTGTTTATGTTCATACTGATGTGTTTAATTTATCATTTATCTTATGTCGTTTGAAAAGCAGCAAAGTGTTTCACATGGCTCTGTCTGTGAGGAACATGGTCACGAACTCTGTCTGTGAGGAACATTGTTGTTTAAACAACCCCTCTCCTTCTCCCAACTTTCCGTTTCATTGACAATCTGAAATTAAAATATTCTCACACTGAAACCAACTCAACCTGACACTTCTGACTTATTAAAATCAGACTCAGTTTTGTCAGTCACCTTCGTGGCTCTATTACAAGGCTCTGAAGGAAAACAAACAAAACTGGAAATGTGGAAACAAATTTGAATCAATGTGTTATGGAACCTGATGAAGTCCAGTGTTTATCGCACTCAGCTACTCCTGTACCTCTCACGTTCTGGTGAGGGAAGGGTAATCAAACATGGTGGCTGTGTGGCACCAGAATCGTGTGCTCCAGGTTCGCTCTTGTGATACACTCAAATCAGTGCTTGATCTGCACTGATGTTTGTGTGTTATCTCACTGATCTGTACATATGTATTTTACTTTCTTTATCAACTCTTTTACACTTCCACCCCCTCGCCACCCCCCAAAAAAATTACAACAGAAATTAGGAAGGAATATTCTTCTTCTCTGTTATTTTTGGTCCCCACCGATACTTGTTCACAATGTTCACAGGGAACTTCAATGTTTTCAGTGATTGCTTTTTGTACATTTTACCACAAATTTTCTGGAACTGCAATATTAACGTTTTTAAGAACTGCCAGGAGATTACTTTTCAAACTCTGTTGTGTCATTGTGTTTGCAGGTGTTCTGACATGAGTTTTTTGTGTGTATGTGTTCGGTCATTCTCTTTGCAAACACCACCTCCATCCCTCACATTTCTATCTTCCCCCCCCGCTCTCTCTCTTCCCCCCCCACTCTCTCTCCCCACCCTCTCTCTCCATCCCCTCTCTCTCTATCCCTCTCTCTCTCCCCCCGCCTCTCTCTCACACCCTCCTCATATCCCTCCCCCCACAATGTATAGCAACATTTGGTGAGGTGTCACTCCCCCCCCCTTTCCTTGCTCTTCCCCCTTTCCTAGCTTCCTCTCTGTTAACCCTCCGTCCTCTCCTTCCTCCGTCCTCTCCTTCCTCCGTCCTCTCCTTCCTCCGTCCTCTCCTCTCCCCTCTCTCCATCCACTCCGCCAGTGGCTTGCGGGCCGAGCAATGCAGAACAGTGGAAAATATTGACAGTTTGTCACTGCGATTTAATTCGCTCCACCACGACTGACAGTAAACTGCTTTCAACAAGAAAGTTCGACTCCCGAACCAGACATGAACCGTCATCCCAGTGTTTACGGACATGGTGGTTCATCATTGTGTGTGCAGTCCCACGGATGAACGTTAAACCTGTCAGAGTTATTTGGAGGAAGTTAAAGATCCCATTGTGTACTTCGTGAAGAGGAGGCGAGCCATCACCCGCACCCTGAACAAATTACAAATCCTTCCCTTACCAGCAGGGGGCACTGCATCAGCGGCACAGCCATGCTCCCAGCAATGATTGAAACGAAGAACCAAAGACTGCACACGAAATTAATGAATATCTGACTGCACTGCACCCATGACCCAACAACGAAACACAGACCAACAATCAACAACCACATGTCCACAACCTTCTGTGGTGCTGAACAGAATGCCATGTTTCGGTCTCAGTCTTCTCTCCATATCCTCAAAACCCCTTGAGTAAGGTGTATCTTCCAGCTTGGCATGTCGTACCTTCTTTTTTTATTGAGAGTTGAATATTTTTGTGTGGAATATTTTTAAGATGGAAGAAATGCTGTGATAATACACGGTAGTGGGAATGAGAGAACGATCGAGAGGGATTCGAGAGAAGAGTTGTGAGGAAAGTGAAGAAGAAGAGTCGTGTGTTGATGAAGCGTGGATCCGTGTTCCCGGGACACGAACAGGGAAAGAAACATTCTCCAAGCGAGTTGTGAGTGGATCGAAGTGTTGTGAAGATTTCTGGTGTTTAACATCTTCGTGAGTAGAACTAAAGCTCGTGATGTAGTTGGTGTTGTGCACGTGGTGCACGTTTCGACGTTTCCATGGTGAACGGTGTTTTTTTAATGTTCCACACAAGGGTCCAGTTCATGGAGTTACATTTGAACCACGAGAGGGCGAAGTTCGATGAAATCAAGGCCAGATTAGAAAGTTTGTCCACCATCATCATTCCGGGAAAAATTACACGTGAAGAACTTGAAAGATGGGGGAAAGCTGCGCTTGCTGTGGTTGTACCAACCGAAGGAGGAGAAACAGTGGAATTTACTTTCATAAGTGAGTGGTATAGTGGAGTACATGACGTCACAGAGTACGTGACGTCACAGAGTACGTGACGTCACAGAGTACGTGACGTCACAGAGTACATAAGGTCACAGAGTGCATAACATAATATCACATAGTACATAACGTCACAGAGTACATAACGTCACAGAGTACATAACGTCACAGAGTACATAACATCACAGAGTACATAACATCACAGAGTACATAACATAACATGACATAGTACATAACGTCACAGAGTACATAACGTCACAGAGTACATAACATCACAGAGTACATGACATCACAGAGTACATAACATCACAGAGTACATGACATCACAGATTACGTAACGTCACAGAGTAAACGTCACATAGTACATGACGTCACATAGTACATGACGTCACAGAGTACATGACGTCACATAGTACATAACATCACAGAGTACTTAACATTACAGAGTACATAACTTCTCAGAGTACATAACATCACAGAGTACATAACGTCACAGAGTACATAACGTCGCATCGTACATAACATCACATAGTACATAACGTCAGTACATAACGTCACAGAGTACATAACGTCACAGAGTACAAGACGTCACAGAGTACATAACGTCACAGAGTACATAACATCACAGAGTACATAACGTCACAGAGTACATAACATCACATAGTACATAACATCACAGAGTGCATAACGTCACAGAGTACATAACGTCATACGATAACTAGTTAGTCCTACTTTACAACCAGACCATACATGACAATTTGAAGGTGACAAAATGGTTTGGTTGAATCAAAAGCGAGTATTTACTTGGCGGAAATCTTTTTCTAAGTATGTTCGTCTGTATTGTTTGTCTGTCTGTTTGTGACGATTTTTGGTGACTGCTTTCAAGCAATCGTTCTGAAATGTTTTGTGTGTGTTGGTGACTGGCCAAGGGCAGCAATGCTTCATCTTTTTACGTTGGTGAATTTTTGTAAAATAAATAAGGTATTGTACAGTACACTTGATATTGTATTTTTATAAACTAGTACATGCCCGTTAAAAAAAAAAAAAATTCAAACCGCGAGCAACAAACAACTACACAGGCCGTTTCTTCGCTCTCGCGTGCCCGTACGTGCGTGGCCCAGAAGTTCGCATATTATTCGCAGTTACGATTATTCGCAATTTTGTTTTAATGCCCAAATATTCAATTAGCGCCAACGTATTTTGCCTTTTCGCAATGTCATCGCAAGGAAAAACAAAAAGAGAAGAGAAGAGAGAAAAAAATTACTTCATGGTTCGGAGCACACCAGCTCACTCTGATGTTACCGAAATTTATGCACCATCTAATATGAAAGCGATCATAAGTTGGGGCATTGTGTTTATCCATAAATGCGCATAAGAAATCGAGAAATTATTAGAATACATGAAGTCATCACTCTCCGGAAGTCCGTACGTTGTAACCCGCAATGGGGAACGCGGCTGAGCTTCCCTTCCCCATCGGCCACGCCCACTCAGCAACGTGTCTTGTCATTGGTTTGGTAAATAAATGGCCATAACTTGGGAACCACTTGTCAGATTAATATCAAACCTTGAAAAGGCACATCCTCAGGTCCCCAGCAATATACCTGGCAAGTTTCAATTAGATCGGACCAGTGGTTGTCGAGAAACAGCGGTCGCAGACACACACACACAGACACACACAGACACACAGACACACACACACACAGACACACACACACACACAGACACACACACACAGAGATTGCTGGAATTATAGATACATGATATTTTTCCTTTGACCGTTAAATTCAAGGTTGCACTGAACGAGGCCTGATGGTATTTGAATTTTCTGCTCCTTGGAACAGACATTAAATGTTTGAGACCTGAGATGCTGAGAGCAAGATACTCATCCAGGTCTGGAAGGGAATGAATGGAAAACGGGTAATCTGAGACAAGCAAAGGGAGATGGTGTGAAGTGAGCGAAGAAGATGTGGAGTGAAAGAAGCAAAACAAAAGTCTGAAGAAAGAGTCAGAAGGGCCTCCATGTACTTCGATGAGGATATGTTCGTCGAACTCCACAAAGCCTTCATGCAGCCTCGTTTGGAATATGTTCGTTCTGTGGAGTCCGTAGAAGTTAATATATTGGTACAGTCGTGGAAATTCACAGAACACCATTCAGGTTCCCTGAAGATGAGTTATTTCGATAAGTATGTGTTCCAGGTTGGATTTCCCCACCAATGTATAACGGGTATTGTCCGTGTGCCGGGCTGTGTATCTTTGAGTTTGCCGTTATTCTTTGCTATCTTTTATTTTAAACAAACTCTACAACCACATCATCTCCACAACCACGCCATCCCCACGACAACGCCACAAAGTCTACACCCACGTCAATCTCCACAACACAGCGCCCTCCTCAGCAAACAGCGGCAAATGCCGTTGTTCCGAACTCGCGGCACAATAGGAAAGCCACATTCCAGCATCCGTGTGCAGTCAGCCGTGAAAGTGGCTGATTTGCATAAGTGGATCAGAACGGCCTCTGTCAAGAAAGGAACTGTCCAATCAGTAGTGAGGGGGCCGGAGCCAGCCGAGGGTGACGGTTCGAAGGTGAAAAGGGGGCGGGGCCGAACCTCGAGTGAGAGGTGGGGGGAGCGGGCACCCCCGCGCCCGATAAAAGGCCGTGCTGGAACGCCCATAAATCAGTGGGGAGCCAGTTGGGCTGTGTCGTTGGAGACGGGAGAAGTCACTAGGGGCAGTCGTCAGTGGAGAGTCGTCAGCCGGAGATGAAACGCGTCGAGCAGCCGGAGACGGAGCGTGTCGAACAGCCGGAGACGGAGCGCGTCGAACAGCCGGAGTCGAGCAAGCTACGTCATGGTCCGAGCAGATGGCCCTGAGTCGGTCGAGCGACGCTGAGGAGTGAGCGGGTCCTGAAAGAGCATCAACTCTAAAAGAGCAAGGCCCGTTCGCTCCTCTGAAGCGTCGTCGGCCAGGCCTGATCGACCAGGCCACGGGGAAGGCCAAGCGACCAAGGAGAGCCACCCGCCAAGCTTCTCAAGCCGGTCAAGCGACTGCCACGTTTTGCGACGCCCCCGGTGGAACAGACAGATACCGAGGGTCGCTGAACCAAGACCCATCGAGTCGCCACAAGGGCGACGAGGTAACCTGCCCGGCCTCTCGGAGCCCCTTTGGTCATCCCGGCTCTGAGGACTATTAAAGGCTTACGAGCCCGTTTTCTTTCTTGGGTTTTTGTATGAAAGTCTGTGGCGCCTTGTCTGGAAGTAGAATTGTTATTAAGTGCGTGCTGTAAATGAAATAGCAATCGGCTGTAGGCTTTTGCTCGTGTCTTGTCCCCTTTCCCCATTCATTGACTGCTTACGTGCTGGTTAAGAATAAATCACCCATTGTTTGAATGTCACCTGCTCGTTGCGTCCCTTCCTGTATTGACTGCCATCGTACGCTCGGGAAATTAACTGGCTTTTAAAGCCGCCAAAAGTAAATCTGGTCCGACGGGATTTGGCGAATTAAAACCGCTCGGCTTCGCATACGGAACGAGCTGTTTAAGCGGCTCGTTTTCGTGCAGGTCCCGTCAAGGTATAAACTCCCGGTATTTCTGTCCGCGCGAATAGTTAGGGATATCGATAATTCGGCACTTGACCCTGAAGCGCGTGGACAGAATAATTGACTAGTTGATGATGCATTAAGGCATCCGTGACTGGATTTCGGTGTTGATCTGGAAAGTCACGACTGGATTGCGGCCTTCGGTGGACGTTCGACCGTGATTTGGCTGGAACGGTCGTACGTATGCCGAACATGGCGGATTCCGTAACAATATGTTGATTCTGTAGATGATATACAAAGGAAGGAGAACTACAAGATTTGTCTGCATCCTGGGAAGGCCTCATTTATGATGACAGACTTTGTGAAACAATCTTTCAACTATAGTCTATCAAGTTGCACCTGCATGTGTAGACATGATGGAGACCTTCAAGATGCTCAATAAATGTGACAAAGTGAACTTTATCACCAGTGCAATGCTCCAATAAACAGAGGACACTTTT
>NC_140977.1:17067576-17105076 GCF_056783735.1 Eptatretus burgeri
TTTGCCGCGTGGGTACTGAGGTATATTTAAGTTTTGCAATTGACCCTATCCCACGCGGTTATTGGCGATTCATGGTCCTGCAAGGGACCCGTGCCTTTCGGACTTCTCCGAGAGTCACGACCTAAATTCCGGGTGTTCGGTTGAGACAACTCTCCTGCTCCACCTAGCGGTCTTGCTCGCCACCGATAACCGGCCCCACAACAATATTAGCATATGTGCTGCATGGATTACATCAGATCATATCTATACTCCTTCATCCATGCCCTCTGTACTTGTGTGGAAAGCGTTCTCACAATTGAATGTCTTTATTCTAAAATTGCTGAACAAGCTCAGATTTAAAATAAATATCAAAACATTGACATGTTTTATATGTGGCCAAATCAAAATTTACATCAACACGGAATGCAATGACAGTATTGTCTCTGCAACATGTACAATTTATTTATTGGGATATCAAAGCGTGCATGTATGTGTGTGCTGAACGTTGAAGGTGCTGTAACTGATTTGGGCAGAGGATAAGATCTCAATACAGAGGTAGTTCACATATACAGTACAGTGCCTATAGAAAGTCTACAACCCCTTTCAAAATTTTCACCTTTTTTGCCTTATAGCCTGGAATTGAATTGCATTAAATCAGACTTTTTCCACCTTTATTTACACTTTCTGATCCACAACTTCCAAATGAAAAACATTCTTCAAATTTCAGAAAATTAATTAAAAATACAAAATTAGAATATCTTGGTTGCATTAATGTTCACCCCCTTGAGAAGTGTCCACCCCCCCCCCCCTTGAGTTAATACTTGGTGGATGCACATTTGACAGCAATTTCAGCTGTGAGTCTGTTGGGATAGGTCTCTACAAACTTTGGACACCTTGATTGGACAATATTTTCCCATTCTTCTGCACAAAACTGTTCAAGCTCAGTCAAGTTGCATTGGGAGCATTGATGGACAGCAGTCTTCAAGTCATACCACAGATTTTCGATTGGATTAAGGTTGGGACTCTCACTGGGCCACTCAAGGACATTTAACTTTTGTCCTTTGCCACTCCAGTGTAGCTTTGGTTGTGTGTTTCGGGTCGTTGTCATGCTGATGCATGAACTTCTGTCCCAATTTCAGCTTTCTTGCAGCGGGCAGCAGGTTTTCCTCTGGGATTGCTCCATCCATTTTCCATTCTATCCTGACAAGTGCCCCAGTCCCTGCTGAAGAGAAACATCCCCATAACATGATGCTGCCACCAGCATGCTTCACAGGAGGGATGGTGTTCTTTGGGTGATGTGCTGGGTTGGGTTTGCGCCAAGCGTCTCGTTTTGCATTCAAGTCAAAAAGTTCAGTTTTCAAAGCCTTACAATGATGTTTTTATGTGTGCTTATTTTTAATGGAGAAATCAAATAGGGAGGCCAGTGTGCGCTTATTTTTCACATTCGCTTATATTCAAGCATACACTTCTTATCCAAATTCTACTGCATTTTAGTTTTGTATTTTAAAAATAATTTTCTGAAATTTGTAGAACTTGTTTTTCACTTGTAAATTGTGGGTTACAATGTGTAAATATAGGTGGAAAAAAGCCTGATTTAATGCAATTTAATTCCAAGCAATAAGGTATAAAAAGGAGAAACTTTTCAAAGGGCATGTAGACGTTCTGTTGGCACTGTAGATACTGTGTGGGATCAAGGTACTCAGAGTGGAGGAAGTATCATGAAGAGTGGTATGTTCACTGCTTCTTTAAAGGTTCGCCCACCACGGACACCCAAGTTGGTTGTTGGAAGGATTCCTGTCTTGTGCAGCCGGAATCGGAACAGCTGACTGTGCTCAGGTGTGAAATGAAGGTTGAGGAGCTGGAAGGATCTTCTGAGACTCTGCAGATAAAAATAGAGGATGTGAACTCCTTTGGTCTGGAAGAGGAGCAAAGTGATCAGCTGAATGGTGAGTTGTATTGTCTTCATTGCCTTTGATGGGATCTGTGATTGTTTTGCACTGGGGGTTTTTTATGGGTTTTTTTATACACAGTGTATGATAGAGGCTCATGGAAGACCGAGAGTACAATGGAAGAGAATAAAATGGAAAAGGGGAAACAACAACAACAGCAGAGTAGAAGTGAGAGTGAGAAGAATTGTGGTGAACGTTTGAGATGCTGTGACTGATTTGGGCAGAGTATAAGATCTCAAATACAGAGGTAGTTCACATGTAGGTACTGTGAGAGATCAAGGTACTCAAAGTGGAGGAAACATCATGAAGAGTGGTATGTTCACTGCTTCTTTAAAGGTTCACCCACCACGTACGCTCAAGTTGGTTGTTGGAAGGATTCCTGTCGTGTGCAGCCGGAATCGCAACAGCTGACTCTGCTCGGGTGTGAAATGAAGGTTGAGGATCTGGAAGGATCTGATATTCTGCAGATAAAAATTGAGGATGTGAACTCATTTGGTCAAGTAGAGGAGCAAAGCAACCAGCTGAATGGTGAGTTATATGATCATCATTACTGCTGATGGGATCTGTGCTTGTTTCATGCCCAGTTTTTAGTTTTTTTTTGTGTACATGATAGAGGCTCTTGGAATAGAATAAAATGGAAAGGGGGAAACGACAACAATAACAGCAGAGTATAAGTGAGATGAAGGGTAGGGGATAAGGATACATGGGGGTGAACAAGCTGCACACAAGTTGAATGAAACACAAGAAGAAGAGTTAGGGGAAAGTGGGTATGAAACAGAAAAGTAACAAATCAACCAACAAAGATCATGTTTGGATGTGGAATGGTTTGAGATGGTGGCGAACAGCTGTCTTGAAGATCTGGAGGGAAGAATGAGAGTGAATAAAATGTGAAAGTTGTTTCCACAGGCCGGAAAAAAACGGAGGAATGGAGGCGAACAGTGATTTTGCAATTGGAAGTTTCACCATAAGAGGACTGCTGGTGGACATATTTAGTGCAGAAACCTGGGGTGGGGACAAAGCATGGAAAGAACAGACGAAAAGGAGGCAGGACAAGAAAGGAACACCACCGTCTTGTCTGGTATGTCACCCTGATTGGCCCATTGACTTGGCTTCATCATAGGAGATCCATTCACCTTGAGGCCTTGTTTTAGACGGCATGAAGCCAAGCGTAATATGTGGCAGGGGTACCAGTCCATAAGGGAGAGTAGTGCTCCGTCATGCTTGTGATTGTCAGGTCAGGTCAGGTATGGGAGCATGTGCCAGAACAGCGCGTCGCTGCGTCCACTTTCCGCCGGTACTCCAGGGGCCTCCGTCTGGCCATCCCCCAGGCAGATGCCAGGCCCATCCCCATCTCATTGAGATGATGGTCAACCTGCGGACAGGTGATCATCCTCTCTTAGGGATAGGACATTCCAGGCACCCACCCGAAGGGACCGCCTCAGGTTAACCCAAGGAGACCGCCGTCTGGTGGACGACACCTCAGCACCACTCCGACACACTGTCCCGCAATCTGACCCAGGGATGTTACCCTGTGGTTTCCCTCCTATCATCAAAGATTGGGGGTCCCGGAGGCTTTGCCCCAATCCCGTCATCCAGTGAGCTGCCCTGCGAAGGGAAGCTGCACAGGAGGTACTCCCACGGAGTGGGTTTTCAGATTTTTTTGCGTTTTTGCATTTTGCGGAATGAAGGGTTTTACGGTGGCCAGAGTGCAAATCCTGCCACTAACCTCCTAATAAGAAGTAACCCAACTGCAGGAGGACGTCCGCAGACACAGTTGGGCACTAGATATGGATGGCCGTTGGCTCACAAGGAGCTCCTCCGCCCTTTGACAAGTTTTGTTTTTAATCCTGCTGGGTGTCCATATCCAAACACCCTCCTCACCAGAAAACCTGGTTGGGGAGATGGTTTAGTCGCCGACAACCCGACCATGGAACAGGTTAGTACAGGTTTACATGGTACCTGTAGCAGGTTACAGATCGAACCTGACCTGACTTGACCTGACTTGTGATTGTCTTATGTTTTATTGCTTGATAAGAGTTCAGGAGTATTAAGGAAGGACTCTGCACAAGGGAGGATGCCTACTCTGGCTTTGGAGGCCAACGCAGAAATGTGGTTTCCCTCAGAAAGATCATGGCTGATAGTGAGACCCAAAAGTTTCAGTGACTGATGAGGATTGTTGAGAAAGGAGATGGGAGGGTTTGCCAGATGGTCCTTTCGACAGATAGAGTGAGAGTAAGAGATTTGTCAGAATTGAAAGACATATTCCAAGTGTTTGAGCAGCTTGTGATTCTATCAAGGTTTGAAGAGAGTGAAGAGGCTGCTTCTTGTCTCTCAGAAGAATGAGGGATTTCACAGCAGAGGGTGGAGTCAACAGCATTGGGAGAAAGAGGATTTTCTGGCTCAAGAGATGGCCCTGATCTCATGTGTCACATTGTTGGACTCCATCCATTGTTGGGAGAGAAAAAGCAGCATGTTCATGATGGAGTGACAGTCCAGTCCTTCCCTACAATTGCTCATCAACACTTGATTTTTCCAAAGCCAACCCTGAGCTTTTCTACACTCGCTGTCTCTTTTGATCCTTTCCATTGCCCTCATCATATCGTCAGATATTTTGGCTTTGGTCTCTTCATTCCATTCCCTGCATTTGTCCTAACTAGTGCGTGCCCGTACGTGCATGTCCGTACGTGCGTGCCCGTACTGCATGGTCGTACGTGCGTGCCCATACGTGCATGGTCGTACGTGCGTGGTCGTACGTGCGTGGCCGTACGTGCGTGGCCGTACGTGCAAAAAAAAAAATTTTCAAACCACATGCCAGAAACAACAACCACTCAGGCGTTCCTTCGCGCTCGCGTACCCATATGTGCGTGACTGTGCGTGACTGTACGTGCGTGGCCGTACGTGCAAAAAAACAAACCAAAAATAAAAACGCGTGCCAGAAACAACAACCACACAGGCCGTTCCTTCGCTCAAAAACAAACTTTCAAACCGCGTGCCAGAAACAACAACCACACAGGCCGTTTCTTCGCTCTCGCGTACCCATATGTAAGTGCAAAAAAACAAACAAAAAAAAAAAAACGCGTGCCAGAAACAACAATCACACAGGCCGTTCCTTCGCTCAAAAAAAAAAAAACTTTCAAACTGCATGCCAGAAACCACAACCACACAGGCCCTTCCTTTGCTCAAAAACAAACTTTCAAACCGCGTGCCAGAAACAACAACCACACAGGCCGTTTCTTCACTCTCGCGTACCCATATGTGCGTGCAAAAAAACAAACAAACAAAAAAAAAACGCGTGCCAGAAACAACAATCACACAGGCCGTTCCTTCGCTCAAAAAATAAAAACTTTCAAACTGCGTGCCAGAAACAACAACCACACAGGCCATTCCTTCGCTCTCACATGCCGGTACATACGTGGCTGTATGTGCAAAAAAAAAATAATAATAATAATAATTAAAAAAAACTTTCAAACAGCTACACAGGCCATTCCTTCGCTCTCGTAAACGACGCCTGGATTGGGGCATTGTGTTTATCTATAAATGCGCATTAGAAATCGAGAAATTATTAGAACACAGTAAGTTATCACTATCCGGAAATCCGTACGTTGTAACCCGTCATGGGGAACGCGCTCTAACTTGGCCATAATTTGGGAACATCTTGTCTGATTAATTTCAAACTTTTCAAAGGCACACAAACAGAGATTGCTGGAATTATAGATAGATATAAAATAGATACTGTAGGTGCAAAACACCAAGCAACGTGTCCTGTCATTTGTAACTAAATGGTACCCTTTCCCCATTGGCCACGCCTATGCAGCAATGTGTCCTCTCATTGGTTTGGTAAATAAATGGCCATAACTTTCGAACCACTTGTCCGATTAATATCAAACCTTGAAAAGGCACATACGCTGGTCCCCAGCAATATACCTGGCAAGTTTCAATTAGATTGGACCAGTGGTTGGCGAGAAGCAGCGGTCACAGACACACACACACACATTGCTGGAATTATAGATAGATGTTAACCTGCCACACTCAGTCATTTGGTTTTCCAAGAGGGTTGACTTTCAAGACAAAAAAAAATCAAATAGAAAGTTGTAATTGTTTGTGATTTGCCAGTCAATGCAGGTTGGAGAGAAAACCTCTATTTTGGGTTCTCCACATTTTTCTTGCCCTCTCAATTTTGTTGGTTGTGATTTTGGGTGGTGGTGAAATTCCCACTGAAGTTGTGGTCTGATGAGCATCTTGAGACATCGATACAGTTTGTTCTGAACGTCATGCTTTGATATCGTAATACTTTGACACAACACCATTCCCATGCGGAAATGTTTTCTTTTCAAGGAAGAACTTCAAGGAAGATTTGAGTTCAAGGAAGAACTCAAATCGATGATTTCAATGCAATATTTATTTAGCTATTTTAAGAGTATAATAGAATGTGACACAATACTGCCTCCATTTAATAAAAGTAACTTTTTACAGATTTATTTGTGAAAGTGGAAGTGAAAACCGAGCATGACATTGATGTCCACCAGGATCGACCAGAACCAAATGACTCTGAAGATTCTTTCTTCAAGAGACATCCTGATGAAGGTTTCTGTCAATGCCGACACATTTTGATTCGGACATATTGATGATGTACTTTGGTGTAAAGAAAAGAAAAAAAACCTAACGTTTTGATTTAATACTTTAAGAAATATCTATAATGATGATGGTCGATCAGTTTCTTAAACATCCATTATCCCTTTCACCATTCAGGGAAATATTTTAACCAACAATAATATACCTTTTTTCCTGTTATCCTGAATTTAAATGATAGTAAATTCTGATTGAGCTCCAATTTCACACTTTTTATCGATTTATGTTGGATGTTTAAAATGATCGGCTTGTGGAATAGTGAGGTGACCGAGAGAAAAAGGAAACAAATTGACAATAGGGCAGTGAGGCAACTGTTAGTTAAAAGGAAGAGGAGAGAGGATGGAGGGAACAATAATCTGATAACAGGGTTGGGTGGGTTGTGGTTAATGTGTCTCAAACGCAAGACCATAACATCTTAAGCTGGCCTCCTTAATCAACAAACCAACAACAGGCTTATAATGATAATGGTACATAATTTAATGATAATAATGACAGTGAAAATGATAATGGTACAAAATGATGACAATTATAATGGTGCATAATGTCAATGATAATGTTACACAATGATAATGTTATAATAATGATAAAGGTGCATAATGATAATGAAAATGATCATCATAATGACAATATTAATTGGGCATAATGTTCATGATAATAGGACATCATGATGATCATAATGACAATTGTAGAATCATGAGAATAGTGCATAATGAGCACGACACAAAATAACAATGATGATGGTCCATCATGATAATGGGCTATAATGATGATAATGGCATTTGTAATCATGATAATGATAATGGTCCATAATGATAATGATGATTATAATATCAGTCGATGGTCATGTTGATATTGCTAAAAATACTGATTATGACGATAATGAAATATGGCTTTAGACCCTGGAGACATCATCACAATGGTACCCGGTAATTATGGTATGTGAGTACATCTATTAATTACACACTATTGGATCATTGCTCTGTCCATTGATTACGTACTATTTAAACGTGACTATGTCTATTATTCATGTACTCTTGAAGCACGCCTTTTTGACCTTTGTACCCTGCAGACACCAGAAAATTTTAAGACTCTGTCAATGCCTTAAACCCATTCAAACCGTTCAGACCATTATACCCCATTCTGTCCTTGAGACCTTTTACAAACCTTTCAACCTTCAGTCAGACCTTTTAATACCCTTTTCCAGGCAAAAATGAGTCCTGAAAGGGACTGCAATGTTATTTTTCTTTGTAGTGAGTACCCAACGCACGTGAAGCCAAATGCGGGATTTAGCAATTGGTTTCTGTCCGTCCGTCGATTTGCCTTATCAGTTTATGATCAAGGAGCAAGTTATTCAAATCAAATGTTGTATTTTGAACATGAATCGGAACATGAATAGTAAGACAAGTCTTTCATTTTCATGGAGGTACTTCGGCTTTGAATTCATCCGATCGCACATGTGCATGGAGGAGGAAGATAATATTTTTACTCTGCCTGCCTGGCAGTCAAATAAAATTAAAATCATTCCAAACACATAAAACTTACTATCTTTTGAGGACGTCTTAAAAGACATATTTATTGAAAGGACATTTTCTGTGAGGCTCACTTGGCTACACCTGGATGGGTTTGAGGGTTGTGGAGTGGCGGCTGAAACACGAATCCTATCCAGGTTCCTCCTGATGACTCCGTCGTTGCTCTTTACTTCTTTGGGTTCCTCCATAGTCTTCCGTTTGATCATATAATGTGTTGGATAGGGTGATGTAAAGGATTCTAGGTAAAACGGCAGTAAAACCTGGAATTTTTTTATTTTTGTGACTTTTACAATCTTCCGCCCCCCCCCCCCCCCACTCCCGTTGGACTGAAAAGGGGGTTTATGGATTTGGTCTCGATTTTCGTGTCCTTGCATGCTTGTGTGCATCCGCAACCATATCTTGAATATAACTGGACCCATTTTATTTGAACTTGGCACAAAGCCAACACATGAGGATATACATATGCATGCCATTTTAGTTGTAAAAAATATACTCCGTATCGATCACGTACAAAACCATTTCTCAGACATGCATTTACCGATGTTGTTCATACTTGACACCCAGATAAGGAATGATGGCTGACATATGCACGTCATTTTATTTTCAAGATCAGATCCAAGATGGGCGACTCGTGACCATTTTGTTACTTTAATGTTGTCTTCCCAATCATTTCTCAGACATGCATGATCCGATTTTGTTCAAACTTGTCACAAGCACAGTACATGATGGCAAACACGTGCCCCTCACTTTATTTTGTAATCTCCTCAAAGATGGTCGACTCGAAGACTAGCGGCCATTTTTGTTGTACAGAAATATGGTCTTGCCCTTTAACTCCACACAGGAAAATTATTAAAACAACCAGGGCAATGATATTTTCGGTCTTTTGACTTGTTAGGGTACCAAGCCTCCAAGGCAGGGTCACCTCTTGTTTTTCTTCTGTTTACGATTATATTTCTTCCTCCAGCAATTTGTGGGTTTTTTTCGCTTTAAATTTCATTTTCTCGGCATCCGAAATCCGTCATATTGCGTCATAGGTTACGTGTTATGGGCACCATCTTTGAAAAACCGAAAAACTTTGGACCTCTGTATCTCTAAAACCGAAGAATGGGAAAAAATTGAAACTTGCCACATGGCAAGAACTCTCCATGGGGAAGCAGTGATTTTTCATGATATCATCAGTGAAGTGGTATCCTGGTGACATTTCGACACATAGAACGCTGCATCAGAAAAATTTGAAATTTATTGAGTATCATCAAAACAACTCACCATTTTTGCAGCCATTTTTCCCTGATGAGTAGGGGCTAGCTTTTTGCGGGTTCCATGCAACCATGGTTCCCTTCTTGAGGCAATGTTTATGGCTGGATGCCCTTCCTGACACCAACCCTGGTCACATCTTACGACAGACAGGGTTATGGTACACCTATTCCTTCTGGGGCATACACCGGGACCAGTACACTGGTACTCATTTCGGAAACCTCGCAAGGATGACAGGTTGAGTCAACCCCCTGGTGTTAATTCAGTTGCCAACGGGGCTCGATCCCAGGAGCCCGAGGATCCCAAGCCACCACCCTAACCACGAGGCCAACACTTGGCTTACACATCAACTCACCGTATAATAAAAAATATATTATGATGTCACGGGTCACGTGATTTTGCAGCCATATTGTTTTGAAAAGAGAAAGTTAAAAAATCTTCTCCAGAACGGCTGGAAAGATTGAGGCGAAACTTTGCACACACACACTCCCCAAGACATCCTTTTACATGTTCTCATACGAGCCTCGACAATGTATACCAAAAAAAACAAACTTTGTTAATTTTTAATTTATAGGTCACATGGTTTGGTGACCATATTGAATTTATTTACCCTAAACCTTCAAACATCTTCACCAGAACGTCTGGTCTGCTCAAGGGGAAACTTCACACACATATTCTCCAAGGTGAGCGGATGTGTTTTTTAATTAATAATTGATAGGTCACATGGTTTGGCAGCCATATTGGATTGAAGAAAAATATTAAATAACGCTTTCTCTGGAACCACTTTCCCTATTGAAGCGAAACTTTGCTATTATCATCCAACACCATGGCTGCAAACACGGTTAAAATTATGATGTCACAAGTCGCATGGTTTGGTGGCCATCTTCGATAGAAGAATGCATCTTATCCAATTCACACGAAATTTTGAAAGCATGATCCACTGCCACGTTAGAGTCACAATATAAACTTATGATGTCATAGGTCGTGTGGTTTGTCGGCCATATTGGATTGAAAATTAAAGTAGATAAATCTTCTCTGAATCAGCTGAACATATTGAGAGGGAACTTTACATTTACAGACATGTTCCTCCAGACATGCTTGAGTAAGTTTGTTAATTTCTAATTGAAAGGTCACATGGTGTGGCAGCCATATTGAATTTACCCGAAAACCCTCAAAAATCTTCTCCGGAACAACTGGTCAGATCGAGGGGAACCTTCACAAACATATTCTCCTAGAATAGGTGATGTAAGTTTGTTAATAAATAATTGCTTGGTCACATGGTTTGGCAGCCATATTGAAAAAAACACACCTTATCCGATTAACACGAAACTTTACGGGCGTGATCCACGACCCTATAAGAGGTGGAATGTAAGTTTATGATGTCATACGTCACGTGGTTCATCAGCCATATTGGATTGAAAATTAATATATTAAAAAGTATTCTTCTCTGAAACAGCTGAACGGATCGAGGTGAAACTTTACCGGGATGACCGACTATCCATGATGAACAAAAAGTTGCCACCTCCGATTGATGTGGGTCACATGGTTTGGCAGCCATATTGGATTGAATGAAAAATATTAAATAATGTTTACTCTGGAACCGCTGCATCATTCAATGTGAACCTTCATAGTTATGATCTACCAGACATGGGGACTGTACCTTTTAAATGTCAACCTGACCTGCCACAAGGTCTGGCAGTCAGAATTATTGAATTATTTGAATCTGAGAACTTTTCAAGTTTTCTTTTTTTTTTGCAGAAGGCTCACTTAGCTGCACCTGCATGCATTTGAGGGTGCAGGAGTAGCAACTCAATTGATATCGATGATGGCCCCAGGAAAAATGGTCATTATTATTTACATAATAAATGGATGGAACGTGGCCTGTTCCGCGGTGCATAAGTTGTGAATCCCGCGTCATAGAGAAATGTGTAGGGCCTCATTCGACTCAAGGGAATCCCGCTTTACCCTGTGCACTGATGGTGTCCACATACTTTGTGTTCAAGTTGTACTAACACCAATGCAATTTAAAATGATGATGTATTTTGGAAAAACGGATAACTGCTTATGCAATAAATAGATTGAATGCGGTGTGTTACTCGGTTCATAACTCATCAATCCCGCATCATAGACGAATGTGAGGTTTCGTGTTACTTGGTGGAGTTCCAGTTTGCCCTATGTACCCATTGTGACATTTCCCACTGATTTATTACTTGGTGTTCAGGAAATGGAAATGACAATTCAAGTGATACCAACAATGTCCCCAGGAAAAGGACGAACTGCTTATGTCATGGATAGATTTAACACTTCGTGTTACTCAGTCCGTAACTCGTCAGTCCCGTGTTGTCTCAAAGCAGGGTGGTATCGAAGCCAGACATCTTGAAACCTGGTCATCACTTCCAGCAGTTATAAAGTGGCAGTTCTACTATTATTTACATTGAATTATATACTTTTACACTGCAGAACACAATTTGCCTTCTTAATACTTCCAACAACCTCCAGTTCTGCATAACTTGGACCAGTGGTGTATAAGAGTGGTGTAAAAGGCTGCTTCAATCACGCTCGGCCTCCATATTTTTTGAGTAATCTTTGAAATCATTATTTTATTAAAATTGAAGTATAGACTTGTACAAATCGTGGGATATCGTGGTCTATGAACTCTCTCGTTGACTTTTGCAGTTTGTTTCACATGCATTTGTTAATGCTGTCAATTTACAGGAATATGATTTATCACTGATAATTTACTGCAAACAATGAATATCATAAGGAAAACCTAAATTTTAGCACAGCCCTGTATATTTTCAGCAATAATTTTTTTTTTTTAACTTTTCTGCAATAGAACAAACACATATGTACATATTTGCGTATGTTTTTCAGAATGATATTACGAGAATTGTGCAGAATTTGATTGCTTATTTTTTACAAGTCATGTGATGTTGTATTTACAGGTGGACCCATTGAATCTACAACGAAGACTGCACCTACTTTTACAAACGTCTTAGACACGCGCCTGCAGGACTTGCCATCTGAAACAAACAATAGGAATTTTAACGAACAGGCCACACTGAATAATGAACTGTTTGCAGAGAATAGTTTTCACAACATTCACAAAAGAAAGAAAACTCCGCATCAAAACAAATACAAAACTTGTGGAAAATCATTCAATCAGTCATCCAACCTTAAAACGAATGTGACGATTCACAATGGAGAATGCCCACACAAATGTACAGTTTGTGGAAAATCTTTTAATCGGTCAACCACCCTAAAATCACACATGATAATTCACAATGGAGAACGACCATACAAATGCACAAGCTGTGGAAAATCTTTTAATCATTCATCCACTCTTAAAAAGCACATGAAAATTCACAGTGGAGAATGCCCATACAAATGCTCAACATGTGGAAAATCTTTTAGTCAATCATCCACCCTTAAATCACACGTGCTAATTCACAATGGAGATCACCCATACAAATGTACAATTTGTGAAAAATCCTTCATTCATTCATGCAGCTTTAAAATACACATGAGAATTCACAATGGAGATCGACCATACAAATGTACAATTTGTGCAAAATCTTTTAATCGGTCCTGTCACCTAAAATCACACATGACAATTCACAGTGGACAACGGCCATACAAATGCACAGTTTGTGGAAAATCTTTCAATCAGTCATGTCACCTAAAATCACATGTGAGAATTCACAGTGGTGAATGCCCATATAAGTGCACAATCTGTGGAAAATCTTTTAATCGGTCATCCAAACTGAAAACGCACATGACAATTCATAATGGAGAACGCCCATACAAATGCACAGTTTGTGGAAAATATTTCAATCAGTCATGTCACCTAAAATCACATGTGACAATTCACAGTGGTGAATGCCCATATAAGTGCACAATTTGTGGAAAATCTTTTAATCGGTCATCCACCCTGAAACGACACATGATAATTCACAATGGCGAGTGCCCGTACAAATGCACAATTTGTGGAAAATCTTTTCATCGATCACCCACTCTGAAAACACACATGGCAATTCACAGTGGTGAGTGCCCATACAAATGCTCAAGTTGTGGAAAATCTTATATTTGGTCATTCAACCTGAAAACGCACATGAGAATTCACAATGGTGAAAGCCCATACAAATGCTCAATTTGTGGAAAATCTTGTGTTAAGTCATCTGACCTCAAACGACATGTGAGAATTCACGATGGTGAATGCCCAGAGAAATGCTAAAGTTGTGGGAAATCTTGTAATCAGTCAACCAACCATGGAATATACATGATAATATGCAATGTCCACACAAATCACAGTTTGTAGATAATCTTTCAATCAGTCATTTCACCTGAATAAGCACGTGAAAATTCACAATGGAGATCAAGGAGATGACAAAGAGAAATAGAGAATGTCCATACAAATGCAAAATTTGTGAAAAACCTTCATTAAATCATATCAGCCCATTAAATACTTTTTTGGTTTTGTTTTTTTTTAATCCGTATTCGAGGCTCGTGAAAGAGCTCGTATTTGTACAGTCTTCGGATCAGAATACAGAAGGACAAAAAGGTCCACTTGAGAGAGGGGGAAACACCAACAGCAGAGTATAAGTCCAAGATAGAGGTAGGCTTGGACAAACAATGGGTGTGGGGAGAGATGAGAGGCATTGGGATGAATAAGGTGAACAATATCGATGCAGAAGGAAAATCAAAGGAGGGAAAACTGTAAATTTGGAAGGACGAGTGATTGGATAAAGAGGATATTCCAGTCAGAGTGATAATTTATAAAGAACAGGAATAGGCTGGGCCGAGAACAGAATTTGTAGAAGAAAACTTTATTCTGTCATACCACCTGAAAAACTGCTTGAGAAGTCACACTCGACAATGTCCATACCGATGCAAAATTCACACAAGATCTTTCACTCGATCATCATGCCTTAAAACACAGTACCACATGACACATTGGGTGATTGCATTACACATTGGGTGATCATTCACCCCCCCCCCAGAGTGATGCGCGCGCGCGCACACACACACACACACACACACACACACACACACACACACACACACACACACACACACACACACACACACCAAAGCATTTTAATTGGACATGCAATTCTGTAAAAAAATTATTGTAAACTCAACTGCCCTCTCCCCTCTGAAAGTTGCTCTCCCCAAAGCCTGAACCCCTCCCCCCACCCCCTGCCAACCCAAAGGCATCAATCCCCACCCGACTTCAATCCATCACCCCTCCCCCCCACAACTCTTCAACCCCTCCCCTTCCAAATCTGTCCCATTTTTACTCCTCTTCCTCCCGTTCATCAAAGCAAAACATGCATTCTCACATCGAAACAGCAGACTATTTAATGCCTCCTTTTCCCCTATGAGATTTCACTGACTACACAGAAACCCATACACTCCCAATTTTTGAAGGAAATCGTTGGAAAAAACAGCAAGAACCTCTGTAACCTCCGCGGTATAATCGTTCCTTGACAGAATGTCACATAGTTGTTTGGGCAGTTTATAAACAACAGAACTATCTTCACAAGGGCTGTAACGCCTATTGGCTGAAAATCCTTTTAATTGTCACTTTAGTCATTTCACACGAAAGGGAAAACTGATAGGGAAGGCATGGTGATTGTGAATCTGACGTCTTTGACTTCCTATCAATAACACGGCGGCCATAATGTAGAAATTGTGGGTGGAGTCAGGCGAACTGTCCAAACAATGGGTAGAACCCTGCCATATGCACAGACGGATGCATGGCTACTTTTGAGAACATACATGAAAAGTAATAATGGTGAGTTCTCGGACAATTGCACAATTTGTGGAAAATCCTTCAAGCAATCAGCGCATCTTGATACACACAGGAATCAGTTGTATCAAAAGGGAGGCTTTGATGCAGTAATGTTTACCATTTCTCAAAGTCGCAATATTTGCTCACTTTCGCTCATTCATATTTCTCCTTTTCAAACTGGTGGACATTACTTTGTCATAGCCCTCCCTTTTGACACTACTCCCCCTACCGGGAGCTGGGCTTCGCCCCCTTTCATATGATCATTTCTTTAATCAAATTGAGTACTCATGCAGAGATACTATAAATATTTATGTTTTCTTTTCAGGAATAACTTAATTTATTCATCAATTAAAAATAATGCAGCGGAAGCCCGTTAAAAATCCCCAACCCAATTATTTATTAATACTTATACTTTAACCCCATGAGGTAATGTATTTATTCCATCACTCATGATATGTCTTGTATCATCAAATGCTGTTAGAGCTTTCTTACTCTCAGTCTCTGAGAACATTTCGTGTTTATTATTCCGAATATGATTCATCTCTCCATCAACATCCTCTCTCTTCCATATCCATTTAAGGTAATGTTGAAAGTTCATGGTCTCTTTTAATACACTCTGCTCAATAAAGATACTTAAAGGTCTAAAGGAGAGATGAAATGACAAACCTCTCTTAATGCTCTTGTCTGAGCATATTTTGGAACCACTCAAGTACATTGAACTTGTATGTAGAGTCAATGAGTATTGATGATTTATTTTATAAAATTGTTTTGTCGCACTCATCTGTTATAAAATATTTTCCATGCTCGATCCTTTTTTTTCTCAAACACGAACACATTCGGACAGTTACACTAGGTGCGGCTGTAAAACAGGAAAAGATAACAATGGGTAAGCAAGCCTCGGAAAAATTCCAACTTGAGAAATGCTTTTTCACTTCCTCAAACATGCCATATAAGTGAGGCACTCAAAATAATTATATCCAATGAAGATAAACGACAATTTGCTTCGTGATCCAATGGACATGGACCATCGTTCATCTGATAAAGAATATGACTCATCACAACATTGGTAAGTTTCATTCACGATTAAACTGCTCATGTAAACCTGTATAGTGCGTGCATGAAATTGGTTTTCAATTTGATTGTGTTTGATTAAATATATAACTAATTATTTATTTTCCCTCTTTTTACAGCATTTCAAACACACTCGTCGATGATATGAGGTGAATTGGCATGCAAATGCTCTTTTGAAGGAATGCAGGCTCTGAATGACGTCCTGACAGAAATCCAGTTCGTCTGTCAGGCATTTAACAACGACCGTATTTTATGCATGACGAACTTGCCTCCGAGACCTTCGACACCACAGAATTTACATAATGTTTTAATGTTAAGGTATTTCACATAATAAAATATAATGATGTTGAATTTCAATGTTCTTTGAAGATTCACTGGCAAGGGATTTACACAAAATAAAATATATTTATGTTAAATGAGACTGCCTGTGTTTCCTGTAGTTACAGTGTTCATCACGAAGAAAGTGGAGACGTGTTGCCGCTTGGTCCAAACAGTCATCAGAGGCTACCCCAGGGAATTAATTATTCATCTCTCTGATTGAAGCTAATACGTGACAGTTATGATTTATTTATTTATTGACAACACGATATACTCCGACACCTCCTTCGGTATTCGCAGGTGTGTCATATTGTATTAATACCTCCTTCGGTATTCACAAATGTCATATAATATTAATACGTGTGTGTGTGTGTGTGTGTGTGTGTGTTTGTGTCTTAACAGGAAAGAAACACTCAGATGATTCAAGACCCCTCACCCTCTCACTCAGACAAACATTATATCATAAAATCTGTTGTAGATATTTCAATGTGTAATGCTGTTGCGAATCTGGAAGCCATGAGCACACAACATACAGGTACTGTAGATCAGTTATATCGGTAAGTACATGTTGCCAGTTAGGGTCCCGACCCTAGTCTAATGGGTAATGAAATGTTCCTGCGCTGTGGAGTTATTTTAATCGTCAGGTTTTCTTTTCATTTATTTTTACTCCATCATCTTCTCCTCGCTCTGCTCGACACCATTGTCGACGTGTGTTCGATCACATACGGGGGCGGAGATTTCCATCACCTCAGATCGAGACTCTGCCCAGAAGGGCAAGGGTGTGCTCCTTGTCCAACCAGGAACCTCATCACCTCAGATCAAGACTCCACCCATAAGGGCAGGGGCGTTCTCCTTGTTCAAACAGTAACCTCATCACCTCAGATCGAGACTCCGCTCAGAAGGGCAGGGGCGTGCTCCTTATCCAACCAGGAAGCTCAGCACCTCAGGCTGGCTCTGCCTTAGCCAGATAGAGTGTTCGGCCCCGGCTAATCGGGAGGCCGCGACGAGTGGTCCGAGAACGGACCGTCCAATGAGGAGGCGAATGGCGACAAAAGGAGGTCTCTCGCGCCTGAGCACAAATAGGAGGGGTGGGGGTTCTGGCAGGAAGTGAGCATCTGCGCACAAGGTGGTGGAGTGCAAAAGCGTCTGCGCACGGAGTGGTCGGTGCAACGGAGGGTCTTCTCCGACCAGCCTTCGCCCTGCTGACTTCCGTTCGCTTGGAGCCCAGTCGTGAGGGTGTCTGGATCGTGCTGGGGGTCCAGTTCTGCCTCGAGGGGCTGGTCCTTGAAGACCGCACGAGGCGGAAAGGTCAAACAGACTCTCATCTCCAGCTCGACTGTCCTCCGGGCTGGAGGTCCGAATAATGACTATTTTGGTCCGATTCTTTGGGTGTGTGCGTATGTGTGTTTGTGGCGCCAGTCAGTTAAGTAGGAAACTGTATAAGTGCTGTATACACGTGCATTTCTTTTAATCGGTTTAACTCTGCTCTTGCGTGCTCCCTCGTTCCCCAATTATTATTGTAAATAAACATCCCCATTTGTCAAATGTATCAGCTCATTTGTGTCCTTTCCTCCATTGGCTTAGCGTGCTGCGTGTTGGGAAATTAGCCAGGCTGTTGCCGTTGTAACGGGACATATAGACCGACAGATCTCGGCGATAAACCGCTCGGGTCGCACGCGGTTTGAGTACACTAAGCGTCTCGAGTACACAAAGCGTCTCGTTCCGTACGGGTGCCGTCGAGGGTGTGGAGACTCGGTAAATCGCCACATGGTCTCTCAGTATTTTGAAAATTGGCGAATAACCCTTTTCCACGTGGCTGAAATATTGACGCTTTACGTTCCGATAAGGGACCCGTACTTTTTCAGTGTTTTCCGAAAAGGTACGATCTAAATTCTGGGTGATCGGTCGAGCCGATCCTACTGTTCCATCTAGCGGTCGTGCTCGCGGCCGATACCCGGCCCTGCAACAATACATTGCATGTTTTAAGTATTAATTTTATGTGCTTTGCTTACAATTATTTAATTCTTAATTACAAAAAAAGGATAAAGGTTGTGTCAAAAGAGGGGAGGGGGGTAGGTGCGCACCCCAATGACCCACCACAACCCTTCATCCCACCCCTCCCCTCCCCATGTGTATGTGGGGAAGGGTGGGGTGGGATGAAGGATTGTGGTGGGTCAAAGGTGGGGGTGCACAAGGGGAGGGGTGGAATGAATGGGTGTGGCTTGTGTGCGTGTGGCTTGTGTGGGTGGAGACAAAGAAAAGGGTGGAGCAATTTTTAATTTAATTAACACCTTGTGTGTGGGGAACTACTAAACTAATCATTGTATGATGGATGTGGATATGATGGATGTGAGTGTGGCTTGGGTGTATTGGTGTGGCTTGCATGGGCGTGGTATGTGAGGATGGAGTAAAAAAGGGGTGGGGTCAAAAAAGGGTGGAGTCAATTTTTTTTTTTTTCAATTTATTATCTTTGTCTTTTGCTATTCCTGTAAGTAAAATGAACCTAAAATCTCTTCTCCTTTTAAATAATATAACTTGTAAGTCAAAGGAACTGTATTATTACATCAACAATTTAAAAAAAATTCATTTGTCCATCGCTTAGTTTAACCTTTTTCAAAATGAGATTTCCACCTGTATATTCTCACGATATCACCAACTTTGAACTTTGGCTTTCTGAGATTAATCTCTTTTTCATATTCTAATTTTGTAAATGTTTTTGATGGCTTGGATTTTGTTGAGGTACAAAATCATATCAGCCTTTAAATGCAACCATATCCAAAATGGGTTCTTTATTGCCATTGCTTTCACACACCTTTTGGTAAGACTTGTATGCTTCAGCATAATTATGTTTTTTCCCAATCAATTTCCAATCTATCTCGTGGATAAAATGTTCCATCCAGTGAAACGCAAAGATTTTTTAACCTGAGCATTATCACTCCATGCATTATTCTTACAGTGGCAGTACCTCCATCTGGTTTGTTAAAAATGAGTCACAGATATCGTGGCTTTCCTTCCAGAACACCCAAATTCCATGTGCAAGCGGTTTGGTTCAGTTTCACGTATTGACGTCTTCGTTTAAGATGTGATACATTTAGTGGCTTCTTTGAGTTAAGTGTTCCATTCAACATCTCTTCTGTTTTAAGATTAGGAGTGGATCACTCATATACCAACTCGTTTCATCAATACCAAATTTATTCTGAGCACCAAAAGCATGAGCAATTCCAAAAAGCAATCTATTTTCATTATCATTCCTTTTCAGTTGAAATTGAATTTTAAGTCCAGACAGAACTTTATCATAATCACAAAATCAAAGTATACCTTTAAGAGGAACTGCCACTGTAAAACTATTACCTGCTTTTGTATCATCATTATACATTCCTTTTCTTTGACTATAACTGCGGTCTGCGTTTGTTCCCGTTGTCATATCAGGAATAAATCCTTTGACAACACAACCATGCTATCACTGAATGAATTTCGTGTAAATTTCATCATTTCAGATGTAGCAGAGACATAATCAACCGCTTCAACTTCTTGTGTTTCAATATGCAAATGAAGACAATCAAACATTTTCCAGAAGAAATCATTTACGAGTGTAGTGTTTGTGTTATTCCCAGCCTGAGTGAATGTAAATTTACACAACAAGAAAGTTTCCGCTAGTTTCAAATAAGTTCGTTGATTATTTCAAAACTTTTTGTTCCATTTGTATTCCAGTCTGTTCCTTTTATAGCATTTACCTTGAAGTAGTTTTCTTTTTTAGTCGAGTTTGAGATGATAATGGAATCATCCAAATCATAGATACTATCAATTGCTTCCATACTTGTATTTATTAAGGAAAAAAAACATATGTTAAAACTTTTGAAACCCTGATCCATGTGTTTGAATTATTTTCTGTAGTTCTTGGGGAGACAACTGAGTTTTGCCTTTCATAAATTCTTTTATTGCATGCAATTTATGGGATTCCTTTTGGGCGTCTTTTATACTTTTTATGTATATTAAAATATATTTTTATGTATATATTTATACTTGAATTCCAGCCTGTTCCTGTTATAGCATTTACCTTGAAGTAGTTTTCTTTTTTGGTAGAGTTTGAGATAATAGTGGCATCATCCAAATCATAGATACTATCAATGGCTGCCATACTTTTATTTATTGAGGAATAAAACATTTGTTAAAACTTTTGAAACACTGATCCAAGTGTTTGAATTATTTTCTGTCGTTCTCAGGGAAACAACTGAGTTTTGCCTTTCTTAAATTCTTTTACTGCTTCCAATTTATGGGATTACTTTTGGGCATATTTTATACTCTTTATGGCACCCGCTACATTTCCCACAGTAGAAGCAGTTGAACCAATTAGGTCTTTATGTTTAAGAATAGTTGAACCAATACCCATGAGAGTATCAATTATCCCATCTCCTTTTTTTCTAAATTGATGTCCTTCACTCCGTTGTCTCTTAGGTTTATAGTATCCTCTACCAAGATTCATACCTTCACCCGTATAGTATGGGGAAAGGAACATCCCATCGTCTGTAATAATTTTATATTTCCCAAACTCGTGTTTCCTCACAATAACCATGGTATTTTTTTCTTGGAAAACTTCACGAAGGTAAATTCTGATGGATATGATTTCTCCATTAAAATTAATTATGCAATTATCTTGGTCGGTTATCCTAAAATTTACTCTACATATGGTTTTTTTCAGAAATGGGTACATGGTCCAGATTTTTTTGGTTCCATATTGAATTTATAACCAATTGGGGTTGAGTACGCACTGAATGAAAATGTTGGATTTATTCTTATTCCATCATTGTAAGCTCCTTCACTCAAATCACATTGAAATATTACCGAATTTATGCCTGAGGATATTTTAATGACATTCTCACTGTAAAATGTCCCATAAGTTTCAATCTCTTTTGAGGAGAAACCCAATAACTTTCTAAATGAATTATCAATTGTGAAATCTACCATGTAGTTATTTTTAAGTTTCATCGTTGGTTTTGAAGTATGTTTTTGAATATCTATAACAATATTGTTTTGGTTCATCACAATGTTTTTTCGTAAGGTGAGCAATTTTAGAAGATATTTGAGAAATTTGGTATACTCCGAGTGAAACTCTTATAGTTTTCTAACTGCTTCCCAGATTATAACTAATCTTGTCACTTTTCTCTGTGATATTAAACAAGGTATTATAAGTTTCCATGGACAATAAAGATGCCTCATATTCTTTTGTTGTGTCAAGTTGTAGTGGGTATGGGAACAAAGATGTGTGATCACTCATTGTGAAATTAAAACGAAGGATTGTGCTTCTCATTTGTAAGTTTTTGAAAGTCTGTATATAATTATTATAAATCTCTTTATTATTTTCTGAAACACCATACTTGTTCAATAGTCTTGAAAAGAAGATAACACACATCATTTTTTTTCCAACATTCAGTGGCAGTAATTCCACCATTATCTTATCTATAAATATAAATACTTCTTTATCGTCTTTCAACAATAAAAAATAATTCCTTAGCATCTGCAATTGATGATATTTTTCAGTTTCATCATGAGAGAGAATTAAACTCATTTAACATGGGATAAAATATTTTTGTATTGACATTTATTAATTAGTTTCATGTTCATGAACTGGTCTGAAATTCTTCATTAAAACAATTATTTCTAGCCTTCTTCCGACCTCATAACAATAACAGTCTATTAACTAATTGTGATGGGTCATTTGGAAGAAAACTAACATCTGAAGCAAGCCTACTTAAAGCCTCAATAATTTGTTTCTCCTTTTCATCCTTCCTTCCTTAACTGGCAACAGAAACTCCATAATCAAGCGAGTTAGTAAATCAATATGTACTCCATCGTCCTCATTTTTTATATCCAATGGTTTATCAAAATACTTTGATTCACCCCTCACAGTTGAACCTTGTCTTCCATCTTTTGTAAGAAGAAGCATTAATATCAGAGTTAATTTAACAGGTTTCAAACAGAACTCAGGTACCTGAATTCATCATTAAATATCAACCCCTTTTCTTGAACAAGATGGAATGTTGCTGGTTGTTCTGTTGGAATGAGACCTGCTATGGTTTTTGAATCTGTTGAATATTCATTGTTTTGGAGAGCAATCACAACATAATCAGGGGGTTGATTTATCTCTTCCAGTTTTGGAAAAAACCCTTCATCATCATATTCTAATTCTCCTATATCTTCCAGTTATTCATCCGTCATTTGGCAAAAATCTTTTATCATTTGAAGTTTTTTAGGGGTGTATTCCATCATAAGAATTGTTGACAATTGTTGGGGAGTTTTTCTTAAAACTGGCTTAAAAAGTTTATCTTGTTTTTTTTAAATGTGTCACCAACCGTTTGTTTCTGTCTGCGTTTCTTCTTTATGTCTTCCTTTTGTTTTACAATTTTTGAAACCAACTCTTGATGGTTGGTGGACAAACTTGATGGTTGGTTAAATCTTCTTGCTCATTCTTTCGCATCCATGTATTTATTGGAAAATATCATTTAATGAATTGTAAGGGACGAGGGAAATTTTCCTTTTCTTCATCATTAAAGTAGATGTGTTCAAATAAATTATTTTCTTCAAATATTTCGTCGAATTCTTTATTAGAATTAATACGAGTTGTAATTTCTTCTTCACTAATACTTGTACCTCTGCTTTTCATACGTTTGCATTGAGTTTCTTCATCAACATCAAAACCGAATAATAAAATCTAAATTCCATTACCACTCAAATGTTTAATAATTTGTCTCATTCCTTCTGGATTAGTTTCTAATAACCCAAGACCACCACATTTTAGTTTATTTTACTCACTCTTGCAATGTGAATATTTTGTTGTTCCAAGAGAGACGTCCTCAAATATTTGACCTTCGTTCCTCAATCGCATATGTTCCTCGATTGAAATGTAGTAATAATCTTTACCTTCTATTTCTCCTGCTCGCATTACTCTGGTTGTAGATACAATACGTATCACAAGGTCTGTTAAAAAAAAAAACATGTAATGTTTTTCTTTTCAGGAACTTGGATTTATGAAAGTTTTTTTCCAGAAGCAGATTTTCCCACATGATTGATAATAACAACTATTATTTATGCTTGTGATTGTTTATAAAATAAAAAATATATCCCTCAGTTTCTCATCTTGTTTCACAACAATGTATTTATATTTTCCAGCCATGTGTTTCGTATCCTCCTCAAATAATTTTTTACTATACAACGTAGAACAATTGTCTCTCCAATTTTTTCTACATCTGTTGATTTTAACTTGAATAAAATAAAAAGTATTCGCATTATTCCTTGTCGAGCGACGAGGGAATTGAAAGTATGATTGACTAAGATAAATGCAATTACAAGAAGAATGCCTCCCTCTTGTGTGATAACTATCCACAACCGTTTGGTTTCTCTCATTAACACAATCATCAAAAATAATGAGATTCTTTTTTTTATTTATCCAAATCTTGGGGTGAAGGTATATCATCCATCTTATCGCGAAGAATACAAGTTATAGGTTTTGATTTATTTTTACATTTCTGTGTATCACAAAATAGTTGAATTCTATCTTCAATGTGATAATCGCGTCATTTGTTTTGAAGTTTAAAAAACCAATTATGTCTTCTTTTTGAAGACTTTCATTCAAACGTTGTGAGAGTAGTTGATACTCAGGTTGAAAACTTGACTTTGAAAAAATTATTACATTATCAAAATCTAAAAAGTTGGGAGTAAGGAGCATCTTCAAAAGCAGGCACATTTTTCCACATCTGCTTGAACCAACTATGAGACATCTTAATGAATGTGGAAGATTTTTATGGTTCTTAAATTTTATCTTATTTTACCAAATGGGTAAAAAAATCCTTCATTTATATATTTAGAAAATAATATATATAAATTTTTATTGGGTTTTTTTTAGAAACTATATGTTTTATCCTGAGTTCAGGTTTCATTTCAAGATAATCCATTATTTTATTGATGCAATATCTTGTGTTGATATTTCCATGAAAATGGCAATCGTTAATAATATATCAATCCATTAAACATTCCCATCATTTGTTCAGTCTCTTCTCTTGAAAGAAAAGGTGTATTATCACCCTCGTACTTAACAATATTTTCTCTTATTAATCTTGTAAAGTAATTCATTTTTGGTGTAATTTTGAAACAGTTATGTTCCTTTTTACATCTTTTTTTTCATAAATTAGAAGACAATCACAGAATATACATTGTTTCTGGGCTTCTGACTCTGTGCTTAATCCCACTCTATCACATGCAGGACAATTCTCAAATTTGTCAAATGGAGAATCAGGGAATTCAAGAGGTTCCAGATATAGTATACCATTCATATTTATAAACTAAAACTTAACTTCAAATTAAATTCATCTTCGTATCATCTTTGGTACTTTCATTGGTGCTTTCACAATCATCTATAAAACTACTTTCACAACTATTGTTTGAACACAAACTCTCAATGTCATTACTGTCTTCTTTTCCAACAGAGATACTCTCATCACTCATAATTTTCAAAATCTTCACTTGAATAATGACTCTTATTTAATTAGTACAAAAATATTACCATCTATATCCATATACTTTTTTTCGTTCACAGATTCAACAACTACAGTTTTCTTCCTTCAAGGTAATTTTAAATTAGTCCTTAACTACGACTGAACGAAATGTCATTTCACCTAATATATTAACATCCTTTATTTCATCAAGATTTACATATTTAGGGTTGTTGAAAAACATACAAATTTCTCCTTGCATAGTGCTGACGGTCTTATCTTTTCTTTCTGAAGCTTCATCCATAAGGTTTTTCTTTTTTGATACTTTTTCTTGATTCATTGCATTTTCTAGTTTTGAATATATTGCCAGAAGGAGAGGAGAAACTTTAATGGAGTTACTTTAATTGATGTTCTTCCAGATACACGAAAATCCCTTCCACTGAAGGAAATTGAAGAACTCATATTATTAACCATAATTGTTTTTATCCAATAGTTGTTATATTTATCACTATTCAATTTTACATCTTCGACATATTTCTCAGTATCTTTTACAAATGAAGAGATTGATTGAAACTTGTCTTTTGTGTCTTGATACATTGTATTTACTAAGTGAAAAAAGTTGGTGGTTAAAATGGTTTTAAGCACTGATTCACCTATAAATTAAACAGAATTTTCATCAAGAAAATTTTAGTTTAAACGAAAACCATTTATAAATCACCGTGAGATTTTCATCAAGAAAATTTTATTTTGAGCAAAGGTTTTCCATATAAATGTGGTGAATACAACGTTCTGCGACATTTATCATCATCTGTCTGTAATTCCAGCAATCTCTGTGTGTCTGTCTGTGTGTGTGTCTCTGACCACTGTTTCTCGACAACCACTGGTCCGATCTAATTGAAACTTTCCAGGTATATTGGTGGGGACCTGACTATGTGCCTTTTCAATGTTTGATATTAATCGGACAAGTGGTTCCCAAGTTATGGCCATTTATTTTCCAAACCAATGATAGGACACGTTGCTGCATAGGCTTGGCCGATTGGGAAAGGGCGCCATTTAGTTACCAATGACAGGACATGTTGCTGTGTAGGCGTGGCCGTTGGGGAAGAGATCCTCAGCCGCGTTCCCCATTACGGGTTACAACGTACGGACTTTGGAAGATGGTTTTAATAAACCACTTCGAGATCATCGAGAGAAGAGTTCACATCACAGGTCACCTGTATTTCTTCATAATAATTGTCATTATGATACGCATCTCTTTATAACAGAACTAAGTAAGACTCCTGCAAAGATAGTGATGACTTGCTGTATTCTAATAATTTCTCGATTTCTGATGCGCATTTATAGATAAACACAATGCCTCAATCCAGTCGTTGTTTACGAGACCGAAGGAACGGCCTGTGTTGTTCTTTGAAAGTTTTTGTTGTTGTTGGTTTTTTACGTACGGCCATGCACGTATGGCCACGCACGTACGGGCACATGAGAGTGAAGGAACCGCCAGTGTGATCGTTGTTTCTGGCACGCGGTTTGAAAGTTTTTTTTGTTTTTTTTTGCACGTACGGTCAGACACGTATGGCCACGCACGTACGTGCACGCACTAGTGAATATAAATATTATTAAAAAAAAACACCTTCACACATTCAATCTTATCAGACAAATATCTCCATTTGAACGAGAAACAAAACATTGTGATGTCTGTTCTAAGCATGTCTTTAAAGAGATTTATAAAAAAAACACCTTCAATCACAAAAACACGTAAACAACATTGAGAGAAACTTGAAGAGAAATAAGAAGAAAATTGGATTTGAGGGAGATGTCATTGCGACAAAACCATTTGAAATAACAACTCTTCAAAGATCGAATGGAGGTAAAACTTATAAGATTTAATATTAGTGTAAGATCCATTTGGGAAGCGATTCATATCTCAAAGGATTCAACTGTCAAGGTTGTTTGTAGAATGTTGAAAAAGCATAAATCATTCAAAATATATCTTGGAGCTTCCTTTACCTTCTCAAAAGAAGATAATGTTATTGAAGAATAATATATGCAAATGATAACATCAAATGTAATTGTAATGAGAACGATTACATCAAAGATTACACCACCACACCTTATTACACCACTAGCTTCTTTAAATCTCTTATCTTTGAAGATTTTATTAGATTTGAATGAGAAGAACAACAACAAAGTCGTGGGTTCAACATTGGGAATGTTTCATACATAAATCTTAATATTCTTAAATGCACTCCACTGAAGGCTTCTAATATTGATTTACCTCAGGATGTGAAGAATAAAAAGGCAATAATTACTATTAAAAAAAACTGACAATAAATGCTTTCTCTGGAATACCTTAGCACATCTTTATCCCCAGGAAAGGGACTTTGAAAGAGTTTCAAAGTGTATTAAATATGAGAATAAATTAGATGCTGGGGATCTCAGCATCTCCAGAGGAGAACCCATTAGCTTAAAAGATAAAACAAAGTTAAAAATATGAATAACCTATAAATAAATGATTTTGGTTTTACTGATAAAATTTAATAAAAGATAAAGTCCAAATTCTAAGAGTTGGTTGTGCTATATCCAATGATAATTGGGCAAATAACCGGCATGTAGATCTCCTTTATTTCACTCATAAAGAAACCACTCATTATGCTTATATCAAAAACTTTTCTGGATTGGTAAGCAGTCAGGTTTATAAATTAAAGCATAAATCATATCCGTGCAAAAGATGTCTAAATATCTTTCAATCTCAACAAAGACATGATAAACATTTAAAGTATTGTTAGAATCATAAAGCAGCAGTTGTGATGCCAGGACCAGGAGAAAAAGTTGTATTTAATGAAACAAATAAATGTATAAAACACCCATTTGTAATATGTGCTGATTTTGAGAGCATCTTGGAAAAGACTGATGATATAAAAAAATATCAAAAGCATATCCCTTGCGTGTTTTGTTATTACATTAAATCATCTGTTGGAAGTAAATATGAAAAGTTGGAGTTGTATGGAGGACCTGATGCTGCTGATGAATTTGTTAAAAGGATTGAGGATGATTGTATGAAGCAAACTGAAATTACGTCAAGAACAAATAAACCCCTTGACTTATCTCCAAATGAAGATAAATAATTTGAAGAAGCAAGGATTTGTAATATGTGCTCAGAGGCTTTGGTAAAAACTGATAAAAGGGTTTGAGATCATTGCCATATCACGGGGAAACATAGAAGAGCAGCTCATAATAATTGTAATCTTAATTATAGAAACCCGACATTCTTACCTGTATTTCTTCATAATTGTCATTATAGTACGCATCTCTTTTTTGAAGAACTAAGTGAGACTCCTGCAAAGATAACAGCAATTCCGAATCCAGCTCAAAATTACATCTCATTTACAAACCGATTTATACTCATGAAATGGGTTTAAATACAAATATTAGATTTCTTGACACTTTTAAATTTATGACAAGCCCTCGAAGTTCTTTGGTTTCAAGCATCTCCTCTTTTGCAATACTTTCTCATCAATTTCGGACTGAAACCGACTTGCGTTAGGACATTTCTCTTCTTACTAAAAAGGGCATTTACCCACATGATTATATGGATTCCTTTGAAAGATTTAAAGAAACAATACTTCCTCCTCAAAAGCGTTTTTATAACAAATTAGGAAGATGTCATATTACGGGTGGAGAATAGGAAAGAGCAAAACAAGTTTGGAGAGCGTTTGAGATTAAGAAAATAGGTGAATATCATGACCTAAATTTAATTACTGATGTTTTATTACTTGCTGATGTGTTTGAGAAATTTAGAGAAGTTTGTTATAATAATAAAGATTCCAATGGATTTGATTCCGATGGATTATTATACATCTGCTGGACTAGCCTGGAGCGCTATGTCAAAAATGACTAAACAACCCCTTTATCTTCGAAGTGATGTTGATATGCTCTTGATGATTGAGAAGGCTAAAAGAGGAGGAATTTCACAAGTGTGTTCAAAGAGACATGCTGAGGCAAATAATAAATATCTTCCAGACTTTTCACCTGATAAGCCCACATCTTAATTAATGTACTTTGATGCTAATAACTTGTATGGCTGGGCAATGTCTGAATCTCAACCCAATGGTAATTTTAAATGAGTGAAAGAATACGAGTTCAAATTTATCTTCGATGATATCATCTCCACAAGTCCAGAAGATTTAGATAAACGGGATTATGGGTATTATTTTGAAGTAGATTTAAATTACATTTGAAAACTTCATAACAAACATAAAGACCTTCCTTATGGAGCTGAAAAAGAGACCCCCAATCAAGAGATATTCGGTGGTGATCGACAACATTTCTTCAGTTCTTCAAATTAGTTCAAATATATTCTGACAACTAAATTACTGACAACATTGTTTGATAAAGAGAAGTATGTTTTTCATTAAAGAAATCTAAAGCAATTTATAGAAGCAGGACCACAAGTTAAAAAGGTACTTTGGGCACTAAAGTTTAGTCAAAGTCATTGGTTGGGTAAATATATTGATTATAATATGAGGATGAGAGCAAAGACTAATAATGATTTTGAGAAGGACTTTTACAAGGTGATGAATAATTCTGTGTTTGGTAAAACAATCGAAAATACAAGGAATAGACAAAATGTAAGACATGCTACAACTTGGGAGCAGGCGGAGAAGTTGATTAGTAATTCAAGCTTTAAAAGAGAAGAAATATTTACAGATTCTTTTTGTGCTGTTCATTTGAATAAAGAGAGGAAAAGATTGAACACCAATTTATGTGGGAACATCTGTATTCGATTTTTCAAAGTATTTAATGCATGATTACTTTTATAACCAGGCACAACAAATCCCGCCCATTTAAGGTATAAAGTTATTTTGGGGATCAAATTTAAATTTGATACATCTTTAACCTGAATGTTGATTATAAGGAATATAATAAGGAATATTTTAGTCTTAGTTTGAAGTCAATTAACCCATTTTTGACGAAGTTATAACCGTAAAATGATTTTGACCTTTCAAGGCCATGTAAGGTCAAAGGTCATGGTGTCAAATGAAAGCCAATAAACAATATAAACTTAAGATATACTTGACCACCAGTTTACAGCTCACCGTGTCCATACTATAAATAATAATTTCATTTTCACAGTTACAATATATACAGTCCATATTATAGGTATGTACTATATGTAATATAGTATTGAGAACGGTTTGTTATTTGTGTTTGTTAATAAACAATGAAATATTCTTTCAATTTATATTCTGTGTTATGTTTATTTGTTCAACAAGGATATTAAATAACAAATAAATGAAAACGTTCTGATCGAAAACGATTTTGACTCGACTTTCATTGCCCACCTGTGAATAAAATTTGACAGTGTTTGAGCCAGCCGTTTTCCCTTTAATTTTTATTTTCGTTACCATGTTTTAGTTTTAATGGAAAATTTGTAATTTTGACCGATGACCATGTCCCCCAAAACTTCGGACCCTACCGATCTTCACAAATATGCATTTTCACGATAGGAATGGGCAGCATTATAAGTGACAAATAGAATAAAGTTCACTACAAGCTTAGTTTGAAGTAAATCAGATCATTTTTGACGAAGTTATGAGCGTAAAACGATTTTGATCTTTTCGTGACCTTGACCTTTGATCCAATTGGACCAAAAAGTTAATGGGGTCGTCCAAGGTTCATTGCCCACCTGTGAATTAAATTTGATAGTGTTTGCTAAAGCCGTTTTGCCGTAAGGTTGCCAACAGACAGACAGACAAACAAATGAAAAATTGTGCTTAGCACGACAATTGGCGAATTAGTTGACCTTTCCGTGTGGTGGTCCAAGCTGTAATGTCATGGAATGTGTGGTGTTTATTTGTTCGTACATTCATAAAATGACGCGATGTCACAAATAACAATTATCAGGCGCGCGTTGTCATGGTAACGGCAGCTGGTTGGAAGAATTGATCACAGCTAGCTGGTTTTAACCCTTGTTGAGTTGAAATCACGTGTTCTTTGCACTTTCTGTTATGTTACATGGTACGAATGTAGTTCCTAAATAGAACAGAATTGTGTCATTTCATTAATTGACAGTAAGTTGGGTGTGCAACTTTGATGCTCAATAGATTACATGGTCTCATTCTATATGTAAAATGCTGCAGAAAACCGCTTAATTTTCAAACAAAATATGTATGCTCTACATATAAGTGCAACTTGCGTAGGTGTACATTATGATGCCTGATACGTGAACATTTTAACCCTTGTACGAGGCCTGTTGCCTTCATTCTGATCGTAGATAATATTTGAAAATACCTAGGATCATTGCTTTTCAACCAGCTTTACGATGCCGTTATCAGATTTGAAATATCTTGTAAAACAAAAATGTATATTTTATATGTGTGTTTTTCATGTTTTGGGTGATCCTGACCTTGACCTTGGGTCAATTTCGATCAAGCTTTGTACACATGTTAATATTACATGCATAAATAGACAGTATAATTTTCAATTTAATAACTGCAAAACTGAGAAATAGCCATGTGTAATTCACAAAATTCCCCATTGGTTTATAATGGGTGATAATATAAAGTGATGTAGAATCCAGATCCTGATCTTGAACATCACCAAAAGTCACATATCCTTTTGCACTTTGGATTTATATCAGCTGTTAAAATTTCATCCAAATCGGTTAAGAATTGTGACCTGTAGAACGAATACAATTTTTTTAAATCACGCCAATCGCTAAAAACTTTGACGTCATACGCTTGCGAAAACTGTCCATAATTTGTACTAACATGCATTTTAAAACATTTAGATATTCCATTGAAGTTTGTTTTGGCGTCAACATAAAGTCACTACGACTTGCGGTTACCGAGTTATGGTCAAAAGCTTGTTTTCACCTTTTTTGACGTAACGTCGTGACGTTAAGTGTGATAATGACGTGATTTGATCCCAGACTATTTCAGCAAGATTGGCTATCACGTCTTAAAATTTGAGAACGATTGCTTCAGTAGTTTCGGCTGCACACGAGCGTAAATATTTTTTTTAAATGACGTCTATAGGCAAAACTTTGACGTCATACGCTTGCGAAAACTATGCGTAATTTGTAATAAGATGCATTTAGTAATCATTCAGATATTTGAATGAAGTTGAATTTGGCGTCAACCGGAAGTCACTACGACTTCCGGTCACTGAGTTATGTCCAAAAATGTGTTTTCACGTTGTGTGACGTCACATCGTGACGTTTAGTCTGATTAAGACGGGGTTTGGACGCCGACCGTCTCAGGTGGATTGCCCATCAGGTGTAAAATTTTAAGAACAACTGGTCCAGCCGTTTGAGCTGTAGATGACCGGACAAAGAAACAAACCAACAAACGGAACAGACCAACATACTTGACAAAATCGAAGATTTCGCAAAGTAACAAACCGGACGATTACAATATCCCACTCCCTCTCTCCGGGGGGGGGGGGGGGGATAATAATCTAAAGAAAAGATATGGTGAGAATATTGTTTTGCTATGTATTGATACGGATAGCTTCATACTCGACATAAATGCAGATGATGTTTAGAAGGATATGAAAGAAGATGAAGATATTTATGATGCAAGTAATTATGATCCTAATAACCCGCTCTTTTTTAATATGAATAGAAAGGTTATTGGTAAATTTAAAGATGAATTAGGTGAAAAGATACTCAGTGAATTTGTAGGTGTTTGATCAAAAGCATATGCTTATAAATGCTTAATGAGAGGGTTAAATGAATTCAAATGTGAAAAGAAACTTACAGGTCTCAAGAAGAATGTATTGAAAGAGACCACGAACTTTCAACATTACCTTGAATGTATTTGAGGTGAGGTTTCAACTCTCTGACATTTGCCTTATCAGAGTCGGCGATGTGTTTATGTTCATGCTGATGTGTTTAATTTATCATTTAACGTATGTTGTTAAAAAAAAAACAGCCAAGTGTTTCACAGGGCTCTGTCTGTGAGGAACATGGTCATGGACTCTGTCTGTGAGGAACATTGTTGTTTAACCAACCCCCCTCCATCTCCCAACTTTCTATTTTATTGACGATCTGAAATTAAAATATTCTCACACTGAAACCAACTCAACCTGACACTTTTGACTTATTAAAATCAGACTCTCAGTTTTGTCAGTCACCTTCGTGGCTCTATTACAAGGCTCTGAAGGAAAACAAACAAAGCTGGAAATGTGGAAACAAATTTGAATCAATCTGTGATGGAACCTGATGAAGTTCAGTGTTATCACACTCAGCTACTCCTGTACCTCTCACGTTCTGGTGAGGGAAGGGTAATCAAACATGGTGGCTGTGTGACCCCAGAAGCGTGTGCTGCAGGTTCGCTCTTGTTAAACACACAAATCAGTGCTTGATTTGCACTGATGTTTGTGTATTATCTCACTGATCTGTATACGTGTATTTTACTTTCTTTATCAACTCTTTTACACCCCCCCCCTCCCCCACAAAAAAAACAACAGAAATTGGAAAGGAATATTCTTCTTCCAAGTTTTTTTTTGTACTTAGTGTGATATCTCGTTGCAATAGTTTATCTTTTTCGATGTTCACGCCCGATGAGATCATGACGTCCCCACCGATACTTGTTCACAATGTTCACGCGGTACTTCAATGTTTTCAGTGATTGCTTTTGGTACATTTTCCCACAAATTTTCTGGAACTGGGATATCAACGTTTTTAGGATGTGCCAGCAGATTACGTCAGAAACTCTGTTGTGTCGTTGTGTGTGCAGCTGTTCTGACATGAGTTTTTTGTGTGTATGTGTTTGGTCATTCTCTTTGCTAACACCACCTCCATCCCCCACCTTTCTATCTCTTCTGTTTTTTCCATCTCTCTCTCTCTCTCTCTCTCTCTCTCTCTCTCTCTCTCTCTCTCTCTCTCTCTCTCTCTCTCTCTCTCTCTCTCTCTCTCTCTCTCTCTCTCTCTCTCTCTCTCTCTCTCTCTCTCTCTCTCTCTCTCTCTCTCTCTCTCTCTCTCTCTCTCTCTCTCTCTCTCTCTCTCTCTCTCTCTCTCTCTCTCTCTCTCTCTCTCTCTCTCTCTCTCTCTCTCTCTCTCTCTCTCTCTCTCTCTCTCTCTCTCTCTCTCTCTCTCTCTCTCTCTCTCTCTCTCTCTCTCTCTCTCTCTCTCTCTCTCTCTCTCTCTCTCTCTCTCTCTCCCTCTCTCTCCCTCTCTCTCTCTCTCTCTCTCTCTCTCTCTCTCTCTCTCTCTCTCTCTCTCTCTCTCTCTCTCTCTCTCTCTCTCTCTCTCTCCCTCTCTCTCTCTCTCTCTCTCTCTCCCTCTCCCCCTCTCTCCTCATATCCCTCCCCCACAGTGTTTCACAACATTTGGTGAGGTGTCACGCTCCCACACCCCCCCCCCTTTCCATGCTCTTCCCCCTTTCCTAGCTTCCTCTCTGTCCTCCCTCCATCCTCTCCTCTCCCCTACTTCCATCCTCTCCTACTCTCCGCTCATTCCATCCTCTCCTACTCTCCGCTCATTCCATCCTCTCCTCTCCCTCCGTCCTCCCCTCTCCCTTCCCTCCATCCTCTCCTCTCCCCTCCCTCCATCCTCTCCCTCCATCCACTCAACCCTCCTTCCTTCCGCTCCTCTGCCTTCCTTCAATCCTCTCCGCTCCTCTGCCTTCCTTCAGTCCTCTCCTCTCCCCTCTTTCTGTCCTCTCCTCTCCCCTCTTTCTGTCCTCTCCTCATGTGAAACCATTGGGTCAAAATTTGATAGCATTTATGGCAGATTATGATACGGTGTTTTCGCATTTGTGTATTATCGGCCACACGTCGGGGAGCACACTTGAGGCCACCAGGGGCCGCCAGTGGCTTGCGGGCTGAGCAATGAAGAACACGGGTGTCGATTGACAGTTTGTCACTGCGATTTCATTCGCCCCACCATGACCGACAGTAAACTACTCTCAACAACAAAGTTCGACTGCCGGACCAGACATGAACTGTCATCCCAGTGTTTACAGACATGGTGGTTCATCATTGTGTGTGCAGTCCCACGGATGAACATTAAACCTGTCAGAGTTATTTGGAGGAAGTTAAACATCCCATTGTGTACTTCGTGAAGAGGAGGCGAGCCATCACCTGCACCCTGAACAAATTACAAATCCTGCCCTTACCAGCAGGGGGCACTGCATCAGCGGCACAGCCTTGCTCCCAGCAATGATGCAAACGAGGAACCAAAGACTGCACACGAAATGAATGAATATCTGACTGCACTGCACCCACGACCCAACAACGAAACACAGACCAACAATCAACAAGCACATGTCCACAACCTTCTGTGGTGCTGAACAGAATGCCATGTTTCGGTCTCAGTCTTCTCTCCATATCATCAAGACCCCTTGAGTAAGGTGTATCTTCCAGCTTGACATGTCGAACCTACTTTTTTCGTCGTCGTTTTTATTGAGGGTTGAATGTTTTTGTGTGGAATATTTTTAAGATGGAAGAAATGCTGTGATAATACACGGTAGTGGGAATGAGAGAACGATCGAGAGGGATTCGAGAGAAGAGTTGTGAGGAAAGTGAAGAAGAAGAGTCGTGTGTTGATGAAGCGTGGATCCGTGTTCCCGGGACACGAACAGGGAAAGAAACATTCTCCAAGCGAGTTGTGAGTGGATCGAAGTGTTGTGAAGATTTCTGGTGTTTAACATCTTCGTGAGTAGAACTAAAGCTCGTGATGTAGTTGGTGTTGTGCACGTGGTGCACGTTTCGACGTTTCCATGGTGAACGGTGTTTTTTTAATGTTCCACACAAGGGTCCAGTTCATGGAGTTACATTTGAACCACTAGAGGGCGAAGTTCGATGAAATCAAGGCCAGATTAGAAAGTTTGTCCACCATCATCATTCCGGGAAAAATTACATGTGAAGAACTTGAAAGATGGGGGAAAGCTGCGCTTGCTGTGGTTGTACCAACCGAAGGAGGAGAAACAGTGGAATTTACTTTCATAAGTGAGTGGTATAGTAGAGTACATGACGTCACAGAGTACATAAGGTCACAGAGTGCATAACGTCACAGAGTACATAACGTCAAACGATAACTTGTTATTCCTACTTTGCTACCAGACCATACATGACAATTTGTAGGTGACAAAATGGGTTGGTTGAATCGAAAGCGAGTTATTCTTGCGGGCCGGGTATCGGCTGCGAGCATGACCGCGAGCTGGAGCAGTCGGGTCGACTCCACCGATCACCTGGAATTTATAGGTCGTCTCCCCGGATAACTCCGGAGCCGACGGTCCCTTATCGGACCGAAGTTCGCCAATAGATCGACCACGTGGGGTTGGGTCGATTGCCAATTTCAATTTACTTAAATACCCATATCGTCCAAACTACCGGGGAAATTCACCCTCGACGATGCTCGTGCGGAACGAGTCGCTAACGTACTCAAACCGTGTGCGACCCGAGCGGATGATCACCGAGCTTTCGTCGGTCCAAATTTCCCTTTACAGCGGCAACAGCCTGGCTATTTCTCCCACACGCACCGTGTTAAACCAATAAAAGAAAGGACGAGGACGAACCGATACATTTACCACATGGGTTTATTTATAATGGAGCAGGGGGGCACGTAAAATCAGAGTTATCCGAATATAAATGGCACGTATCTACAGCAAGGCACTTGTACCATTTCTACTTACTATACTGGCACCACAAACACACACACGCACACACCCAAAGAAACGGACCCAAAGTGGTCTTTATTGCGGCCTCCAGCTCGGAGGGAAAGGGCGAGCTGAAGTCCAGATTTTGCCTCGGACCTGTCCACCTCGTGTGGTCCTCGAACCGGGCACCAGCGAGGGGCGAGCCGAATCCAGACACCGACGAGCTGAGGGATCGCTGCGACGCGCACAGAGCCAGCGATGAGACGAGAGCCAGAAGACCACCAGCGACACGAGTCCAGGAGCGGCGACACGGGTCCAAAACGACCAGGAGACCAGGCGACCACCAGAAGAAGAAAACGAAGACGACGACCAAGACCCTCTTTTCACCGTCTGTCCCGTCTATTTTTACACGCCCCTCGTCGGGGCGGGGGGAACGCGTCTCACCCCTCCGCGCACCTCATTCGCCAGGGAACTTCGTTGCCTCTCCATGATTGGTCGGGGGCGTGTCGGGCGTCTTGATTCCCCCCCCCCCTTCGAGGCTGTGCTTGTCTTGGAGCTCGCTCTGTGCCCTTTGACCGACTTACACCCACCTCGTCCCCGATCTGCCGAGGATTTGCGAGAGAGACGTCAGGCCTTTGTGAACTCCGCCACCATATGTGCTGACACGCACGTGTTTGCTGGCAAGCTCTGGGAGAATGCCGCAAGCAGAGCATTGTTGCTGAAGATAGCGTTGACGTAAAAACCCTGACGATTAAAATTACTTCACAGCGCATGAACATTTATTCACCCATTAGATGAGGGAAAGGGAGCTATCTATCCACATTCATTTATCGAAATAACTGAGCGATAGGACCTGAATGTTGTGTGCTCATGGCTTCCAGATTCGCAGCA
>NC_140977.1:17107576-17210076 GCF_056783735.1 Eptatretus burgeri
AAACACCTGTTTTAGCATCTGCTGTGGCCCCACGCGGCCAAGGTGGTCAAGCCAACGCAGATGTGTTCCTCACACTGTTGATACTTTGTCACTCTGAAGATGGTCAAAAAGCAACGATTATGGAAATGTTTCACGTGCCTCACATGTTCTGCTTTGATGGTCCATGTCTCGGTACCAGAAAACAGAAGTGTTAAGTCCACAGCACGATATCCTGCCCGCTTGGTTGCTGGAGACAGATTGTGATTCTGAAATCTGGGCTTTTTCAAACATACAAAGACTCTTTCAGCTTAAGCAATGCGCTGCACCACTTCCTTTCTCAGCTCACTGCCATTTGTGATATTGCTTCCATGGTATGTGAAATCCTCAACGATTTCTATTGAGCCGTCTTCTTTCTGTGTCTGTGTGGCATCTTCACCTTCTGCATGTATGTTGTACTCCAAGGAACGCTCTTTCTTACACAGGTGCAGGACAAAGGTGTTGGGATCTAAATCTTATTTATTTCCTAAAAGCCAGTGATGTGGGAAAACTGTCAACATATTTGCATATGTGCTGCATGGATTACATCTGAGCATATATACTCCTTCATCCATGCCCTCTGTACTTGTGTGGAAAGCCTTCTCACAATTGAATATCTTTATTCTAAAATTGCTGAACAAGCTCAGATTTTATATCAATATCTAAACGTTGATATGTTTTATATGTGGCCGAATCAAAATTTACATCAGAACGGAATACAATGACAGTATTGTCTCTATAACATGTACAATTTATTAATGGGGATATCAAAGCATGTGTGTATGTGTGTGCTGAACGTTGAAGGTGCTGTAACTGATTTGGGCAGAGGATAAGATCTCAAGTACAGAGGTAGTTCACATATACATTACAGTGCCTATAGAAAGTCTACATCCCCTTTCAAAATTTTCATCTTTTTTTGTCTTATAGCCTGGAATTAAATTGCATTAAATCAGACTTTGTCCACCTTTATTTACACATCGTGACACACAACTTCCAAATGAAAAACATTCTTCAAATTTCAGAAAATTAATAAAAAATACAAAACTTGAATATCTTGGTTGCATAAGTGTCCACCCCCTTGATAAGTGTCCACCCCCCTTGAGTTAATACTTGGTGGATGCACCTTTGACAGCAATTACAGCTGTGAGTCTGTTGGGATAGGTCTCTACAAACTTTGCACACCTTGATTGAGCAATATTTGCCCATTCTTCTGCACAAAACTGTTCAAGCTCAGTCAAGTTGCATGGGGAGCATTGATGGACAGCAATCTTCAAGTCGTACCACAGATTTTCGATTGGATTTAGGTTGGGACTCTGACTGGACCACTCAAGGACATTTTACTTTTTGTTCTTAGCCACTCCAGTGTAGCTTTGGTTGTGTGCTTCGGGTCGTTGTCATGCTGAAAGATGAACTTCTGTCCCAATTTCAGCTTTCTTGCAGAGGGCAGCAGGTTTTCCTCTGGGATTGCTCCATCCATTTTCCATTCTGTCCTGACAAGTACCCCAGTCCCTGCTGATGAGAAACATCCCCATAACATGATGCTGCCACCACCATGCTTCACAGTAGGGATGGTGTTCTTTGGGTGATGTGCTGTGTTGGGTTTGCGCCAAGCGTCTCGTTTTGCATTTCAGTCAAAAAGTTCAGTTTTCAAAGCCTGACAATGACGTTTTTATGTGTGCTTATTTTTAATGGAGAAATCAAATAGGGAGGCCAGTGTGCACTTATTTTTCACATGCGTTTATATTCAAGCATACACTTCTTATCCAAATTCTACTGCATTCTAGTTTTGTATTTTCAATTTAATTTTCTGAAATTTGTAGAACTTGTTTTTCACTTGTAAATTGTGGGTTACAATGTGTAAATATAGGTGGAAAAAGCCTGATTTAATGCAATTTAATTCCAAGCTATAAGGCAAAAAAAGATGAAAATTTTCAAAGGTGGTGTGGACTTTCTGTTGGCACTGTAGATACTGCGTGGGATCAAGGTACTCAGAGTGGAGGAAGCATCATGAAGAGTGGTATGTTCACTGCTTCTTTGAAGGTTCACCCACCACGTACGCCCAAGTTGGTTGTTGGAAGGATTCCTGTCGTGTGCAGCCGGAATTGGAACAGCTGACTGTGCTCAGGTGTGAAATGAAGGTTGAGGAGCTGGAAGGATCTTCTGAGACTCTGCAGATAAAAATAGAGGATGTGAACTCCTTTGGTCTGGAAGAGGAGCAAAGTGATCAGCTGAATGGTGAGTTGTATTTTATTCATTACCTTTGATGGGATCTGTGATTGTTTAGCAATGGGGTTTTTTATGTTTTTTTTTGTACACAGTGTATGATAGAGGCTCATGGAAGACCGAGAGTACAATGGAAGAGAACAAAAAGTAAAAGGGGAAATAACAACAGCAGAGTAGAAGTGAGAGTGAGAAGAAGTGTGGTGAATGTTTGAGATGCTGTGACTGATTTGGGCAGAGTATAAGATCTCAAATACAGAGGTAGTTCACATGTAGGTACTGTGAGAGATTAAGGTACTCAGAGTGGAGGAAACATCATGAAGAATGGTATGTTCACTGCTTCTTTTAAGGTTCGCCCAGCACGGACACCCAAGTTGGTTGTTGGAAGGATTCCTATCGTGTGCAGCCGGAATCGCAACAGCTGACTGTGCTCGGGTGTGAAATGAAGGTTGAGGAGCTGGAAGGATCTGATATTCTGCAGATTAAAGTTGATGATGTGAACTTATTTGGTCTGGAAGAGAAGCAAAGCAACCAGCTGAATGGTGAGTTATATTGTTATGAATTTGGAAGCCTTGTGCACACAGACAGACAGCAGTCCCCGAGTTTAGTTATCTCAATAAGTATGTGTTTATAGTTAGGGTCCCCTGCCTGTGTCTCACGGGAATTACATGTTTGCGCTGCGAAGTTTCTTTATAGTTATTTTTTTTTCAACAAGTCTCCTTCACTTCACTTCGCACATCGACGCCATTGCCCACGTGCGTTCGACCACGTACGTGGGCAGGAATTTTCATTGCCTCTGCTCCGACTCCACCCCTTGTCCAGTCACGCACAGAGGGCGACTTTCCCACGAAACACCAGCCAATGAGGGTTGAGATGGCCACATTGGGTGACTTTCCCACGACACCCCGGCCAATGAGGGTTGAGATGGCCACAGAGGGCGACTTTCCCACGATACCCCGGCCAATGAGGGTGGAGACTGCCTCAGATGGCGATTTTCCCTGGACAAGAAAAATACAAAAGAACGCCAGGCTGGGGAGGTTGGTCGTCTTGGGGGTCGCGGTTCTTGGTGCTTGCTGGTTCGTCTGGTCCTGGGTCATCGTCGTCTCTGATCTTCTCCTTGGTCTTCTTTCATTGGTGCATGGCCGGTTGGAGAGCGCGGCCCCTGGTGCTTGGCGCTGCGTGAAAGCTGTGGGTTCGAGTCCCACTATGCTACCAGATCGTCGTACACCGCATGAGGCGGACAGGTGCACGTCAGACTCTGGCCTTCGGCTCGCCTTTCCTTCTAAGCTGGATGCCTCAATAAAGGCCGGCTGGCCCAGTTCTCTTGTGTGTGTGTGTGTGTGTGTGTGTGTGTGTGTGTGTGTGTGTGTGTGTGTGTGTGTGTGTGTGTGGCGCCAGTCCCTAAAGTGGAATTCTTTAAGTGCCTTGTACATACCTGCATTGCTTTAAGTCTGTTTAACTCTGCTCTCTGTGTCCCCCTCTCTTATAAAATAAACCCCCGTGTTAAATGCACCAGCTCGTTTTCTGTGCTTTATTTCATTGGCCTAGCATGGTGCGGTTTGAGAAGTAGGAAGGCCGTTCGTGCCGTAAATTGTTTATTTGGTCCGGTGCATCTTTGGTAGCTTCCGCTCGGTTATGCCAGATCCGAGTTGGTGACAGCGACTCGGTTCGGACAAAGTCGGTTGAGGGTGTGGTTTTCCCCGGTAGTTGGACGCCGTGAGTACTGAGGTAAATTGGAATTAGACAAGTGGACCCTACCTCACGCCGTCGAAATATTGGCGACCACGGTCCTCAAAGTAACCCGTGACCTTTCGGAGTTGTCCGAGAGTCACGACCTAAATTCCGGGTGTTCGGTGGGAAACGACTACACTGCTCCACCTAGTGGTCGTTTATTGCCATGACCCCCGGCCCACAACAATATGATCATAATAACTGTTGATGGGATCTGTGCTTGTTTCATGCCCAGTTTTTAGTTTTTTTGTGTGCATGATAGAGGCTCATGGAATAGAATACCAGAGTTGTGTCAAAGCCACCCCATGTTCGCCTGTTTATACATTTATTGTTTTTAAAAGACTCGTCTAATAATTAATGTTTTTATAAAGCATTCCAGTGCAGTCTGATCCAAATAATTTTAAAGCAATATATGTATTTGTCTATTGCAATCAGAAACAAGAGCGCAAGTGAGCACAATATACACCCGAACAAGAAGGTATACACAGAATTGTGCTAAGACATGGAAAACAGCATCCTGGTTGCCATGGCAACCACTTTAGATGACGAACGTATGTCACGAAACACCGTCTCCACAGTCTGTACCTATGTACAAATATGAAACGTGAAAGTTGAAAACTTTGGGAGTTAGAGTGCGGACAGGAACGGATGGAAAACAGCACCCTGGTTGCCATGGCAACCACTTTAGATGATGAACGTATGTCGTGACACACCGTCTCCACAGTCTGTACCTATGTACAAATATGAAACGTGAAAGTTGAAAACTTTGGGAGTTAGAGTGCGGACAGGAACGGATGGAAAACAGCATCCTGGTTGCCAGGGCAACCACTTTAGATGACAAGCGTATGTCACGACACACCGTCTCCACAGTCTGCACCTATCCACCAAATATGAAACGTGAAAGTTTAAAACTTTGGGAGTTAGATTGTGGACAGGAACTGATGGAAAATAGCATCATGGTTGCCATGGCAACCACTTTAGATGACGAATGTATGTCATGACACACCGTCTCCACAGTCTGTACCTATGTACCAAATGTGAAAGTTGAAAACTTTGGGAGTTAGAGTGCAGACAGGAACAGATGGAAAACAGAATCCTGGTTGCCATGGCAACCACTTTAGATGACGAATGTATGTCAGGACACACCATCTCCACAGTCTGTACCTATGTACAAATATGAAACGTGAAAGTTGAAAACTTTGGGAGTTAGAGTGCGGACAGGAACGGATGGAAAACAGCATCCTGGTTGCCATGGCAACCACTTTAGATGACGAATGTATGTCACGACAACGTCTCCACAGTCTGTACCTATGTACCAAATATGAAAGTTGAAAACTTTGGGAGTTAGAGTGCAGACAGGAACTGATGGAAAATAGAATCCTGGTTTCCATGGCAACCACTTTAGATGACGAACGTATGTCGCGACACACCGTCTCCACAGTCTGTACCTATTTACCAAATATGAAACGTGAAAGTTGAAAACTTTGGGAGTTAGAGTGCGGACAGGAACGGATGGAAAACAGAATCCTGGTTGCCATGGCAACCACTTTAGATGATGAACGTATGTCGTGACACACCGTCTCCACAGTCTGTACCTATGTACAAATATGAAACGTGAAAGTTCAAAACTTTGGGAGTTAGAGTGCGGACAGGAACGGACGGACGAAAAGACACAGACAGACAGACGGACGGAGGACACATAATACACCCCGACATATATGTGTGTGTATGTATATGTATACATATATGTATGTATATATATATATATATATATATATATATATATATATATATATATATATATATATATATATATATATATCGGGCGAATAAAAAATAGTGTGGTAGATAAAAACATTAGAAAGGAAAAAATAACTTGCACCAAAAATTTAAACATTTTCACGCTCACACTCTCGTTCACGCTCACGCCGGAGGTATCGCTATAGCTCTCTGTTGTTCGAACAGGCGAGCTAAAAATGGAAAGGGGAAACAACAACAATAACAGCAGACTAGAAGTGAGATGAAGGGGGAGGGGAGAAGGATACATGGGGGTGAACAAGCTGCACACAAGTTGAATGAAACACAAGAAGAAGAGTTAGGGGAAAGTGGGTATGAAACAGAAAAGTAACAAATCACCAACAAAGATCATGTTTGGATGTGGAATGATTTGAGATGCTGGCGAACAGCTGTCTTGAACATCTGGAGGGGAGAATGAGAGTGAAGAAAATGTGAAAGTTGTTTCCACAGGCCGAAAAAAATGGAGGAATGGAGGCAAACAGTGATTTTGGAATTGGGAGTTTCACCAGAAGAGGGCTGCTGGTGGACATATTTAGTGCAGAAACCTGGGGTGGGGACAAAGCATGGAAAGAACAGACGAAAAGGAGACAGGACAAGAAAGAGACACCACTGTTCTGTCTGGAATGTCACCGTGATTGGCCCATTGACTTGGCTTCATCATAGGAGATTCCATTCACCTTGAGGCCTTGTTTTAGACAGCGTGAAGCCGAGTGCGATGTGAGGCAGGGGTGCCAGCTCATCGGAGAGAGTAGTGCTCCGTCATGCTTCTGATGAAAGCCTTATTGCTTGATAAGAGTTCAGCAGTATTAAGGAAGGACTTTGCACAATGGAGGATGCCTAATCTGGCTTTGGAAGCCAACGCAGAAATGTGGTTTCCCTCAGAGAGATCATGGCTGATACTGAGACCCAAAAGTTTCAGTGACTGATAAGGATTGTTAAGAAAGGAGATGGTAGGGTTTGCCAGATGGTCCTTTTGGACAGAGAGAGTGTGAGTGTGAGATTTGTCAGAATTGAAAGACATATTCCAAGTGTTTGAGAAGCTTGTGATTCTATCAAGGTCTTAAGAGAGTGAAGAGGCTGCTTCCTGTCTCAGAAGAATGAGAGATGTCACAGCAGAGGGTAGAGTCAACAGCAAAGGGATAAAGAGGATTTTATGGCTCAAGAGATGGCCCTGAACTCATGTGTCACATTGTGGGACTCCATCCATTGTTGGGAGAGAAAAAGCAGCTTGTTCATGATAGAGTGACAGTCCAGTCCTTCACAACAATTGATCATCAACACATGATTTTTACAAACCCAACCCTGAGCTTTTCTCCACTTGCTGTCTCTTTTGATCCTTTCCATTGCCCTCATCATACAGTCACATGTTTTGGCTTTGGTCTCTTCATTCCATTCCCTGCATTTGTCCACATGTTAACCTGCCACACTCAGTCATTTCGTTTTCCAAGAGGGTTGACTTTCAAGACAAAAAAAAAATCAAACAGATAGTTGTAATTGTTTGTGATTGTCCAATCAATGCGGGTTGGAGAGAAAACTTTCTCTATTTTGGGTTCTTTACATTTTTCTTGCCCTCTCAATTTTGTTGGTTGTGATTTTGGGTGGTGGTGAAATTCCCACTGAAGTTGTGGTCTGATGAGCATCTTGCAACATCGAGACAGTTTGTTCTGAACCTAATGCTTTCATATCGTAATGCTTTGACACAACACCATTCCCGTGTGGGGAAATGTTTTATTTTCTCTTTTCAAGGAAGAACTCAAATCGATGATTTTTATACAATATTTATTGAGCTATTTTAACAATATGGAATGTGGCACAATACTGCCTCCATTTAATAAAAGTTACTTTTTCCAGATTTATTTGTGAAAGTGGAAGTGAAAACCGACCATGACATTGATGTCCACCTGGATCGACCAGAACCAAATGACTCTGAAGATTCTTTCTTCAAGAGACATCCGAATGAAGGTTTCTGTCAATGCCGATACATTTTGATTCGGACATTTTGATGATGTACTCTGGTGTGAAGAAGAAAAAAACCCGACGTTTTGATTTAATTGCTTTTCAAAATATCTATGATGATGATGGTCGATCAGTTTCTTAAACATCCATTATCCCTTTCACAATTCAGGGAAATATTTTAACCAACAATAATATACCTTTTTTATCCTGTTATCCTGAATTTAAATGATAGTAAATTCTGATTGAGCTCTAATTTCACACTTTTTATCGATTTATTTTGGATGTTTAAAATGATCGGCTTGTGGAATAGTGAGGTGACCGAGAGAAAAAGGAAACAAATTGACAATAGGGCAGTGAGGCAACAGTTAGTGAAAAGGAAGAGGAAGAGGAGAGAAGATGGAGGGAACAATAATCTGATCATAACAGGGTTTGGTGGGTTGTGGTTAATGTGTCTCAAACGCAAGACCATAACATCTTAAGCTGGCCTCCTTTATCAATAAACCAACAACAGGCTTATAATGATAATGGTACATAATGGTAATGATAATAATGACAGTGAAAATGATAATGGTACAAAATGATGACAATGACAATTATAATGGTGCATAACGTCAATGATAATGGTACACAATGATAATGATGTTATAATAATGATAACGGTACATAATGAAAATGAAAATGATCATCACAATGACAATATTAATGGGGCGTAATGTTCATGATAATAGGACATCATGATCATCATAATGACAATTGTCGATCATGAGAATAGTGCATAATAATCATGACAAAAAATAACACTGATGATGGTCCATCATGATAATGGCCCATAATGGTAATAATAATGATGATAATGGCATTTGTAATCATGATAATGATAATGGTCCATAATGACAATGATGATTGTTCATGATATGATAATGATGATTATGATTCCAGTCGATGGTCATGTTGATATTGCTAATAATACTGATGATGACAATAATGAAATATGGCTTAAGACCCTGGAGACATCATTACAATGGTACCCGATAATGGTATGTGAGTACATCTATTAATTACATACTATTGGAACGTGAGTATGTCGCTTAAATACGTACTATTGGAACGTTGCTATGTCCATTGATTACGTACTATTTAAACGTGGCTACGTCTATTATTTATGTACGCTTGAAGCATGCCTTTTGACCTTTGTACCCTTCAGACACCAGAAATTTTTAAGAATCTGCCAATGCCTTAAATCCCTTCAAAACCTTCAGACCATTAAACCCCATTAGGTTCTTGAGACCTTTTACAAACCTTTCGACCTTCAGTCAGACCTTTTAATTCCCTTTTCCTGGCCAAAATGAGTCCTGATGAGGGACTGCAATGTGATTTTTCTTTGTAGTGAGTACCCAACGCACGTGAAGCAAAATGCGGGATTTAGCAATTGGTTTCTGTCCGTCTGTCCATTTGTCTTATCAGTTTATGATCGAGGAGCAAGTTATTTAAATCAAATGTTGTATTTTGAACACGAATCGGAACATGAATAGTAAGACAAGTCTTTCATTTTCATGGAGGTACTTCGGCTTTGAATTCATCTGATCGCACATGTGCAAAGAGGAGGAAGAGAATATTTTTACTCTGCCTGCCTGGCAGTCAAACAAATTGAAAATCATTCCAAACACATAAAACTTACTCTCTTTTTCGGACGTCATAAAGGACATATTTATTGAAAGGACAATTTCTGTAAGGCTCACTTGGCTGCATCTGGATGGGTTTGAGGGTTGTGGAGTGGCGGCTGAAACACGAATCCTATCCAGGTTCCTCCTGATGACTCCATCTTTGCTCTTTTCTTCTTCGGGTTCCTTCTTAGTCTTCTGTTTGATCATATAACGTGTTGGATAGGGTGATGTGAAGGATTCTGGGTAAAATGGCAGTAAAACCTGGAATTTATTTTTGTGACTTTTACAATCATTATCCCCCCCCCCCTCCCAACCTCCCCTCCTGTTGGACTGAGTCTGAAAAGGGGGTTGATGGATTTGGTCTCGATTTTCGTGTCCTTGCATGCGTGTGTGCATCCGCAGCCATATATTGGACATGTCTGGACCCATTTTATTCTAACTTGGCACAAAGCCAACGCATGAGGGTAAACATATACATGCCATTTTTTTTCGACATCAGATCAAACATGGCCAACTGGCAGCCATTTTAGTTGTAAAAAATATACTCCGTATCGAACACGTGCAAATCCATTTCTCAGACATGTATTTACCGATGTTGTTCAAACTTGGCACCCAGATAAGGAATGATGGCTGACATATGTACGTCATTTTCTTTTCAAGATCAGATCCAAGATGGCCGACTGGTGGCCATTTTGTTACTTAAATGTCTCCCCAACCATTTCTCAGACATGCATGATCCGATTTTGTTCAAACTTGTCACAAGCACAGTACATAATGGTAAACACGTGCCCCTCACTTTATTTTGTGATCTCCTCAAAGATGGTCAACTCGTAGACTGGCGGCCATTTTAGTTGTACATAAATATGGTCTCGCCCTTTAACTCCACACAATAAAATTATTAAAACAATCGGGGCAATGACATTTTAGGTCTTTTTGACTTGTTGGGGTACCAAGCCTACAAGGCTGGGTAACCTATTGTTTTTCTTCTGTTTACGATTATATTTCTTCCTCCAGCAATATGTGGGTTTTTTCGCTTTAAATTTCATTTTCTCGGCAACCTAAGTCCGATCGACACCAAATTTTCATAACAGTATGTATCTTTTTGGATACCATACTTAATTGATAATTATTACGTCACAGGTCACGTGTTATGGGCACCACCTTTGAAAAACCGAAAAAACTTTGGAACTCTGTGTCTCCGAAACCGACAATGGAAAAAATAAAAAACTTGGCACACAGCAAGAACTCTCCACGGGGAAGCAGTGTGATTTTTCGTGAAATCATCGGTGAAGTGGTATCCTGGTGACATTTCGACACTTAGAACGCTGCATCAGAAAAATTTGAAATTTCTTGAGCATCATCCAAAAAACTCACCGTTTTTGCGGCCATTTTACACTGATGAGCAGGGGTTAGCTTTTTGCGGGTTCCATGCAACCATGGTTCCCTTCTTGAGGCAATGTTTTATGGCCGGATGCCCTTCCTGACGCCAACCCTGGTCACCTCTTATGAGACACAGGGATATGGTGCACCTATTCTTACCGGGGCGTACACCGAGACCATTGCACTGGTACTCATTTCGCCAGCCTCGGAAGGATGACAGGCTGAGTCAACCCCCTGGTGTTAATTCAGTGGCCAACGGGGCTCGATCTCAGGGCCCCAAGGATCCCAAGCCACCACCCTAACCACGAGGTCAACACCAGGCTTACACAACTCACCATATCAAAAAATACATCATGATGTCACAGGTCACGTGATTTTGCAGCCATATTGTTTTGAAAAGAGAAATTTAATAAATCTTCTCCAGAACGGCTGAAAATATTGAGGCGAAACTTTACACACACATTCCCCAAGACATCCTTTTACATTTTCTCATACGAGCCTCGATAATGTATTAAAAAAAAACAAAATTTGTTCATTTTTAATTTATCGGTCACATGGTTTGGCGGCCATATTGAATTTATTTACCCAAAACCTTCAAACATATCCTTCACCAGAACGTCTGGTCTGGTTAAGGGGAAACTTCACACACATATTTTCCAAGGTAAGTGGATGTGTGTGTTTTTAATGAATAATTGATAGGTCACATTGTTTGGTCGCCATATTGAATTGAAGAAAATATTAAATAACGTTTTCTCTGGAACCACTTACCCTATCGAAGCGAAACTTTGCCGTTATCATCGAACGCCATGGCTGCATGCACGGTAAAAATTATGATGTTACAAGTCACATGGTTTGGCAGCCATCTTGCATTGAAAAACGCATCTTATCCAATTAACACGAAATTTGAAAGCATGATCCACGACCCCATTAGACTCAGAATATCAACTTATGATGTCATAGGTCGCGTGGTTTGTCAGCCATATTGGATTGAAAATTAAAATACAGTAATCCCCCGTTTCTCGCGGGGGGTTACATTCCAAATCTCCCCGCGCTAAGTGAAAATCCGCGAAGAATGGACCCCTCCTCAAAAAATCGACTCGTCTGGTCTGGTCGGTTTGGGAGTGATCGGGTTTGAGGTGCCTGAGATCCCCTCGTCTGGTCTGGTCGGTTTGGATGGATGGATGGATGAGCAGTGCTCATCCAATGGCTGCAAACCTTTTTCCTTCCCGAGCATATCGAGCACCTTAACCTTCTCCTGGAGCGTCAGACCTTCCTCTGGCGCCTCGGTTCCTTTCCAGAAGCCTTAGAAGGTGCAGGGCGTTTGGGCGGCTTCGTAGGGCTTGGAGAAGTTCACAAGCGAAACTTTGTCTCGTGCGTTGTGTGACTGGTCGAGCACCACACATTATAATTTATTGCTTAAATAATTTATATTTTATATATTATTACTGCGATGTACCGGGGGAATCCGCAGAAAAAATTAGTTACGTTCCAAGGGAAAACCCGCGATGAACCGGGAGCACGATAGGTGAACCACGATAAAGTGGGGGTTGACTGTATATAAATCTTCTTCTCCGAATCGGCTGAACATATTGAGAGGAAACTTTACATTTACACACATGTTCCTCCAGACATGCTTGAGTAAGTTTGTTAATTTCTAATTGATAGGTCACATGGTTTGGCTGCCATATTGAATTTACCCGAAAACTCTCAAAAATCTTCTCCGGAACAACTGGTCAGATCGAGGGGAACCTTCACAAACATATTCTCCCAGAATAGGGGATATAAGTTTATGAATAAATAATTGCTTGGTCACATGGTTTGGCATCCATATTGAAAAAAACACACCTTATCCGATTAACACGAAACTTAACAGGCGTGATCCACGACCCCATTTCAGGTGGAATGTAAGTTTATGATATCATAGGTCACGTGGTTCATCAGCCATATTGGATTGAAAATTAATATATTAAAAAGTATTCTTCTCTGAAACAGCTGAACAGATCGAGGTGAAACGTTACAGGGATGACCGACTATCCATGATGAAAAAAAGTTCCCACCTTTTTGATGTGGGTCACATGGTTTGGCAGCCATATTGGATTGAAGGAAAATATTAAATAATGTTTACTCTGGAACTGCTGCATCAATCAATGTGAAACTTCAAAATTATGATCTACCACACATGGGGACTGTACCTTTTTAAATGTCAACCCGACCGGCCACAAGGTTTGGCAGTCAGAATTATTGAATTATTTGAATCTGAGAACTTTTCAAAAAAAAATTTTTCCCAGAAAGCTCACTTGGCTGCGCCTGCATGCATTTGAGGGTACAGGAGTAGCAACTCAATTGATACCGATGATGGCCCCCGGAAAAATGGTCATTATTATTTACATAATAAATGGATGGAACGTGGCCTGTTCCTCAGTGCATAAGTTGTGAATCCCACGTCACAGAAAAATGTGTAGGGCCTCATTAGATTCAGGGTAATCCCGCTTTACCCTATGCACTGATGGTGTCCACATACTTTGTGTTCAAGTTGTATAAACACCAATGCAATTTAAAACGACTATGTATTCAGGAAAAAGGGATAATTGCTTACGTAATAAATAGATTGAATGCGGTGTGTGACTCGGTTCATAACTCATCAATCCCGCATCATGCAGAGACTTATGGGAGGCTTCGTGTTACTCGGTGGAGTTCCAGTTTGCTCTGTTTACCCATTGTGACATTTCCCGCAGATTTATTACTTGGCGTTTAGGAAATCGAAATGACAATTCAAGTGACACCAACAATGTCCCCAGGAAAAAGGGCGAACTGCTTATGTCATGAATAGATTGAACACTTCGTGTTACTCAGTCCGTAACTCGTCAGTCGCATGTTGTATCAAAGTAGGGTAGTATCGTAGCCAGAGATCTTGGTACCCGGTCATCACTTCCAGCAGTTATAAAGTGGCAGTTCTACTATTATTTACATTGAATTATATACTTGTACACTGCAGAACACAATTTGCCTTCTTAATACTTCCAAGAACCTCCAGTTCTGCATAACTTGGACCAGTGGTGTGCACGGGTGGTGCATAAGGTTGCTTCAATCACGTTCAGCCTCCATATTTTTTTGAATAATCTTTAAAATCATTATTTCATTCAAATTGAAGGATAGACTTGAACACTACGTGGGATATCGTTTTCTCTGAACTCTCCCATTGACTTTTGCAGTTTGTTTCACATGCATTTGTAAATGCTGTCAATTTGCAGGAATACGATTTATCACTGATAATTATTTACCGCAAACAATGAATATCATAAGGAATACCCAAACTTTAGCATAGCACTGTATATTTTCAGCAATAATTTTTTTTTTAACTTTTCTGCAATAGAACAAACACATATGTACATATTTGCGTGCGTTTGTCAGAATGATATTACGAGAATTGTGCAGAATTTTATTGTTTTTTTTTTTTACAGGTCATGTGATGTTGTATTTACAGGTCGATCCATTGAATCTACAACGAAGACTGCACCTACTTTTATGAACGGCTCAGACACGCGCCTGCAGGACTTGCCATCTGAAACAAACAATAGGAATTTTAAGGAACAGGCCAAACTGAATAATAAACTGTTTGCAGAGAATAATTTTCACAACATTCACAAAAGAAAGAAGACTGAGCATCAAAACAAATACAAAACTTGTGGAAAATCATTCAATCAGTCATCCAACCTTAAAACGCATGTAACAATTCACAATGGAGAATGCCCACACAAATGTACAGTTTGTGGAAAATCTTTTAATCGGTCATCCACCCTTAAATCACACATGAGAATTCACAATGGAGAACGCCCATACAAATGTACACTTTGTGGAAAATATTTTACTCATTCATCCACCCTTAAAACACACGTGAAAATTCACAATGGAGAACGCCCGTACAAATGTACAGTTTGTGGAAAATCTTTTAATCGGTCATCCACTCTGAAAACACACATGAGAATTCACAATGGTGAACGCCCGTACAAATGCACAGTTTGTGAAAAATCCTTCATTCATTCATCCAGCTTTAAAATACACCTGATAATTCACAATGGAGATCGACCATACAAATGCACAAGCTGTGGAAAATCTTTTAATCATTCATCCACCCTTAAAAAGCACATGAGAATTCACAGTGGAGAATGCCCATACAAATGCTCAACATGTGGAAAATCTTTTAATCAATCATCCACCCTTAAATCACACGTGCTAATTCACAATGGAGATCGCCCATACCAATGTACAATTTGTGAAAAATCCTTCATTCATTCATGCAGCTTTAAAATACACATGAGAATTCACAATGAAGAACGACCATACAAATGTACAATTTGTGCAAAATCTTTTAATCAGTCAACTCACCTAAAATCACATGTGAGAACACATAATGGTGAATGCCCATACAAATGTACAGTTTGTGGAAAATCTTTTAATCGGTCATCTACGCTGAAATCACACATGACAATTCACAATGGAGAATGCCCATACAAATGCACAGTTTGTGGAAAATCTTTCAATCAGTCCTGTCACCTAAAATCACACGTGACAATTCACAGTGGAGAACGCCCATACAAATGCACAGTTTGTGGAAAATCTTTCAATCAGTCATGTCACCTAAAATCACATGTGAGAATTCACAGTGGTGAATGCCCATATAAGTGCACAATTTGTGGGAAATCTTTTAATCGGTCATCCAAACTGAAAACGCACATGACAATTCATAATGGAGAACGCCCATACAAATGCACAATTTGTGGAAAATCTTTCATTCAGTCATCCACCCTGAAACGACACATGATAATTCACAATGGTGAGTGCCCGTACAAATGCGCAATTTGTGTAAAATCTTTTAATCGATCATCCACCCTGAAAACACACATGGCAATTCACAGTGGTGAGCGCCCATACAAATGCTCAAGTTGTGGAAAATCTTATATTTGGTCATCCAACCTTAAAACGCACATGAGAATTCACAATGGTGAAAGCCCATACAAATGCTCAATTTGTGGAAAATCTTGTGTTAAGTCATCTGACCTCAAACGACATGTGAGAATTCACGATGGTGAATGCCCAGAGAAATGCTAAAGTTGTGGGAAATCTTGTAATCAGTCAACCAACCATGGAATATACATGATAATACACAACACACAATGTCCACACAAATCACAGTTTGTAGAGAATCTTTCAATCAATCATCTCACCTGAATATGCACATGGAAATTTACAATGGAGATCAAGGAGATGACAAACAAAGAGAAATAGAGAATGCCCATTCAAATGCAAAATTTGTGAAAACCCTTCATTAAATCATATCAGCCCATGAAACACATTTTTTGTTTTGTTTTTTAATCCGTAGTCGAGGCTCATGGAAGAGCTCGTATTTATGCAGTTTTTGGATTGGAATACAGCAGGACAAAAAGGTCCACTTGAGAGAGGGGGAAACACCAACAGCAGAGTTTAAGTCCAAGATAGAGGTAGGCTTGGACAAACAATGGGTGTAGGGAGGGACGAGAGGCATTGGGATGAATAAGGTGAACAATATCGATGCAGAAGGAAAATCAAAGGAGGGAAAACTGTAAATTTGGAAGGATGAGGGATTGGATAAAGAGGATATTCCAGTCAGAGTGATAATTTATGAAGATCTGGAATAGGCTGGGCCGAGAACACAATTTGTAGAAAAAGACTTTATTCTGTCATACCACCTGAAAATGCACTTGAGAAGTCACACTCGACTATGTCCACACCGATGCACAATTCACACAAGATTTTTCACTCGATCATCATGCCTTAAAACACAGTACCACATGACACGTTGGGTGATTGCATTACCCATTGGGTGATCGTTTACCCCCCCCCCCTTACAGTGATGTGCACATGCACAACCACACACACACACACACACACACCAAAGCATTTTAATTGTGAGTAAACTTGTACATGCAATTCTGTAAAAATTTTATTGTAAACTCAACTGCCATCTCCCTCTCTGAAAGTCGCTCTCCCAAAAGCCTTAACCCCTCCACCCAACCAAAAGGCATCAATCCCCTCCCCACTTCAATCCATCACCCCCCCCACAACTCTTCAACCCCTCCCCTTCCAAATCTGTCCCATTTTTACTCCCCATCCTCCCACTCATCGAAGCAAAACAGGCATTCCCACATCGAAACAGCTGCATATTTAATGCCTCCTTTTCCCCTATGAGATATTGTTGTGGGAACGGGTGTCGGCGGCGAGTATGACCGCTAGGTGGAGTAGTAGAGTCGGCTCCACCGAACACCCGGAATGTAGATTGTGCTTCTTGGAGAACTCCGAAAGGCACGTGTCCCTCCAGAACCGTGAATTGCCAATAATTCGACCGCGTGGAATAGGGTTAATTGCCAATCTTCAATATACCTAAAAACCCACGCGGCAAAGCTACCGGGGAATTCACACCCTCAGCAGGCCTTGAGCGAAATGAGCCGTTACCGTGCTCGAACCGTGCGTAACCCGAGCGGATGGTTACCAAGACCCATCGGTCCAAATACACAATTTACCATTTCCCAACACGCACCATGCTAAGCCAATGAAAGAAGCACAGAAACGAGCTGGTACATTCAACAATAGGGGTATTTATTTTACAATAAATCGGGGAGGGGAAGCACACAAAGAGCAGAGTTATCACGACTGTAAGAAATGCAATGTACAATGAGCAAAGAAAGCACTTACACAGTTGTTACTTATAGACGGGGCCCAAGGACACACACACGCACACACAAATTCCCAGAAAGAGATGGACCTCGTCAGCTCGGAGGGAAGACGGACTGAGGGGAGAGAAGCTCGCTTGGACCTGTCGACCTCGTGTGGTTCTCGACGATCTTGGGGTAACGGGACTCGAACCTGCAACACGAGGCCGCTCCAAGCACCAGGTATGGAGGGTAGCGTCGGGCGTTGGCACGCTCCTCCGGCTCGCAGGCAGGCGACATGAGATGATCTCCCGAGTCGAGATGGTCGACCACCCGCAGCACTGCACCAGATGAGATGCCTCGGATCCGCGCGATGCAGTCGCCCGCAGACCTAGACAGAGAAGCGCACTCGAGCAGACTGGACGCGCACTCGAGCAGACTTGAGGCAATCATTCGTTGCTTCTTCTCCCTTCCCGGGCATGGTTCTCTCCTCCTTGGCCTGCTCCCATTGGGTGGATGGCGTGTCGCAGCTCCACCTTCTTGCCAAGGACTGCCCCGACTCAGGTCTGCTCGTTGCCCATTGGGCGGAAAACGACGCATACCCTTATTTGGCACGCAGCTGAAGCGAAACGCTTTGTGACCATATATGGTGCGAAATCCACACCGAAATGCACGCCGCCTGAGGCATGGAATTCCAGACACGCCCGCATGCCGGCGAGCGTGCGTAGAATGCTGAGAGTAGAGTGTTGTTGTTGTTGTTGTAGGTGATGTAAAAATCCTATCTATAAAATAATCCACAGCGCACGTACACTTAATTCCCATTAGACACAGGGGACGGGACCCTAACTAGAAACACATACTTACCCGATACAACTGATCTATAGGACTTGGCTGTTGTGTGTAGTAAGCTTCCAAATTCATAACAATATTACTGATGACACAGAAACCCATCAACTCCCAATTTTTAGAGGAAATAGTTCGAAAAAACGGCAAGAACCTCTGTAACCTCCGTGGTATAATCGTTCCTTGACAGAATGTCACATAGTTATTTGGGCAGTTTATAAACAACATAACTATCTTTACAAGGACTGTAAGGCCTATCGGCTCAAAATCCTTTTAATTTTCACTTCAGTCATTTCACACTGAAGGGAAAACTGACAGGGAAGGCATGGCAATTGTGAATCTGACGTCTTTGACTTCGTATCAATAACATGGCGGCCGTAATGTAGATATTGTGGGTGGAGTCAGGCGAACTGTCCAAACAATGGGTAGAACCCTGCCATATGCACAGATGGATGCATGACTACTTTTGGAGAACATACATGAAAAGTAATCATGGTGAGTTCTCAGACAATTGCACAAATTGTGGAAAATCCTTCAAGCAATCAGCACATCTTGATACACACAGGAATCAGTTGTATCAAAAGGGAGGCTTTGACGCAGTAATGTTTACCATTTCTCAAAGTCGCAATATTTGCTCACTTACGCTCAATGAAATTTCTCCTTTTCAAACTGGTACACATTACTTCGTCATAGCCCTCCCTTTTGACACGACTCCCCCTGCCGGGGGCTGGACTTCGCCCCCATTCATATGATCATTTCTTTAATCAAATTGAGTACTCATGCAGAGATACTATAAATATTTATGTTTTATTTTCAGAAATAACTTAATTTATTCATTCATTAAAAATAATGTTGCGATAGCCCGTGAAAACCCCCAACCCCATTATTTATTAATAATTATACTTTAAACCCATTAGGTAATGTATTTATTCCATCACTCATGATATGTCTTGTGTCATCAAATGCTGTTAGAGCTTTCTTACCAACAGTCTCTAAGAACATTTCGTGTTTATTATTCCCAATAAGATTCATCTCTCCATCAACATCCTCTCTCTTCCATATTCATTCAAGGTAATGTTGAAAGTTCATGGTCTCTTTTAATACACTCTGCTCAATAAAGATACTTAAAGGTCTGAAGGTGAAATGAAATGACAAACCTTTCTTAATGCTCTTGTCTGAGCATATTTTGGAACCACTCATGTGCATTCAACTTATATAGAGAGTCAATGAGTATTTATGATCTATTTTATAAAATTGTTCTGCAGCACTCATCTGTTATAAATTATTTTCCATGCTCGATCCTTTTTTCTCAAACACGGACACATTCTGACAGTTGCACTAGGTGCGGCTGCAAAACAGAAAAACAGAACAATGGGTAAGCAAGCCTGGGAAAAATTCCAACTTGAGAAATGCATTTTTTCACTTCCTCGAACATGTCATATAATTGAGGCAATCTAAATAATTATATCGAACGAAGATAAACGATAATTTGCTTCGTGATCCAACGGACATGGACCATCGTTCATCCGATAAAGAATATGACTCATCACAACATTGGTAAGTTTTATTCACTATTAAACTGCTAATGTAAACCTGTATCGTGCCTGCATGAAATTGGTTTTCAATTTGATTGTGTATGATTAAATATATAACTAATTATTTATTTTCCCTCTTTTTACAGCATTTCAAACTCACTCGACGATGAGGTGAATTGGCATGCAAATGCTCTTTTGAAGGAATGCAGGCTCTGAAAGATGTCCTGACAGAAATCCAGTTCATTTGTCAAGCATTTCACAATGACCTCATTTTATGCATGACGAACATGCCTCCGAGACCTTCGACACCACAAAATTTACATAATGTTTTCATGTTGAGGTATTCCATGTAATAAAATACAATGAAGTTGAATTTCAATGTTCTTTAAGATTCACTGGCAAGGTATTTACACATAATAAAATACAATTATGTTAAATGAGACTGCCTGTGTTTCCTGCTTTTGCAGTGTTAATCAAGAAGAAAGTGCAGATGTGTTGCCGCTTGGTCCAAACAGTCATCAGAGGCTACCCCAGGTAATTAATTATTCATCTCTCTGATTGAAGCTAATACATGAGAGTTCGGATTTATTTATTTATTGACAACACGATATACTCCGACACCTCCTTCGGTATTCGCAGGTGTGTCATGTAGTATTTATACCTCCTTAAGTATCCACAAGTGTGTCATATATTAATACGTGTGTGTCTTAACAGGAAAGAAACACTCAGATGATTCAAGACCCCTCACTCTCTCACTCAAACAAACATTATATCATAAAATCTGTTGCAGATATTTCAATATGTAATACATTGTATGTTTTAAGTATTAATTATATATGCTTTGCTTGCAATTATTTAATTCTTAATTACAAAAAAAAGATAAAGGAGGTGTAAAAAGAGGGGAGGGGGGTAGGTGCACTCCCGCAATGACCCACCACACCCCTTCATCCCACCCCTCCCCTCACCGTGTGTGTGTGGGGAAGGGTGGGGTGGGATGAAGGGTTGTGGTGGGTCAAAGGTGGAGGTGCACAAGGGGAGGGGAAAGGATGGGATGGGAAGAATGGGTGTGGCTTCTGAGCACGTGGCTTGTGTGGGTGGAGACAAAGAAAAGGGTGGAGCAATTTTTAATTAAATAAACACCTTGTGTTTGGGGAACTAATAAATTAATCATTGTATGATTGATGTGGATATGATGGATGCGAGTGTGGCTTGGGGGTATGGTTGTGGCTTGCATGGGCATGGTTTGTGTCGGTGAAGTCAAAAAGGGGTGGGGTCCAAAAAGGGGTGGATTCAATTCTTGAATTTTTTTTTCAATTTATTATCATTGTCTTTTGCAATTCCTTTGAGTAAAATGAACCTAAAATCTCTTCTTTTAAATAATATAATTTGTAACTCAAAGGAACTGTATTATTACATCAACGATTTTAAAAAATTCATTTGTCCATCACTTTCTTTCACCTTTTTCAAAATGAGATTTCCACCTGTATATTCTTACTATATCACCATCTTTGAAATCTGGCTTTCTGAGATTAATCTCTTTTTCATATTCTAATTTTGCAAATGTTTCTGATGGCTTGGATTTTGTTGAGGTATAAAATCATATCGGCTTTTAAATGCAACCATATCCAAAATGGGTTCTTTATTACCATTGCTTTCACACCTTTTGGTAAGACTTGTATGCTTCAGCATAATCATGTTTTTTCCCAATCAATTTGCAATCTATCTCGTGGATAAAATGTTCCATCCAGAGAAACGCAAAGTTTTTTTTCACCTTAGCATTATCACTCCATGCATTATTCTTATCAGTGGCAGTATCTCCATCTGGTTTCTTAACAATGAGCCACAGACATCGGGGTTTTCCTTCCAGAACACCCAAATTCCATGTGCAAGTGGTTTGGTTCAGTTTGATGTGTTGACATCTTCTTTTATGGTATGATACATTTCGTGGTTTCTTTGAGTTAAGTATTCCATTCAACATCTCTTCTGTTTTAAGATGAGGAGTAGATCACGAATATACCAACTAATTTCATCAATAACAAATTTATTCTGAGCACCAAAATCATGAGCAATGCCAAAAAGCAATCTATATTCATTATCATTCCTTTGCAGTTTAAAACGAATTTTAAGTCCAGATAGAACTTTATCATAATCACAAAATCCAAATATCCCTTTAAGAGGAAGTGCCACGGTAAAACTCTTACCTGCTTTTGTATCATCATTATACATTGCTTTTCTTTGACTATAATTGCGGTCTGCGTTTGTTCCCGTTGTCATATCAGGAATAAATCCTTCGACAACACACGCATGCTGTCACTAAATGAATATAGTGTAAATTTCATCATTTCAGATGTTGCAGAGACATAATCAACCGCTTCAACTTCTTGTATTGCAATATGCAAACAAACACTATCAAACATTTTCCAGAAGAAATCATTTACGAGTGTAGCGTTTGTGTTATTCCCAGCCTTAGTGAATGTAAATTTACACAAAAAGAAACTTTCCACCAGCTTCAAATAAGTTCGTTGATTATTTCAAAACTTTTTGTTCCATTTGTATTCCAGTCTGTTCCTGTTATAGCATTTACCTTGAAGTAGTTTTCTTTTTTAGTCGAGTTTGAGATGATAATGGAATCATCCAAATCATAGATACTATCAATTGCTTCCATACTTGTATTTATTAAGGAAAAAAAACATATGTTAAAACTTTTGAAACCCTGATCCATGTGTTTGAATTATTTTCTGTAGTTCTTGGGGAGACAACTGAGTTTTGCCTTTCATAAATTATTTTATTGCATGCAATTTATGGGATTCTTTTTGGGCATCTTTTATACTTTTTATGGCACCCGCTACATTTCCCACAGCAGAAGCAGTTGAACCAATTAGGTCTTTATGTTTAAGAATAGTTGATTCTATACCCATTAGAGTATCAATTATCCCATCATCTCTTTTTCGAAATTGATGTCCTCGTTGTCTCTTAGGTTTATAGTATCCTCTACCAAGATTCATACCTTCACCCTTATTGTATGGGGAAAGGAACATCCCATCGTCTGTAATAATTTTGTATTTCCAAAATCGTGTTTCCTCACAATAACCATGGAATTTATTTCTTGGAAAACTTCACGTAGGTAAATTCTGATAGATATAATTTCTCCATTAAAATAAATTAAGCAATTATCTTTGTCAGTTATCCTAAAATTTACTCTGTATATGGTTTTTTTTAGACATGGGTAGATGGTCCAGATTTTTTTGGTTCCATATTGAATTTATGACGAATTGGGGTTGAGTATGCACTGAATGAAAATGTTGTATTAATTCTTATTCCATCATTATAAGCTCCTTCACTCAAATCACAGTGAAATATTACCGAATTTATGCCTGAGGATATTTTAGTTACATTATCACTGTAAAACGTCCCATTAGTTTCAATCTTTTTTGAGGAGAAACCCAATAACTTTCTAAATGAATTATCAATTGTGAAATCAACCTTGTAGTTATTTTTAAGTTTCATCCTTGGTTTTGAAGTATGTTTTTGAATATCTATAACAATATTTTTTTGGTTCATCACCCTGTTCTTTCAAAAGGCGAGCAATTTCAGAAGATATTTGAGAAATCTTGTAAGCTCCGGGTGAAACTGTTATAGTTTTGTCACTGCTTCCCGGATTATAACTAAACTTATCATTTTTCTGTGATATTAAACAAGGTATTATAAGTTTCCATGGACAATAAAGATGCCTTGTATTCTTTTGTTGTGTCAAATTGTCGTGGGTATGGGAACAAAGATGTGTGATCACTCATTGTGAAATTAAAACTAATGATTGTGCTTCTCATTTATAAGTTTTAAAAAGGCTGTATATATTTATTATAAATCTCTTTTTTATTTTCTGAAACACCATACTTGTTAAATAGTCTTGAAAAGAAGATAACACAAATCAATTTTCTTCCAACATTCAGCGGCAGTAATTCCACCATTATCTTATCTATAAATATATATATATACTTCTTTATTGTCTTTCAACAATAAAAAAAGAATTCATTAGCATCTGCAATTGATGATATTTTTCAGTTTCATCATGACAGAGAATTTAACTCATTTAACATGGGATAAAAAATTTTTGTATTGACATTTATTAATTATTGTCATGTTCATGAACTGGTCTAAAATGGCTGATGCTTCATTAAAACAATTGTTATTTCCAGCCTTCTTACTACCAAACAACAATTACAGTCTATTAACTTATTGTGATGGATCATTTGGAAGAAAACTAACACCTGAACCAAGCCTACTTAAAGCCTCAATAATGTGTTTCTCCTTTTCATTCGTCTTTCCTTACTTGGCAACAGAAACTCCATAATCAAGCGAGTTAGTAAATCAATATGTACTCCATCGTCCTCATTTTTTATGTCCAATGGTTTATCAAAATACTTTGTTTCACCCCTCACAGTTGAACCTTGTCTTCCATCTTTTGTAAGAAGAAACATTATTCTCGGAGTGAATTTATCCGGTTTCGAACAGAACTCAAGAACCTGAATTCATCATTCAATATCAACCCCTTTTCTTGAACAAGATGGAATATTGCTGGTTGTTCTGTTGGAATGAGACCTGTTATGGTTTTTTAATCTATTGAATATTCATTGTTTTGGAGAGCATTCACAACATAATCAGGGGGTTGATTTATCTCTTCCATTTGTTGAAATAATCCTTCATCATCATATTCTAATTCTCCTATATCTTCCAGTTCTTCATCCGTCATTTTACGAAAATGTTTTATCATTTGAAGTTTTTGGGGTGTATTCCATCATAAGAATTGTTGACAATTGTTGGGGAGTTTTTCTTAAAACTAGGTTAAAAAGTTTCTCTTGTTTTCTTTCAAACGCTTTGTCACCCGTTACTTTCTGTCTGCGTTTCCTCTTTATGTCTTCCTTTTGTTTTACAATTTTTGAAACCATCCCTTGATGTTCCTTAAATCTTGTTGCTCATTCTTTCGCATCCATATATTTATTGGAAAATATCATTGAATGAATTGTAAAGGTCAAGAGGGAAATTTTCCTTTTCTTCATCATTAAGGTAGATGTGTTCAAATAAATTATTTTCTTCAAATATTTCGTCAAATTATTTCTTAGAATTAATACGAGTTGTAATTTCTTCTTCACTAATACTTATATCTCTACTTTTCATACGTTTGCATTGAGTTTCTTCATCAACATCAAAACCGAATGATAAAATCTTAATTCCATTACCACTCAGAAGTTTAATAATTTGTCTGATTCCTTCTGGATTAGTTTCTAATAACCCAAGACCACCACATATTAGGTTATTTAACTCACTCTTACAATGTGAATATTTTGTTGTTCCAAGAGAGACGTCCTCAAATATTTGACTTTCGTTCCTCAATCGCATATGTTCCTCGATTGAAATGTAATAATAAGCTTTACCTTCTACTTCTGGTCGCATTACTCTGGTTGTAGAGACAATACATATCACAGGGTGTGTTTTTCAAAAAAACACTTGTAATGTTTTCATTTTCAGGAACTTCGATTAATGAAAGTTTTTTCCAGATACAGATTTACCCACAAGATTGATAATAACAACTCTTATTTATGTTTGTGATTGTTTATAAAATAAAAAATATATCCCTCAGTTTCTCATCTTGTTTCACAACAATGTATATATATTTTCCAGCCGTGTGTTTCGTATCATCCTCAAATTCTTTTTTACCACACAACGTAGAACAATTGTCTCTTCAATTTTTTTAAATATACGTTGAATTTAACTTGAATAAAATAAAAGTATTCGCATTATTCCTTATCGAGTGACGAGGGAGTTGAAAGTATGATTGACTAAGATAAATACAATTACAATAAGAATGCCTCCCTCTTGTGTAATAACTCTCCACAACTGTTTGGTTTCTCTCATGAACACAATCATCAAAGATAACGAGATTCTTTTTTGATTTATCCAAATCTTGGGGTGAAGGTATATCATCCATCTTATCACGAAGAATACAAGTTATAGGTTTTGATTTATTTTTCCATTTCTGTGTATCACAAAATAGTTGAATTATATCTTCAATGTTATAATCGTGTCGTTTGTTTTGAAGTTAAAAAAAAAACAATTATGTCTTCTTTTTGAAGACCTGCATTAAAACCTTGTGAGAGTAGTTGATACTCAGGTTGAAAACTTGACTTTGGAAAAATTATTATATTATCAAAATCTAAAAAGTTTGGAGGAAGGAGCATCTTCAAAAGCAGGCACGTTTTTCCACATCTGCTTGAATCAACTATGAGGCATCTTAATGAATGTGGAAGATTTTTATGATTGTTAAATTTGATCTTATTTTACCAAATGGGTAAAAAATAATTCATTTATATATTTAGAATATAAATTATATAATTTTTATTGGCTTTTTTTAGAAACTCAATGTTTTTTCTGAGTTCAGGTTTAATTTCAAGATAATCCATTATTTTATTGATACAATATCTTGTGTTGATATTTCCCTGAAAATGGCAATCGTTAATAATATACATCAATCCATGAAACATTACCATCATTTGTTCAGTCTCTTCTCTTGGAAGAAAAGGTGTATTATCACCCTCGTACTTAACAATATTTTCTCTTGTTAATCTTGTAAAGTAATTCATTTTTGGTGTAAATTTGAAAGTTATGTTCCTTTTTATATTTTTTATTTTCATTAATTAGAAGACAATCACAGAATATACATTGTTTATGGGCTTTCTTACTCTGTGTTTATTACCACTCGATCACATGCAGGAAGATTCTCAAATTTGTCAAACGGAAAATCAGGGAATTCAAGAGATCCAAGATCTAGTATACCATTCATATTGATGCTGGCCAGGGGTTCGGGTGAGAAGACCACTAGGTGGGGGAAGTGATGTCGATTCCTACCAGACTCCCCGGAATTGTTGGCCATCGCGCACGGATAATTCCGTGACGCGGCGGGTCGCTTAACTGACCGTGGACGCCAATAACTCAACCGCGTGACCTCGGGTCCTCCCGTCTATGGGTTAATCGGGTTACCTAATTAATCACGTGGTTTAATTACCGGGGAAACACACCCTCGGTACGCCTTGTCTGAACCAGATCACCCTACTGGATCACTTTACCGGTTCAGATGCAGCCGAGCGACACTGCCAAGGTTGTTCCAGCTGAAAGGAACGGATCGTTGGGAATAAAGTCCCGGCAAAGCTCGGATTCACACCATACTAGCTCAATGGAAGAAAAAACAAAGATGAGCTGGGAACATTCCTAATAATTATTATTTAATTACAAGCAGGCGAGGAAAGATATGTGGTACGATAAAGATTTATTGGGGTGTGTTGTGCAGAGAAAGGGGAGAGAGGTGTGGTGCAGCAATTGAACAGGCAACTTACAAAAGGGGAGACAGAGCAGACTCGACGCGAAAACAATAACAATGACAAGCCGGAAGGCGGCGATGGGTCGCCGAGCAAGGAAACTATAAGATATAGAGCAAAATGGATGTCATATAGTGGATAGGGAATCACCTTATGATTATGCATTTCAAATCTCATCCAGTTCCATCTACTGATAACTGCTCGGTATCCATTTGAATGAAAAGTACCGAAAATGTGGTTTGAAATCGGAAATCCCCAAAGTTCGAGGGGGTGCTGTGGGTGAACAAAGATCTAAATCGAAAATCCGGCTCGATTGTTTGTGCACAATGTATTCCAGACGATGAGTGTGAATTTTCATGACCATCCGACCATAACCCAAGGAAGAGTAACATTTGGCGCGAAGGCACCTCCAGCTTTCGCATTTTTTCGATTTTTGCACTAATTGACCTTTGACCCCTGACCTAAGCCAAATCGGTCAATATGTCCTGAGGCAAAGTTGTAGTACTCATTGAGTACCATGAATCTGGAAAGTTTCATTCGTATCGATGCACTCACCTGGTCGCTAGGGGACCTTCAATTTCCGCGCATACCATAATTGTAGGGGGCGCTGCGGGTAAAGTATTCCATTTATCACAAAACCGGAATATATTTGATAGAGCATCACCTGTAGATCATTCGTGCCAAATTTCATAACCCTACGTTGGATAATGGCGTTTGGAATTGATTTCGCGTTAACGGTCCTGATTTTGAAGGTTTTTCGGTTGTTGCTTGGGAACCAAAGCGTCCCTAGCAACCATCACAATTTCCAAAGCACGGGGTCATAAGATGTACCTACCACCCGAGTTTGGTCAAAATCCGCCCACGTTTACTACCAATTATGCTGATGACAAATGAACAAACATCCAAACAAACATCCAAACAAACAGACAGAATTACTGACAATAAGGTTAACCGATTTCAGCGATCCAATAATCTTCTACAGACTTACTTAGGCAGACAAGCGCCAGCACACACACACACACACGCTCACACACAGACACAGAACCTGACGTGCCACCAATACGTTTTTTTGGGGGGGGGGGATGCTCCGGGGTGCAGTACCCGACAGTGGGCGTGGTGTCTCTCGCCCAAGCCGCATGTGTGGAGACTTTGCTCGTGAAGGAGGAGCTTGAGTGGAGAAGAGGAAAAGTCCAGAGGACGGTGGAGCAGTGGGTGGGATCAGGTGGGCGGGTGGGGTCGACGTGGTGTGGGCGGAGACGAGAAGCAGGAAACCTCAGACCGTCTCGGCAAGAGGGACTGCCCCGACCTTTGTAGGGCCCGCAGGCTCGGGGGGAGGGGCCATGCCGAATCCAAACGTCATCACCCGAATCAGGCACTCCGATTGGCCCCGACCCCTCACGTGGCCTGCCAGCTTGGGCCGGAAATCGCCTCACATCGCTTCCGGCAAGGCCACCCCAAACAGCGGCAATATTGCGCTCCGAACCCACGAGATGACATGAATCGCCCACACCAAAATTGGCACGTGAATCAACCTGCAAAAATCCCCGGGCGAGCGGTCGAGGGTCCTGCACGCCCGCTCGGGCGTCCGACCAGCGCCGATCAACGCGCTCATGCCGCACGCGCCATTGTGGCCCGCACTGTACATTCCCTGGCTCGATCGCAGCCTCGCTGGCTGCAGAGACGAGAAGACGTGCACCATCCGTGGAGAATCCACCACTGCCAGCGAGGACCGAAGGTACATCGCCATGGATAAATCCATGCAAGTTTCACGAATGGCGTACGTGTCTGCTTTCGAGCACATTCCATACAGTGCACGTGGTTCCGTCATTACGCACGTGGCCAGCGCTCGCGCTCACACGACTCCGCCAGCGGGTGCGCTGGGTGAACACCAATACTGTATATGTCGGGTGTTGAGGTTAAACAAAGAACAAGCCGCTTTCACCCGCACACTCGTATCCTGCCCAACATGACATGGAGTCAGCTTTATTGGCCTCCGTACGTGGTTCATGCAGCGTGGGCGTCGTGCTGGCTATGTTTCCTGTGCCGTGAAAAACACCATTCGTGCAGCCTCTTCAGAGGTATTTATTTGCATGTCTTTCTCATGCAATCGGCAATTCTCCCAAGACCATCGGAAGCTCGAGTCGACAGTCCAGCACCAACTGGCACACCGTATGCAGTTACCCCACTGCGGCGCCGCACGCGCTGCCTCCAAGGCGCACTTGGCTGATTTACCTCAGGAATAATCAGAAAAGAAGTGTGGGGATGAATGAAGAAGAAAAATGATTTAAGCAACCCTAACTATTAGGTAATCGCAATGCACTCCCTTAGTGTCCCGCTAAACAAAAGGAAGGGGACTATCTACACGTACAATTATGGAATAACTGTCTTGGGACACCTATCTGTTGTATGCATTCGGTTCCGAGAACCGCAATACTACCCTCCTTCCCTTTTGCTAGACTCGACCCGAGTCGTTAACATTCATGTGGCATGCAGGTGTCGGTTCCCCTAGTACATCTTATCTACGGATTCCTGAGTGCAACATTTCAAATACATGTCCCAAAAATAAATAACCTAGTGTGTTGCGTAACTAAACTAACAGACTCATACGGACGACTTATCTACATTTCCGGAAATTTGAACTAAACAAACAAACAGGTGGGTTAGAATTATATATATTTCTAATATTTACATTACCCATAGCCCAGGACCTGTGACTTGAGGAGAGAACAATAAAGGCAACATTTGGGGATGAGTGCAGCAGCATACAATCAATGATCAGGCGTCTTCAGGGCCATCAATGATCCTTTGTTTGTTGTTATTGGTTTTTTTCCTTTTCCTGGCTGCTGGAGGCAACTTACCCTAACATGGCAGGCCACACGCCATCTCACAGTCCATTTGAACTGGCCTTTATACAACAAGGAGATAGATGTCCGGGCTGCACAAATGCAGTCCCCGGTAACGCGGCTGCCTGCAGGGCAGTCCTTGCAAATACTCCCACACAGATGGTCCTGGCACACATGGTAAGGTTGAGTGATATGGCAAGGCAAATAAAAGCATGGGCTGGTATGGCAAATGGAGTCAAGGCAAAGGCAGAGAAAGGCATGGCAAATGCAGACCAGGTAAGGTGCGACAATGCAACAGGTTGGCACATAAAGCTGGCCGGCCTCGGTGTGGTCTCGTGAGGTTGAGGGAGTGGGGTGGTGCTGACCGGTCCGAAGACGGGCTCAGTCCTACCCTACAGTCTCCCCCCAACCTATTGCCTATGCCTGGCCTTGTCCATACCCACCCCCATTCAGGTGTCACAAAAACAAAAAAACTAAATTTAGACATTTTTATTTTTTATTTTATAATTGTGTGTGTCCCTCACCCCCTTATTGTCTTTATTTGGATAACCTGTTCTAACTATATTCCCAATCCCTAATATCCCTTTTGAAAGGATTGAGGAAGAGACAAGTGAATCTGTCTTGAGGCCCAATGTAGCCTCAGAATAGCTCCCACAGGTTTCAGCATTTTCAAGATGAGTCCAGCGGCCGACGAACAGTGAAGGGATGGATGGTGCGAAGGGGTACAGGTTTCCTATCTATCCTACCATTTATTTAACTTTAATCTATCCCCAGTGCTTTTGAACACACCTGTCTCTTTAAACTATTGGTTCCAGCAACCACGATTCCCATCACCTGTGTTGGTGTTCGTTATTAATTTGGGCCTGGCCGCAAATTTTCTCCCGTGCTCTTGCACAATTTCATGGCTGGGCAGCGTGGCTCCACTGGCAGGTCTACCCACCTGCCGAACTCGATCTTCGGCACCCCCGGGTCGCTGAGGCTCTCTCCGAGCCTATGAACATGGGGAATGCCCTTCCTGGCATTTTCCCCGTCGATGCCCACGTGGCATTTTGGCGCTCCAGGTCCCTTTCCCCTGGGTACCCGTGCCCATTACACGAACTCGGTCCCTTGGACCCATGGGCTACTCTGGCCGACTACTTCGGTGCATGGGGTGCCCTCTACTCATTACTCATATTTCACCAGCCATCCTCCCAGCTGGTCAATAGTCTCCTGCACCCTACAAAAAGTTTCATGCCTTTGTTCAACACCAACAACCAAACGATATCCTTCTGGTTAATTTAACGAACCCACTAACTAACATTACACTAACCCCGGGTTCCCTTGAGTGGGATTCACTCCCCCCCCCACCCCCAATCATTCGATCGCACTATGCATTCCACATTCACTCCATTCACACTCAGGCCTGCTGACCCACATTCACTCATCATATATTTTTTTCAATTCACTCCAACACTCTAATAACTACGTCCCCCTAACTAACTCGTGCTCCCCGTAATCCCTTATTCAAATGCACGTTCCATTTAACTCTTCGTAGTTAATATACGTCCCCACTACATGTTCCATGTCTCCAATCCATTTCTAATTCTATCCTAACTTTCCACTAACTGATAGTACCGGGCCCCATGGAGGACTGCTCATGCCCCCATGAGACCGGCCTATCTCACGCTAAACCCTTCCCCAAACTAATGCTCCTTTACCCCGGGCGAGGATGTTCGCTACATCCTGGCCGGACATCGTCTACTCGTGGCAAGGCTCAGTGAGCCTTTCGCCTCCAGGGCGGTGGTCTACAGCACGCTCGTCCCCTCCGTTTGGCCGATACATGAGAGCGTAACATCGTCCCATTAATTACATTTAATGCTCGCTTTCGGGCTATCCCCCGTGTGAACCACCATGCATTACACACCTGGCCTTCATGCTGTGAGATCCCTGCTGATGTCGCTCGCACACGGCCCACTCCGCGAGGTTCACCACACACATGGGCCTGGCGGTGTCACCATCAGCACTTGTTCCGCGCGCCCCGCGAACACCACTTGCGGTGCGCAGCATGTCGGGCCCTTACACGTGCTCACACGGGGATATGCTCATCTTAATTCATTCAATTCATTTGTTTGCCTCCATTTTAGCCGTCCGTGCTCTGGTATTGTCCCAGGCGCGGATCATTTCAACGCCGGCTCCCCATCATGCAATCATCCGTGCTTGGGAGGTTTGCAAAACACGGACCGGATCTCGCACACAGAGTTCCGCGGAGCCGGCACGGTTTCTGAAATAACTTTATCCCACTCAGAAGGCTCACCACTCCCGTCCATTACATGACCCGCGACTCCCATCTGGGTCGGTCCATGCCCATTCTCTCACGTGCACTCATCCATGCCATGTCATTTGCACTCTGCACATACTCCGGCACAATCACATTGGGGGCTTGTGTTTGCCTAAGAGACTCCGGAACCTCTGCCCCCCCCCCCACATTGGCATGTACCCTTTCGCATCATGCTCCTGCTTCACCTCACACAGCCTTACCTTCACTGGACGCACCTGGTCACGGTCTGCTTCGAGGGAGCGTATTCTCTCCCTCTGTTCCTGAAGGAGGCCATCCTGCCCCTTATATCGGGTCTCAAGACACTCCACAAGCTCCACCTTAATGTCCCTTACCTTCCCCTCTATCTGTGTATGCTCCTCTTTTACTTTATGTAATTCATCCTTTACCCGTTCTATCTCCCTTTGTGTCTCTGTTAATTCCCCATTTGCTATGCTAAAACACTCCTTTGTCTCATCCTCGTGTTTCTTTAATCGCTTCCCCATTTCCTGGTTCTTCGTCTCAACCTTCCGTCCCATCTCTTTAACCATTTTCGTCATTTCTTCGTGTCTCATTTTACACTTCCTTTACGGCCCCCAATTCCCCTTTGTTTCCTGCTTGCCTTGTTTTAAATTTTGTATCGCGTTTGTGTTTTTCCCAATCTTAAATCCACTTTTAATTGCCCTTGTCCTTTCTTTATTTCCATCATCCCCTGTCCGAGTTTATCCACTTCTTGTCCAACCACCATTATTTTATCCGTCACTTCTTCCTTACCCATCTTCATTGTGGCCCAAACACCTTCCACACTCCCCCTCAACTCAGTCATTTCTTCACGTACAGTACTGATCTCATTGGTAAAATTCCGGTCCATGTTTTTCATTTCGCCCTTTACCTCTGCCAGCTCCGCCTTCAGTGTTTGCATCATATCACCTCTCAGTGTTTGCATATTCCAATCCATTTTTTCCATATCACCCCTCTGTTGGTTTCCTACCAGTTCCATGCGTTCCATCATTTGTCTCATTACCTCCATAAACTGATCCGTGTCCAATGGCTTTGGCATAGCCGATCTGCTATGATCGGCTGTGGATGCGAGAGGGATCGCTAGGTCCTCCATGAGGGAAATTTGATGCTGGGGGTCCTCAAGCATTGTTATAGATGTGGTTGCCCCCTTTACCCCTGGGTATGGCTGCAGGGAATGATCTCCCTCAAAACTGTTGTTCTGAGCCATGGAGTCCTCCAATATTGTACTCTCAAAACCCACCTGAACCAGCTTGTTTTGGTCCACCATGGTCCGTACTGATAATTCAATAAAATTTGAATCCTGCTCTTAATTTCAGGGGGGAAGGGGGGGTTGCTCAGCACACCCTTGGCTCGAATCCCGTTCCAGATACCAAACTGTTACGGGTTCGAATACCGCAAATATTTTATGGGTCGATCCCACTCCTGACACCAAACTGTTGTGGGCCGGGGGGTCGAATGAGAAGACCACGAGGTGGGGGAAGCTATGTCGATTCCCACAAGACTCCCGGGAATTGTAGGCCGTCACCCACGGATAATTCTGTGACGCGACGGGTCGTTTAACCAACCGTGGACGCCAATAACTCAACCGCGTAACGTCGATGGGTTAATCGGGTTACCTAATTAATCACGTGGTTTAATTGCCGGGGAAACACGCCCTCAGTGCGCCTTGTCAGAACCGGATCACTCTACCGGACCGAATCACTTTACCAGTTCGGATGCAGCCGAGCGACACTGCCAAGGACGTACCGGCTCAAAGGAACGGATCGTTGGAAATAAAGTCCCGGCTAAGCTAGGATTCGGACCATGCTGGATCAATGGAAGAAAGACAAAGACGAGCTGGGAACATTCCGAATAATAATTATTTATTTACAAGCAGGTGAGGAAAGATATGTGGTACGGTAAAGATTTATTGGGGTGTGTTGTGCAGAGATAGGGGAGAGAGGTGTGGTGCAGCAAATAAACAGGCAACTTACAAAAGGGGACACAGAGCAGACTTGACGCGAAAATAATAACAATAATAACAATCTTCTACAGACTTACTTAAGCAGGCAGGCGCCAGCACACACTCACACACAGACACAGAACGCGATGGAGAGGGAGTTTTCCAACCGGGGAGGGGGGGCGGGGGGGGAGTTGAGGCTATGATCTTGGTACCTGTGCACCCAATGGCACGACATGCCACCAATATGTTTCGGTGGGGGGAATGCTCTGGGGTGCGGTACCCGACAGTGGGCATGGTGTCTCTCGCCCAAGCCGCATGTGTGGAGACTTTGCTCGTGAAGGAGGAGCTTGAGTGGAGAAGAGGTGGAGTCCAGAGGGCGAGGGTGGAGCAGTGGACGGGATCAAGTAAGTAGGTGGGGTCAACGTGATGTGGGCGGAGACGAGAAGCAGGAAACCAGACCGTCTCGGCAAGAGGGACTGCCCCGACCTTTATAGGGCCTGCAGCTCGGGGGGAGGGCCATGCCGAATCCAAACATCATCACCCGAATCGGGCGCTCTGATTGGCCCCGACCCCTCACGTTGCCTGCCAGCTTGGGCTGGAAACCGCCTCACTTTGTTTCCGGCAAGGCCACCCCAAACAATGGCAATATTGCACTCCGAACCCATGAGATGACATGAGTCGCCCACACCGAAATTGGCATGCGAGTCAACCTGCAAAAATCCCCGGGCGAGCGGTCGAGGGTCCTGCACATTCGCTCGGGCGTCCGACCAGCGCCGATCAACGCGCTCGTTCTGCACGTGCCAACGTGGCCCGCACTGTACATTCCCTGGCCCGATCGCAGCCTCGCTGGCGAGAGAGACGAGAAGACGTTCACCCTCCGTGGAGAATCCACCGCTGCCAGTGATGACCCAAGGTATATCGCCATGGATAAATCTATGCACGTTTCACAAGCGGCGTACGTGTCTGCTTTCGAGCACATTCCATACAGTGCACGTGGTTCCGTCATTACGCACGTGGCCAGCGCTCGCGCTCACACGACTCCGCCAGCGTGTGCGCTGGGTGAACACCAATACTGTATATGTCGGGTGTTGAGGTTAAACAAAGAACAAGCCGCTTTCACCCGCACACTCGTATCCTGCCCAACATGACATGGAGTCAGCTTTATTGGCCTCCGTACGTGGTTCATGCAGCGTGGGCGTCGTGCTGGCCTTGTTTCCCGTGCCATGAAAAACACCATTCGTGCAGCCTCTTAAGAGGTATTTATTTGCATGCCTTTCTAATGCAATCGGCAATTCTCCCCAGACCATCGGAAGCTCGAGTTGACAGTCCAGCACCAACGAGCACACCATATGACTCGCTGCATTTACTCCACCGCGGCGCCGCACGTGCTGCAGTTTCCCCACCGTGGCGCCGCACGCGCTGACCTCCAAGGTGCAATTGGCTGATTTACCTCAAGAATAATCAGAAAAGAAGAAGAGGGGATGAATGAAGAAGACAAATGATTTAAGCAACCCTAACTATTAGATAATCACAACGCACTCCCTTAGTGTCCCGCTAAACCAAAGGAAGGGGACTATCTACATGTACAATAATGGAATAACTGTCTTGGGACACCTATCTCTTGTGTGCATGTGGTTCCAAGAACCGCAACAATATTTAAATCTATCTTCGGTATCATCTTTGGTACTTTCATTGGTGCTTTTACAATCATCTATAAAACTACTTTCACAACTATCGTTTGAACACAAACTCTCAATGTCATAACTGTCTTCTTTTCCAACAGATACTCTCATCACTCAAAATTTTCAAAATCTTCACTTGAATAATGACTCATTTCATTAGTACAGAAAATATTACCATCTGTATCTGCACACTTTTTTTCGTTAACAGATACAACAACTTCAGTTTTTTTCCTTAAAGGTAATTTTCAAATAGTCCTGAACTACTACTGAACGAAATGACATTTCACCTGATATATTAACATCCTTTATTTCATCAAGATTTACATCTTTAGGGTTGTTGAAAAACAATCAAATTTCTCCTTGCATATTGCTGACAGTCTTATCTTTTCTTTCTGAAGCTTCATCCATAAGGTTTTTCTTTTTTGATACTTTTTCTTGTTTCATTGCATTTTCTAGTTTTGAATATATTGCCAGAAGGAGCGGAGAAACTTTTCATGGAGCTCCTTTAATTGATGTTCTTCCAGATATACTAAAATACCTTCCACTGAAGGAAATTGAAGAACTCATATTATTAACCATAATTGTTTTTATCTAATAGTTGTATTTATCTTTATTCAATTTTACATCCTCGACATATTTCTCAGTATCTTTTACAAATGTAGAGATTGAGTGAAACTTGTCTTTTGTGTCTTGATACATTGTATTTAATAAGTGAAAAAAGTTGGTGGTTAAAGTGGTTTGAAGCACAGATTAACGTATAAATTAAACGGATTTTTTCATCAAGAAAATTTTCGTTTAAACGAAAAGCATTTATGAATTACTGTGAGATTTTCATCAAGAGAATTTTATTTTGAGTAAAGTTTTTCCATATAAATATGGTGAATACAACTTTCTGCGACATTTGTCATCATGAATATAAATGTTATAAAAAACACATTGACACATTCAATCTTTTCAGACAAATATCTCCATTTGAACGAAAAACAAAACATTGTGATGTCTGTTCTAAGGATGTCTTAAAAGAGAGTTATAAAAAGCACCTTCAATCACAAAAACACGTAAACAACATTGAGAGAAACTTGAAGAGAAATAAGAAGAAAATTGGATTAGAGGGAGATGTCATTGAGACAAAACCATTTGAAATAACTCTTCAAAAGATGTTTTAAAGATCGAATGGAGGTAAAACTTATAAGATTTAATATTCATGTAAGATCCATTTGGGAAGCGATTCATATCTCAAAGGATTCCATTGTCAAGGTTGTTCATAGAGTGTTTAAAAAACATAACTCATTCAAAATATATCTTGGAGCCTCCTTTACCTTCTCAAGAGAAGATAGTTATTGAAGAAAAATATGTGAGAATGAGTACATCAAATGTAATTGTAATGAGAACGATTACATCAAAGATTACACCACCACACCTTATTACATCAAATGATAGCTTCCTTAAATCTCCTATCTTTGAAGAGCGAATTAGATTTGAATGAGAAGAATAACAACAAGGTCGTGGGATCAACATTGGGAATGTTTAATATTAATATTCTGAAATCTCTCTCTCTCTCTCTCTCTCTCTCTCTCTCTCTCTCTCTCTCTCTCTCTCTCTCTCTCTCTCTCTCTCTCTCTCTCTCTCTCTCTCTCTCTCTCTCTCTCTCTCTCTCTCTCTCTCTCTCTCTCTCTCTTTCTCTTTCTCTTTCTCTTTCTCTTTCTCTTTCTCTTTCTCTTTCTCTTTCTCTTTCTCTTTCTCTTTCTCTTTCTCTTTCTCTTTCTCTTTCTCTTTCTCTTTCTCTTTCTCTTTCTCTTTCTCTTTCTCTTTCTCTTTCTCTTTCTCTTTCTCTTTCTCTTTCTCTTTCTCTTTCTCTTTCTCTTTCTCTTTCTCTTTCTCTTCTCTTTCTCTTTCTCTCTTTCTCTTTCTCTTTCTCTTTCTCTTTCTCTTTCTCTTTCTCTTTCTCTTTCTCTTTCTCTTTCTCTCTTTCTCTTTCTCTTTCTCTTTCTCTTTCTCTTTCTCTTTCTCTTTCTCTTTCTCTTTCTCTTTCTCTTTCTCTTTCTCTTTCTCTTTCTCTTTCTCTTTCTCTTTCTCTTTCTCTTTCTCTCTTTCTCTTTCTCTTTCTCTTTCTCTTTCTCTTTCTCTCTTTCTCTTTCTCTCTCTCTCTACAGCCTGTGGCTGCTGGTTGCATCATTCGTTGGGACGCGGCTATGCCACTGATGCAGTGTCCCCCTTACCAGTACATTGGTGCTCATTTTGCCGACCTCGGAAGGATGACAGGCTGAGTCAACCTCCTGGTGTATTTTAATTCAGCGGCCAACGGGGCTTGAACTCAGGACCCGAGGATCCCAAGCCGCTACCCAAACCACAAAGCCAACACCAGGCTTATCCACTCCGCTGAAGGCTTCTTCTAATATTTATTTACCTAAGGATGTGAATAATAAAAAGGCCATAATAAAATATTAAAAATACTGACAATAAATGCTTTCTCTGGAGTACCTTAGCACATCTTTATCCACAGGAAAGGGACTGTGAAAGAGTTTCAAAGTGTATGAAATATGAGAATAAATTAGAAGCTGGGGATCTAAACATATCCAGAGGAGAACCCATGACCTAAAAAGATATAACAAAGTTTGAGAATATGAATAACCTATCAATAAATGTTTTTGGTTTAACTGATGAAAACAAAGTCCAAATTCTAAGAGTTAGTTGTACTATATCCAATGATAATTGGTCAAATGACCGGCATGTAGATCTCCTTTATTTCACGAAGAAAGAAACCACTCATTATGCTTATATCAAAAACTTTTCTGGATTAGTAAGTAGTCAGATTTATAAATCAAAGCATAAATCATATCCTTGAAAGAGATGTCGAAATATCTTTCGATCTCAACAAAGACTTGATAAACATTTAAAGTATTGTTGGAATCATAAAGCAGCAGTTGTTGAGATGCCAGGACCAGGAGAAAAAGTTGTATTTAATGAAACAAATAAATGTATGAAACACCCATTTGTAATATACTAGTGCGTGCCCATACGTGCGTGCCCGTACGTGCAAAAAAAACAACTTTCAAACTGCGTGCCAAAAACAACAACCACACAGGCCGTTCCTTCGCTCTCGCGTGCCCGTATGTGCGTGCCCGTACGTGCGTTACCGTGCATGCAAAAAAAACTTTCAAACCGCGTGCCAGAAACAACAACCACACAGGCCATTCCTTCGCTCTCGCATGCCCGTATGTGCGTGGCCGTACGTGCGTGGCCGTACGTGCGTGGCCGTACGTGCAAAAAAAAAAAATTTTTCAAACCACCACACAGGCCATTCCTTCGCTCTCGTAAATGATGACTGGATTGGGGCATTGTGTTTACCTATAACTGCGCATAAGAAATTGATAAATTATAAGAATACAGTAAGTCATCACTATCCGAAAGTCCGTATGTTGTAACCCGTAATGGGGAACACGGCTGAGGATCTCATCTCCAACGGCCATGCCTACGCAGCAATGTGTCCTGTCATTGGTAACTAAATGGCACCCTTTCCCCATCGGCCACGCCTTCGCAGCAACGTGTCCTGTCATTGGTTTGGTAAATAAATGGCCATAACTTGGGAACCACTTGTCCGATTAATATCAAACTTTGAAAAGGCACATATTCAGGTCCCCAGAAATATACCTCGCAAGTTTCAATTATATCGGACCAGTGGTTGTTGAGAAACAGCGGTCACAGACACACACACACACACACACACACACACACACACACACACACACACACACACACACACACACACACACACACACACACACACATTGCTGGAATTGTAGATAGATGCTGATTTTGAGAGCATCTTGGAAAAGACTGATGAAATTAAAAAATATCAAAAGCATATCCCTTGTGGGTTTTGTTATTACATTAAATCATCTGTCGGAAGTAAATATGATAAGTTGGAGTTGTATGGAGGACCTGATGCTGCTGATGAGTTTGTTAAAAGGATTGAGGATGATTGTATTAAGCTAACTGAAATTATGTCAAGAACAAATAAACCCCTTGACGTATCTTCAAATAAAGATAAAAAAAAATTGAAGAAGCAAGGATTTGTAATATGTGCTCTGAGGCTTTGGTAAAAACTGATAAAAGGGTTAGAGATCATTGCCATATCACGGGGAAATATTGAAGAGCAGCTCATAATAATTGTAATCTTAATTATAGAATCCCAACATTCTTACCTGTATTTCTTCAGAAGACTTGTCATTATGATACGCATCTCTTTATAGAAGAACGAAGTAAGACTCCTGCAAAGATAACAGCAATTCCTCATCCAGATCAAAATTACATCTCATTTACAAAACAGATTTATACTCATGAAATGGGTTTAAATACAAATATTAGATTTCTTGACACTTATAAATTTATGACAAGCCCTCGAAGTTCTTTGGTTTCAAGCATCTCCTCTTTTCCAATACTTTCTCGTCAATTTCGGACTGAAACCGACTTGGGTAAAGACATTTCTCTTCTTACTAAAAAGGACATTTACCCACATGATTATATGGATTCCTTTGAAAGATTTAAAGAAACAAGACTTCCTCCTCAAAAACGTTTTTATAACAAGTTCGGAAGATGTCATATTGTTGCGAATCTGGAAGCCATGCGCACTCAACATTCAGGTCCCCATAGCTCAGTTATTTCGAGAAGTAAATGTGGATAGATAGCTCCCTTTCCCCTATGTCTAATGGGAATTAAGTGTACGTGCACTGTGAAGTTATTTTATAGATAGGATTTTTACACTTATAATAACAACAACACGCCTTCATCTCGCTTCCTCAACCCGACGTCATAGCGTCCGTGGTGGGTGGAGTTCAAGGAGGGACCTTGCGGCAGCTCTCGACCAATCAGAGGAATGCGAGCAAGGTTGCCGTCAGTCGGCCAATGAGCGCCACAATGCAGGACAATGTTACTCTCCCTGTTTGAGGGGCGGTCCGCCGTGACGACCGCCACCCCCCCCCCCGGGTCCAATCAGCGGACTTGGCGCCCCTTTCGGCCAATCACGGGGGCGACGAGCGCAATTGCGCACCAAAATCGTCCAGTGAGCGAGAGCGGGTCCGAGGAGGTGGCTCCTCCCCTCTTGAGAAGGGGTGAATAAGTGTTCAGGGCATTCTGTGTGGAAGTCAAGGTCGCGTCGCCTGGTCGCATGGTCGCCTTGACAGCCTCGTCGCCTGGTCGTCTCGTCTGGCCTGCTGGCGTTCTGTCTGATCCATCTTCGTGCCAGCTGGCATCCATCATTGCTTTGTGTTGCGGGTTCGAGTCCTGCCGAACCGGATCATCGAAAACCGCACGAGGTGGGGAGGTGCGAGACAGGTTCTCCCCTTTGGCTCAACTTCCCTCCCCAGCTGAAGGGCCGAATAAAGGGCGCGGCCATCATTTATTTTGGGTGTGTGCGTGTGTGTCTGTGTGGGCCCAGTCTATAAGTAGCAATTGTTTAAGTGCCTTGTACATTATTTGCATTTCATTTCTTATAGTTGCATAACTTTGCTCTTTGTGTGTTCCCTCCCCCCCCCCCCGCCCAATTATAAATAAATTCCCTGTTAAATGTTTCAGTTTATTTCTGTGTTGACTTCATTGGTTTAGCACGGTGCGTGTTGGGAGATTTGGAAGCAGCAAATTGTGTATTTGGACCGACGGACCTCGGTAACCATCCGCTCTGGTTACGCACGGTTCGAACACGCGATCCACGGCTCGTTCCACTCGAGCTCCACCGTGGGTGAATTTCCCTGGTAGTTTGGACGACGTGGGTATTTAGGTATATTGAAATTGGCAATCGACCCTATCCCACGCGGTCGACCTATTGGCGATCTTCGGTCCGATAAGGGACCCGTCGGCTCCGGAGTTATCTGGGGTGACGACCTATAAATTCCGGGTGTTTGGTGGAGCCGACTCTACTGCTCCATCTAGCGGTCGTGCTCGCCACCGAAACTCGGCCCCACAACAATATTACGGGTGGAGAATATGAAAGAGCAAAACAAGTTTGGAGAGAGTTTGAGATCAAGAATATGGGTGAATATAATAGCCTGGAGTTGGCGCAGTGGTTCGGGCAGCGGCTTGGGATCAAAAAGGTCTTGAGTTCAAGCCCCGTTGAGCCACTGAATTAATACACCACGGGGTTGACTTAGCCTGTCATCCTTCCGAGGTCGGCGAAATGAGTACCAGAAAACTGGGCCGGTGTATACCCCGGTTAAAATAGGTGTACTATATCCCTGTGTCGTAAGAGGCGACCAGGGTTGCGTCAGGAAGGGCATCCAGCGTAAAACATGTGCCAAATCACTATGCGGATCATACGGATGATCCGCTGTGGCGACCCTGAACGGGAGCAGCCGAAAGAAGAAGAAGAAGATCATGACCTAAATTTAATAACTGATGTTTTATTACTCGTTGATGTGTTTGAGAAATTTAGAGAAGTTTATTGTAATAATAAAGATTCCGAAGGACTTCATCCTGCCCATTATTATACATCTGCTGGACGAGCCTGGAGCGCTATGTTAAAAATGACTAAACAACCCCTTTATCTTCTAAGTGATGTTTATATGCTCTTGATGATTGAGAAGGCTAAAAGAGGAGGAATTTCACAAGTGTGTTCAAAGAGACATGCTGAGGCAAATAATAAATATCTTCCAGACTTTTCACCTGATAAGGCCACATCTTAATTAATGTACTTTGATGCTAATAACTTGTATGGCTGGGCATTGTCTGAATCTTAACTCGATGGTAATTTTAAATGGGTGAAAGAATACGAGTTCAGATCTATCTTCAATGATATAATCTCCGCAAGTCAAGAAGATTTAGATAAACGGGATTATGGGTATTATTTTGAAGTAGATTTAAATTATCCTCAAAAACTTCATAACAAACATAAAGACCTTCCTTTTGGAGCTGAAAAAAAAAACCCCAATCAAGAGATATTCAGTGGTGATCAACAACATTTCTTCAGTTCTTCAAATGATTTAAAATATATTCCGACAACTAAATTACCAACAACATTGTTTGATAAAGAGAAGTATGTTTTACATCAAAGAAATCTAAAGCAATTTATAGAAGCAGGACCACAAGATAAAAGGTACTTTGGGCACTAAAGTTTACTCAAAGTCATTGGTTGGGTAAATATATTGATTATAATATGAGGATGAGAACAAAGACTAATAATGATTTTGAGAAGGACTTTTACAAGGTGATGAATAATTCTGTGTTTGGTAAAACAATGGAAAATACAAGGAATAGACAAAATGTAAGACGTGCTACAACTTGGGAGCAGGCTGAGAAGTTGATTAATAAATCAAGCTTTAAAAGAGAAGAAATATTTACAGATTATTTTTGTGCTGTTCATTTGAATAAAGAGAGTATGTTGTTGTTCGTCTTTTGGCTGCTCCCGTTTGGGGTCGTCACAGCGGATTGTCCGTTATGATCCGTATACTGATTTGGCATAGGTTTTATGCCGGATGCCCTTCCTGACGCAACCCTGATCGCCTCTTACGACACAGGGATAAGGATTGGGTTTCGCCATGATTCCGGGCTGCCCTACACCCTCTCATAGCGCGGCCCAGCGCAGAGCTCCCATCCTCAAGCGATCCTCCAACCCAGGCATCCAAGCTTCGAGTAGCCAGATTACAGGCGCACGCCACTACGCCCGGTTTGAATAAAGAGAGTATAAAGATGGATAAACCAATTTATGTGGGAACATCTGTGTTCGATCTTTCAAAGTATTTAATATATGATTACTTTTATAATAATCTAAAGAAAATATATGGTGAGAATATTGTTTTGCTATGTATGGATACGGATAGCTTCATACTCGACATAAATACAGATTATTTTTATAAGGATATGAAAGAAGATGAAGATATTTATGATACAAGTAATTATGATCCTAATAACCCGCTGTTTTGGAATGAGAATAGAAAGGTTATTGGTAAATTTAAAGATGAACTAGTGCGTGCCCATACGTGCGTGGCCATACGTGCAAAAAAAAACGAACAAAAAAACTTTCAAACCGCGTGCCAGAAATAACAACCACACAGGCCGTTCCTTCGCTCTCGCGTGCATGGCCGTACGTGCTAAAAAAAAAACTTTCAAACCGCGTGCCAGAAACAACAACCACACAGTTCGTTCCTTTGCTCTCGTAAACGACGACTGGATTGGGGCATTGTGTTTATCTATAAATGCGCATGAGAAATCGAGAAATTATAGATAGATACAGTAAGTCATCACTATCCAGAAGTCCGTACGTTGTAACCCGTAATGAGGAACGCAGAGAAAGAAAAAAAAACTTTCAATCCGTGTGCCAGAAACAACAACCACACAGTCCGTTCCTTCGCTCTCGTAAACGACGACTGGATTGGGGCATTGTTTTTATCGATAAATGCGCATGAGAAATCGAGAAATTATAGATAGATACAGTAAGTCATCACTATCCATAAGTCCGTACATTGTAATCCGTAATGGGAAACGCGCTCTAACTTGGCCATAACTTGGGAACCACTTGTCCGATTAATTTCAAACCTTTTGAAAGGCAAACAAACAGAGATTGCTGGAATTATAGATCGACAGAAGATAGATACTGTGGGTGCAAAATGCCAAGCAACGTGTCATGTCATTGTTAACGAAACGGCGCTCTTTCACCATCGGCCACGCCTACGCAGCAACGTGTCCTGTCATTGGTTTGGTAAATAAATGGCCATAACTTGGGAACCACTTGGCCGATTAATATCAAACCTTGAAGAGGCACATACTCAGGTTCCCAGCAATATACCTGGCAAGTTTCAATTAGATCGGACCAGTGGTTGTCGAGAAACAGCGGTCACACACAGAAAAACACAGACACACACACACACACACACACACACACACACACACACACACACACACATTGCTGGAATTATAGATAGATTAGATGAAAAGATACTAAGTCAAGTTGTAGGTGTTTGATCAAAAGCATATGCTTATAAATGCTTTACGAGAGGGTTAAATGAATTCACATGTCAAAAGAAACTTACAGGTCTCAAGAAGAATGTATTGAAAGAGACCATGAAGTTTCAACATTACCTTGAATGTATTTGGTAGAGAAAGAATGTTTATCGAGAGATGAATCTTATTAGAAATTATAAACACTAAATATTCTCAGAGACTGTTTGTGAGAAAGCTCCAACAGCATTTGATGATCAAAGATATATCATGAGTGATGGAATAAATACATTACCTCATGGGGTTAAAGTATAAGTATTAATTAATCATGGGGTTGGGGGTTTTAACGGGCGGCCACTGCATTATTTTTAATTGATGACTAAATTAAATTATTCCTGAAAATAAGACAAATATTTATAGTATCTCTATATGACTACTCAATTTGATTAAAGAAATTATCATATGAAAGAGGACGAAGCCCAGCCCCCAGCAGGGGGAGTAGTGTCAAAAGGGAGGGCTCTGATGAAGTAATGTGCACCAGTTTGAAAAGGAGAAATATGAGTGAGCGTAAGCAAGCTAATATTGCGACTTTGAGAAATGGCAGACATTACTGCGTTAAAGCCTCCCTGTTGATACTACTATCAGGCAATCGTAAAACACAGGAGGAATCAGAATGGATTTTGAGTAGACTGAGCAGAGAGCTGAAAGGGATTGCAGCCCAGTGGGCATTTACCTAACCAGCTGAGGGATTCCTCTGCAATGCACAGTGAAAACATTTGAGTGCTGTTCATCTCCATCAGCTCAGATAACCATGTTCTGTGATAATTGCATTATGTCATTAGTTTCAAATTAAATTATTTTGTGTGCATATAGGGATTGGTTGATTAATTTGTGCTCTGGCTGAAGGCAGGTCCTTGGTTACTTGAAAAGGGTGATTCTGGGTGGTTTGCCATTGCCTTTCCAGCAGTGTCATGGCAGCAATTTGTAGTTCGGCCAGGGTGCTGGTGATAGCTCTACTACTCTGAGTGAGGGACACCGTGGGATCTTTCATATCCACCAACTAATGATAGCAGAAGGGACACCCGGCTTAACATCCATCTGACGGACGGCACGCACATTCATGAATCATCCTGCCTGTGAAGCACTGGCATGACACTCGTGTGACTATCTTACCTTGCCTAATGTGGTGCGGTGTGCACAGCAGCGTATCTGTCATGCCAAGATGCATGTGATTAGCACTGTGGCTCTTGCGCTTGATCAAACTTTCCCTGAATCAAAGAAGACGATTAGATTATTTTTTTAGTTCATTATTCTGTTACTGCAACATAATCTATGTCCACAAAATTAATTTACAGGTTGGGAGAGAAAATGAAAAGGAAATGAAGTTGGGAGGAGAAATGCAACAAGTGAAATTAAAATGTGAAGAGATGAAAGTCAAATGTGATGGAAATACAGATAGAAAAATGGAGACAGTGAAGATGCAGAGTGAGTGAAGAAAATGAATAATTACAAGGAGAAAAAGTATGACAATGAAACAGTGACAGAATTTAAATTGTATTGGCCATCAAGGAAAAGGTCTTTCTCCCATGTTGATGTTTTTATCATATTTTGCCACCAAAACACCATGCAATCATGTCATAATTATAATTTTCTCACAGACTGGAACAGACAGATTCACGATGAATGGAAACAAAATTGCGTACCTGGTCCACGTAACTAGAATTTGATTTTTCTGGACACATCGTGTCACAAGTCTCTCAATACAGGGACTTAACACGGTTCATGTCCACCCCTCACTGTTTTGCTCGAATATAACATAAAATGTGTTTGAACAATCCACACAGGGAAGGATATAGGATTTCTCTAAATACATCAAGTAATTATGTCCACATCAGTACACAAGGAAATTAGACACGGGGGAGGGGTGCATTCAGCCCATCATGCCTGCACCACATCAGTTAATATGAAAACGAAAAAAAAAATCTGTTTTGCAGTTTTTTTCTCGGCAGGACGGATTGAGGGGGGGCGGGATGGGGTCGTGGACGAAACTGCTTCTTGGGTGAGAAGCACACACGTGGTGCGATTTCACGGGGGGGGGGGGGTGATGGTGGAATTTCCCTGATGTTTTTTTTAATCTTCAGAATTACCCCCCCCCCCTCCCCGTCAAAAACTTTTGCATGATCAATTTGCCTTCAGAATTTCCCTTCAAATTACCATTTAGAATCACAATTTTAAACTAACCTTTCGAATTACACTTTAGAATTACCCTTTGGAATTACACTTTGGAATTACACTTTAGTATTACCTTTTAGAATTACACTTTAGATTTACACTTTGGAATTACCCTTCTGAATTACCCTTCAGAATTACCCTTCAGAATTACACTTTACAGTTGCACTTTAGAATTACCCTCTGAATTACACTTTAGAATTGCACTTTAGAATTACCCTTTGGAATTACACTTTGGAATTACCCTTCAGAATTACCCTTCAGAATTACCCTTCAGAATTACACTTTAAAATTACACTTTAGAATTACACTTTAGAATTATCCTTTGGAATTACCCTTTTGAATTACATTTTAGAATTACACTTTAGAATTACCCTTTGGAACTAGAGTGCAAAACCACTCGGTAGAGTGCAAAACCTCCACCGTCAATACTGCTGGGTCACTCAAGTGAACCTGATATCCTCTTCATTGTAGGTCAAAACGGATCAGACTCTACTGAACCACGATTGAATACACTAAACTAGATCGATGTGCATGTAGAAATGCCAAAAAAAATCGAAATTTTTTTGAAAAAAAAGTTGCAAAATTTCTAATTTTTTTTTCTCTAAGAATTTTTTTTTGGGGGGTTGGAAATCACTTAAAACATGAAGAAATGCAAAAAAAATTCAAATATTTTTCAAATAAAATCTAAATTTTTTTGAAAAAAAGTTGCAAAATTGTTTTTTTTTCTCTAACAAATTTTTTTTTGGTTGTAAATCACTTAAAACATGTAGAAATGCAAAAACAAAAAATTGAAATATTTTTTCAAAATGGCCGCCATAGCGGCCATATTGGACATTGGACAAGTTCAAAATCTAATAGCATGATCCTTGGACCAAACCTAATCCCCGCACCAAGTTTTGTCGAAATCCGTCCAGGACTTTTTCCGTAATACTGTTCACAAATAAACAAACAAACAAGTCGGTAGGCGACGAGGGATTTGCTCGGATCGAAGCGCTGGATACGATGCTTTTCATTCTGACCGATCCACCGACAAAGATTCATTGCAAAGACGTATTGGTTCACCTACAATTGTTCCTCTGCCTGGCAAGATTTTTCCTATTGCGTATTTTGCCAACTGGCACTCCTCATAAAATGACGGTAAATAGGCACCCTATTTTTGAAGGACTACCATTTGAAAAATAATCGGTTTGCTGGTTTGTGCTGTGGAGCCTAGCGTTGCAGATACACAAACACACACACACACACACACACACACACACACACACACACACACACACACACACACACACACACACACACACACACACACACACACACACACACACACACACACACACACACGGAAAACCCGATAAACTTCTCCCAATGCTCTTGTTTGACCACACCTCCTGAGCCACACAATATTTTTCATAAGCCACTCCCACTTTAAATAATAAATAATTGGAGGTGGTGTGTGGGTCGTGGAATCGTTTTCGGTTAAAAATAAATAATTTGGAGGTGGTGTGTGGATCGTGGAATCGTTTTCGGTAAATAAATAAACATATTATATTATTAGAAATCCACAAAGACAGAAATGCTGGTGATTCCATTTATTTTGGATCCTTTTCACTTTGGTCAATAACGTTTGGATCGAGGAGAGATCGAAGGTGGAACGACGGTGTAGCTCCTTACAAACACTGTATACACACCTTAAATGACGGCAAATAGACACCCGATTTTTGAAGGACCACCATTTGAAAAATAAAACCTCAATCAAAAATCGGCTTGAGTAAAACTTTCTAAATATCTCGAAGTGTTTAACTCCGAAGTCTCGTTTCTCTACATTCAAAACTGAAGGACAAGTATTGAAAATACTGCACACGGTTTTTCGGCCGCTGCACAGCAACGGGTGGTTGCTAGGCAACTAAATTCAAACGCGCACATTCCCAATATATATTCCACCTGTTGGCAAAGTTTCATTGAAATCGGTTTGCTGGTTCATGCTGTGGAGCCTCGCGTTGCAGGCAGACACACACACACACACACACACACACACACACACACACACACACACACACACACACACACACACACACACACACACACACACACACACACACACACACACACACACACACACACACACAGCCAGAAAACCCGACAATAAGGGAAATCTCATATATAGCGAATCCAACAGACAGGGGTGAAAACAGTAACCTCCGTCCATCTTCGATGGCAGAGGTTAATTACACTTCAAATTACACATTCAAATTACACTTTAGAATTACACTTTAGAATTACACTTTAGATTTACACTTTAGAATTACACTTTAGGATTACACTTTAAAATTACACTTTAGAATTGCCCTTTAGAATTACCCTTTAGAATTACTCTTTAGAATTACACTTTGGAATTACACTTGAGAATTACACTTTAGAATTACCCATTAGAATTACACTTTAAAATTACACTTTAGAATTACACTTCAGAATTGCCCTTTCGAATTACCTTTTAGAATTACACTTGAGAATTACCCTTTAGAATTACACTTTAAAATTACACTTTAGAATTACCCTTTAGAATTACACTTTAGAATTGCACTTTAGAATTACACTTTAGATTTACACTTTGGAATTATACTTTAGATTTACACTTTAGAATTACTCCTTAGAATAACCATCAAGAATTGCACTTTAGAATTTTGAAGTGATTTTTCACCATTGAGAGATCTGGCCAAAATGATACATAGCACAATAACTCAAAAGTTGTGGACGGATTCGGATGAAACTTGGTGGACATGTTGGGTGCGTGTGACAAGGAAGAAATGATTCAATTTTGGTTAAGATCCGAATACAAATCTGGATACAATAATTATTTCATTTTAAAAGTAATTCTTCACCATTGAGAGATTGGGCCAAAAACAATATCGTCCTTCATAGCGTGATATTTCAAATATCTAATGGGCCCGATATGTTCTCTTTGATCAGGCATTGCGTGGCGGAGGCATTAGCTCCACCGAGTGCTCTTCTCGTTTTATTATTGTTTGGCTCGCGGCGGTGAAGTTTCAACTCTCTGGCATTTGCCTTATCAGAGTCACCGATGCGTTTATGTTCATACTGATGTGTTTAATTTATCATTTAACTTATGTTGTTGAAAAAACAGCAAACTGTTTCACAGGGCTATGTCTGTGAGGAACATGGCCACGGACTCTGTCTGTGAGGAACATTGTTGTTTAAACAACCCCCCTCCTCCTCCCAACTTTCCGTTTCATTGACAATCTGAAATTAAAATATTCTCACACTGAAATCAACTCAACCTGACACTTCTGACTTATTAAAATCAGACTCATTTTTGTCAGTCACCTTCGTGGCTCTATTACAAGGCCCCGAAAGAAAACAAACAAAACTGGAAATGTGGAATCAAATTTGAATCAATCTGTGATGGAACCTGATGAAGTTCAGCGTTTATCACACTCAGCTACTCCTCTACCTCTCACATTCTGGAGAGGGAAGGGTATTCAAACATGGTGGCTGTGTGGCCCCAAAAGCGTGTGCTCCAGGTTCGCTCTTCTGATACACACAAATCAGTGCTTGATTTGCACTGATGTTTGTGTATTATCTCACTGATTTGTATACGTGTATTTTACTTTCTTTATCAACTCTTTTACACTTCCCCCACCCCCCCCCAAAAAAAAAACAACAGAAATTGGAAAGGAATACTCTTCTTCTCTGTGTTTTTTGTACCAAAGTGTGATATCGTTTTGCAATCGTTTATTTTTTTTGATGTTCACGCCCCATGAGATCATTCCGTCCCCACCGATACTTGTTCACAATGTTCACAGGGTACTTCAATGTTTTCATTGATTCCTTTTGGTACATTTTCCCACAAATTTTCTGGAACTGGGATATCAACGTTTTTAAGATGTGCCAGCAGATTACTTGCAAACTCTGTTGTGTCGTTGTGTGTGCAGCTGTTCTGACATGAGTTTGTTGTGTGTATGTGTTCGGTCATTCTCTTTGCTAACACCACCTCCATCCCTCACCTTTCTATCTCTTTTTTTTCCTCTCTCTCTCCCCCCCCCTCCCCTCTCTCTCTCTCTCTCTTCCCCTCTCCCCCCTCTCTCTCTCCCCCTCTCCCCCTTTTCCTCTCTCTCACCCCCTCCTCATATCCCTCCCCCACAGTGTATAACAACATTTGGTGAGGTGTCACTTCCCCCTCCCTCCCAACCCCCTTTCCTCACTCTTCCCCATTTTCTGGCTTCCTCTCTGTCCTCCCTCCTACCTCTCCTCTCCCCTCCCTCCATCCTCTCCTCTCCTCTCCCCCTCCCTCCCTCCTCTCCTCTCCCTCCATCCTCTCCTCTCCCTCCATCCTTTCCTCTCCCCTCCCTCCCTCCATCCTTTCCTCTCACCTCCCTCCATCCTCTCCTCCGTCCACACTTCTGCCTTCCCTCAATCCTCCCCACTCCTCTGCCTTCCTTCAATCCTCCCCGCTCCTTTGCTTTCCTTCAATCCTCTCCACTCCTCTGCCTTCCTTCAGTCCTCTCCTCTCCCCTCTCTCTCTCCTCTCCTCATGTGAAACCATTGGGTCAAAATTTGATAGCATTTATGGCAGATTATGATACGGTGTTTTCACATTTGTGTATTATCGGCCACACGTCGGGGGGCACACTTGAGGCCACCAGGGGCCGCCAGTGGCTTGCGGGCCGAGCAATGAAGAACACGGGTGTCGATTGACAGTTTATCACTGCGATTTCATTCGCTCCACCATGACCGACAGTAAACTGCTCTCAACAACAAAGTTCGACTCCCGAACCAGACATGAACCGTCATCCCAGTGTTTACGGACATGGTGGTTCATCATTGTGTGTGCAGTCCCACGGATGAACGTTAAACCTGTCAGAGTTATTTGGAGGAAGTTAAACATCCCATTGTGTACTTCGTGAAGAGGAGGCGAGCCATCACCCGCACCCTGAACAAATTACAAATCCTGCCCTTACCCGCAGGGGGCACTGCATCAGCGGCACAGCCTTGCTCCCAGCAATGATGCAAACGAAGAACCAAAGACTGCACACGAAATGAATGAATATCTGACTGCACTGCACCCACGACCCAACAACGAAACACAGACCAACAATCAACAACCACATGTCCACAACCTTCTGTGGTGCTGAACAGAATGCCATGTTTCGGTCTCAGTCTTCTCTCCATATCCTCAAGACCCCTTGAGTAAGGTGTATCTTCCAGCTTGACATGTCGAACCTTCTTTTTTCGTCCTCGTTTTTATTGAGGGTTGAATGTTTTTGCGTGGAATATTTTTAAGATGGAAGAAATGCTGTGATAATACACGGTAGTGGGAATGAGAGAACGATCGAGAGGGATTCGAGAGAAGAGTTGTGAGGAAAGTGAAGAAGAAGAGTCGTGTGTTGATGAAGCGTGGATCCGTGTTCCCGGGACACGAACAGGGAAAGAAACATTCTCCAAGCGAGTTGTGAGTGGATCGAAGTGTTGTGAAGATTTCTGGTGTTTAACATCTTCGTGAGTAGAACTAAAGCTCGTGATGTAGTTGGTGTTGTGCACGTGGTGCACGTTTCGATGTTTCCATGGTTAAAGAGCTGGTTGCGGGGTCACCAATCACGTTCTGAAAATTTATCAATATAATTATATGTGCGTTAAATAGTTCGATGTAAACTATTGTGGTTGCCTCACTATTGAGGAAATTAATGAAATTTATCTCCGAAGTTGTTATTTCTCGAGACCGTTGAAAAAAACCCAGCTGCGTGGCCATATATGGATGGTGACGTCACGTTCTCCAAAACAAAGCGGACGCTCACTCGCTCATTGAAGAAGTGTCCAGTTCAGGCCGTTCTTTCGCTTTTTTTGAGCTTGCAACTATTTCTATTATCCTTTTTTATTCTGAATTTTTGCAGAACAAAGTTATTTGGACATTCGTACGTCATGCCTCGTACGTGCGTCGTCATGTTTTGCGAAAATGGCTGGAAAACGGGTAATCGCTCGCACCGATTCCCGAAGGAATCAAACATTCGCCGGCAGTGGATAAGATTTGTTCAAACAAAACGGGCGAATTTTCCCCCAAAGAAAACGGATAAAGAGGACCCTTTGGATCGACTCGTCATCTGTAGTGACCATTTCACAGCCGAGGATTACGAAGGCAAGGCAATGAGTGAGCTCGGTTTTAAAACAACTGCTCAAGTGAGACTGAAGCGTGACGCTGTGCCCACCATTCAGCCTTCTCCTCCTCAGCTGGCTCCTGCTTCATCTTCTCACACTGGACTGTCACCTCTCAAGCGAGGAAACTCTCCTCAGCATCCTGACAAGGTGGCTGGGAAGAAGCGACGACGTGCTGTGGATAAGCTCACATGTGCCAGGGTGAGTGCTGACAAATGGACAGTCTGATATGTTGCAAATTATATTTCAATTCAATTCCGATGGCACTGACATTTGATGTGTCATCGTTTGCACATGTTTCTTGAGCAGTTGGTGAGAGATCAATGTGGACCGGTGAGTGGTGTGGGTGAAGATAGCCTTGTTGAGGACACCGAGGAGAACGCTCCTCACACACCCGACGCCGGCCACTGTGCTGTGAGCACTCGGTGCTCCATCATCGCTCCAAAACCACGCCACAAAAGCAGAAGCAAACGTGAGTTAAATCTCTTGTTTGTGCTACATGATCAACCAATTTTATTGAATAAGTTCACATCAACATGAATAAATGTTTGCGAGTGGACACTTTGTACATATTGTTGCGGGTCGGGGTCTGGCAGAGAACGATCACTAGGTTGGGGAAACCACGTCAATTCCCGCCAGACTCCCCGGAATTGTAGGCCGTCGCTCACGGATAATTCCGTGCCGCGGCGGGTCGCTTAACCGACTGTGGACGCCAATACCTCAACCGCGTGGCGTAAGGTCCTCATGTCTAGAATCAAGTTACCTCATTAACCACACGGTTTCGACTACTGGGGAACCACGCCCTCGGTACGCCTTGCCCTAACAGGATCACTCTACCAACTACCGACTACCTTTCCGGATCGGATGCAGTCGAGCGGCACTGCCAAGGATGTACCGGCAAGAAGGAACGGATTGTTGGGAATAAAGACCCGGCTAAACTTAGATCCGAACCATGCTGGACCAATGGAGGAAAAGACAAAGGTGAGCTGGGAACATTTCTACAATTATTTATTTACAATAGGCGAGGAAAAGCATGTGGCACAGGAAAAAGGTTTATTGGTGTGTTACGCAGGGGAAAGATGAGAGAGGTGTGGTGTGACAATTATGCAAGCAACTTATAAAAGCAGACATAGTGCAGACTTAACGCGAGACTAATAAAAGCAACAATTACAACAATAACAGGGGTGCAAATTAATGGCCGCCCGGTCGCCAATGGCGCCTAACTTTTGTGCTGGGCGGGTACACAATACTGCCTTACCTGCCCGGCTGGCGAATCACCGGTGATTCCTGTTATTTTGTACAATTTGTACTAGCTTCTCTACTAGTTTTCTCAACTAGAACTACTGTTTTTGTCTGCAGAAATCCATAGAAATCACCGGTAATTTTGCAGTGGCCATTTTGTCTGTTTTTCATCTCGTTCCAAATCACGTGTGATTGCGTGAGATATGATGGTTTGGCGCGGTTTGGACGCATTTTCTCATGCCCAGGTTGGTTAAATGAGTGAATTTGGGTGAATGAGTGAGTTTCATGGGTGAGGTTAGGTGAATGAGTGAGTTTGATGAGGCTTTTGGGTTAATGAGTGAGTTTGATGGGTGAGGTTAGGTGGATGAGTGAGTTTATATGTGATGTTGGGTGGACGAGTAGTACCCCCACCATTGTCCATCACCCACAACCCCCCATCGTCCATCAGCCACAACCACCCCCACAACCACCCCATCACCCACAAAAATGCCCCCCCCCAGCACTACTCACAACCCCCCATCACCCACACAAAAAAGGTCCCCCCCCATCACCCACAACTTCCTCCTCCCTGCATCATCCCCCCACCCCCACCCCACTCATCAAACGCACTCATCCATCCATCCAACTCACTCATCCAACCAACCTCACTCATCAAACTCACTCATGTGAGTATATTAAAAGTGTTTGATATCAAATTTGTGACTTTTGTCTTTATTTTATCAGGCCGGTAGAAATTCTGCTGGGCCGGTAACTTTATCTAGTCACCGGCCCTGCTGGCCGGTGGATAAAAATGTTAATTTGCACCGCTGAATTAAGTTCTTAAACAGGCTTATCTAACGGACAAGCGCCAACCCACTCTGACACACACTCGGACAAAATAAACCCAATGAAAAGAAAAAGGTCTTCTGCAGCCAGGGTGGGAGGGAGTTGAGGTCACAGTTAAGGGTACCTGAGCGTTCCGGGTAAAGGGATGCTCCGTGGTGCGGCACCCGACAAAGGTTGTGTAGTTGGCCCACAGCCGCACGTGTGGAGATCGTGTCCGCGAAGGAGCTCGAAAGGGAGAAGAGCAGAGTCCAAGGCGGGGATCAGCAGTAGCAGGACCATACAGAGGCTTGGTTGAGGTCCTGCGGACGGGAACCGTAGTCGAGGCGAGACGTGGGCAGAACCAAGCAGCGGGAACACCTTCGCATCCAACCAACCCCGACTTCTCCCTTTCAAAACCAATGACTTCGACCTTTCAAATCCACAACAACCTTCCTTCTTTCTCACTCAAAAACCCCTCGCATCCAACTCAACTCTGAGGATTGTCCCGTGCTTTATAGATCACGGAGTTCGGGGTGGAGCCATGGCAAAACCGACATCATTGTTTGTCCCGATTGGACCGGGCCTTCATGTGGTCCGCCTTTCTGGGCGGGGTTTCGGCCAGACACTGGTAAGGCCCGCCCACACTGCCGTGTCTGGGTTTAGGAAGGTGAATGGTGGCGCAGCTACTGCAACCATCCTCGGGATTCTGCCTTAGAAAACCAGTCTTTGGGTAGGCGCTCGTCACGCTGTGGCCAGCGAAATGAGGGTAGCAAGTGAGATGAAGGTACCATGGTTCAAATAAAAGGGGAAGTAAAATAAAAGGAGGAAAATTATTTATTAATCCTAGTTAAAAGCCCATCGCAACGCACTCCCTGCTGTCCCGCTGGACAAAAGGTAGGGATCTATCTGCACGTATACTAATGGCATAACTAACTCGGGACAACTATATGTTGTATGCATACGGTTCCGAGAACCGTAACAATATATTTCCATATTGTGCAGAATATGCACATAAACTCCTGGAAAATCTGGTGAACAGACACTCAAACACGTGAACTCAAACAGTCCAGGAGAGTTGCAAGACTCCATCAGCAACATGAGAGACACAGCACCTACTTCACTCACAGAGTACATGGAGAACAGACCCACACGGGAGACATCCATCAGCCAGCTACAAGCACGCCACAGGTTCTCCACTATTCGAGAGGAGGCAACTTGAAGCCGGTGTAATCAGTGTCGACGTCCTCTGTAAATGTTCTCCTTTTGAGCTTCACAGCACATGCTGGCAGGGGCACTCTGTTGTGGAAGCCCATGTAGCCATGATTCCATCTTATGAGTTGCTTGTATGCTGTATACCTGTATTTCCTGAAACAGTCAAGATATATATGATTGATATGCTATAATTTGATTTCTATTATGTTCTCATAGATGTTTGATGTATATGTTTTGTTTATAATGGATTTATGCCCCCCACATAACTTGGGAGGATGCAGAATTTTTGTAGAGGAAATGGGCACAGTTATCACAGAGGTTTTTGGCAACCGCCATAATACTTGTCTGGAGGTCCAGTGTGAATGTACCCGGCTTTCTTGTACATATTGAATGAAAACTGTAAAGCATAAATATTTAGGAAGAGAGGTTCAAATCCGGGATGTTCAGTGATGTATTTGATCGTTGTATTCTGCAGTTTCGTATGTTCATTGAGTTGAGATCTGAACTGTTTTATTTCCATGCAACAGACGCACTGCTCTCCTGTTGGCATCGAGTCGCAGTGTCCACATTGGCACCTGGATAAAATACACACATCTGATCACCACTCTGTGAATATGAGTTGTTGGTTGACAAGTTCTCCAGATACTGCTCTGTCACAGAATCAATTGTTGAGTTTAAGTGAGAAAAACCTTGAAATGTATTCTTAAAGAGGACATGGAAAAACACATAAATAAACTTTCTGAAAAAAACAAGCATGAAAAAATTTCTCAACAAAACAACTTATTGTTGATTAAATTACTTTTTTTAACAGCATCAGCAAATTTGGGCTATTTCATTTCAATTGTAAAAAATTGATCAATTTTCCACTTTTTTTTAGATCCTCGTGGAGGATCTCTAAGTCTTACTCACGTTGTTGTTCTTCATCTTCTTCTTGTGGACTTTTTTAGATCCTGGTGGAGGATCTCTAAGTCTTACTCACGTTGTTGTTCTTGTGGAGTTTTTTGTTTCACAGCCTACAGTTTTCATCGAAACTTCCTGAAACTTGGCGTATATATGTAAAAATACCCTGCGCAGACAGTAACGATCTCCGATTTTTGAAAATTCCTCCTAGAAAAAAAGTTATGACGTCAAAATAGCTCCGCTAATGGAAATCGCCTAATAAAAAAAATCTCAAACTAGGCAAGCTTTTTGAATTCTGTTTGTGGGAATCAAATAGGGCATTAGTAGAGATGAATTACTGCACATATGATGCATCACTATGATGTCATATCAATTTTTATGACATCATTCCTATTTTTTGACATTTTTTGTTTCACAACCCAGAGTTTTCATCGGATCTTCGTGAAACTTGCCTTGTATATGCAGAAAGCCCACGCGCAGGCAGTGACCATCTCCAATTTTGGAAAATCTTCCTAGAAAAAAAAGTTAACATCATTATATCGCCGCTAATGGAAATCGCCTATACCATTATCTCCGAAACTAGTTTGTTTCACAGCCTACAGTTTTCATCGAAACTTCCTCAAACTTGGCATATATATGTAAAAAATACCCTGCGCAGACAGTAACCATCTCCGATTTTGAAAATTCCTCCGAGAAAAAAAAGTTATGACGTCAAAATATCTCCGCTTATGGAAATCGCCTAAAAAATTATCTCCGAAACTCGGCAAGATTTTTGAATTCTGTTTGCGGGAATCAAACAGGGCATTAGCAGAGATGAATTACTGCACATATGATACATCACTATGACGTCATATCAATTTTTATGACATCATTCCTATTTTTTGACATTTTTTGTTTCACAACCCAGAGTTTTCATCGGATCTTCGTGAAACTTGCCTTGTATATGCAGAAAGCCCACGCGCAGGCAGTGACCATCTCCAATTTTGGAAAATCTTCCTAGAAAAAAAAGTTAACATCATTATATCGCCGCTAATGGAAATCGCCTATACCATTATCTCCGAAACTAGTTTGTTTCACAGCCTACAGTTTTCATCGAAACTTCCTCAAACTTGGCATATATATGTAAAAAATACCCTGCGCAGACAGTAACCATCTCCGATTTTGCAAATTCCTCCGAGAAAAAAAAGTTATGACGTCAAAATATCTCCGCTTATGGAAATCGCCTAAAAAATTATCTCTGAAACTCGGCAAGCTTTTTGAATTCTGTTTGCGGGAATCAAACAGGGCATTCGCAGAGATGAATTACCACACATATGATACATCACTATGACGTCATATCAATTTTTATGACATCATTCCTATTTTTTGACATTTTTTGTTTCACAACCCAGAGTTTTCATCGGATCTTCGTGAAACTTGCCTTGTATATGCAGAAAGCCCACGCGCAGGCAGTGACCATCTCCAATTTTGGAAAATCTTCCTAGAAAAAAAAGTTAACATCATTATATCGCCGCTAATGGAAATCGCCTATACCATTATCTCCGAAACTAGTTTGTTTCACAGCCTACAGTTTTCATCGAAACTTCCTCAAACTTGGCATATATATGTAAAAAATACCCTGCGCAGACAGTAACCATCTCCGATTTTGAAAATTCCTCCGAGAAAAAAAAGTTATGACGTCAAAATATCTCCGCTTATGGAAATCGCCTAAAAAATTATCTCCGAAACTCGGCAAGCTTTTTGAATTCTGTTTGCGGGAATCAAACAGGGCATTAGCAGAGATGAATTACCGCACATATGATACATCACTATGACGTCATATCAATTTTTATGACATCATTCCTATTTTTTGACATTTTTTGTTTCACAACCCAGAGTTTTCATCAGATCTTCGTGAAACTTGCCTTGTATATGCAGAAAGCCCATGCGCAGGCAGTGACCATCTCCAATTTTGGAAAATCTTCCTAGAAAAAAAAGTTAACATCATTATATCGCCGCTAATGGAAATCGCCTATACCATTATCTCCGAAACTAGTTTGTTTCACAGTCTACAGTTTTCATCGAAACTTCCTCAAACTTGGCATATATATGTAAAAAAATACCCTGCGCAGACAGTAACCATCTCCGATTTTGAAAATTCCTCCGAGAAAAAAAAGTTATGACGTCAAAATATCTCCGCTTATGGAAATCGCCTAAAAAATTATCTCCGAAACTAGGCAAGCTTTTTGAATTTGGTTTGCGGGAATCGAACAGGGCATTAGCAGAGATGAATAACCGCACATATGATACATCACTATGATGTCATATCAATTTTTATGACATCATTCCTATTTTTTGACATATTTTGTTTCGCAACCCAGAGTTTTCATCGGATCTTCGTGAAACTTGCCATGTCTATGCAGAAAAAGCCCACGCGCAGGCAGTAACCATCTCCGATTTTGGAAAATCTTCCGGGAAAAAAAGTTGACATCATAATATCGCCGCTAATTGAAATCGCCGATACCATTATCTCCGAAACTAGGCAAGCTGTTGGAATTTTGTTTGCGGGAATCAAGCCGGGCATTAGCACAGATAATTTATCGCAAACCTGATACATCACAATGACGTCATATTCGTTTTTATGACGTCATCATTAAGAGGACGAGGATCTTTGCTCATTCGAGCTTGTTGTTTCACAGCCTTCAGTTTTCATAGAAACTTCCTGAAACTTGGCATATATATGTAAAAATACCCTGCGCAGACAGTAACCATCTCTGATTTTGAAAATTTCTCCGAGAAAAAAGTTGTGACGTCAAAATATCTCCGCAAATGGAAATTGCCGAAAAAATTATTTCCACAACTAGGCAAGCTTTTTGAATTCTGCTTGTGGGAATCAAACAGGGCATTAGCAGAGATGAATTTACTGCACATATGATGCATCACTATGACTTCATATCAATTTTTATGACGTCATGCCTATTTTTTGACATTTGTTGTTTCACAACCCAGAGTTTTCATCGGATCTTCGTGAAACTTGCCATGTATATGCAGAAAGCCCACGCGCAGGCAGTAACCATCTCCAATTTTGGAAATTCTTCCGAGAAAAAAAGTTGACGTCATAATATCACCGCTAATGGAAATCGCCTGTACCATTACCTCTGAAACTCGGCAAGCTGTTTGAATTTTGTTTACGGGAATCAAGCCGGGCATTAGCACAGATAATTTATCGCAAACCTGATACATCACAATGATGTCATATTCGTTTTTATGATGTCATCATTAAGAGGACGAGGATCTTAGCTCATTTGAGCTTGTTTCTAAATTTGGTAGAATATTTCCCAATGAAGCTAAACATGTTTTGGTATTTATATGCCACAACAGTCTCTTGAAAGTTGGGGTTTGTTCTAACTGTTCACTTTCACTGGGGTCAAGCTCAGCTGTCAGAAAGACTTCAACGCCAAGGCTACGGTGTATAATATTGTTGTGGGCCGGGTATCGGTGGCCAGCATGACCGCAAGATGGAGCAGTGGAATCGGCTCCACCAAACACCCAGAATCTAGATTGTACCTTTCCGATAACTCCGAAGTTACGGGTCCCTTACAGGACCGTGAATCGTCAATAATTTAATTCAACCGCATGGGGCAAGGTTATTTGCCAAACTTCAAAATACCTAGAGGCCCACGTGGCGAGCTACCGAGGAATTCACACCCTCGACGGAGCTCGAACGGGACGAGCCGTTACCGTGCTCGACCCGTGCGTAACCCGAGCGGATGGTTACCGAGGCCCCATTGGTCCAAATGCACAATTACGGCAGCAACGGCCTTTTTAATCCACCAACATGCACCGTGCTAAACCAATAAAGAAAACACAGAAACGAGCTGAAACATTTAACAGGGGATTTATTTATAATTTGGGGAGGGGTGGGGGGGACACACAAAGAGCAGAATTATCTGACTATAAGAAATGAAATACAAATAATGTACAAGGCACTTAAACAATTGCTGATTATAGACTGGGCCCACAGACACACGCATACACCAAAAAGAAATGATTCTAGGCAGTGTAGTTGTTGTGAAGGTAATGTTGAGGTAATATTTATGTTTTTTTAGATGAGATCCTGTTCTCGGCGGTGTAGTTGTTGTTGTGAAGGGAATGTTGAGGTAATATTAATTTTTTTAGATGAGATCCTGTTTTCGGCGGTGTAGTTGTTGTGAAGGTAATGTTGAGGTAATATTTATGTTTTTTAGATGAGATCCTGTTCTAGGCGATGTAGTTGTTGTTGTGAAGGTAATGTTGAGGTAATGTTTATGTTTTTTAGATGAGATCCTGTTCGAGGCGGTGTAGTTGTTGTGCAGGTAATGTTGAGGTAATATTTATGTTTTTTAGATGAGATCCTGTTCTAGGCGGTGTCGTTGTTGTTGTGAAGGTAATATTGAGGTAATATTTATGTTTTTAAGATGAGATCCTGTTCTCGGCGGTGTAGTTGTCGTTGTGAAGGTAATGTTGAGGTAATATTTATTTTTTGAGATGAGATCCTGTTCTCAGCAGTGTAGTTGTTGTTGTGAAGGTAATGTTGAGGTAATATTAATTTTTTAGATGACATCCTGTTTGAGGCGGTGTAGTTGTTGTGAAGGTAATGTTGAGGTAATATTTATGTTTTTTAGATGAGATCCTGTTCGAGGCGGTGTAGTTGTTGTGAAGGTAATGTTGAGGTAATATTTATGTTTTTTAGATGAGATCCTGTTCTAGGCGATGTAGTTGTTGTTGTGAAGGTAATGTTGAGGTAATATTAATTTTTTTAGATGAGATCCTGTTCGAGGCGGTGTAGTTGTTGTGAAGGTAATGTTGAGGTAATATTTATGTTTTTTAGATGAGATCCTGTTCTAGGCGATGTAGTTGTTGTTGTGAAGGTAATGTTGAGGTAATGTTTATGTTTTTTAGATGAGATCCTGTTCGAGGCGGTGTAGTTGTTGTGCAGGTAATGTTGAGGTAATATTTATGTTTTTTAGATGAGATCCTGTTCTAGGCAGTGTCGTTGTTGTTGTGAAGGTAATATTGAGGTAATATTTATGTTTTTAAGATGAGATCCTGTTCTCGGCGGTGTAGTTGTCGTTGTGAAGGTAATGTTGAGGTAATATTTATTTTTTGAGATGAGATCCTGTTCTCAGCAGTGTAGTTGTTGTTGTGAAGGTAATGTTGAGGTAATATTAATTTTTTAGATGACATCCTGTTTGAGGCGGTGTAGTTGTTGTGAAGGTAATGTTGAGGTAATATTAATTTTTTTAGATGAGATCCTGTTCGAGGCGGTGTAGTTGTTGTGAAGGTAATGTTGAGGTCATATTTATGTTTTTTAGATGAGATCCTGTTCTAGGCGATGTAGTTGTTGTTGTGAAGGTAATGTTGAGGTAATGTTTATGTTTTTTTAGATGAGATCCTGTTCGAGGCGGTGTAGTTGTTGTGCAGGTAATGTTGAGGTAATATTTATGTTTTTTAGATGAGATCCTGTTCTAGGCAGTGTCGTTGTTGTTGTGAAGGTAATATTGAGGTAATATTTATGTTTTTAAGATGAGATCCTGTTCTCGGCGGTGTAGTTGTCGTTGTGAAGGTAATGTTGAGGTAATATTTATTTTTTGAGATGAGATCCTGTTCTCAGCAGTGTAGTTGTTGTTGTGAAGGTAATGTTGAGGTAATATTAATTTTTTAGATGACATCCTGTTTGAGGCGGTGTAGTTGTTGTGAAGGTAATGTTGAGGTAATATTTATGTTTTTTGGATGAGATCCTGTTCTCAGCGGTGTAGTTGTCGTTGTGAAGGTAATGTTGAGGTAATATTTATTTTTTGAGATGAGATCCTGTTCTAGGTGGTGTAGTTGTTGTTGTGAAGGTAATGTTGAGGTAATATTAATTTTTTCAGATGAGATCCTGTTCTCGGCGGTGTAGTAGTTGTTGTGAAGGTAATGTTGAGGTAATATAAATTTTTTTAGACTAGTACGGGCCCGTAGGTGAGTGCCCGTAGGTGAGTGCCAGTATGTGCAGCCCTCTCTCGCCCCTCTCTCGCTCCCCACTCTCACCCCCCCTCTCTCGCCCCCCACTCTCATCCCCCCTCTCTCGCCCCCCCACTCCCACCCCCTCTCTCGCTCCCCCTCTCTCGGCCCTCTCTCGCTCCCCCTCTCTCGGCCCTCTCTCGGCCCTCTCTCGCCCCTCTCTCGCTCCCACTCTCTCTCCCCACTCTCTCTCCCCCTCTCTCTCCCCCTCCCTCTCCCCTCTCTCTCAAACCTCTCTCTCTCCCCTCTCTCTCCCCTTCTCTCTCCCCCCTGTCTTACCCCCTCTATCTCCCCTAGTCTCGCCCTTCCTCTCTCGCCCCCACTCTCATCCCACCCTCTCCAGTCCCCCTCTCTCGCAGATATTGGTCGACAGATAAATGGCCGTAACTTGGGAACTGCTAGTCCGATTAATATCAAACCTTGAAAAGGCACATCCACGGGTACGCAGCAATATTCCTGGCAAGTTTCAATCAGATAGGACCGTCAATCGTGCAAAAATAAATAAATAAACATTAATTGTGACGTCATTCCTGATGTCATAGCACCGTGTCTTGTCATTGCTCGACAGATAAATGGCCGTAACTTGAGAACCGCTTATCCGATTAATATCAAACCTTGAAAAGGCACATCAGCGGGTCCCCAGCAATATTCCTGGCAAGTTTCAATCAGAATGGACCGTCAATCGTGAAAAAAAATTAAAAATAATAAAAAAAACTAGAACGGGCAATCGTAGAGCGCATACCTTCGCCACAGCCACTAGTTACCTTTGTATTAAGTTGTCCACAACGCATCTTAATACAAATATGCATTTCGTGACCCCCATGACCTTTGACCCACAACCGCTACCTAGGGTGACAATAGTAATCTACCTTGTGTCATTTCAGAAGATGGGGAATTGAATACTGAACAATTTGGAGTTAATTTGATGTAAATTGGAAACATATTAACCGTTTTCATCATGAAAAAACGATGTTGACCTTTTTGTGACCTTGACCTTTGATCCGATCGCTCCCAAAATCTAATGGATTTGTCCTTTCATGATGCCAAACAAATCAAAAACAATTAAAGCCTCTCTGCGTTTTTTTTTTTTTTTTTGCGTTAAGTTGTCCACAACGCTTTCCGATATAAATGTGAATTTGTGTGACCCCCTTGACCTTTGACCCCCAACCGCTGCCTTGGGTGACAAAAGTACTATAGCATGTGTCATATTACAGGATGGGGAATTTAATTTTGAACATTTTGGAGTTAATTTGCTGTAAATCAAAACAAAATTGACAATTTAATCGTGAAAAAACGATTTTGACCTTTTTGTGACCTTGACCTTAACCTTTGATCCGATCGCTCCCAAAATCTAATCGATTTGTCCTCTCGTGATGCCAAACACATCCACAAAATTTCATGACAATCTGCGAAGTGATTTTTGTGTAATGTTGTCCACAACGCTTCCCAATCAAAAACTCCATTTTGATGACCCCCTTGACCTTTGACTTCCACAGACTAACTAGGGTTGCAAACACTATACCATACGCTATATCAGTGGATCGGGATTTGAATACTGAACATTTTGGATTTAATTTGATGTAAATCGGAACAAAATTGACACTTTAATCGCAAAAAAACGATTTTTGACCTTTTTGTGACCTTGACCTTGACCTTTGATCCGATCGCTCCCAAAAGCTTCGCCTGGCGTCCTTGAGTAACTGCACATCATCTCTGAAAATTTCATGCAAATCGGTCCAGCAGTTTTTGCGCAATGTTGTCCGCACACATATTTACCAATAAATAAATACACGGGTCAATACAATACCTTCGTCAAACGAAGTTTGCGCAGGTAATAAATAAACATTAATTGTGACATCATTCGTAATGTCATAGCACCGTGTCTTGTCATTGGTCGACAGATAAATGGCCGTAACTTGGGAACCGCTCGTCCGATTCATATCGAACCTCGAAAAGGCACATCCGCGGGTCCCCGGAAATATTCCTGGCAAGTTTCAATCCTATCGGACCAGTGACCGTCCGGTTATTAATAATTTGGGAAAAAATTGGCATGATAAGGTGAGAAGGTGGAACGACACCTTCAGCTGCCATATACACCTTTTCAACACTGAAAAAGCAGTAAAATGGCCATAACTTGGGAACCGCTCGTCCGATTGACATCAAACCTCGAAAAGGCACATCTGCGGGGCCACGGCAATATTCCTGGGAAGTTTCAATCAGATCGGACCAGCGGTTGTCGAGAAACGGTGGTCGCAGACAGACAGACAGACACACACACACACACACACACACACACACACACACACACACACACACACACACACACACACACACACAGATTGCTGGAATTATTGATAGATGAGATTCTGTTCTCGGCGGGGTCGTTGTCGTTGTGAAGGTAATGTTGAGGAATTTTTTTTTTCAGATGAGATCCTGTTCTAGGCGGTATAGTTGTTGTTGTGAAGGATATGTTGAGGTAATATATTTTTTTTTCAGATGAGATCCTGTTCTAGGCGGTGTAGTTGTCATTGTGAAGGTAATGTTGAGGTAATATGCAGTAGTGTTATCATGGTTATAGAAATGCACAAATAATTAATTTGATCCATAGTATACCCAATCACACCTTTATGACTAAAAAAATTAACAACAAAACCAGAGAGTAAATACTCCAGCAGTTTTAAATCTACCTAATTTTGTAATAAAGATATCTCCCGCATCATCAAAAAATAATTTTTAATCGTGATTTACATTATTTGATCGCTGATCCCGAATCCAGGCTGAAGTAACTGGAAATTGCAGCATCAAATGCAAGAAGAATTCTACGTTCGCTTCTTGGCTTTGCCTATTCCATATTATATGTTGATTCTGTGGATAAAATACAAAGGATGGAGAACTTCAAGACTTGTCCACATCCCGGGAAGGCCTCGTTTATAATGACGGACTTGGTGAAACAATCTTTCAACTATAGTCTATCAAGTTGCACCTGTATGTGTAGACATGATGGAGACCTTTAAGAAGCTCAATAAATGTGACAAAGTGAACTTTATCACCAGCGCAATGCTCCAATAAACAGAGGACACTCTTTCAAACTGCCAACTGGTCTCCTTAATTATTCTTGGATAGGAGCTTGTGGGAAGCATTGGAGAACGTTGACTTTTCTGCTCCAGAGGGAAGATATGGGAGACTGCTGAAGGAGGAGATGAAGAACCACTGAGTCATTAATTTAACACAGCCGTAATGGGTTTGCTAAAGGGACATCATGTCTCATCAATTCTATTTGAACAAATCACAAGCTTGTCAAACATACAGAATATGTCCTTCAATCCTGACAAATCTTCCTCTATTTATCTCTCTCTCGCTCTCTCTCTTTCTACAAAAGTACTGTGTGGAAAACCGTCTCCCTCACTCCCCCTTTTACTTTCTTAACAATCTTCTTGAACAAGTTCTTTCACTCAAACTGCTGGGTCTCACTATCAGTCAGGATCTTTCTTGGGAAACCACACTTTGAAGTTGGCCTCCAAAGCCAACCGCTGAATCGCAATCCTCTGTCGTACAAAGTCCTTCCTTGGCACACCTGAACTCTTATGCACTTACAAGGTGTTCATTGGCAGGTTGTTGGAGTACTGCTCTCCTCTCTGGGCTGTCTCCCCTGCCTCACATCTTGCTCAGCTTGACGTCATGGAAACGAAGGCCTTCCAGTTCATTGGGATCTCCTGCAATGAAGCTGTATCGATGTGCCTATAATTTTTCCATCACAGACTGGTCGGTGGTTCTCTGGCGTCTACCTCTTCCCTGTTTTTGCACCCTCTGCCCTTTCCCTAATTTGTTGCCCAATTTATCGCAGTGGCACCCACAGACAAGAAAGTACTTCCATACACAATAGGTCTTGATGCACAGGGGTATCTTGGGGTGTTTGGGTTTGTGTCGCGTTGGTGTTGGAATCTGAGTTTCTGGATTTGAACTTGAACTTTGCCCATTGTGAAGGGATGTCAGATCTTTTGGCCGCAAAGGAGTAAATGCCCTCGAGAAAGTGAGAGAGATGGCTAGGTTGCTGTGTGGATGCTGTCACAACAACAGCTTTGCCTTATAAGGTCTCCTTTGTGGCGAAAAGATCTGGCACAGGAGCAGGGATGGTTAACATTTCCAGCCGCATTGTTAGCTATGATTCACTCATTTTGGCGATGATGCTGTTCCACTGTTTTAATTCTGCCAGTGTATGATTGAAGCCATAGTGTTACAAATCTGGCAGCCATGAGCACTCAACATTCAGGTCCCCGTAGCTCAGTTATTTCGTTAGGTAAATGTGGATAGATAGCTCCCTTTCCCCTATGTCTAACCGGAATTAAGTGTACGTGCACTGCGGAGTTATTTTATAGATAGGATTTTTACCCCAACAACAACAACCCCATGCTCGCGGCATTGTCTGCGCTCTTCACGTGCTCGCCAGCATGCGGGCGTGTGCGTGGGTGGAATTCCATGCCCCAGACGGTGTGGATTTCACACCAAATATGGTCAAGAAGCGTTTCTCAAGAAGGTGGTGCCACGACACGCCGTCCACCCAATGGGAGCAGGCAATGGGGGGGGGGGGGGCGGACCCGCACTGAAAAAACGACGGAATTGATTGATGATTGCGTCCCGTCTGCTCGACCTCTCTTCTGCGTGGGTCTGCTGCTGACTGCATCCCGCGCATCCGAGGTGTCTCGTCTGGCGCATTAAAACAAGCGGTCGACCATCTCATCATGGGAGATCACCTCGTCTCGCCTCCTCTGGGTTCGGCTGCCCTGGTCCGTTCTTTGGCGCCTGGTGCTCCGGGAAGGTGTGGTCGTCCAGCCGCACAAACGCTGCTAGGTAACCAGCCATGTTCTCTTCCCTCAGCTCCTCTTGCCTCCCGAGCTAAAGGGGCAATAAAGACCTCGAGGTCCATCTCTTTCTGGGGTATTTGTGTGTGTCCGTGGGCCCTGTCTCTAAGTAGAATTGTTTAAGGAATTGCTTGTATATTTGATACCCTTCTTTATTTGGATAACTCTGCCCTTACGTGCTCCCCTCCTTCCCCAATTATTGTAAATAAATTCCCTATTGCTGAATGTCCCAGCTCGTTCCCTGTCATTTCTTTTATTGGCTTTGCACGGTGCGTGTTGCGAAATAGCAAAGCAGTAAATTGTTCATTTGGACCGACGGGCCTCGGTAACCATCCGCTCGGGTTACACACAGTTCGGGCACGGTAACTGCTCGTCCCGCCCGAGGTCCGTCGAGGGTGTGAATTCCCTGGTAGCTTTGCCGCGCGGGTACTTAGGTATATTGAAGTTTGGCAATTAACCCCACCTCACGCGGTCGAATTATTGGCGATTCATGGTCCTGTAAGGGACTCGTGCCTTTCGGACTTATCCGAGGGTCACCACCTAAATTCCGGTGTGTTTGGTGGAGCCGGCTCTACTGCTCCCTCTAGCGGTCGTGCTCGCCACCGAGACCTGGCCCCACAACAACATTACTTTCCTGTGAAAGCGCAAAACATCTCTCTTTGATCTGAATTACCTGTAAAGCAGACACAATGCCATCTTACCATCTGTTCTTTGTGCGATAGCTAAACCTCTTCTTCTCCAGTTCTCCAAACACCTGTTTTGGCATCTGCTGTGGCCCCACGTGGCCAAGGTGGTCAAGCCAATGCAGATGTGTTCCTTACACTGTTGATACTTTGTCACTCCGATGATGGTCCAAAAGCAACGATTATGGAAATGTTTCACGTGCCTCACATGTTGTGCTTTGATGGTCCATGTCTCGGCACCATAAAGCAGAAGTGTTAAGACCACAGCACGATATCCTGCCTGCTTTGTTGCTTGAGACAGATTGCTATTTTGAAATATGGGCTTTTTCAAACATACAAAGACTCTTTCAGCTTAAGCAATGCGGTGCACCACTTCCTTTCTCAGCTCACCACCATTTGTGATATAGCTTCCATGGTATGTGAAATCCTCAACGATTTCTATTGAGCCGTCTTCTTTCTGTGTTTGTGTGGCATCTTCACCTTCTGCATGTATGTTGTACCACAAGGAACGCTCTTTCTTACACAGGTGCAGGAAAAATGTGTTGGGATCTGAGGGGTAGTGAGTGTGTCGGCAATGCAGAGAAATGGTCCTTCTTAAAATCTCTGAAACAGGCGACCGAGTACTACTCGCCAGGATGATGAACTTAACTGATTTCCCATGGACATGTTCTGGGTGAATGTTGGGGTGACATCATATTTTCTTCAAAGTTGGTTCATTATTTATTTCCTGAAAGCCAGTGATGTGGGAAAACTGTCGACATATTAGCATATGTGCTGCATGGATTACATCTCAGCATAAATACTCCTTCATCCATGCCCTCTGTACTTGTGTGGAAAGCCTTCTCACGATTGAATGTTTTTATTCTAAAATTGCTTAACAAGCTCAGATTTTATATCAATATCTCAACGTTGATATGTTTTATATGTGGCCAAATCAAAATTTACATCAACACGGAATACAATGACAGTATTGTCTCTATAACATGTACAATTTATTTATGAGGCTATCAAAGCGTGTGTGTATGTGTGTGGTGAACGTTGATGGTGCTGTCACTGATTTGGGCAGAGGATAAGATCTCAAGTACAGAGGTAGTTCACATATACATTACAGTGCCTATAGAAGGTCTACACCGACTTTCAAAATTTTCACCTTTTTTGCCTTCCAGCCTGGAATTAAATTGCATTAAATCAGACTTTCCCACCTTTATTTCCCACCTTTCCCACCTTTCCCACCTTTATTTTATTTATTATTTTATTTCCCACCTTTATCCCACATCGTGACACACAACTTCCAAATGAAAAACATTCTTCAAATTTCAGAAAATTAATTAAAAACACAAAACTAGAATATCGCTAAACCATTGTGAAGGGATGTGTCCACCCCCTTGATAAGTTTCCACCCCCTTGAGTTAATACTTGGTGGATGCACCTTTGACAGCAATTGCAGCTGTGAGTCTGTTGGGATAGGTCTCTACAAACTTTGCACACCTTGATTGGGCAATATTTGCCCATTCGTCTGGACAAAACTGTTCAAGCTCAGTCAAGTTGCATTGGGAGCATTGATGGACAGCAATCTTCAAGTCGTGCCACAGATTTTCGATTGGATTAAGGTTGGGACTCTGACTGGGCCACTCAAGGACATTTAACTTTTTGTCCTTTGCCACTCCAGTGTAGCTTTGATTGTGTGCTTCGGGTCGTTGTCATGCTGAAAGATGAACTTCCGTCCCAATTTCAGCTTTCTTGCAGAGGGCAGCAGGTTTTCCTCTGGGATTGCTCCATCCATTTTCCATTCTATCCTGACAAGTGCCCCAGTCCCTGCTGAAGAGAAACATCCCCATAACATGATGCTGCCACCACCATGCTTCACAGTAGGGATGGTGTTCTTTGGGTGATATGCTGTGTTGGGTTTGCGCCAAGCGTCTCGTTTTGCACTTCACTCAAAAAGTTCAGTTTTCAATGCCAAACAATGACGTTTTTATGTGTGCTTATTTTTAATGGAGAAACCAAATAGGGAGGCCCGTGTGCGCTTATTTTTCACATGCGTTTATATTCAAGCGTACACTTGTTATCCAAATTCTACTGCATTCGAGTTTTGTATTTTTTAATTAATTTTCTGAAATTTGTAGAACTTGTTTTTCACTTGTGAATTGTGGGTTACGATGTGTAAATAAAGGTGGAAAAAGCCTGATTTAATGCAATTTAATTTCAAGCTATAAGGCAAAAAAGGTGAAAATTTTCAAAGGTGGTGTGGACTTTCTGTTGGCACTGTTGATACTGTGTGGGATCAAGGTACTCAGAGTGGAGGAAGCATCATGAAGAGTGGTATGTTCACTGCTTCTTTAAAGGTTCGCCCACCACAGATGCCCAAGTTGGTTGTTGGAAGGATTCCTGTCTTGTGCAGCCGGAATTGGAACAGCTGACTGTGCTCAGGTGTGAAATGAAGGTTGAGGAGTTGGAAGGATATTCTGAGACTCGACAGATAAAAATAGAGGATGTGAACTCCTTTGGTCCCGAAGAGGAGCAAAGCGAACATCTGAATGGTGAGTTGTATTATATTCATTATCATTGATGGGATCTGTGATTGTTTAGCTCTGGGGTTTTTTATGCTTTTTTTGTACACAGTGTATGATAGAGGCTCATGGATGACTGACCGAGAGTACAATGGAAGAGAATAAAATGGAAAAGGGGAAACAACAACAGCAGTGTAGAAGTGAGAGTGAGAAGAAGTGTGGTGAACATTTGAGGTGCTGTGACTGATTTGGGCAGAGTATAAGATCTCATATACAGAGGTAGTTCACATGTAGGTACTGTGTGGGATCAAGGTACTCAGAATTGAGCAAACATCAGGAAAAGTGTATGTTTATTGCCTCTTTAAAGGTTCACCCACCATGTACGCTCAAGTTGGCTGTTGGCCAGATTCCTGTCGTGTGCAGCCAGAATCGGAACGGCTGACTGTGCTCGGGTGTGAAATGAAGGTTGAGGAGCTGGAACGATCTGAGATTCTGCAGATAAAAATTGAGGATGTTAACTCATTTGGTCTGGAAGAGGAGCAAAGCGACCAGCTGAATGGTGAGTTATATGATCGTCATCATTTTTGATGGGATCTGTGCTTGTTTCATGCCCAGTTTTTTGTACTTTTTTTGTGTACATGAGAGATTGAGAAAGGCTCATGGAATAGAATGAAATGGAAAGGGGAAACAACAACAACAACAACAACAACAACAGCAGAGTAGAAGTGAGAGTGAGATGAAGGGTAGGGGAAAAGGATACATGAGGGTGAACAAACTGCATTGAAGTTGAATGAAACACAAGAAGAAGAGTTTGCGGAAAGTGGGTATGAAACAGAAAAGTAACAAATCAACCAGCAAAGATCATGTTTGGATGTGGAATGATTTGAGATGGTGGCGAACAGCTGTCTTGAAGATCTGGCGGGAAGAATGAGACTGAAGAGAATGTGAAAGTTGTTTGCACAGGCTGTAAAAACAGGAGGAATGGAGGTGTGACTTTGGAATTTGGAGTTTCACCAGAAGAGGGTTGCTGGTGGACATATTCAGTGCAGGAACCTGGGGTGGGGACAAACCATGTAAAGAACAGACGAAAAAGGAGACGGGAAAAGAAAGAGACACCACCGTCCTGTTTGGAATGTCACCTTGATTGGCGCATTGACTCGGCTTCATAATAGGAGATTCCATTTACCTTGAGGCCTTGTTTTACACGGCGTGATGCCAAGCATGATATGAGGCAGGGGTGCCATCCCATAGGTTGAGAGCATTACTCCATCATGCTTTTGAGGAAGGCCTTATTGCTTGATAAGAGTTCAGGAGTATTAAGGAAGGACTTTGCACAATAGAGGATGCCTACTCTGCCTTTGGAGGCCAATGCAGAAATGTGGTTTCCCTCAGGAAAGATCATGGCTGAGAGTGAGACTCAAAAGTTTCAGTGACTGATGAGGATTGTTAAGAAAGGAGATGGGAGGGTTTGCCAGATGGTCCTTTTGGACAGAGAGAGTGAGAGTGTGAGATTTGTCAGAATTCAAAGACATATTCCAAGGGTTTGAGCAGCTTGTGATTCTATCGAAGTCTGAAGACAGTGAAGTGGCTGCTTCCTGTCTCTCTGAAGAATGAAAGATGTCACCACAGAGGGTGAAGTCAACAGAAAAGAGACAAAGAGGATTTTCCAGAGTCGGCGAGATTGTTTTTGAAGAATAGGACTGGGCCCAGCACACTGCCACACTGCCTTGGGGGCATTCTAACCTTGACAGGGAGAGGAGACCAAAGGATTCTATTGAGAAGATCGTGTTTGCGATGAGAGCAGAGGACTTCAGCAAGCCAGGTTTGGAGTTGGCTTTGGAGAGAGTTTGGATCGCAAGGTGGTGTATCAGACTGGATAGAAAGCTTAAGATATGACTCAAGAGATAGCCCTGATCTTATGTGTCACAATGAGGGACTCCATCCATTGTTGGGAGAGAAAAAGCAGCATGTTCATGATAGAGTTGACAGTCTTGTCCTTCACAACAATTGCTCATCAACACATGATTTTTCCAAACCCAACCCTGAGCTTTTCTCCACTTGCTCTCTTTTGATCCTTTCCATTGCCCTCATCATACAGTCACATGTTTTGGCTTTGGTCTCTTCATTCCATTCCCTGCATTTGTCCACATGTTAACCTGCCACACTCAGACATTTCGTTTTCCAAGAGGGTTGACTTTCAAGACAAAAAAAAATCAAACAGATAGTTCTAATTGTTTGTGATTTGCCAATCAACGCAGGTTGGAGAGAAACCTCTATTCTTGTTTCTCTACATTTTCCTTGCCCTCTCCATTTTGTTAGTTGTGATTTTGGGTGGTGGTGAAATTCCCACTGAAGTTGTGGTCTGATGAGCATCTTGTAACATCAAGACAGTTTGTTCTGAACGTAATGTTTTGATATCGTAATGCTTTGACACAACACCATTCCCATGGGGAAATGTTTTATTTTCTCTCTTCAGGCAAGAACTTAAATCGATGATTTTAATACAATATTTATTTAGCTATTTTAAGAGTATGCAATGTGACACAATACTGCCTCCATTTAATAAAAGTTACTTTTTACAGATTTATTTGTGAAAGTGGAAGTGAAAACCGAGCATGACATTGATGTCCACCAGGATCTACCAGAACCAAATGATTCTGAAGATTCTTTCTTCAAGAGACATCCTAATGAAGGTTTCTGTCAATGCCGACACATTTTGATTCGGACATTTTGATGATGTACTCTGGTGTGAAGAAAAAGAAACCCAATGTTTTGATTTCATTGCTGTAAGAAATAGCTATGATGATGATAGTAGATCAGTTTCTTAAACATACTTTATCCCTTTCACCATTCAGGGAAATATTTTAACCAACAGTAATATACATTGTTTTATCCTGTTATCCTCAATTTGAATGATGGTCATTTCTGATTGAGCTCTAATTTCACACTTTTTATCGATTTATCTTGCATTTTTAAAATGATTGGCTTGTGGAATAGTGAGGTAACCAAGAGTAAGTGGCAACAAATTGATAATGGTTGGATACAAGGAAGAAGAAGAGGAGAGGTGAGGTAGGAACCAGTAATCTGATAATAACAATAACAGGGTTGGGTGGGTTTTGGTTAATGTGTCTCAAAAGCATTGTGGATGGGAAATAAACAGATGGCATGAGATGGTGGTGAACTTTGAAGCATTACACTGGTGGGAGAGTACAATTTAACCATTTTTGGCCTTACGAGATGACCTTTTCTTCACACACACACACACACACACACACACACACACACACACACACACACACACACACGGCCATTAAGCTTCAGACTGGAACAGCAATGGGTTTAACAGTTTCTCTGATTTTATTCATTATGGCAATGCAAGTGATTGTCGAAGCTTCTGAGAGCCGTTCAGCTCGAGCCAATGGTTTGTTGATGTCTCCTCTGAAAGCCTTCATGGATGACACAACAGTTCTGATATCAGGAAGAGAAGATGCTCAATAACATGTTGCAATGACTGGAAAGCCTCGTTAAAGGCCCTGTCACACCTTGACAATTTAGCCAGCGTATGCTGACGGATGAAAAATTTGTCTAAAACGCTGGCACACGTCGAATACATTATGGGTAAGTTTTGTATACGTTAAGAGCACGCTGGCATATGTTGTAGTACGCTGGCATACGTCGTAGTACGCTGAGCTCGTCGACAAATTTTAACATGCTTGAAATTTTTCGACGTATGCCAGCGTATGACCTACACGTTCCACATACGCTGGCCATAAGTTGTAGGCGCGTTACGCGATCGTTGACACACGTCGACACACATTACTTGTAAGTTACTCATAAGTCGAAATACGTCGAGGTAATGTTTAGCATACCCAAAACTTATTTCTAACCTATGAGTAAGGTGTTGTAGGCACGTTACCTGATCGTTGACACACGTCGACACATGTTACTTGTAAGTTACTCATAAGTCGAAACATGTTGAGGTAACGTTTAGCATCAGTGTTCCAGACTCCATGGTTTTTTGGGGGGTTTTTTTCTTCGGCATGACGATGATGTTGACACTTCAATTTCTAGTGCGGTTATAATATAATATAATTAATAGGCTGCCGCTCAACGATTTAAATCATAACCGCACTAGAAATCGAAGTGTCAACATCACTGTCATGCCAAAGAAAAAAATAAAAATAAAAATAGAAAAACCATGGAGTCTGGAACATTCACAGGTTCCTCCTGTGTGAACCCCATTTTTATATACCAATTCCCCTAAACGCTGCTAATACGCCATTATACAGTAGCTGTAAGTTAGTAACACGTTCAGTAAGTTCTGTGGTCGTCCGGAAAACGTCAAATACATCTACATACGTCAATATGCGTTCGAGATACGTTACACATAGGTTCAAAGGACGTTACTCATAGGTTCTAAGCACGTTACTCATAGGTTAGAAATAAGTTTCGGGTACTCTAAACATTACCTCGACGTGTTTCGACTTCTGAGTAACTTACAAGTAACGTGTGTCGATGTGTGTCAACGATCGCGTAATGTGCCTACAACTTATGACCAGCGTATGCGGAACGTGTGCGTCATACGCTGGCATACGTCGAAAAATTTTCAACATGCTGAAAATTTGTCGACGTACTCGGCATACTACGACATATGCCAGCTTGCTTTAGTGTTCTTCAGCGTGCTCTTAACGTATACAAAACTTACCCATAACGTATTCGACATGTGCCAGTGTATTCGGCAAAATTTTTCATACGTCGGCATACGCTGGCTAAAACGTCAAGGTGTGACAGCGGCTTGACACTTCGATGTCTCGTTCGGTTATGATGTGAATCGTTGAGCCGCAGCCTTTTAATAGGCTACGCCACGTGATCGTCAGCGATACGCTGCTGCGCGCTACGCATAAGTTAGACTATCGTTGGGCATAGGTTGTGAACGCCGACAACGCGCTCAGCATTTGTTGATATAAGTTGTCTATATGTTATCGAAACATTCTGTGTACGTTACTAATACGTTATGCATACGTCCAACTCGTGATGAATACGTCCAAAACTGGAAAAAAAAACATCGATAGTTCAGCGTACGCCAGCGTTTTACATACATTTTGATACCTTGCCATACGCTGGCTAAAACGTCGTGTGACAGGGCCTTAATTGATGTCACATGAAGTTCAAACCGAAGAAATCCAGATGCCTCTCAATAAAGAAAGGGAAAGTCAATGAGGAAGTGCATTTTACAATAGCTGGCCAGAAATTCCCAACAGTCTTAGAGCGGCCAGTTAAGAGATTGGGCCGTTCATATGATTCAACTGTGAAATATCGTAGGAGAGATTAATTTGTTGTGGCAGTAGGAGAGCATCTTATCGCTCTTTATGAACGTGTATTATCAGATAAATTTAAGGTGTGGTGTGTGTGCAGTTTATGCTGTTACCAAAGCTTCTGTGGCTGCTTCTGATCTATGACATAAGCACAAGCACAGTCATCCGTTGAGGGGATGATGATCAAGTGGATGAGGAATATGTTTGGACAACCTGGTATGTTGGGAGATGGCCTTGTTCTGCAACCATTTTAAGATGGTATTACCATTCAAATCCTTGGTGGAAGAGTATAAAACAGGAAGGCTCACCTGCTGATGGTGCATAAAGAGTCAAAGGATGAGAAAGTTTGCAGTGCGGAACCAAATTTTAAAACAGGTCGTAAATGGAAGGTTAAGGAAGCAGTGAAGCAATTGCTGCAATTGAAAGAAGTGATTGGCCACACACAGACCGGTACAAAAGGATTTGGATTTGGTGAAGTCAATACTCGGCTGAAGTCAAAGGTGAATTAAAAAAAAAGAGAAAAATAGCATATGGTCATCCAAGAGATCAAAAATGAAGAGGATAATTTACAAATCCAGAAAGCTGTGCAGCTGGCTCAGCCAGGCCAATGGACAGCTTGGGACGATGCATTTCAAAGATCTCTTTCTTGGAGTGATATCTGGCGTATGGCTCCAACGAGACTGGTATATTATTAGAGCTGCTTACGATCTGCTCCTATCTCATGTAAATTTCTTGCAATGGTCCAAGATAGATAAGGATGAATGTCCTCTATGCATGGGTAGACATGCTGGATTATTTTGTCATGAAGTAAAGTGTCCTTTGCAAGGGGAAGATATACATGGTATCACAACAGGGTACTCAAGAAGATACTCCAAAGTATTTGTGTTACAACAGCATTCATTAGAGGATCTGGGAAGAAATATCCTGAGCACCAAAGTATAACGAGGAAGTGCATTACCCCACTTATCTATTATTAGATCTCTTCGACTATGCACAGGATTTAGTGGGGCAGATAACAGCAATTTTTGAGAGGAATCGTGCAAATGATGATACAAGCATCAAATTTGGCACATTTGTTCTCCAGGGGATTCTAATCAAATCTGCCTGATTGGCCATTTAAAAATCCAAATTTTGAAAAATTAAAAAAAAATTAAAAAAAACTTCAAAAAAATCAAGATCACGAATCAATGTTGGATGCTGGCTGAGATTGGTGAATGTTTCAGAAACATCATCAAAGACGTTCCAAGTCTGCCATGCAGTTTTCTTCCCTTTACCGCAGAAGGCAGACACGACGTCACATCCAGTGAACGCATGAAAGTATGGGATCCCTCTAGCTTTCTCAGGCCCTATTGCAGAAACTACCTCATGGACTGGAATCCATCGCGCCTTGGTTCCTTGGCCAAAGACAATCCACACGTTCTCAAGACCTAGTTCCTGTAAGGATGGCAGGACAGATATTGCTATGACTCGTACGTCCGTGTCATTGCCTTCATGATAATGGACTTGCTACCATCCGTCGTTGCATCCCTGGCGTGTACAAATATTTGAGTGTCAGCTTCTTCATGACAACATGGAGACACAGCATCCAGTGACTTCCTTGTGTTGCTAATGGCATCTTCTCCTTTTGTGACAATGACTGTGATTGTTTTCTGTGACTGTCTGTGCTTCACACATCTTTTCCGCAAGGAAGTGAAACAGCTTAGTCTTGTTGCTGTCATCTCGAAGAAAGCTTCTCCAGTTACTTAGGGTCTTACTGGTTCCTGTCACTCTTCTTCTGATTGCTTGCCCCCTTTTTGACCTTGCTTCAGACTTTAGACTTGACTTCTTGTACACATCAAACACTACGTCCACCCTCTCGTACCTGGCACCATAGGATTCCACCTTTGGGATGATGTCTTCTTTAGCATAGTCATCAAATATCTTTGAAGTGCATGGAGGTAGGGCATTGATAAGTGCTGAGCCATCAATGATGACTGCATCTCCCCTTGGTTCTCTGTCTGAGATGTTCACTTGTGCTTCAAGAATTTCAGCCAGCTGTGACTTCAAATTTTTTGGAAGTTTTTTTTTTTCTTCAGATTTTTCAAAATTTGGATTTTCAAATGGCCAATCAGGCAGATTTGATCAGAAAGCCATGCAGAACAAAAATGCCAAATTTGATGCTTGTATCATAATTTGCACGATTTTTCTACTATCTACTACACTAATTTGGGAAGTGGTAGCAGACTTTTAAGATTTCAGAATGTACACAGATGCAATTCGTACATCAGGGAAGTGCCAAGACATAGTGCTGTTCTGCACCTGCAAAACGTCCTTTTTGATTGAACTGACAGTACCATACTAGTCTAGGATAGATGAGCAGCATGAATACAAGATATACAAGTACTGTATGTACACCTAGTTCAGGAATTGAAAAAAGCTTCAAAATGGTTCATGCTGTGAATATCAGTGAAAGGGACTTTATAGCAGCATCATTGTAGCCTTTTGCAAGCTTTGGGGATGAATTTGAGCAAGATGAATAGATTATGCCAAGAAATAGGAATAATTGCTGAGAAATCATCATCACATCACATCATGTTTGGTTTGGATGAAAAGGAATGAGATGAATTTGTAGATTATGAATGAGTTTCCTCCAACTTTGTGGTGTTGGATTCAATCCTGTTTCTGAGCCAAAAAGTGCAAAACAGCAGAGGAACACTGGAGAGTCATGACCCCAGTGTGGCCTGGCCCCTTTGGAGTGTCAGAAAGTTAAGGGTCCAAACACTTGTTTCAGGGGGACTGTCTTTCTCTCAATATTTTTCTGCTGTTTTACTCTGTGAGTTTCATGCATATTCCATATATCCATCTCTTCTATATTCTACGAGCAGAGCCTACCAGTCGCTTCGCTGATGGACCAATTAGTTGTGATATCATGGCAGATAGTGAGACCCAGAAGCTTGAATGAAAGGACTTCTTCCAAAGGATTGTAGAGAAAGTCGGGGGGGGGAGGGGGGGTTCCAAACGGTTCTTTCGGAGAGACATTGTGAGAGTGTGAGATTTGTCAGGATTGAAAGATGTGTTCTATGTGTTGGACCAGTTTGTGATTTTATCCAGATCTGCAGAGAGTGAAGAGGCTGCAGCTTGCCGATCTGAGGGATGACAGATGGTACGGCAGAGGGTGGAGTCATCAGCAAAGAGATAAAGATGCTTCAATACCTTTTGACCCCTTTATACCCTTCAGATCCCAAATAATTTTGAGGACTCTGTCAATACTTTAAACCCTTTCAGACCATTCAGACCATTATACCCTATTTGGTCCTTTAGACCTTTTACAAACCTTTCGAACTTCAGTCAGACCTTTTAATACCCTTTTCCTGGCCAAAATGAGTCCTGACGAGGGACTACAATGTGATTTCTCTTTGTAGTGATTACCCAACGCACATGAAGCAAAATGCGGGATTTCGCAATTGGTTTCTGTCCGTCCATTTGTCTTTTCAGTTTATGATCGAGGAACAGGTTATTAAAATCAAATGTTGTATTTTGAATATCAATCGGAACATGAATATGAAGACAAGTCTTTCATTTTCATGGAGGTACTTCGGCTTTGAATTCATCCGATCGCACATGTGCAATGAGGAGGGCGATTTTTACTCTGCCTGCCTTGCAGTCAAACAAGATTGAAAATCATTCCAAACAGGAAACTTACTGTTTTTTAAGATGTCATAAAGGACATCCTTTTTGTAAGGACACCTTTTTTGTAAGGACATTTTCTGTAAGGACATATTTTCTGAAAGGCCGACTTGGCTGCGCCTGGATGGGTTTGAGGGTTGTGGAGTGGCAGCTGAAACCCAAATCCTATCCAGTTTCCGCTTGATGACTCCATCTTTGCTCTTTTCTTCTTGGGGTTCCTTCTTGGTCTTCCGTTTGATAATATTGTTACGAATTTCTGCCCGCCGGCGTGCGAACGACCGCGTTTAGCCAATGGCGGCCGTCTCGCCCACCGAACAGACAATCCAGTCATGGCTTTCCGGATCAACTCCAAAAACCAGCGACGGGTGTGTTTTTAACCACACCACAACCTTGTCCATACTCTACCCACGCTACAGGGTCAGTCGTCGAATTGTCGATATAACTAATTAATCGCGCGGGTAGATTACCGAGAGATTGTACCTCAACGGGGCCGCTGGGACACGAGCCGCTTAATGCAGCTCGCTCCGTTTGGGATAACCGAGCGGGGTGTTATTGCGACCCCCGTTGGACCCGATCGCTTTACCGGCTATTTAAAAAACAAGTGTATTCCGAGTACAAGATGGCAGTTCAATTAGGGAAAAGACGCAACGAACAGGGTACATTTAAACAAGCACATTTATTACACACGTATGCAGTCAGGTATTCATGCAAGAAAAGCACGTATTCAAGCATGCACATATGCAATTATACAGCCAACAAAAACAATGCAAAGGAACTACGACTGTCTATTCTTTACACACTTATCAGTTCTACTTATCGGACTTGGCGCCACATCTCTCGCACAAAGAAAAGCAAGGAAAAACCCCCTCAAAGACAAGGGGGTAGACTGGACCTCTCGGGGTCTTTATGACGTGGAGCTTTGAGGACCGAAGGAGCTCAAAGAAGCCGCTCAGGTTACCTTCACCTCGCTGGGGTGACCCGCGACATTCCGTCCCCACGGCAGCGAGCATAACCGCGGCTCGGCCGCAGCCTGGTGATTCGGGCCCCAGCCGGCAACGCCTGAGAGGAACGAACGGGTCTTTGCTCTTTCAGAATTGATGCTCTCTTTAAGAACCCGTCCATCCCTCAGCGATGCTCGGACTGTTCCCAAGCCCGATCACCTCAGACCGTTCGGTGCTGGTTTGCGAGCTCTCTCCACGTCCCGCACACGAACACGCAGCTCCGCGCGGCACAGCAGGCTTGGCCGTGCTCCCATCTCGCGTCTCCTCCGCTCTCCTCAGCTTCTCCACCGACTGCAGGCTTCAGGTTCCAGGCACTCCGAACCCCGACAGACACTCCACAGACTGACCGCGCTTGGCGTTCCGCTCGCCCTTTTATAGGGCCCGAGAGACGAGATCTGATCTCCGTACTCTCACCTCTGACCCCGACTGGCTCCGCCCCTCTCGCTCTCTTGATCCGAAGTCCGAGGCGAAGCTTGCACAGAGCGGACGTGCGCAAAGACAGCGACCCTGCGCGGCGAGCGGACGTGCGCGAAATCACCGACTTGCGCGGCGAGGAAACCCCCACGCTGCCTGCAGCGATGTGGACTCGCCGTGGCTGGCACCAAGATGGCGTCGTTACGGAAATGAAGGTGAGGCGACGTTGTTCGTGTTGATTTATCGGGGGAGATGTGGTTTAGGAGATGGTGAGGAGATGTCGTTGTTGTGAAGGCGGTTGTGGAGAGGGTGGTTGATGGTTGGCGTGGTGGAGAAGGTGGTTGGTGGTTGGGTGGTGGAGAAGGTGGTTGGTAGTTGGCATGGTGGAGAAGGTGGTTGATGGGCGGCGTGGTGGAGAAGGTGGTTGTTGGTTGGCATTGTGGTTGGTCCAAAATAACGATAGTAAAAGAAAAACGCTATCTCAAAGATCACAGTCCGGGTGACACGAATAAATCCCTTTTGACAACGGTGGGGAAATCTATCTGAACACAGACTTATCGGCATAACTGATCTAAGGACCTATATGGTGCTCTGCGAATTTCCACAGCCGTAACAATATTATGTGTTAGATAGGGTGATGTTATGGACACTTGGTAAAACGCCAGTAAAACCTGTAATTTATTTATGCGGCTTTTACAATCTTTATTCGCCCTTGTTGGACTTCGCCTGAAAATGGGGCTTATGGATTTTGTCTCAATTTTCTTGTCCGTGTGTGTATGTGTTCGTCCGCAACCATATCTCGGCCATGTGCGGACCCATTTTAATTCGTACTTTGCACAAAGCCAACACACGAGGGTATACATATGAATTGCCATTTTTTTTCGACAGCAGTTCCAACACGGTCAACTGGCAGGCATTTTAGTTGTAAAAAAAAACCCGGCGTCAAACGTCCTCAACCATTGCTCGGACATGCATTTGCCGATGTTCAAACTTGGCACCCAGATAAGGAATGATGGCTTACATATGCATGTCATTGTTTTTTTCAAGATTAGATCCAAGATGGCCAACTGGTGGTCATTTTGTTACTTAAATGTCTCCCCAACCATTTCGCAGACATGCAAGGTCCGATTTTGTTCAAACTTGGCACGAGCACATTACATGATGGCAAACACGTGCCCCTCACTTTATTTTATGATCTCAAAGATGGTCGACTGGAACACTGGCGGCCATTTTAGTTGTACACAAATATGTGCTATCGCTTTAACTCCACACAGGAAAATTAAGAAAACAACCAGGGCTATGACATTTATGTCATGTTTTTACTTGTTTTATTTAAATTGAATTGTATACATGAACACTGTGCAACACAAATAACCTTCTTAATACTTTCAAGAACCTCCGGTTTTGCATAACTTGGACATGTGGTCTATAAGAGTGGTCCATAAGATTACTTCAATCGCACTGAGCCTCCATATTTTTTGAACAATCCTCAAAATCATTATTTTATTAAAATTGAAGTATAAACTTAAACACTGCGTGGGATATCGTGTTCTTTGAACTCTCTAGTTGACCTTTGCAATTTGTTTCACATTCGTTTGTAAAAGCTGTCAATTTACAGTCATATGATTTATCACTGATGATTTACTGTAAACGATGAAAGTCGTGGGGAAAACCCAAACTTTTGCACAGTACTGTATATTTTCATCAATAATATTTTTATACTTTTCTGCAAAAGAACAAATGCATATTGTTATGGTTGTGGGAGTAGATGGAGGAATTTAATTGGGAATTTAGGAATGAATAGAGTTGTTTGGTCCGTGGACATATAGGAAACATCTCGATGCAATTAAGTAAGGAAACTGTGAGCTCAAGTATTACGTGTCACCACACAGGGGGTGGTGTCGTGTTAATTAGCTAGGGTTTAAGATTGTCCCCTTGTGACTTTTCCCTATGTTTTTACATTTCAAGATCGGCAATAACGGTGGGGAAACACATCCCTAAAACAAGCACATTTATTACACAAATATTTATTTATTACAAATACATATTACAAACACATTTATTACAAATACAGGCAAACGTGCCGAGCAGGCAGAAGTCCCGCCTCCATGGGTGACAGCGGGTGAAGTCATGCCCCCGAAGCTGATGATCGATGGGCGTGACGTCAGAGGCTAGCCAGGTGTGCGGAGTGGACAGAGGCCCTGCCTTACCGGGTTTTGTGTGAGCAGGCCACACCCCGGAGGAGGAAGCGGTGGTTAGGTGTGACGTCGAGAGGAGAGTGGATTTCAGCATGAGCGCACACATGAGGCAGAGTTGAATTGAGGGAAGGAACACACGTGGTCAAGAAAGAACGAAGTTAGGAGATGGCCTGCAAGAACAGGGCTTTACGGCTGGCTTTGCTTCGACGCATGAACTAGACGGCACGATTCTTGTATTCATGTTGAAGTGAGTTAACTTGCGTGATGAAGCAAGACGCTGGCCTTTGGCTCTTGGCTGAGTCATGAGAAATGGACCCCAAGCTTCGTGTACGATGGGTGGCGGGTCGGTGAGGATGATCGACATGCGGGGCGGCTGCACGGAGTCTCTGAGCCTTGGTTTTGAATGCCGCTCGCAGATTGCTTGGCGTACATTTGCCCTGCTACGAGAGAAGCGACATGGCATCATTTTGCGCGTCTGCACGTCCTGATGGATGCGCCTTGATTCCAAGTTCCATAATGACCATCTCTGGGCCAAGCTCAGCATAATAATAAAAGGAGGGATTTTATTTTCTTTTATTTTGTTTCCCTTTGTCTGTATTTGAGTCTGAGTGTAGAGGCATCTCGACTTTATGTTATTGTCCTTTATAAGTATTTGTATATTTTCATTAAATGTGTCCATTTTAAGTAACTGTATCCATGTATTTGTAGTGGGATTCAAGTATAACCCTCCCCTGTGCATCCATTACTGTGTTGTGCTCCTCAGTCCCTCTGCCATTGCTCACTATTGCCGCGTGCGCGCATTAATCTCCAAGAGTTTCAGCTGTAGGCCTCAAAGGGAGAAACATGACCATCCACGGACTGGCGGCGTTAACCGCCCGTCACCATAATTTGGGATGGGGGGGTTAACCTTGGCCGCCACCCCCGCAACAATATGTACATATTTGCGTACGTTTGTCAGAATGATATGACGAGTGTTGTGCAGAATTTGCTTTTTTTTCTTTTCTTCTTTTTTACAGGTCATGTGATGTTGTATTTACAGGTGGATCCATTGAATCGACAACGAAGACTGCACTGACTTTTATGAAAGGCTCAGACACGCGCCTGCAGGAGTTGCCAACTGAAACAAACAAGAGGATGTTTTACGAACAGGCCAAACTGAATAATGAACTGTTTGCAGAGAATAATTTTCAGAAGTCTCACAAAAGAAAGAAAACTGAGCATGAATACACATGCAAAACTTGTGGAAAATCATTCAATCAGTTATCCCACCTTAAAACGCATGTGAGAATTCACAGTGGAGAACGCCCATACAAATGCACAGTTTGTGGAAAATCTTTTAATCAGTCATCCACCCTTAATTCACACATGAAAATTCACAATGGAGAACGCCCACACAAATGCACAGTTTGTGAAAAAACTTTTATTCATTCATTCACCCTAAAGTCACATGTGATAATTCACAATGGAGAACGCCCATACAAATGCACAGTTTGTCGAAAATCTTTTAATCGGTCATCCACTCTGAAAATACACATGAGAATTCACAATGGAGAACGCCCATACAAATGTACAACTTGTGAAAAATCCTTTATTCATTCATCCAGCTTTAAAATTCACCTGAGAAGTCACAATGGTGAGCGCCCATACAAATGTACAAGTTGTGGAAAGTCTTTTAATTGGTCATCCGACCTTAAAACACACATGAGAATTCACAGTGGAGAACGCCCTTACAAATGCAGGAGTTGTGGAAAATCTTTCAATCGGTCATCCAACCTGAAATCACATGTGAGAATACATAATGGTGAACGCCCATACAAATGTACAGTTTGTGGAAGATCTTTTAATCAGTCAACTCACCTAAAATCACACGTGAAAATTCACAATGGAGAATGCCCACACAAATGTACAGTTTGTGGAAAATCTTTTAATCGGTCATCCACTCTTAAAACGCACATGATAATTCACAGTGGAGAACGACCGTACAAATGCACAGTTTGTGGAAATTCTTTTAATCGGTCATCCACCCTGAAAACGCACATGATAATTCATAATGGAGAACGCCCATACAAATGCACAGTTTGTGGAAAATCTTTCAATCAGTCAACTCACCTAAAATCACATGTGAGAATTCATAGTGGAGAACGCCCATTTCAGTGCACAATTTGTAGAAAATCTTTTAATCGGTCATCCAACATGAAAACGCACATGATAATTCATAATGATGAACGCCCATACAAATGCACAGTTTGTGGAAAATCTTTTATTCAGTCATCCATCCTGAAACGACACGTGATGATTCACAATGGTGACTTCCCGTACAAATGCACAGTTTGTGGAAAATCTTTTAATCAGTCATGTTACCTAAAATCACACATGAGAATTCACAATGATGAACGCCCATATAAGTGCACAGTTTGTGGAAAACCTTTTAATCGATCAGCCACCCTGAAAACACACCTGGCAATTCACAGTGGTGTGCGCCCACACAAATGCACAAGTTGTGGAAAATCTTATATTCAGTCATCCACCCTTAAAACGCACATGAGAATTCACGATGGTGAACACCCGTACAAATATTCCATTTGTGGAAAATCTTGTCATAAGTCATCCGACCATAGAACATACAAGACAATACACAATGACCATAAAAATGCACCGTTTGTGGAGAATCTTTTAATCGGTAATCTCACCTGAAAAAGCACGTGAAAATTCACAATGTAGATCAAGGAGATGACAAACAAAGAGAAATAGAGAATGTTCATGCAAATGCAAGTTTTGTGAAAAACCTTCATTAAATCATGTGAGCCCAGGAAACGCTTTTTTGTTTTGTTTTTTTTATCTGTCGTCGAGGCTCGTGGAAGAGCTCGTATAAGTACAGTCTTTGGATCAGAATACAGCAGGACAAAAAGGACCAGTTGAGAGAGGGGGAAACACTAACAGCAGAGTTAAGTCCAAGATCGAGGCATACTTGGACAAACAATGGGTGTGGGTCATCCACCCTGAAATCATCCTGAATGAGAGGCATGGGGATGAAGAGGGTGAACAATATGCATGCAGACGGAAAATTGCAGGAAGGAAAGCTGGAAATTTGGAAAGACGAGGGATTGGATAAAGAGGATTTTTCAGTGACAGAGATCATTTATGAAGATCAAGAATAGGACTGGCCTGAGAACACAATTTGTGGAAAAAATTTTAATCAGTCATGCCACCTGAAAAAGCACTTGAGAAGTCACACTCGACAATGTCCACACCGATGTACAATTCACACAAGATCTTAAGGCCCTGTCACACCTTGACGATTTAGCCAGCATATGCCGACGTATGAAAAATTTGTCTAAAACGCTGGCATACGTCGTAGTACGCTGGCATACGTCATAGTATGCCGAGCTGTTAGACAAATTATCCATGCTTGAAATTTTTTAACGTATGCCAGTGTATGACTCACACGTTCCACATAACACTGGCCATAAGTTGTGGGCACGTTACGCGATCGTCGACACACGTTACTTGTAAATTACTCATAAGTCGAAACACGTCGAGGTGATGTTTAGCATACCCGAAACTTATTTCTAACCTATGAGTAATGTGTTGTAGGCACGTTACGCGATCGTTGACACATGTCGACACACGTTACTTGTAAGTTACTCATAAGTCGAAACACGTCGAGGTAATGGTTACCGTCAGTGTTCCAGACTTCCTGTTTTTTTTTTTGTTTTGTTTTTTTTCTTCGGTATGACGGTGATGTTGACACTTCGATTTCTAGTGTGGTTATAATATAATATAATGAATAGGCTGCTGCTCAACGATTTAAATCATAACCGCACTAGAAATCGAATTGTCAACATCACCGTCATACCGAAGAAAAGAAAAAGAAAAAAAAAACCAGGGAGTCTGGAACACTGACGCTAACCATTACCTCAACGTGTTTCGACTTATGAGTAACTTACAAGTATCGTGTGTCGACGTGTGTCAACGATCACGTAACGTGCCTACAACTTATGGGCAGCGTATGCGGAACGTGTGTGTCATACGCTGGATACGTCGAAAAATTTTCAACATGCTGAAAATTTGTCGGCGTACTACGACATATGCCAGCGTGCTTCAGCGTGCTATTGATGAATACAAAACTTACCCATAACGTATTCGACGTGTGCCAGCGTATTCGGCAAATTTTTCATATGTCGGCATACGCTGGCTAAAACGTCAAGGCGTAACAGCGGCTTGACACTTCGATGTCTAGTGCGGTTATGATTTGAATCGTTGAGCCGCAGCCTATTAATAGCCTACGCCACGTAATCGTCGGCGATATGCTGCCGCACGCTATGCATAAGTTAGACTATCGTTGGGCATAGGTTGTGAACGCCGACAACACGCTCAGCATTCGTTCATATAATTTATCTATATGTTATCGAAACGTTCTGTGTATGTTACTAATACGTTATGCATACGTCCAACTTGCTATGAATACGTCCAAAACTGGAAAAAAAACATCAAAAGTTCAGCGTACGCCAGCGTTTTACATACATTTTGATACCTTGCCATATGCTCGCTAAAACGTCAAGGTGTGACAGGGCCCTTACACTCGATCATCATGCATTAAAAAACAGTACCACATTACCCATTGGGTGATTGCTTCAGGCACCCCCCTACAGTGGTGCGCGCGCGCGCACACACACACACACACACACACACACACACACACACACACTACACTACACTACACTACACTACACTACACTACACACACACACACTAAAACATTTTTAATTGAGTAAATTATGTAACGAATTAATTGTGAACTCAACTGCCCTCTCTCCCTCTGAAAGTCCCTCTCCACAAAGCCTTAACGCCACCCCTCTCAACCTGAAGGCATCAATAGCCTCCCCACTTCAATCTGTCAAACCCCTCCCCATCACAACTCTTCAACCCTCTCCCCTGACATATCTGTCCCATCTTTACTCCTCATTCTCGTCCCACTCATAGAAGCAAAACAGGCATTCCCACATCGGAACAGCAGAATATTTAATGCTTTCTGTTCCCCCATGAGTCTATCACCGACTACAAAGAAACCCATTAACTCCCAATTTTAAGATGAAAATAGTCGGAAATAACAGCAAGCACCTCTGTAACCACTGCAGTACAATCGTTGCTTGAGAGAATGTCACATAGTTATTTGGGCAGTTTATACACACCAGAACTATCTTCACAAGGGCTGTAATGCCTATCATCTCAAAATCCTTTTAATTGCTGCTTTAGTCATTTTACACTAAATAAAATAAAAAAATTATAGGGAGGGCATGGCAATTGTGAATATGACGTCTTTGACTTCGTATCATTAACATGGCGGCCGTATTCTAGAAATTGTGGATGGAGTCAGGCGAACTGTCCAACCAGTTGGAGAAACATGCCCATATACAAGGATGGATGCATGCACACATGTTTCCTTTTTATAGCACAGACATGAGAAGTAATAAAAGTGAGTGCTCAGACAATTGTACAATTTGTGGAAAATCCTTCAAGCAATCAGCACCCCTTGATATACAGAGGAATCAGGCAATTTTAAAACACATGAGAAATCAGAATAGATATGAGTACACTGAGCAGAGAGACTTAAGTGTATGTAGCTTTGTGGGCATTTACCTTACCAGCTGAGGGGCCTTCCACAATGCATAGTAAAAACATTTGAGTACTTTTCATCTCAATCAGCTCACATAACCATGTTCTGTGATCATTGCATTACATAATTAGTTTCAAGTTAATTTATTTTTTGTGTGCACATACTGATTGGTTGATTGATTTGTGCTCTATCTTAAGGCAGGTCCTTGGCTGCTTGACAAGGGTGATGCTGGTTGGTTTGCCATTGCCTTTCAAGCAGTTAGTCATGGCAGGAATTTGTAATTTGGCTAGAGTGCCAGTGATAGTTCAATTACTCTTAGTGAAGGACACTGTAGGATCTTTAACATCCACCATCTAATGATAGCAAATGGGCCATTCGGCTTAATGTCCCTCTGACGGATGGCACACACATTGAATCACCCTACCTGTGAAGCACTGGCATGAAACTCATATATCCACCTTACCTTGCCGAATGTGGTGCGGTGTGCACAGCGGCGTATCTTTTATGCTGAGATGCATATGATGAGCACTGTGGTTCGTGTACTTGATCAAACTTTCCCTGAATCCATGACGATTTGCTGATGTTTTTTTAAAAGTTCATTATTATGTTACTGCAACATAATCTATGTCCACAAAGTGAAGTTGGAGGTTGGGAGAGAAAACAAAAAAGAAATTAGCCAGAAAACAAAACAACAGAAAACAATTAGAATTACACTTTAGAATTACCCTTTAGAATTACTCTCGAGAATTACCTTTTAGAATTACACTTTAGAATTACACTTTAGAATTACACTTTAAAATTATCTTTTAGAATTACACTTCAGAATTACACTTTAGAATTACACTTTAGAATTACACTTTAGAATTACACTTTAGAATTACACTTGAGAATTACCCTTTAGAATTACACTTGAGAATTACACTTTCAAATTACACTTTAAAATTACCCTTCAGAATTACACTTTAGAATTACATTTTCAAATTACACTTAAGAATTACACTTCAGAATTGCACTTTAGAATTACTCTTTAGAATTACACTTTAGAATTACATTTTCAAATTCCAATTTAGAATTACACTTCAGAATTACACTTTAGAATTACACTTCAGAATTACACTTTAGAATTACACTTTGGAATTACATTTTCAAACTACACTTTAGAATACACCTTTGAATTACACTTTAGAATTACACTTTCGAATTACACTTTCAAATTACACTTTAAAATTACCCTTCAGAATTACACTTTAGAATTACATTTTCAAATTACACTTTTGAATTACACTTTGGAATACACCTTTGAGTTACACTTTAGAATTACTCTTTAGGATTACACATTCAAATTACACTTTTGAATACACCTTTGAATTAAACTTCAGAATTACACTTTGGAATTACACTTCAGAAATACCCTTCAGAATTACCCTTTAGAATTACACTTTACAATTACCCTTTAGAATGACACTTTAGAATTATTCTTTAGGATTACACATTCAAATTACACTTTTGAATACACCTTTGAATTAAACTTCAGAATTACACTTTGGAATTACACTTCACAATTACCCTTCAGAATTACCCTTAAGAATTATACTTTAGAATTACATTTTCAAATTACACTTTAGAATTACACTTTTGAATTACACTTTGGAATACACCTTTGAATTACACTTTGAAATTACTCTTTAGGATTACACATTCAAATTACACTTTAGAATACACCTTTGAATTAAACTTCAGAATTACACTTTGGAATTACACTTCAGAAATACCCTTCAGAATTACCCTTTAGAATTACACTTTACAATTACCCTTTAGAACGACACTTTAGAATTATTCTTTGCATTACACTTTCAAATTATACTTTAGAATTACTCTTTAGAATAACACTTTAGAATTGCATTTTCAAATTACACTTTAGAATTACACTTTAGAATTACCCTTTAGAATTCCCCTTAAGAATTACACAATCAAATTACACTTTAAAATTACCCTTTAGAATTACACTTTAGAATTACATTTTCAATTTACACTTTGGAATTACACTTTAGAATACACCTTTGAATTACCCTTTAGAATTACACTTTCAAATTACACTTTAGAATTACATTTTCAAATTACACTTCAGAATTACACTTTGGAATACACCTTTGAATTACACTTTAGAATTACTCTTTAGGATTACACATTCAAATTACACTTTAGAATACACCTTTGAGTTACACTTCAGAATTACACTTTGGAATTACACTTCAGAATTACACTTTAGAATTACATATTCAAATTACAACTTTGAATTGCACTTTAGAATACACCCTTGAATTGCACTTTCAAATTACACTTTTGAATTACACTTTAAAATTACCCTTCAGAAGTACACTTCAGAATTACATTTTCAAATTACACTTTAGAATACACCTTTGAATTGCACTTTGGAATACACTTTTGAATGACACTTTCAAATTACACTTTAGAATTACACTTTCGAGTTACACTTTCAAATTACACTTTCAAATTACACTTTAAAATTACCCTTCGAATTACACTTTTGAATTACATTTTCAAATTACACTTTAGAATTACATATTCAAATTGCACTTTAGAATACACCTTGAATTACACTTTAGAATTACCCTTCAGAATGACACTTTAGAATTATACTTTAGAATGACACTTTAGAATTACTCTTTAGAATTACACTTTGGAATTACACTTTAGAATTACACTTTAGAATTACCCTTTAGAATTCCCCTGAAGAATTACACAATCAAATTACACTTTAAAATTACCCTTTAGAATTACACTTTAGAATTACATTTTCAATTTACACTTTGGAATTACACTTTAGAATACACCTTTGAATTACACTTTAGAATTACACTTTCAAATTACACTTTAGAATTACACTTTAGAATACACCTTTGAATTACACTTCAGAATTATACTTCAGAATTGCCCTTTAGAATTACATTTTAGAATTATATTTTCAAATTACACTTTAGAATTACACTTTAAAATACACCTTTGAATTACACTTTTGAATACACCTTTGAATTACACTTCTAAATTACCCTTTCGACTGACACTTTAGAATTACACTTTGGAATACACCTTTGAATTACATTTTCAAATTACCCTTTAGAATTACACTTTAGAATTACATTTTCAAATTACACTTTAGAATTACCCTTTAGAATTACACTTCAGAATACACCTTTGAATTACACTTCAGAATTATGCTTTGGCATTACACTTTAGAATTTCCCTTTTGTATTTCCCTTTATTGTCAGGTCAGGAGGAGGAGATTGGGACCATACTCTGTGCAGAGCGTTGGTGCTGCTTAAGCAGTCTCCATTGGGCACAATCCTGGACAGGTCTCCATTCCGACACAGTATACCAGCATGCTGGCACTCATTTTGCCGACCTCAGAAGGATGACAGGTCGATTTAACCCCACTTGGTATTACTTCAACAGCTGAGTGGGATTTGAACTCAAGACACGAGGATCCAAAGCCCACCACCTGAACCATTAAGCCAACACCAGGCATACAAGTAAGGGGTCTTCATTGTATATTAAATAACGTTTTGAAATGTTTAATGATGGTTTTATTTCCTCCACCACTGAAGGTGAAGAAGGTTATGTTTTCACCTTTTTCTGTCTGTTACTCCAAACCTCTTTCTGTTGTTTGTTGCTTTCTGTCTCTTTGTACACCTCCAAGTATGTTGGTTGGTCAATTTTGTTATTGGATTCGCTATATATGAGATATCCCTTATTGTCGGGTTTTCCGGCTGTGTGTGTGTGTGTGTGTGTGTGTGTGTGTGTGTGTGTGTGTGTGTGTGTGTGTGTGTGTGTGTGTGTGTGTGTGTGTGTGTGTGTGTGTGTGTCTGCAACGCGAGGTTCGACAGCACAAACCAGCGAACCGATTTCGATGAAATTTTGCCAACAGTTGCCATATGGTCTGGTAATGTGCGCGTTTGAATTTCGTTGCCTTGCAACCACCCATTGCTGTACAGCGGCCGAAAAACCGCGTACAGTATTTTCAATACTTGTCCTTCAGTTTTGAATGTAGAGAAACGAGGCTTCAGAATTAAACACTTCGAGATATTTATATATTTGTTTATTTACCGCAAACGATTCCACGACTCACACACCACCTTCAATTATTTATTTATTTACCGAAAACAATTCCACGATCCACACACCACCTTCAATTATTTATTTATTTATTTATTTATCGAAAACAATTCCACGACCAACACACCACCTTCAATTATTTATTTATTTATCGAAAACAATTCCACGATCCACACACCACCTTCAATTATTTATTTATTTACGGAAAACAATTCCACGACCCACACACCACCTTGAATTATTTATTTATTTATGGAAAACGATTCCACGACCCACACACCACCTCCAATTATTTAGTTATTTACCGAAAACAATTCCACGATCCACACACCACCTTCAATTATTTATTTATTTTTCGAAAACAATTCCACAATCCACACACCACCTTCAATTATTCATTTATTTTTCGAAAACAATTCCACAATCCACACACCACCTTCACTTATTCATTTATTTATTAATTTATCGAAAACAATTCCACGATCCACACACCACCTTCAATTATTTATTTATTTACTGAAAACGATTCCACGATCCACACACCACCTCCAATTATTTATTTATTTACTGAAAACAATTCCACGATCCACACACCACCTCCAATTATTTATTTATTTACCGAAAACGATTCCACGACCCACACACCACGTTCAATTATTTATTTATTTACTGAAAACAATTCCACGATCCACACACCACCTCCAATTATTTATTTATTTACTGAAAACAATTCCCCGATCCACACTCCACCTCCAATTATTTATTTATTTACCGAAAACGATTCCACGACCCACACACCACGTTCAATTATTTATTTATTTACTGAAAACAATTCCACGATCCACACAACACCTTCAATTATTTATTTATTTACTGAAAACAATTCCACGATCCACACAACACCTTCAATTATTTATTTATTTACTGAAAATGATTCCACGATCCACACACCACCTTCAATTATTTATTTATTTACCGAAAACAATTCCACGACCCACACACCACCTTCAATTATTTATTTATTTATTTATCGAAAACAATTCCACGATCCACACACCACCTTCAATTATTTATTTATTTACGGAAAACAATTCCATGACCCACACACCACCTTGAATTATTTATTTATTTATGGAAAACGATTCCACGACCCACACACCACCTCCAATTATTTAGTTATTTTCCGAAAACAATTCCACGATCCACACACCACCTTCAATTATTTATTTATTTTTCGAAAACAATTCCACAATCCACACACCACCTTCAATTATTCATTTCTTTTTCGAAAACAATTCCACAATCCACACACAACCTTCAATTATTCATTTATTTATTCATTTATCGAAAACAATTCCACGATCCACACACCACCTTCAATTATTTATTTATTTACTGAAAACGATTCCACGATCCACACACCACCTCCAATTATTTATTTATTTACTGAAAACAATTCCACGATCCACACACCACCTCCAATTATTTATTTATTTACCGAAGACGATCCCAGGACCCACACACCACATTCAATTATTTATTTATTTACTGAAAACAATTCCACGATCCACACAACTCCTTCAATTATTTATTTATTTACTGAAAATGATTCCACGATCCACACACCACCTTCAATTATTTATTTATTTATCGGAAACAATTCCACGATCCACACACCACCTTCAATTATTTATTTATTTACTGAAAACGATTCCACGATCCACACACCACCTCCAATTATTTATTTATTTACTGAAAACAATTCCACGATCCACACACCACCTCCAATTATTTATTTATTTACCGAAAACGATTCCACGACCCACACACCACATTCAATTATTTATTTATTTACTGAAAACAATTCCACGATCCACACAACACCTTCAATTATTTATTTATTTACTGAAAATGATTCCACGATCCACACACCACCTTCAATTATTTATTTATTTATCGGAAACAATTCCACGATCCACACACCACCTTCAATTATTTATTTATTTACTGAAAACGATTCCACGACCCACACACCACCTCCAATTATTTATTTATTGACTGAAAATTCCACGACCCACACACCACCTTCAAATATTTATTTATTTTCTGAAAACGATTCCACGATCCACACACCACCTCCAATTATTTATTTATTTTCCGAAAACGATTCCACGACCCACACACCACCTCCAATTATTTATTTATTTTCCGTAAACGATTCCACGATCCACACCTTCAATGATTTATTTATTTACCGAAAACGATTCCACGATCCACACACCACCTCCAATTATGTATTTATTTATCGAAAACAATTCCACGATCCACACACCACCTTCAATTACTTATTTATTTACTGAAAACGATTCCACGACCCACAGACCACCTTGAATTATTTATTTATTTATGGAAAACGATTCCACGATCCACACACCACCTCCAATTATTTATTATTTAAAGTGGGAGTGGCGAAGGAAAGTGGGCGTGGCTTATGAAAAATATTGTGTGGCTCAGGAGGTGTGGTCAAATAAGAGCATTGAGAGAAGTTTATCGGGTTTTCCGTGTGTGTGTGTGCGTGTGTGTGTGTGTGTGTGTGTGTGTGTGTGTGTGTGTGTGTGTGTGTGTGTGTGTGTGTGTGTGTGTGTGTGTGTGTGTGTGTGTGTGTGTGTGTGTGTGTGTGAGAATGATCTACAGATCATGCTCTATCAAATATGTTCTGGTGTGTGTGTGTGTGTGTGTGTGTGTGTGTGTGTGTGTGTGTGTGTGTGTGTGTGTGTGTGTGTGTGTCTGCAACGCGAGTCTCCACAGCACAAACCAGCGAACCAATTACACTGGTCAACAACAAATTTGTTGTCTGCATTTTTTAAGCTGATTTAGGACGAATCTGATGCGCTGAATCCAAAACTCACATTAGTTTTGTTCAATCAGGTCAAGTTTTTGAGATATGGCCACATGTCGTTTTTTACATTTTTGTTCACATGTACGCATGTGTGGAGCATTTTAGAAGAAGTTGGTGGGGGTAAAATGTCATGTCAAATAATTGTTTTGATTGGAAATAATTATTTTAATGACAAGAAGTATTCAGGTACGATAGTTCTGGGTGATTATGTCGAAAAGGGATCAGTTTGAAGTCATAAAACCTCAAAATCTTCCAAAAATTGGTGAGGAAAAGCATAAAGTTCGTGGATCAAAACTAAAGTTAATGGGGCAGATTTTGTAATAATGTGATACAAAAAAGTTGTATTTCTTGAAATAACGAACTCTGAAGAATGTACAATACCTACATGCGCCAATTTATGACATGCGCTTCTGCTCAAGCTTGGAGTGCCACAGTACGAACCCAAAGATTGGAGACTGTTCATTGACAGCAGCAAGCGATAACTGAAATGTGTTCTGCTACACAACGGCAACCAGTTTGCCTCTGTACCCATCGCTCACTCGACTACACTGAAGGAGAAGTATGAAGCGGTGAAGTACGTGCTGGAGAAAATTGGTTATGATCAGCATAAGTGGTTTATTTGTGTTGACCTGAAGATGGTGAACTTTTTGTTGGGACAACAGTCTGGCTTCACCAAGTACCCATGTTTTCTGTGCATGTGGGATAGTAGGGACCGTGCTCAGCATTACACGAAGGACTGGCCTGTGCGGGAGGAATTGGTGCCATGCAAAGAAAGGAACGTCATCAACGACCCTCTGGTGGACAGAGACAGAATACTCTTCCCGCCGCTGCACATCAAGCTCGGCTTAATCAAGCAGTTCACCAAGGCTCTGGACAAAGATGGTGACTGCTTCACTTACTTGTGCCAGGCTTTTCCAGGATTGACCATGGAGAAGTTGAAAGCTGGCATCTTTGATGGTTCTCAGATCCGTCAGCTCATCAGAGATCCAGAGTTCAAAAACTCAATGAACGAAGTGGAACTGGAAGCGTGGAAGACATTTGTTTTGGTAGTGAAGAACTTTCTTGGCAACAATAAGGCCAGAAACTACGCAGAACTTGTCAACAACATGCTGACTGCTTTCAGAAACCTGGGCCGCAACATGAGCATCAAGATGCACTACCTATTTTCACATATGAACCGGTTTCCTGAGAACCTGGGTTCAATGAGTGACGAGCAGGGGGAGAGATTCCATCAGGACATGAAGGAGATGGAGACCAGGTATCAGGGTCGCTGGGACGCAGTCATGATGGCTGACTACTGTTGGAATCTGAAGAGAGACCTCCCTGCCGCTGAACATTCCAGGAGTTCGAAGAAACGGAAGTTCAAGCCCTGAAGTTTGAACAGTGGTGACGCAACATGCAATTTACTTGTACTTACCTTTATCAATGCCCACCATTCAGATGACAGTATTCGATGTTTCTATCATGTAATCAATTAATGTTGTTGGCAAAACATTTTTTTTTCTTAAAAACATGTTTAGGATGATATGTGTTGACAAAAATCAGCTGATAATGCCACAAAAATGTAATTGATTTTGTCACAAGATCTGATTTTTTCAAATCAACTTAGCACAAAAACCTGACCTGATGGAGAGAAACGGATGCCATTTCCTGATTCAGCAGTGCCAGAATACCCTAATTCACTTGTAGAAATCTAGACAACATTCAGAAAGTAAAAAATTGTTGACCAGTGTTATTTTTCAAATGGTAGTCCTTCAAAAATAGGGTGCCTATTTACCGTCATTTTTTATGAGGAGTGCCAGTTGGCAAAATACGCAATAGGAAAAATCTTGCCAGGCAGAGGAACAATTGTATGTGAACCAATACGTCTTGGCAATGAATCTTCGTCGGTGGATCGGTCAGAATGAAAAGCATCGTATCCAGCGCTTCGATCCTAGCGAATCCCTCATCGCCGACCGGTTTGTTATGTCTGTCTGTTTGTCTGTCTGTTTATCGCCTGCAGGTCACAATTTTAAACCGATCTTCATGAAACTTCACCATATGGCCGAGTTTGTCATAAAGAAGAGGCTTATTGTTTTTGAGGTCAAAAGGTCGACATAGGCCAAAGGTCAACAACTTAAGTGCGATTTCTAAAATCCTAAATTTTTATCCGATTGACTTGAAGCTTGAAGAGGATTTATATTTCAGGTCAATGAATTCAACTAGCCAATTGTTTTTTGAAGACAACATGGACCAAAAGGTCAACAATTAAGATGGTCGTCCTAAAATCCTCAATTTTCATCCGATTGACTTTAAATTTGAAGAGGATATATATATTCAGGTCATTGAATTCAACCACCTATTATTTTTGAGGTCCAATTTGTTTTATGGATTTTGCAATTGTCGTGCTCTGCACGATGTCTTCTTGTTTGTCTGTCTGTTGGGTTGCCGAAATAGGTGACCCTTATTGTCAGTAATTCTGTCTGTTTGTTTGAATGTTTGTTCGTTTGTCATCAGCATAATTGGTGGTAAACGTGGGCCGATTTTGACCAAACTCGGGTGGTAAGTACATCTTATGACCTCGCGCTTTGGAAATTGTGATGGTTGCTAAGGACACTTTGGTTCCCTAGCAACAACCGAAAAACCTTCAAAATCAGTTCTGTTCACGCGAAATCAATTCCGAAAGCCATTATCCCATGTGGGGTTATGAAATTTCGCACGAATGATCTACAGATCATGCTCTATCAAATATATTCTGTTTTTTGTGAATTATTGAATACTTTAACTGCAGCGCCCCCTACAATTAGGGTATGCACGAAAATTGGCGAAAATTGAAAGTCCCCTAGCGACCAGGTGAATGCATCGATACAAACGAAACTTTGCAGGTTCATGGTACTCAATGAGTACTACAACTTTGCCTCTGGACATATTGACCGATTTCGCTTAGGTCAGGGGTCAAAGGTCAATTAGTGCAAAAATCGATAATATGCGAGAGCTGGAGGTGCCTTCTCGCCAAATGCTACTCCTCCTCGGGTTATGGTCGGATGGTCATGAAAATTCACACTAATCGTCTGGAATACATTGTGCACAAACGATCGAGCCGGATTTTCGATTTAGATCTTTGTTCACTCACAGCACCCTCTCGAACTTTGGGGATTTCCGATTTCAAACCGCATTTTTGGTACTTTTCATTCAAATGGATACCGAGTAGTTATCAGTGGATGGAACTGGATGAGATTTGATATGCATAATCTTGAGGAAATTCCTTATCTGCTATGACATCCATTTTGCTCTATATCTTATAGTTTCCAAATGGCAACCCTCTCAACTTGGGTGTCCAAGGGCCTTTGAGCATTCCTGCTGAAACTTCAAAGTACACTAGCTCCACGACATTTGAACCGAATCGAATGAAACTTTACATGCTTATAGACCGTAATGAGAACTACAACATTGCTCATTTGCATTATGACCTATCTCGATTAGTTCAGGGGTCAAAGGTCAATAAGTGCATTTTTCGGTCAAAATGTCAATTCAAGTCCCCCTACCGGCAAAACGGCTCAACCGATCGAAACAAATTTTTGCACGTGAATACTCCCTGATGAGTAGTACAAGTTTGCTCATTTGCATAATGACCTATCTCCACTAGGTCAGCGGTCAAAGTGTCGCAATACTAACAATCCTGCTCGGCGAGCCATCGCCGCCTCCCGGCTTGTTTGTTTGTGTGCAGGATATCTCAAAAAGTTGTGTACGGATACGGATGAAATTTTGTGGACAATGTTGGTGTGTGCTAAGGACAAACTGATTAGAATTTGGCGAAGATTCGGATCCGGTTCCGACGACAATAATTATTGAAGTGATTTTTCGCCAGTGAGAGATGGGGCCAAAAATGATACATAGCACGATAAATCAAAAGTTGTGTACAGATTCGGATGAAACTTGGTGGATATGTTGGGTGTGTGACACAGAAGAAATGATTCAATTTTGGTGAAGATCCGAATCCAGATTTGGATACGATAATTTTTTTTAATTTTTGAAGTGATTCTTCATGATTGAGAGATAGGGCCAAAAGCAACATAGTACTGTACAGCATGATATTTCAAAAATGTAATGGCCCGATATGTTCTCGTGGATCAGGCATTGCGTGGCAGAGGTATGCGCTCTACCGAGTACCTTTCTAGTTTCATTATTATTGTTTTGCTCGCAGTGGTGAAGTTTCAACTCGAGCATTTTCCTGGTCAGAGTTGCTTATTCTGTTTATGTTTACACTGATGTGTTTCATTTATGCTGTTATAATCACCACCAAAGTGATTGACAGTGATATCGAGCCATTGTGTGTTTATGTGTGTGTTTTGTTTCAAGGCTTTGTGAGGAACGTGGTCACAGACTCTGTCTGTGAGGAAGGTGGTCATGGACTTAGTCTGTGTATTATCTCACTGATCTGTATACGTGGATTTTACTTTCTTTATAAACTCTCTTATGCAGCCCTCTCCCCCCCCCCCACCAAAAAAACACATAAAACAAAATAAACAGGAATTACGAAAAGTTTTTTAAAAATGTAAGAACATAGGGGGATGAAATCTCAAAAAATCAAGAACCAAACAATAAAGTATGACACCACATTACGATGCCACAATACAACACAACAATCCTCTTCTGGTTTAGTATCACCATATCTTTTGACATTTTTCCATCACAATCCCACAACAAAAGTAAAATGTCAAAAGCTATTGTGATGCTAAACCGGAAGAGGATTGTTATGTCGTATTGTAGCATACGAAGGCCAACTATAAAAAAAAAAAAAATATATATATATATATATACCAGCTGATCTTCCCCACCCGCTTTCTTTTTTGAAGCCGCCGACTTTTTTTGTCATTATTTGTTATTTCGTCAAACATCAAAAGAAACCTCGAAGGGCACTCTGCAGAGCACATACCTCCGCCACGTAATACCTGATCCGCGAGGACATATCTTGCCCAATACATTTTTGAAATATCCTACTGTATAATCGTATGAAGAATCACTGAAATCTCTCAATGGTGAAGAATCACTGAAAAAATTTGAGTAATCGGATCCGGATCTTCGCCAAAATCGAATTATTTCGTCCTTGTGACACACCCAACCTGCCCATCACATTTCATCCGAATATGTCCACCACTTTTTGAGATATCCTGCACACAGACAAACAAACAGACAGAAAGGGGTGAAAACATAACCTCCTTCACCTTCGGTGATGGAGGGAAGAAGAAATAGAGCAATCAGAGATTGTAGACCTCGCCAGGACTTGTTTTGTGCGATGTTTGTGTAGTTTTGTGTGGCGTTTGTGTACAGGCTTGTTACTTAATTTATCAGAAATAATTCGAACTGCGAGAATTTTGAATGGGATTAAAATTAATTCAATTCAAATCAAATGGAAGACCAAATCGGTGCAGTCCTGCATTGGAGTAATCAGAAGGAACCCAAACAAGCAAAAAAGCAAAGATGAAGTCATCAGGAGGAACCTGGATAAGACTTGCATTTCAGCCTCTACTCTTCTACCCTCAAACCAATCCAGACACAGCCAATTGAGCCTTATGTTTTTTTGTTTTTTTTTAATCCAAAAAAAAAACCACATCAAAATATTCAATAATTCTGGCTGCCAGAGCATGCATCCAATCAAGTTGAAATTTAAAACTTGTATTCCCCATCACAACAAGATCATGACTGAAGTTTCACATCAACCAATTCATTGGTTCCAGAGAAA